>NC_069803.1:16875000-17500000 GCF_027406575.1 Nycticebus coucang
GTTGAAGAAGAGTCAAAACCTTATATTTACTGAGAGTATTAAGTCGTTTTTGGCAAACAAGCTATCTGTACACAACATTCAATTAAGATAATGTATGCATATAATGCATTTATTAACCTTGCTCTCTTACCACTATGTAAATTAGCATGAAATATATATATATAGCATTTCCCTAAAATGTTATTTTTTGGTTGCCATCATCACTGTGCCTGAAATGTCATTTCATTCTCTCTCATTTCATGGTGTTAACACAACAAAAAAGGAACAATGTAAAAGCCCAACAGCCAAACTATGTTTGGAATCACCAACATCACAGGATTGAATAAGGATCTAAAAGTATCAAACAACATTTTCTGAGTATTCATATGCTGTGCAATGAATGTATACATGATACTTTACATATGTTTGTATTTGATCATACTGTTGATCATCCGTGTTTTGCAAAAGATAATTGAGATTAAGGAGGCATCTAAACTTACACTTGCAGTAATTGTTACAATGGAGATTCAAGCACATTCATTTATGGCATGAAAATATGTCACGTAAAGGAAGCTCATCATTAATGTTGTGCTGTCCAGTTGTGTTAATTTTGTTTAGATGTATTGTAATTTAAAATATGATAACCCTTTTCTGTAACCACTTCAGAAAAATACATTCTATTTTCTGCTATAAATGATTTTGCCTCATTTTTTTCAAAACAGCCTAAGTGCAGGGCATTCATTTTACATAAATGAATATTTATTAATTATATAAGTAAACATCGGAGTCTCCAATATTTTAGATTCAAGATGTTTTCATAAATTAGACATCTGAAACTTAAATCTAGGGAAGGTATGAGTTCTTCTCTCCAAAGGAGAATGGAGCCCAGGTGAAAATATCATTGTGGAACTCCAGTGGTGCAATCGGTTATCACGTGGTACTCATATGAAAATATTGTTGTCTCTTACTGATAGGACATCCTTTCCCCACACCCCTGCACTCACATAAGCCTCTTTGACTTGTACGTCAAGCAAGATACTGCGTTTACAGATTGGGCAGGCCCTAAACCATCAATGTATTACACAACACACATTGTGCCCAGGAAAGACTCAGCATAATAGTCCCAAATCACATGGCCTTGGTATCACAATTACAAACAAATCATAGTTTACTTTAGCTTCCCTTTGGGGAATTAGAGACAAAGGTGAACGAATATGTTAAATTTCTCCTTTTGCTTAGAATTTAACAACAGCATTTAGTCATATGTGCTCTTAGTTGTCAGGAGAGTAAATATTATACATTGTCTAAATGTATTTGCAAATGATATATTCATTGGGAATACATTTATGGGGTACAATGTGGTGATCTGATATACATTCTATTGCTACAGTGGAAAAATGGCCTTTAAGTTCGACATTAAAATGTTGGTTTATTGCCATTGTTTTATAATATAATTTTTAAAACAAGGACATATGACTAATCTTGATATACTAATTTGATATATAACAATCTAATCATTTGATATATAATATCCTGACCAGTTAATATTCATTTTTATAGTTCCTCAATCTCCTTTGCTTCAGCTGCTAGTACATTAAATCGAGTAGAAATGAGTAGATTTTAATATGTTTAAATGAGCATAATACAAATTTCAAGATTTCTCCTGCCTGGCTGGAACCTGAGCAACTGAGATAATTTTTGAATTTAAATTAATATAAGTTTCTTTTTTTTTTTTTTTTTTTTTTTTTTTTGGCCGGGGCTGGGCTTGAACCCGCCACCTCCAGCATATGGGACCAGCGCCCTACCCGTTGAGCCACAGGCGCCGCCCAATATAAGTTTCTTAAAGCCTCCTCCTCTGAAAATCCAAAGACTGGTATAGAATGTACACCTTTCTCTTTTTCTGCTTTTTTTAACGAGACTTCCTCCAAACTAAATTTTTACCAGAGACGCTCCTCATGTAATGATTCTAGATGGAAAACTAACTTTCATCAAGTTTATATTAAAGATTGAGAAGAAAAACGCGTATAATCAAGAACTCTGGCTCCAAGCTACTCACGAACTTGCCGCTCTTTCCTGTTTGACTTTGAATGAGTTACTTGACTTCCATATGACACAGTTCACTATCATAACACTCCAAGCGTATTGCGGGGAGGGCCGGACACAGGAATGAAAAGTGCTTCCAAAGCACTCAATCTGAACTACTGTTGTGGATCATATTTTATTAACAGAGCTGTCAAGATGTAGTAATGCGATTTTAATTTATGGATGAAATTATTGCTGAGTGAGTTAATTTTGTGTGCAGAGAAGGACTAATGAGAAAAGAACAATCAAGTATCTAGGCATTTTTCCTCAAAATATGGGTCAAAGATATCGTATTAGATAATACAGTATCAGACCATCCAAATGCAAAGTCTGTGACCTAACCGAAAAAATTGAAAGTTTTGGCGTAAATATGTATGTTATTAGTTATATTCCTTTTGCCAGCTTTTTAGTTACTAAAAGAGTGCATTCAAGAAAGGAAATTTGGGGTGGCTCCTGTGGCTCAAAGGAGTAGGGCGCTGGCCCCATCTGCCAGAGGTGGCAGGTTCAAACCCAGCCCCAGCCAAAAACTGCATTTGTTTCTCAGAGACAAATACTGGGTGGATTTTACAGTTTGCAAATGAAGGTCATGATAGCCCTAAAGCGTAGGTCTAGTTGATCATGATTTACCACCATTTATGCCAAAGGTTGTAAGAAATTCAAAAATTAGAAGAAATGCGGGAAAAGTCAACAAAATATGATATTTGGGGTCAAACTGTACTATTTAGTATTTAAAATTAATATTTGAGTTTTGATTTAAATACCCTGGATATAGTTTCTAAGACCAATGTATTTTCTAAGATCCATGTATTTTCTTTATATTTGAGCTGCACGATTAAATTTATTTGCACCTCTGTGTATGAAAGCTCAGAGAATATTACAGAAAAGAGAGCTGTAATCACGTTGAATGAACCTTCCCATAGGGTGGTACACAGCAACCACCAAACCCAGACCAAAGGTCCCCAAGAACAGAAGTACAATTGGCACATGGCATAGTTCTGAAAGGAAGAAATATGCTCTCCTCTCAGTAACTACATGGAAGATTAAGAGCCAGAGAAACTTATTAATCAAGACTTCAATTGGAAGGGCTCCAGCAGGTAAAATGTGGGGAAATAAAGCCAAGGGTTGATAGGAAGCAAACAGATGGTTAATGATGTGTGGGTCGGTAAAAGGCCTAGTTGGAGACTAATCTCACCATTTCTTCTCACCTTTTTTTTTTTTTTTTGTCTTCATGCCAAACAGGTGTGTGGAAATCTGAAGAGTGAAAGGTTTACGTAGTTAATTTGAGCAGCTAGAAAATTAAAATAGCAAATTTCCATGGGAAATTCTAAGTAGCCAAAAATAAAATCTGGACATCTTTCTCTATGGAGGGTGATAGGTGACCTAAATTTTTCCTTGAACAATTAAGACTGATTGCTTTGATTCTGCACATTAATTTTGTAGTATCTACTTGATTGACAGTTATATACATATTTGGAATAGAAGATGGAGTCATTTAATTAGGTTTTCATATTAAAATAAATGTTTTCCTTTATTGCCATAGACATATTTGAATTGATAATCACTTTTCTCAAACAGATCTCTTTTCTTTACCCCTTCTGGCTAGGATGGATGGAGGATAGGCATGTGCTGTCAAAAAATGGTGTTTATTTATTTATTATTTAAGAGATGGGGTTTCACGATATTGCCCACTCTTGCTTCAAAATCCTGAGCTCAAGTCATTCTCTCAGCTCAGTCTCCCAAGTAATTGGGACTATTGGTGCAAGCCGGTGCACCACCAAACTTTTGACTGACATAATTCAATTAAAATTATCTGAATCTTAAAAAGAAACTTCTACTTTTTTCAATACTTTTACACTCAGTTGTATATTTAGAAATCCTCACCTTCCTGGAAGATTTAATTAGCCATGTAAAGAATCTATAGTTTTGATACACGTTTCAGATTTTATTCTATATACACAAGCTTGAGTGTAAAGAATACAATATCTCCAGATATTTACCCAATAAATCAGTCACCAGAATCTCAGTACAAGAATTCCAATCCAAATTCTATCACAGATACTTCCAAAGACCTGCTGGAGATGGAACTCAAAAAAAAAAAAGTTTTAAGTATCTGATGGAATTCTTCTGCACACAGTTAAAGCCTAAGACTCATTGCTATAAATATTATAGAAAAGACAAGGACTTTTAAAGTACTATTGTCCATACACATTACATTAAGGACGTCAATATAAAAAGCAACGTGTATGAGCAGTGAAAGCACTGGACTTAGAGTGATGGAATATAAATCCTGTTACACTTAGTAACTCCACCCACGTAGACCAGTCTTTTAACTTCTCTGAACTTTACTTTGGCTATCTGTTTCACTGAGGAGGTTAAAGACTTATTCTGAGTCTTAACTTGCCCAAATTTTAGAACTTGTATTATGCTGTACGGTTGGTATCATCAATCCAATACTCAGAACTCTACAATAAATACGTACAGGATACCAATAACTTACCATGTTTCAACATTCAGTAGTTACATATAAATGTGTACTTATCATTACTGCTGAACTATTTTTATTTTATTTATTTATTTATTTATTTATTCATTGAGTTTGAGACAGAGTCTCTCTATGTCGCCCTGGGTAGAGTGCCGTGGGGTCACAGCTCACAACAACCTCAAATTCTTGGGCTCAGGCGATTCTTTTGCCTCAGCCTCCTGAGTAGCTGGGACTACGGGCACCCGTCACAACACTCAGCTATTTTTTGTTGCCATTGTCATTGTCGTTTAGCTGGCCCGGGCCAGGTTCGAACCCACCAACCTCAGTGTATGTGGCTGGCACTGTAACCACTGTGCTATGGGAGCTAAGCCTGCTGAACTATTTTTAAATGGTTACTTTGTGGTTATAACAATTTGGAAATGTATTAAATCAAAAAAGTGAAGGGAGAAAACCTCATTTACATATACTAAATGAATATTCATTGCTTTGTACTAAGAGAAAGGAAATAAATTCTTAAAAATCTGTTTTGTATATTAACATCTAGATACTTAGATGTAAAAGAAACCTGTTAATGATAAAAATCTCTTCAGTCGCCTTCTTAATAAGACTTTTAAAAAATTCTATACTTCAAAGGAACAAAAACCATTATTTTAAATATCTCTTCGAAATACCAGATTTTAAAACCATATATTAAGATGTCTCTATTACACATTGATCAAGCCCTATCAAATTTATCCTGGTAGAAAATTGAGATGCGGGGGTGGGCATCGCCTGTGGCTCAGCAGGCAGGGCGCCCGCCCCATATATGGAGGGTGGCGGGTTCAAACCTGGCCCCGGCCAAACTGCAACAAAAAATAGCCAGGCGTTGTGGCAGGCACCTGTAGTCCCAGCTACTTGGGAGGCTGAGGCAAGAGAATCGCCTAAGCCCAAGAGCTGGAGGTTGCTGTGAGCTCTGATGCCAAAGCACTCTGCTGAGGGCAACAAAATGAGACTCTGTCGCAAAAAAAAAAAAAAAAAAAAGAATTGAGATCATTATCAATGCCTTGTCAGGTTTCTCAGGAATAGAGAAGCTTTCAACTATTTAAAGACTCACTTAAAACTATTTGGTAACACTGCTAATAGAACAACAGATGTTTAGGTGTCCAAATCAAGCTTAGGGATGCAGAGTGTCATTTGGAAATTGTTTTCAGATTGCTGTCAGCCACACATGACAAACACAGGCTCTTAGTATCACATTCCCCAGGGCACTGGCAGAATTTTTCTGAAGGTGACTAGACCCTTGTCCTAAAAATGCAAAATTCAACCCCAGTCTTATTCTTTAGTAGTCCGTTTGCTAGAGCAATTTTTAAAAAAATCAATGAAATCACTTCACTGTGATGTGAAAAGGGTCATATTAAATTATTAAATTTTCTGAGATGCAGGTACACATATGTGATAAGGAATATTTGTAGAGATTTTAAGAAGAGGTGCCTCTCGCTAACATCAAATATGTACACGCTCTTAGGTATTAGCCACTGCACTAACTTTTCTAAGTCATTCATACTTTCTTTAGGAATTAAGGCAGAGTTTTCCTAACTCAAAACAAAAGTATCTTACTATGTACATTTAAGGTTATTCTTTCATTTTCTGTGCTCCATAATAGTTGTATACTTCACTTTCAATATGCATAGACTGAAAAAATATATTTTTACTGAATAATCAGCACAGTAATTGCTTAGAAAAGGGTTTCTGTTTTTTTTTTTTTTTTATTTATGTCAGCAAAAACAAGATTCAGAAAAAAAGAATATGTGGAGTATAAATTCAGGTACATAATTCCCTAAATTTGTTTTTGATTAAAATAGTAAGTCACAGTGCCTCTTCATTAAGAAATGTTGGAACATCAGCCCATGCTTGTTGTGCCTCAAAGTGAAAAATCACATTTTGTTGTTATCTCACCCTGGAGGTTAATGGATTTGTGATTATTTGATGTGTTAGGCACCATTTGTATAATCAAATTGAGACCAGAAGTTCCAACAATATACACAGCAGTCTCCGCATTAGACAATCTATATGTACTCTCAATACCTGTATGAGTGTCAACTCACAGCAATAACACAACAATATCATCGATTCACAAGTACTACTTGGGTACTTGAGTCATTTCTATGTGCCCCGTCTTTTTATGGGCCCTCGGGATATAGCAGTATGTAAGGAAAGCAAGAAAGACTTCACTCTGCTGGACCACACCTGCTGGTGGGAGAAATAAAATAAAAAGGAAGCCAAATAAATTAAAAGGTAGATCTAAATAGAGTCCGTGCCTGAAATAAAACAGGACATGGCGGGGAAGAGAGAAAGAGCAATTTCTTTAGATTAAATGTCTCTGAGAAGACATTTGAGCTGGCAATTAAGTGACAGAAAATATCTACCCCTCAAAGGACAGCAGGAAGAAAAGTGGCTCGAAAGTCCTGGGGGTGGGGGAGAGGGAGCCTCACACGTTCCAAGGGAAAGTAGGGCCCAGTAAGCAGGAATTAGGGGCCTGGGCTATATCACAATAGACCATAATCTATCCCAAAACTAACTGAGCTCTATACCGTGAAGTCAGGAAAAACTGAATACCTTTAGTTTGAGCCTATTTTGAGAAAATGTTTTAATTATATGATCACTTTTGACCTACGCATTTCAGTTGCATATTTAAAAGGGATGCGAGTTTCTCTTCATCTCTTACTACGCTCTCCTGTTTCCCTTACAACGATACATTATCCCCTAATCATTGGGGTGCATTTGAATTAGGGGTTTTTCTATAAATGAAAATAAAACCGGATCCCTCAAAAGCATGAGGACTTCAGAGTTGTCTTTTTTTGGATAAGTAATGTGCTCTCGACATACTCTCAACATAGTTCATTTTGCCAAAAGCCCTGTTGGCTGTGAGGTCAATCAAGGTTTCTTCTCCACATATGCCCGATGGGCATGAACAGCAGGTGAAGCCGGGTGAATACAGTCACAGCTCACACTTTCAAAACTTAATGATTTTCAATGAAGGGCCGTTAAAGAATTGATAAATTAAATAAAATGCATCTTTATTCCTGTAAATCCAACAATTTATGTTCCCAGGAAAACTCAGCTGTAAAGTTATACTTCTCCTTAAATCGATCTTTATAAGAAGCAATTTGTGTTGCCAACTGATCCTCAAACTCATGAGCCGGTTCATAAAAAGCGAGCAGTTTAGTATTTTGAACCACACCACCAAACAAAAAAAAGTAGCTCCAAGAGATCCGATCAGACTGTGCCTTACTAATCCCTACAAAAAATAATTCCTGTGGCTTCACAATAGTTAATAGAAATAGTTCCACTGTTTAACTCACAAAGTGGAGCACTTTTGAGATTAAGAGGAGGTTCTCGTAAAACCTACAGTGGGAAAAATTGTTTTTGTTCTTCTGGGTAGATACCTAGCAATGGAATTGTGGATCAAGTAGAAAGTCTACTTTCAGTTCTGTAAGATTTCTCCATTCTTCTTTTGATACAGGCTGTATTAGTTTGCAATTTTAGCCACAGTACAGAAGGGCTCCCTCCTCTTCACATCCTGCCAGCATCTGCAGATTTGAGACTTTGTGATGTGGGCTAATCTTACTGGAGTTAGGTGATAGCTCAGACTGTTTTGATTTGCGTTTCTCTGATGATCAGGAGTACTGAGCATTTCTTCATGTGTTGTTGACCATTCATCTGCCATCTTCAGAGAAGTTTCTGTTCAAGCCTCTCGCCCATGTATGAATGAGGTTGTGTGTGCTTTTCTTGTTGATTCATTTGAGTTCTCTGTAGATTCTAGTTGTCGGGCCTTTGCACTAGAATGTTTATGGCAGCTTAGTTCATAACCAGCAGGTTGTGGAAGCAACCCAAATGCCCATCGACCCGTGAATAGATTAACAAACTATGGCGTATGTATACTGTGGAGTATTATTCAACCACAAGAAAAGATGGAGATTTTACATCTTTTTTGTTTACCTGGATGGGGTTGAAACACATTCTTCTTAGTAAAATTCTCAAAAATGAAAAAATATATATATATCAAATGCATTTAATACTAACACAAAACCAATATATAAGCAACTACACACCTACATGAACCATAAAACGCAAGTATAGTCTAGCAAGGAGGAGGGGAGGAGAGGATGTAGAGGTGGAGGGCAACTGGTCGGATCTCACCAATTGTGCACAATGTGAGGGTGTTCAGTGCACCCCCTGGGTGAAGGGCTCAACTACAACTTTTTACCCTCAGAGGTGAGAAAAATGTAACCTAAAAATGTTTACCTTCATATTAATTTGAAATAAAAAAAACTCAGCGGGAACTGTGAGGGTGTTCAGTGCACCCCCTGGGTGAAGGGCTTGGCTACAACTCAGAAGTGAGAAAGATGTAACCGAAAAATGTGTACCTTCATATTAATTTGAAATAAAAAAAAAAAAACCCACAGTGGGAACACAGGTGTAAACTAGGACTGTCCCTGACAAACTGGAAGGTATGAACTCATTACCTCTGTAGCACAGGCCTGAAAAGCCTTCAGAAAGTTACACTTTATCTCTTCAAAGAGAAATAAGAAGCATAATAAATTGTAAACACTTTTTTTTTTTTTGTCTTGAGATAGTGTTTTGTTCGGTTGCCCAGATTTTCACGTTCCTGGGCTCAAGATCCTCCTACGTCAGCCTCCTGAGTAGCTGTGATTGCAGGCACGTACCACAGCACTTGGCACGATAAATTATAAACTTCTTTGATGAAGTACCATCCCTTGGCAACTATTCTATAAAGCCTCCAGCAAAAGGAAAGAACTTCTGTCTGAGGAATGCAAGTCCTTTAAACTATCAGGCCCCAAAAAATTATCCAATGCACTCAAGACTATTATGAAAGCAACATATAATCACCTACAAATTCATAGGGATGATAAAACACACTATAGTCCAGGAAGGAGGAGGGAAGAGGAGGGGGGAGATGGGAGGGGGGGAGATGGGACGGAGAAGGGGGGGAGAGGGGGCAAAGATGGGAGGGGGAGATGGGAGGGAGATGGGAAGATGGGGGAGGGGGAAATGGGGAAGGGGATGGGGGAAATGGGGGAGGGGAGAGGAAGAGGGGAGGGGAGGGGTAGGGGAGAAGGGTGAAACCAATATATAAGGGGAGGGGAGAAGGGAGAAGGGGGAGGGGGAGGGGAGAGGAAAGGGGTGAAGGGGGAGGGGAGAAGGGAGGGGAAAGGGGAGAAGGGAGGGGAAAGGGGTGAAGGGGGAGGGGAGAGGAGGAGGGGAGAGGAAGAGGGGAGGGGAAGAGAGGAGGGGAAGAGGGGAGGGGAAGAGGGGAGGGGAAGAGAGGAGGGGAAGAGAGGAGGGGAGAAGGGAGAAGGGGGAGGGGGAGGGGATATGGGTGAAGGGGAAGGGGCGAAGGGAGGGGAAAGGGGTGAAGGGGGGCGAAGGGGGAGGGGAGAAGGGAGGGGAGAGGGGTGAAGGGGGAGGGGAGAAGGGGGAGGGGAGAAGGGGGAGGGGAGAAGGGGGAGGGGAGAAGGGAGGGGGAAAGGGGAGGGGAGAGATGGGAGGGGGGAGATGGGAAGGGGGAGATGGGAAGGGGGAGATGGGAAGGGGGAGATGGGAAGGGGGAGATGGGAGGGGGGAGTGCATTTGGTGGGACCTCATCTAATGTGCACAATGCAATGGTACATTTCAAATCTATTAAGAATAGATTATAAATCTCTGGTCACAATATGTGAGATCATGTTATGTTAATCAGTTATATCAAATCAGCACACTGTACCCCATAAATGTACACAATTATGACTTAATAGAAAATAAATAAAAATAAATTATACAGCCCAGAAAGACATTAAATAAGACTACAGTCATGTGTTTTCATATCTTGAAACTATTTGCTATGGCCACAAGTAGCTATAAATCAACCTTAGAATGCCATACTGGACACTACAGCCCAACCCTACAGGTTTACAAGGTATAGCCAGCAACTAAGCAATGCTATATCTGTAAACTGTTCCTAACAAACAACCTCATATCAGCCCACTTTCTCCTCTCCTTTTTTGCCTTTAAAAATCTACTGCTAATCTGAGTGTATATTCAGAGCATCTGGAGTCTACGTTCCCAGGTTGAGGTCCTCAATGTTGGTCCAACTAAACTCTTGACTTATGTGAATCCTACCTCAGCTTCCTCCTGTAAGCCTTGGTGCTTACAGTCAGTCTCACTGACTTTATAATGCACATAAATAGTAAGCACTCTAAGATGCTCAGAATTTCTTGGAGAAAAGCCCCAAATTCTTTAGCTGGAGACAGGTTTCAGCATAAAAACAACATATCATTATGGCACACAAAAGGTCAATGCAACTGCCATAAAAGTCATGGTATATATCTACTTAAGCTATTCTTTCCCAAGGGTGAAAAAAATCCCATTGCTAGAAGAACAGAAACTGGGTGTTCCTCTAGACATAGTGACAAGTAAACATCTCCTCTTTAGACCTGTGGGAATTAAACTGGTTTTGGCCATATTAACTCTGAGTTTTAGCTCATCTCTAGCCTTACATATGAACTGCTGAATCTGTCTGTGTAACGAACTGCCTCGTTAAAGAGCAGAGGAGGATGGAAAACGGGGGATAAGAAAACAGTTGCTGTAAAAGCAAACTAAAGAAAAAGAGAGAAAGAAGAGTTAGAGGGGGAGCAGCAAAATGGGAAAGGGAGAAACAAGAGAAAAAAAGAAAGGAGAAAAAGAAAATAGAAATAACAATAAAACCAAAATGGTGCAGATTCTCCCTGATGTTTCTACTGCTCATTCTATCTCTTTGGTAACTGAATATGTCAGAAACAAGCAGAACCTCATAGAAATGAGAAAGGGACGGGACGTTCTGAAATATCTCAGACCCAAACAATCTGCACCTGCCTCGTATCCCACAGCAGCAAAGTTAGTTCCAAAATCTGTCTCCTAATTCCGGGAAAAGAACAGAACTTTTGTCTGAGGAAGGAGATTTGAGAAAAAGTAGAGCTTTTCTTCTTTGATTTACAGAAGAAAGCGAAGCTGAATCATATGAAATTATAAATTGGCGTTATCTATTAAATTCTAGTTTCACCACTTTATAAATGATCTACTTGTTTTTCAGATCCCAAGTATAGCCGTTTCTGAGATATGCACCTGGCTTCTCTTTTACTCACAGTTTTTTATTTTAATAAGTCATTTAGCTCTCCTCATAGAATATATATTTTGATACTAAATATATTATTAAATAAATGAAGTAAGAAGGCAGTATTTCTGCAGGCTTTATTCAACTGATTTTTTTTTTTTTAAGATAAAACCTTACTACCAGTGTTTATAGCAGCTTTATTCATGATGGCCAAAACTTGTAAGCTACCAAGATATTTTTCAGTAGACACATACAGGCTGTGGTACACCCATGCAATTAAATGTTATTCAGTGACAAGATATGAGCTTCCAACTCACGAAAAGTCATGGAGGAACTTTAAATGCATATTTGCAAAGTAAAGAAAGACCCTAAAAAGACTACTTACTACATGATGCCAAATAGACAACATCTTGGAAAGGTAAAACTATGTAGAGAATTAAAATATCAGCAGTTACAAGGTGCTCAGAGGTGGAGGGAAGACAGAAATAGTTAGAAAATAGGAGGTTTTTAGGGCAGTATCATTCATCTGTATGATATTGTAGCGGTGGGTATGGGATACGCATTAGTCACAGATCATAGAATACAAAAAGTGAATCCTAGTGTAAACCACGCACTTGACATTATAATAATATGTCAATATCGATCTAACAAATATAAGCAAAACACCACACTAACAAGAAGTTATTTATAGGGAAAACTGTGGGGGTGGATTGAAAGGAGGGTATAGGGGAATTCACTCTACTCACCCCACAATTTTTCTCTACGTCTAATAATACTATAAAAAGCTCCATTATTAAAAGATCCTAAAAGAATTATATTGATAAAATGGACCAATTTGTGGTTGAAGGTATTAAAACTTTCATTAAAGGGAGCATCATTTGTATAGACGTTGTACTTTTTCTCGAATCTCATTTAAACCATTGTTAATAGAGCAACACTTATCAGGGAATTCTTTTGTTCAAGACTGTGTGTAGGCGCTATGAACACAAAGAAATATAAAGCATGTTCTTGACCCCAAGGAATTTATAGTATTTTTGCACAAACAGAAGATATAACATATATCAACACAATGTAATATAAATAGAACATATATACATATATATTACATAGATAATGACAAAACAATGTAATTTATGTTCAATGTTACTGGATAGCATAAGGAGTCATGGAGGAGTCCATAAATTATAAAGTAATTAAAGCCATGCTGTATAAAATATGGGCTTAAAGAAGGGGTGAGAATGAACAGAACCTCGTGTGGAGGCCATGGCAAAACCAGTTGGCTGCAATAGAAAATGACTTACAAGTTTGGCACCTGTAGCTTAGTGGCTAGGGCGGCAGCCACATACACTGGAGCTGGTGGGTTCAATTCCAGCCCAGGCCTGCCAAACAATGACAACTACAAACAAAAAATAGCCAGGTGTTGTGGCAGGCACCTGTAGTCCCAGCTACTTGGGAGGCTGAGGCAAGAGAATCGCTTAAGCCCAAGAGTTGGAGGTTGTGACGTCACAGCACTCTGAGGGCAACATAGAAAGAAAGAAAATGAGTTACAGATTAACTTCGAGCGAGAACAGACCGTATCACGAGACACTAAGAAATGTGGATTTTAGTTTGGATTTTATTTTTTAAGGGCTCAGATGCTAACAGTGAAAGTGTCTAAGCTAAGTGCAACTAGAGGACGATTAGTCTGGTTTGAGTGTGAAAATAAGGCCCCAGTTGGGTAGGAGAGTTGAAATTAAGTAAGAAGAATCACAGTCATGAAGAATAGAAGATACAAAATCCAAAGTTAATATTAGGTTAAATCTGATGAATTAAAGACAGTTTGGTACCGTTAAACATCCAGTAAATTCCTAGCCTAATGGAAGAAATAAAAACATGAGAGGAAAATAGCCCCACACTATGAAAATATAAAATCTAATTAGGGAATAAAACACACAGGTATGAAGCAGACAGAAAACGTGTCAAAGCCACAAGTGAGACGTTGGTTACCAGAAACTCTGTGATACAGCAACACAGGCCACATACTCCGGGTGTGACCCAGCAGAGGATGACTCGTCATTTTTACCATTCCCCTAAATCTAAACAACCTTATTTCACACCCCAAATGACATTTCTTATGTTTCTCTAAAATAAACTAACTGCTCCCACTTCTCCATTTGGAAATTATCAGGGGTGAACATTGGCTCTGTGCCCCAACTAGTCAAATCCTTCTGGTTTCAATGCTCTATCTTTTCAGGTCATCTTCAAAACAATCCCCCAGACAGAAGGATTCTGACTTTCTCCATCTAAGCTGCCCCGATGCCAATTATCTAATACAACCTCTTATACAGGAATCAATTTAGGGCAGAAATTTAGGCCTAAAGCAAGGGATGCAAAGCCTTAGAGAAGGGCAGAGATGCCTCCTAAAGTCACACAAATGCAGCAGTGTCTGAAAGGGAGACGCCGGGGGCTCAACTAGAACTTGGATTTTATCTTGGAAATGAAAACAGTGTAACCGGTGATGGATACTCTGAAAAGCCCTGACTGGACCACTGCACAATCCAGGCACGTAACAAAGCTGCCTGTACACCACAGTTTTATACAAAATATTTTAAAAAGGTAAAAGAAATTAAAAAAGAAAACAATGTAACCTATACATTTGTACCCTGCAATACGTTTTAAAATATGACGTTTTATAAAAGAAATAAAATTTAAAACCTGATTGTTTAATTCTACCTTTGCTATGAAATCAAGACTTTTAAATTTTATTTCTTTTATAAAAAGTGTCCATCCATGGCCTTGCACGTTCTTCTATTAATTCTTTTTTGCTATCTGCTATAAGTGTTCTTTGTATATTAAGAAGATCAAATAGGAGCCCAATTTTACATTTGCATTTTTGATGTTTCACGATTTCTCCCACTGCACATTTGTAATTATGTTGAAATTCACCAATCTTTAATCAGATGGGCATAAGTACTCACATATGGAAAATTTTACCAAAATTATTTTCTATAATTTGATGATGTCATACTCACATGATTACTGAATAAGCTATCCTTTTCCCACAAATTTAATGTGTGAAATTTGCTGTTATTTAAAGTCATTTCTGGAACATCTTGAATACTTCTTGTTTCATTTATCAGCTTTTTTTTCATTTATGCCAACTCCATAGTTTAAAATATTATGACATTATGTTTTAATACCCAACATGGCTTTTCCTTTTACTGTCCTCCTTTTGTAGATATGCTATGTGAAATTTCATATCCTTATTTTCCACATGAACTTAGTAGTAGTTTTTTTTTTTTTTTGAAACAGAGTCTTACTTGGTCACCCTCAGTAGAGTACTCTGGCATCATAGCTCACAGCGACCTCAAACTCTTGGGTTCAAGTGATCCTCTTGCCTTAGCCTCCCAAGTAGCTGGAACTACAGGCACCCGCCACAACACCTGGCTATTTTTCAGGGATGGGTCTCATTCTTGCTCAGGCTGGTCTCTAATCTCTTCTTTGCAAATTACCCAGCCTCGGCTATTCGATTAAAGCAGCAAAAAATGGACCAAGACAATAATCTATGCCTCAATGTTTTTAGAGAATTCACTTTTCAAACCATAGGCTCAGTACTTACGGAGTTTTACCCTTTGAGAACATTCCCCATTTCTTCAATTGTCTTAAATCTCTTACAAGATCAAAATTTTGGAGATTAATATTTCCTTAGATGTCACCTATTTTGTAAAAGTTTTTTATTTACTTAGCCTTAAATAAGTTATTCTTCTAAAATCCTTTAATTCATTCTATAGTGTGATTATTCTGTCTTCTCATTTATGAAATTTATGTAGTCTCTTTTTTATTAGATTTACTAATAGTTTTTGTTTTCTTTTTTTTCCTTTTTTGGCCGGGGCTGGGTTTGAACCCGCCACCTGCGGCATATGGGACCGGCGCCCTAGCCGCTGAGCCACAGGCACCGCCCTAGTTTTTGTTTTCTTATTACCCATCCCCTTAAGGAAATAAATTTGGATTTATTTATCAACTCTACTATTGTCTGCTTGATAATTCAATTTTTTTCTTCATTGATTTAGTCCTTTTTTCTGTAGGTTCCTCTTTTAATAACTTCTTAATTTGAATTTTTAATTAATTTAAATTCTTCTAAAATTAATAACATGTCTAACACATGTGGTCCTCATCTGTTTTCACAGGATATCACACTCGGGAAGTGATAACATGTTTATAGCACAAAAGAGTAAATCTGAACACTCACTGCTCAATCTCCTGCTTCCTGCTTGATGTCCTGAGGGCTGAAGGGAAACAATATTTTGTACACCTGACCTGTAACCCATTTGCTATAGTTCAGAAGTTTTTTAATAAAATCAAATGGATCTTGAATTCTATGCCACATACATTCTTATATTCAGTAAACAACTGTTGAGCCACTATGCTAGGAGCTCAGAAGCAAAATGGATAAGAAAAGGTTTCTAATAAATTTGACTTATGAAATGAGTGTACTCTGACCCACTTTGAGAAAATACACAAGACTGGGGAGGGGTTTTAGATTCTTGAGTCACAGCCATATGTGTTGTATGTACAATTCACATGTGCGCCTCGGCTTCATCCACATCATTCTAAACATGAAAGATATTTTAAACTTAAAATGATAAATGGAAATTGTTATTAACATATATTAAACGAGCCTCTGGTAATAGCCTGAATATTTCTGTGCTGCCTGCTGTGCTCAACCAAGAAATATTCAGTGGAATAAATATCTTATTTCTATGGAACGAAAAATAGGCAAAGTGGTTATGGTAATTGTCACACATACAGGCTATCCATAGTTTCGTGAAAGAATAACAAACGATTATAAGAAAAACTATTATAAAAAATAAAATTGGGCTTTGATTTTCTCCATTTTCTACATTTGAGGCTTGATAGTCTTGTATCAATTTTTAACAAGGAATGAGAAAGCAGGCTAAAATCATTTATAACTGGAAAGGTTTTTTTTTTTTTTAAAATCAGACAAGCAAAAAACCAAACAACAAAAAACCCCCAAAGTAATAGAGGCCTTCACCACATAGCTGGCAAACCTTGATTTTTCTTGATCATAATGTGGATATTCCTGCAGAAAGGGCAGGAAAGAATTTCTTCTTCCTTGTCTCTGCCAGAGCTTACAGATCCCAGCATCCCACTTTTTAGAATTTCTTTTTATTTTCTGCTAATGAATCATGAGACAGCATTCATGAGCAGTTCAGAAATCCACTGAAATTTACATATATACATGTCACTGAGGATGAGTTTTAACATTTGGGAAGGAATATTTGCCAGGTAGGAATAGGTACTTATTTCAAGCACATGGAGAATACAAGAAAACAGGAAATGATCCCAGAATAAAGACATGGAAAGGATTTCAGAATATTAAGAGTCTAGTTATTTCATCATAAAGAATGACAGAAGAGTCAGTAGAAAATTTGAGTAACGTCGCAAGATGTCCCTATTTAAGCAGTTCTATGATGTAATCAAATAAGAAAAACTGAAGCAGGCATAAATGGGTTGAAAATGATGCAGTGAGAATAACGCGGGGAAAATACCACCATTTATCACATCTCATCCGATTAAACAAACAGTTGTAGGGAGTTAAATGAGTTAACATACACGAGACATTATGGGCCCTCAGTAGCGGTACAAGTATGTCAGCCATTATTGTTGTGGTTGCTAAAATTATTGGTGACACTTCGGGAAAAGAATGGTTTTCTCATAACAGTTCACATCTATTTGAAATATCAGTCAGCCAAGAAGACTGAATCTTCAGCAGGAAGAACATAGTTGAGACCAAAAACAAAGAAACAAATGAACAGCTAGATAAGGTGAAAATTATATACTACCTACCACTGGCACTAAGTTTAAATTCACTTTAAATAATTTCTCTTATTTGCTGCCAATTAAATTTGTTTCCTCCACCACTCACTAATGCGTGTACAATATTGAGTTTTGGACCTTAGGCTCTTTGCTGGCTTTATTCTCTCTTGGAGGGGTTATCCATTCCTCTACTTCAGATATTGAGTATAGAATAATAATCCCCTCAAAAATAGCTTTGATCTTATGCTTCTGCTGAAGTTTGTGATGGTTTAAAAACATCTCTCTCATTAATACAAAGAGACGTCCTGCCATCTTGAATCTGGGCTCTATGAGTGCTTGACAAATTGGTGGGGAAAGCCTTGGGTGTTGTGTGGCATGTGATGTACACACCTGCTTTGTTTGATTTCACTGTGGTGAAACCTACTGCCTACAGCCTGTACTGCGCCCATTTGGGAGCCAGGCCTCATGAATAAGCAGTTTCACTCCTTATTGCTCGCGGTCCTTGTTCTTGAAGCCCACCCTTCATGCCATGGGCAAGTCCACACGCTCACTGGAGAAAAATAAGGCTCCCAGTTCACAACCTAGCTAAGCTCATAGCTCACCACCAGTATGTGTAGGAATCACCTTGACAGTGGCCCCTCCGGTATTGGATTTGGTTATTGATTAGTCATTGGGCAGCACAGAGGAGGGAGAAAATAAATGATGTTTATAGTCAAGTATGAATGCAGAGAACCAAGTATCTATCATTGGCTGAGTTGCAGATTTGTAGTGGAAAATTTGCATTGTTTGGAAAAAGATGAAATGGAATGTGTAGATGAACAGAAAAAACATGGTAAAGAGTTTGAAATGGAGTTAAATTAGGGCTTTTACATGTAAGAACTCATTTTATTTATCTTTGCTGTTTAACAAACTACCCCCAAAATGTATGGCTTCAAATAAAAACATTTACTTGCTGATGAATCTGAAAGGTGGGTGGAATGTGGGAGGGGCAGCTTCTGACTGTCCCACACAGTGTTTATGGGGCAGCTGAGCCATCTATAGATATGGCTGGAAATGCAAAATAATCTGAACTGCTATTTGAAGAAAGAACAGAGACTTTTGCCTTACCACTGCTCACGTGAGAACTAGAAGTCTCTACTCAGTGTAGCGCTTCTGACCCTCAATCCTGGAATAACAATATATGTGTTTGTATTTTTTTCCTAGTTCTCAACCATTTCAATTCACCTGTATGTAAATACTAAAGAGAGGTGCCTAGAAAAAAAGTATCTGAATGAACTTGAACACTGAACTTTTGATTCTGAGTCCAGAACGTATTCTCAACCCAGCACTGAAAAGGGAACAATGTTTTTTAATTTCAAAATACCATAGTACATTTGTCATAATAAAATTGGCCACGTTGAACATGTAACCTCCCATCTCTACACATAGTTTCAGGGCTAGCAGAGATAGTGCAAGTGAGAACATAGAAAAGTCAGACTGGCTTTTCAATGTCTTGGCAACAAGTGACACGCCTGTGACTTCTGACATATCCCATTGGCTAGAAGTCGTCATGAAAACCCACCTAACTACAGAGGGCCTGAGCAGTACAGCCTTCGTGTAAGCTTATGTGATTGTTGGGAAACTGGATATCCATGAACGCTAACCATGTCTACTAAAAATGGTAAAACTGGTTACCCTGCTGGGAATACAGAATCTTAGAATAAGTGTATTAATTTAGGATTTCTTTATATTCATTTAGTCTTTATAAGTTGTCAATCCTATGTTACAGATTCTTTATTATATACAAATAACTGTTAATTTAGAAACATATCCGAAAGGCTTTCCTCAAGACAGACAGCGGTTATGTTATCAAGGCTCTCAGAGAGCTATATGGGCAGTGATTATCACTACATAACTAAGAAACATTAATTTGCAGAAAACAACTCATTCTTAGGTGCTGGATATAGCTGTTTAATTATTCAAGTGTCTCTGTAAGTCACTGTCACTGAATGATTATTCTGAAGAAATGTAAGCTATTTGAAAAGAAGAACATTTGCAAGGTGTAAGAAAGTTTATCTACAAATTAACAGCTATTTTTCTGTCGAGAATCAGTAATATTGCCAAAAGGGGAAAATATTAAGAAATAAACAAAGTAATAAAATGGATGTAGAAAACAGTACCAGTTAAACTATAAGCTGAAATTTCTATAACAGAAGTCAGCGAACTTTTCCTGTAATAGCAAATATTTTAGGTTTCAAGGGCCATCTAATCTTTGTCATAACTATTCAACTTGGCCCTTGTTGTATAAAAGCAGCCAGCAATAATCTAAAAGCAAAAGAGTGGCTTCGTTCCAATAAAACTTCACTTTAAAAAATTGGTGTGGTCTGACCTGCTCTGCAGGGAAAGATTTCCTAACCAATCCTCTATAATTCTGAAATGGTGCTAGCTACTACATTAAGTATCTAAACATTTTTTAAACGCAATATTCAGGGGGAAAAATATAGGAAAATAAACTAATCAAAATCAGAACATATATATACACATTTGCTGTTATCAGCAATTTTTGGTCATACTAAATCTGAAAATAAGTTGAGATGAAATGGGTTATAATATACTCTTTGTCTCAAACGTTCAATAATAAATATGATTTATTATATTCAAGATAAAATAATTCTTTAAATGCCTACCATAAATTATCTACTACATATAAATTTATTCTAAATGCAATATGGATATTCCTCCAATGAGAAATGGGTTCAAGTTTTGTCATATTGGAGAGACATGTAGAAAAGATTTTGTCAGGGTTTTCTGGCTGTGTGATAAGTCCCATTTTGTTCAATCGCATCTGATTATGGCTTCTCGATGACACTGGTAAAAGATAAGGCTGACAGGGAAGGAATAAGGTTTATCATAAGAAGTGAAATACACATAACAAATTTCACATGAAAAGTGAAACATAATGGAGTAGCACAAAACTTTACTCAAACATCAGTGGAAATAACTTGCTTACAACTCTTCAAAATATTTTTGTTTGGTATTTTCATTTCCTTCATTCCTACCATGTCAGCGGGATACTACATGGTAGACTCAAAAGTGCTTAGTCATATGTAAGTGATGTCATCAAGTAATGTCAGAATTCACTGTTCTAGAAATGGCTCTGCTGCTATCATAGATATATTTTAGCCCTAATACAGAAGGATAATTTTTCATCTACATCAGTAGTTCTAAGACAGACACGCTCACAAAATTTCATGCTGTTAAATTATTCCATATAATCATCATCGTCGCTAAAATGCTGTTTCTTCACATGACAACCCTGTCACAAATCATTTCAATTATTTTACTTTTAAGAATAAGCGTATTGTTTGTTCCAAATATACAGGGTACTGATTCCTTCTGGAAGCAAATATCTCCATCAAAATGCTATTAATTTATAAATCAGTCATAGCATGATGGAAAACCTTAAAGATGAAACTTCAAGACTCAGGTCTGATACTTATTTGCTGGGTGATAATGAACAGGTTGTAACTTCTGAGATCCTGTTTTATATTTAAAATATAGGAAAGAATTTGGTTTACTTCATCTCATAGTCCCTGTGAAAGGCACATAAGATAATAATAATAAGCAACTTTTTCTGCATAAGCAAAAGCCATTTACTAAATTAGTCATTTAACCACTCGGAAAATAAATGACTTTTGTTTAATCACATTCATAACCAGTGGCACATAATAAGTGGAATGTTTTCTAAGGCCAAAGATCTCTATATATTAGAACAAATGAAAAAATTAAATATGTATTACCCAGTTATACCTTAGGTATTAATTGCTATCTTCAACATAATAGCTACAATAGAATGAGTAAATCTATGCTAAATTATGAGAGGTATGAATTTCCCCATCATTGTAAGGTTTCTCTTTGCTTCAGTAGGTTTTTATGTAGCAAGTTGATATACAGAGGGGGACAAAGAATCCAAACTTCATGACATTGTAAGTTTTACAAATCACATAGTAGTGTTTACTGTAGATGGAACAATTAAATTAGGAAAGCATTTTAATATTTGATATTCAATCAATATAACCAGTCTTTCTGAAGATTGCTTATATTTCTGGGCAGGGCAAAGATGAAATGGCTTCAAGAGGATTGTTTTATTTTATGTTATTTTAATGCTAGATAGTCCTTGGCTGGCTGGATGCACTGAAGTCTTGAGTGTGGTTTCCAGGCAGCAAAGGAAGAAAAAGCCTTGGAGATGGGCTGGATGACACTAGGATTCCCAGCACTGCCTTCCTATCTCTGTCTGGGAGAGCCTCCTGTGACTAAGCACCCCTCTACCCAGCCCATTTTTCTGTCCATCCTTATAAGGAGCCGATTGATGTAAATGTACCTGCATGCATGTTTGAGAGAGATGTCACATATAAGCCTTTAATGAGTGGTTCACAAAGTCTCTTTTGATAATGAATAGGTCAATCAAAAATAAGATTGCAAACCCTGATCAGAAGTAGCTTACTATAACAGGAATTAAATCTCCATCCTGTCCAATCTGAGATAGATTAGAAAAATTTAGAAAAGGCACCTTAGTAAATCAAGCTTTCCATCTTCTGACTGGCTATTGTCCCAGTGTGACAACCCTGGGGATCAGCTCCCATAGGTATAAATACATGCCTTTAAGTAGTAACACAACTGCTACAATAGTTGTAGTTTTATCAAGGAGTAAAGACGTGTTCCAGATGAAATCATGTGTATTACGCAGAGAAAATCTGAGATTTTACTCTTGACATGGGCTTTCTAAATCACAAAATGGAAATTTCCCCCAACTGACTGTTGTTTGAGGAGCAGCCACTCTGTTACTATGCTATGTAATAAATTATGATTTGACATTTTTTCAACGGTTCATTTCTTATGTATGTTTTAGTCTTTTGCCCCCTTTTAAGAGAGTAATGAACTATTTGTTAGACTTTAAATACAGCACATTCCTACAGACAGGAATGGCCATGAACATTACAAATATATCATCTATAGTGGCAAACAGCTCAAAATAACAATTCTTTAAAAAATTCTCACCTTTCTATTCTATGTAGTAAAACGTCAGTACCCGATAAAATTGGGTCAGAGTATTTTTAGTAGAGCACAGCTCAGTTCTCCCCCACCTGGCTCTGTCTTTATCAATACGGCTCCTTTTGTATTTTTGTCAGATGCTGTACATTCTATCATTAACAGAATTTTCTCTTCCTTTTAGTTCATTCACCACCCCAGCCATCACCACCCGCTCTCACTTTCTCTCCATCAGGCTAATTGTATCTTTTTCCTAATCAAACATCAGTGATCTTCGCAAGGACTTTCTGAATAGACAAATAAATGACACATAAATTTTATAGATATAATAAATGAAACACACATTGAACTCAATCATTTAAAAAAGAAAAATAAATTAACATGAAAAAGAAATAAATGTTTCAATAAAATTTTTGGATGTAAAAAACAATTCATATGGTTAGCCAGGCACGGCGGCTCACATTTGTAATCCTAGCACTCTGAGAGGCCAAGGCAGCAGGATCTCTTGAGCTCAGGAATCCCAGACCAGCCTGAGCAGGAGTGAGATCCCATCTCAAATAAAGATAGAAAAATTAGCTGGATATTGTGGTGGGTACCTGCAGTCTGAGCTACTCTGGAGGCGGAGGCAGGAGAATCACTTGAACCTAGGAGTTTAAGGTTGCTAAGCTGATACCTCAGCTCTCTAGCCTGAGGAACAGAGTTAGAATCTGTTTCAAAAAAAAAAAAAAAAAAAAAAAAAAAAAAATTTTTTTTCTATGGTTTTAAGATTGTTATTTTTATTTATTTATTTATTTTTTATTGCTGGGCATTCATTGAGGGTACAAGAAACCAGATTATACTGATTGCATTTGTTAGGTAAAGTCCCTCTTACAATCGTGTCCTGCCCCCAAAAGGTGAGGCACACACCAAGGCCCCACCCCCTCCCTCCTTCCCTCTCTCTGCTCTTCCTTTCCCCACCCCTCCCTCCTTCTTTCTCTCTCTGCTCTCCCCTTCCCCTACCCACACCGTGACCTTAATTATCATTAATTGTCCTTACATCAAAATTGAGTACATAGGATTCATGCTTCGCCATTCTTGTGATGCTTTACTAAGAATAATGTCTTCCACTTCCATCCAGGTTAATATGAAGGATGTAAAGTCTCCATTTTTTTAGTGGCTGAATAGTATTCCATGGTATACGTATACCACAGCTTGTTAATCCATTCCTGGGTTGGTGGGCATTTAGGCTGTTTCCACATTTTGGCGATTGGAAATTGAGCTGCGATAAACAGTCTAGTGCAAGTGTCCTTATGATAAAAGGAATTTTTTCCTTCTGGGTAGATGCCCAGTAATGGGATTGCAGGATCAAATGGGAGGTCTAGCTTGAGTTCTTTGAGGGTTCTCCATACTTCCTTCCAAAAAGTTTGTATTAGTTTGCAGTCCCACCAGCAGTGTAAAAGTGTTCCCTTCTCTCCACATTCATGCCAGCATCTGCAGTTTTGAGATTCTGTGATGTGGGCCATTCTCGCTGGGGTTAGATGGTATCTCAGTGTGGTTTTGATTTGCATTTCTCTAATAAATAGGGATGATGAGCATTTTTTCATATGTTTGTTAGCCATTCGTCTGTCTTAAGATTGTTGTATTTTTAAAATCTCTATTTAAGCATAAATAAAATAGTAAGAAAATTTCATACAATAATTGAGCTTCCATTCATAAAATGATTCAAATATTTTTTATCAAAACTCTATGCATATAATATTTCACCCCAATATCATGAAATGTATTTCAGCTGAAGGCCTATTTCAACTAGATTTACTGATTAATGTAAATGGTTTAATGCCTACCCTTATTGAAGATGTTTCTTTTAAAGTGGCTCTAACTTTCATATTTAGAAAAAAAAAAAAATCTTATCTTTTATTTTCAATTTACCAGCTGTTATAGTCACCCAGTGCAGTGCTAATGCGAGCAATCTGGTATTAAGGGATAGAAATCATGTTTTGTGATGTAACAGATAGAGCCTTTGATAAAGAATCCATTATATCCTCTGAGAAAATGAATTGACATGCGGGGCCCTTCACCCGTGCTTTTGGTGTGCCTCACAAAGCTGTTATCTTTTTCATTTCTATTAGAGTAACAAAATTTTCAAAGAACCATTTTGTTGATTTTCTCAATTCTCATCGAGTTGGCAATATTAAATCACTGTCCTATTTGCATATGAATACCGTGTAACAGTGCTTCTTTTTTCAAGGTACTGTGGTGGTAGCTATCGGCCTTGGGAATTGATCCAAATAACAGCCTCTGAAGATGGCCTTCTTTGGTATCTAATCAAAAGCATCAGCACCATGACAGCAGCCCTGCTGGGAATCCTGTCAGGTTTCATTCCTCTGAACACATTGGAGAAGGGAACCAACGGGTAAGTGCTTTGAAATAACCCCTTCTCTGCTTTCTCTTTGGGTTGCCACAATGACTTTGTAATGGAAATATAAACCAGTTAATAAATATGCACACTTAACGTATGATGCAATTTCTTCTTACACTTAGGTGACTGTGAGCTCTGTTCTCAAATGCTGATTTGAAATTTTATTTCACAGTTTTACAAACCAGACTTGTCCAAAAAAAAATATCCATTCACCCTCATCACATTTCCCAATGCTATTTCCACTACATCCCAGGCCTTTGTCATTTTTTTCCCCCTAAAATGATGTTTCTTTTAAACTCAGCTAATATATTGTCACTAGGAACATGATTCTTAACATATTCTGAAGAACCTCTCATAGGAACCTCGAGGATTACAAAATGGGGCAGATAGCAAAGGGTCTCCCCCAGCAGCAAGAAGACTTGTTGAACCATCACTAAACACACATAAGGCCCTAGTGCTGGGCAAAAACCAAACCACATCCATGAGATGATTATACTACTCCAGTTGTTGAGTTAAGTCATAAGTGTGTGAAACAACTAATGAACAAATCGATGCATATATAATAACGAGGAAATTTAAAATAGAAAAAATAAATGCTTAAAGAGAGATCTCTTGCTGAAATAGCTTTTTAATATATTTAAATATATGTTGAAATATATATAATATAATATACGTTGAAATAATTAAGGACTACTTCGTCAACACCACTTTTAAATGGGGCTTTGGGCCCTGAACAATCGGAGGTTGGTAGGATAAATGAATGAAAATATTTCAACCAAAAAGACATCGTAATGTTTAATAAGCTCAGTTTTGAAAACAGTTGTCAATGTAAGAGTAGAAGAAAGTACATTCTGGAAAAAATGTAAACAATACCCAAAACTCCTGACCAAGACCAAAAAGACATTTTCTTCTGAGAGGCTGTAGATAAAGGTCAGTTGGCTATGAAGGAATTTCAGCAAGCCTTTCAAGCAAGACACAGTCACGGCAAGTGGAACATTTATCAATGTGCAGGAATATAACAAATATAAAAATCTGAGAAATTCTATATGAAACTAGACAGCGACTAATTTAGTCCCTTCTTTTTCACTATTTCTTCATCTTTTAATTAGGAGGATGGATAAAATAACTCCAGGCCCCCCACTGCCAGCTCTGTCATTTTATGAACAGGCTCACTCCAAGATCCTGCAATACGCACAATCTACAATAGACACCAAGAAAAAATCTGTTTCTTTCAAGTGGGGTACTTATCAAAGGCTTAATGGTAATTGTGACAAGTTGAATAGAATCTTAAAGCATCAGAAGAATTTAGACAAGTAAAATGAGAAAGAAGAACATTTAAGACTTAAAGACAGTGAAACTTTGATAAATATAATTTTTTTTTTCAATTTTTTCCTCCATCATAGAAAATTGTCTTCTGGTCATACTTAGTACAAGATGATGCTAGTATCTTATTCCCCGGGAGTGGAAATGTTTTAGTTTTTGCAGGACATCATCTAGATTGGAAAGTTTTTGATGGGAAAGAATAAACACAAACAATTCAAGTTTGAGTATTCATAGAGGGTGGCCATGAAGTTCATGGGCAATTTAAAACTGTGTGCAATCTGCGCACAGTCTTTATGGCCAGCCTGTCTATTTTAATGACTCAACGTCTTGATTGAGAAAGCAGTGAACGAGAGGTCATAGGAAATCCCATTTACTGAGTGTGCACTCTTCTCTCTGGCAGGTGCTTTACAGATGTTATCTCAGTGAGCAATTAAGGCCAATGATAAATGATGTGCTCACATTTTCCTGTCTTGATTTCTCATACAACTAAAAAAATCAAACTCCTATAAACAAACTTAGTTATAAATATCCATAAGTAACAGTTCATGGTTATTAAATTTATCCTTATATCACAAGATTCAGAAAGTCTGGAAAAATGAAGCTTGTCCGCTGAAAATCAAAATGTGCAAATCTGACGGATTGCTCTTAACAAGGTGCCATGGAAGGGAATCTTATCACTTGGGAATTCTGAGCATTCAATGCGAGTAGAATTGAGTCAGTGTCTATAGCTATAACATGAGTAAACGGACCTAAAAATGTTCCCAAAAAACTTACTTGCAGATTTGTGTCACCCAATAGCACTCTGGTACTGCTCTGTAACTAGAAAAATCTCATTTCATGAAGCCTTAATGCTCTTTTGCTGTTACAAAGAGCTCACAGTTACGACACTGTACCCTTTTTCACACAACCTTCTCACTTTCAGGTATTTTCTAATTTTAAGCAGCACCCTAAGTTCTTCCCAAGAGCATTTCTCAAAATAAAACCAATCAATCCTATCATTCTTTAGCTTCTTTTCCTTGACAACTGTAAATATTGACTTGTTTCATAAAGATTCATGCCTTCTATTTTTGTTTCCCATATTCAGGGCTTCTTTCCCCAACTATATTTTTAATTTCTCTTTCTTGTATCTTTTGCATTGTAACTTATATGTAATACTTTGTCAAGAAAATACAGCACTCACTAACATTTGGTTTAATCATAAAGTAGAGCTCTGGAACATTAGACCAGATGGAACAAAGAATCCAGAGCCAGGGGTCCTCAAACTTTTTAAACAGGGGCCAGTTCACTGTCCCTCAGACCGTTGGAGGGCCAGACTATAGTTTTAAAACAAAACTAGGAACAAATTCCTATACACACTGCACGTATCTTACTTTGAAGTAAAAAAAACAAAATGGGAACAAATACAATCACACCACCTCATGTGGCCCGCGGGCCGTAGTTTGAGGACTCCCTGGTCCAGACACTCTCAAGTTATAGTTCAGAATAGGCTCAGAGACGTTGAAATAATTTAAACCAAGCCTTTTCTGTTTGCTGATGACAAGCACCTTAGATTCTGACTCAACTCATGCTTTTGAGATTTCTTATGCATTTAATTAATATTTACTGAGTACCTTAGACATGGTAAGAATGTTAGGAGGAGAAAAGGTGAACAGGCCAACTACCCGTATAGATTCTCCCGAATGTGTGGAAATAGAGAATGTATGGGCAATATAATGAGATTAGCATAACATTATTGGAGTAACATCTATCTCTTAGGGCAGTGGTTCTTAACCTGTGGGTCACGACCCACAGGAACTGTACTAAAGAGCCGCGGCATTAGGAAGGTTGAGAACCACTGATTTAGAGGCTTAGAGACTAATGTGATGCTTTCTAGGAGAAAATATGTATCATGTGAGAATAGAAGAATGAGAAAAAGTTGTAAAAATGAAGGTTAGGGTGCCAAGGGCAGCAGAAGAAAGGGTGGGTTGGTCATGGACAGGTGGGGGGCGTTACAACAGATCATCATTGGCCTTTCAGCCTTGCCAGTAGGTTCATAATTTATGTTTTATGATCCATTACCACGTTTTAATTAGGAAGAAAACTTCATCAAACTTATATTTCAGAATGAAAACTCTGCATGTGAGGTGGAGAAAGAATGGGGTGCAGGTGGCTTCTACCTTTAACACCAGAAGGCTAATCTGAAAACTATTGTAGACTTCCACACAACAGTGATAGCTTTTATTTGAAAAATATTGTGGCTGCACCAATATTTTGAAAGTAGGGTTTCCTTACTGCTGCATCTATATTACCATGATGGGAATTTAAAAAAAAGGAATGTGTTTATCTTTGAGAAGTAAATTAACCTTGGCAAGGAAGGATTTCATATTGTGGGAATTGAGACTGCAAACCTGAATTATTAAAATGGCTTCTTGCAACCCATGGATGGGATGGAACTCAGTTCTAATTCCTCAGACCAGCCGTCCAGATCAAGACAAACCATGTTTGCCTACTGCAGCCATAAATAGTCATGGCTTAATTCAAAATAGGAAAGAATTTTAAAATAAGCCTTCTTGAAATCCAAAATGCTGGAATAGTCTACTTGTTTGAAGATGTCCTCTTCAATTGCCAAAGCAAGTGCCAAAACAGCAGCCAAGCTCTCGATTTCTCTGCCAATTTTGACTGGTTTTGTGATTGTGCCCTTGTTCCCATGCCGACCTAATTTTTTTCAATTATTATGAGGTCTGAACACTCACAAGAAACACCAAAGGGGAAAAATAAAATCAAACAATGTGATTGCATTTTTCTTCAAATTCATCCATTACCCAGGCAAGAGAATACAAATAAGATCTTAAAAAGAAAAAAAAAAGACTATGCATTTACTTGAAAGAAATCTGAAAACTTTGCTTCTACAAGAAAACGAGACCCAATTGAATTTCACGTCATACTACATTAGGGCAATGAATTCTGGAAAAAAAGAAAAAAAAAAGAAACTTTATAAGTCTAAAGGTATAGGAAATACTTAAATATTATACATAACATAGTATAGTGAGAACTCTCAACAACTGTATTTTATGCACATGATGAAAAATGATTTCAGTGCAAACTAAAAAGGAGCTGCAAAAATTTAAATTCATTTTATGGATGTTGACTCTTTAACGTCTTATTTATTGGTTAGGTGATCTGTTTGTAATCCATTAATTAATTTTTAGAAACTCCCAGCAACAAAATTATGGCGGCAATCCAACTACAAAATAAAAATATTTTACTCCAGAGTAAACAGGAAAGGCTATCATAATATAATTGCTATGTATTATTATTATAAGATTCACAAAGACCTGTTTCTCTCTGCCATTCCAAACTTATCTCCCTTTAGGCACCCAGGCCCATGTTCCCTCTGACCTGCACTCAGCAGTTCCAGACACACCCAGAATATTCAGGACACTGTTCCACAAAGAATGAGCCTTCTTCTTGGAAAAGTATTAGTCATCATCCCACCTATCACCCTCCCTCTGCCCATCCTCCCCGCTCCCTTCCCTCCCTCTCCCCCTTCTCCATATTCTTAGGTTATAACTGGGTTATAGCTTTCATGTGAAAGCCATAAATTAGTTTCATAGTAGGGCTGAGTACATTGGATACTTTTTCTTCCATTCTTGAGATAATTTACTAAGAAGAATATGTTCCAGCTCCATCCATGTAAACATGAAAGAGGTAAAGTCTCCATCTTTCTTTAAGGCTGCATAATATTCCATGGTGTACATATACCACAGTTTATTAATGCATTCGTGGATCAATGGGCACTTGGGCTTTTTCCATGACTTAGCAATTGTGAATTGGGCTGCAATAAACATTCTGGTGCAAATATCTTTGTTGTAATGTGATTTTTGGTCTTCTGGGTATATACTTAGTAGAGGAATTATAGTGTGATGAAAATGTACCAAACTGTTTGTAAAACCAATGTATGGTGCCCCATGATTGCATTAATGTACACAGCTATGATTTAATATTAGTAAAAAAAGTATTAGTCATCATCAAAGGCCTAAATTAAAAATACCTTTCTTTGTGCAAACTTCTCTCATATCTCCTGGAAGAATTAATTATTCTCTTCCTTACCCTTCTATCAAACTTACTATACTCTTGATCTGCAGGCTTACAAAGAGATAAATGCAAAACACCGTATTTTAATTTAACGTAGCTTTTTTATATCTCTCAACATACCCTGAAATACATCTCTATGATTAGATGTATAAATAGAATAGTATTAAATAACATTAATATAATGTTTGATGACTAAACTAAATTCAAATTGGACTAAGTGGCATTGTAATAACATGATCAATACTATAATAAAATTTTTAAATTTTTCATTTTTAACTAAAACTATCAAATTTATCATACTTTTTATTTGTATAGAGGAATGATACTCTAGTGCAGTAATTTTTAAAATCTATAGAAAAATTCTATAGAAGAAACATTATTGAAAATAAACGTTTCATTCAATAATTGAGTGAGGGCCTGTAGCCTCCCAGGACTATGCAGGGCAGGGCAGTGGAACACGCAGAGGGATCACATCAGACCTCTGTCCCCACTGAGTTGTTACAGGGCGGGGGAGACAGAAAGATGCTGGGAGAGGCTGAAAAGACGACAACGGAAAACTTGACATAGGGAAGGCAGAGAAAACGTCCAGTGTTGGGTGGGAGTTTGCCAGGAGATTGAGACGAGGACAGGAAGGGGCGGAAGGGTCCACAAAGGCACAGAGACCTGAAAACTGACCCAGTCGAACAACCGCCTGCGGCTAGGGATGGCGGGAGCATTGGGGGATAATAGAGAAACAGAGGTCAGATCTCTGTTCTAGTAAAGCTCTTTGGAATGTATCTCGTGGGGAGGAAGTGAGGGCTGAGATAGGAGAGTAAACTGCAGAGAACAGGCTGTGCTCAGGGTGTGAGGGGGGACCCCTCCACATGACTGTGACATCCCAGGCCTGTGTCCAGCTCAGGGTGTGAAGGGAGGGACCCGTTGCATGTCTGTGACACCTTATGCTTGTGTCCAGCTTGCGGTGTGAGGGGGGACCCTTCTGCATGGCTGTGACATCCCATGCCTGTGTCCAGCTCAGGGTATGAGGGGGGACCCTCCACATGGCTGTGAAACCCCACGCCTGGGTCCAGCTCAGGGTGTGAGGGTGGGACCCCTCCACATGGCTATGAAACCCCACGCCTGGGTCCAGCTCAGGGTGTGAGTTGGGGGACCCCTCCACATGCCTGTGACATGCTTGTGTCCAGCTCAGGGTGTTGGGGGGCCCCCTCCGCATGGCTGTGACACCCATGCCTGACACCAATGTCCAGACACATTCTAACTATTGCATTCCCTGGGCTTAGAAATTGGTGGAAATGCATAAGGATTAAAAGAATGGCACTTCATTTTAAGATTTATGTTTTTTAGCTAAATCACTAAACAGCATATTAAATGCTGATCTTGAATGCCACACCATTTGCAGAACTGCTGGGTTGTCAAAGATGTGCAACATACACCTATTATCCCTGTAAGTCTAAGGCTTCTTAACACTGATTAGGGAAGCATAAACATCATTTCTATATACGTGTTAATAAACAGCTCTATGTATAAATTATCCAGCATTTCAGTGTAGTTATGATAGTGCAGCCATGAGATACGAGTCAGATTCAGAAGAGAAATCTTATTAAGTGCCACTCTGTCATCTATATAAACCCTTGGAATTTAGATAAAATCACCTAGGACTTACTAGATACAGAGAGTGTGAGGGGATTGCAATATTTGAATTCATCCTTGGGAACTTGTATTATATGGGGGTCAAGAAAATGTTTTCTTGCCATATATAAAATTTTCAAAAATATTCTTATGAATGAATAAAATGGGATGTTTCTGTTATACAGCATTTCTATTTATAAGGGTGTGCATTCTTTATATGTTATGTTATCACCCCTTCTTGGATATTTAAATAAATATTTAGAAAATCTAAGAAAGAAAATGACAAACTTCATGCAATTCATTTAGAAAAGTTTCCATAATGCATATAGAAACTATATTCTACATTTGGAATAAAAATAATATTCAACATTAATGTTATCAACACGGGAGAAATGGAAAGAAAATTTTAAAGCAGAGAAACCCACCAGAACCTAACTTCCACATTTTCAATTTTGACATGTAATTTTTCAAACCTTACAATCTTTAATACAGCTATTTATATTCGGTTTCTGTCTTAAATTTAACTACGGTTTTCCCATATGAGACTCGGGATGCTGACCTATAAAACAAAAAGAAATTCCAAAGTATATAGTATGGAAATAATACAGCTTCATAAAACACTAGGCTATTATTCAGGCTGAAAATAAATTGGTTTTCTTTAAGAAGAAACCCATTTTCAAACCTATTATGTGCCAGGACCTGCCTGTTCTCTCTCCTTTCACACTCCAGCCCATTCCACAGAGCTGAACCACTTTGACATCCCAGAGTCTGGGATCAATTTCATCCACTGACAGGAAGAAGAGTTATTTTCAATGCTCTCTACCTCCAATTTGTGAATTCAGCTCTGTTGATGACTTGATTAGTGAAAATGCTCGGGTTTCCAAAATCCCACCTTACATACTTGGAGCTTTGGAGCTCCATCTTGCTGGCACGGTCCTACTGCTGAGGAATGGAATTTGCCCCTGAACGCCAGCCCTGTTCCTGAGACCCTGCTGCTGGGGATAAATATCCCTTATGGTGACATTTTACAGGCCTGCCTGCCTCCCTGCCTGCTCTTGGCGTGACATCTGCTCAGAGACTCTCCATCATCAAGCTCTGATCATTTCCCCAGACACTCCATTTAGTCCTTGGAACTCTGACACCAACTGCTGTTCTGTAATATCTGTCATTTTTGGTGACAATGTTGAATTTTACCAGAGCCCGATGATCCTCCCACCATTTGTGCTCCAAGAAGTGACTTAGTACAAACATACATATTTCCCATATAACTCACAGAAGACTCACAGATACCCAGTTTACCTGTGACCAGGCCAGACACAGACCCTCCACATTTCCTTTCTTTGCCTCATGAATAACTAGTTGATCAATCAGAAGAAAATGCTTGCTCATCAAACTTGGGTTAAGATTATTCTCTTCTTCCTCTGGACCCCTGAACTTTGGACCAAGCTCAGTCTGAGACAACACTCAACCTTCCTTAACAACACATCTGTAGAGTAACACAACTTTGGAATAAACCATTCTCCTCTCAGCTGTCTGATCCCTTCAGCATTCTCCATCCCATATCCTCAAAACCGGTTCATTGCACATTCTAACATTTTTCACTCCTCCCTACAAAGGAGAACTTCTAATTAATTAATTTTAATTAATGTATTTGTTTGCCTAACTCTCGAGACCCAGCACAACTCAATTTCAGACATCCTCCTCCTCCTGTTCCGATGTTAATGGTCTCTTTTCCCACTCTTGTAACAATCATTTGGAATAAAGTCTCTCCTTGCTTAAATCCAAATTTCTTTCTTTTATTTGACACAGCACATTTCTGCCTGCATAACCGAAGTGGTGGGAGATCTTCCTCTTGCCTGGAACGGTTTTTGTCTCTCACTCCCACTTATCAAACCTATTTATGGCCATACTTTATAACCACCCCCAGATACCACTTTCCTAGACCCTTCCACAATCTTTTTTTCAAAGCTTGCTGCAGTTAACACGTATACAATCTTTGCCCCAGACCTTATTATTAGCCGTCTTATCTTTAAATTCATTCAATTCATAGTATCTTTAATTAGTCAACAATTTCAAAAGTAACATCCAAATTGCTTTTTAATTAATATTCTCCCAGGATGCCTACGTTCCATTGCCACCACACTTTTTTATCACACATCAGGAATAGAAGACTATTAAAGAATGGATGTTATGGAACTTGTCAGAAACTCACAAGCAAGGAAAAAAAATAGTCTAAGAAAAAAGTTTTTTCTTGGGAAAAGTACTTGATAACCAGCTCCGGGTGAGATAGAATCACTTGAATGGAAGTTCGTGACAGCATTGGGGACACAAAGACCAGTCCAGGTAAATTCTGAGATGAGTTTTTCTTTTTACTTTTTAAGTCACAGTTCTTCCTTTTTTTGGCAGTTTTTTTGGCTGGGGCCGGGCTTGAACCCACCACCCCCGGTATATGGGGCCAGCACCCTACTCCTTCAGCCATAGGCACCGCCCCTTACATTATAAGATTCAGTATAACTCTTTTTGCAGAAATTGCTGCGCTTCAGAAAGCTGAAAAACCACGTGGGGAGCAGGAGGACCTGCTCGGTACACCCTCTGTGTCCAGAGAAAGCCACCGTGGGGACATATTTATTGAAGTAGGATAAACATACTCCCACTTACGCAAATGAATACATACAAATGCAGATATTTAGTAACCTCTGTATTTTAAAGATGACATTGGTGATGACTTACATCGGCCACTGCTCTCTTTTCTAATCATAATAAGGAGTCCTATTTTGGTTGATTTTGATGTGATCTGAAAATTGCAGGCCTTTGTCTATCAGGAGGTTTTGGCAACTTTTAAAGGAGTGTGTTGACTCTACCCCTGGCTCTGTTACTGCTGCTTCTAGAGGCTTCTGGTGAGCTGAGACTGCCGCGCGGCACAGCATGGCACGTGGCTGGGCAATGTGTAGTTGTCACGACGGTGCCAAGGCAGGGATGGGATCTGTAGCCTCGGCAATTGGCACAATGTTCTACATACCTACCCAGAGTGCTCAAATTCCGGCAAGAGATATGCATGCCCTCAAAAAAGAAAATCCTGCAAATGGGAAAGATTAATGAACACAGTATTATCAAGAGAGTTTTACAGCAAAAGCATCAAGGAAACGCTCTATAACCACAGTAAATAAACACTACAGGAAGCTAACTGGCGCTACGCTGAACAGGTTTAGAAATATGTCACATCAGCTAAATTATCACTGATGCGATCATTATTTATTTATTCTTATACTTATTTTACTTATTGTTATTTATGTCAATCTCTTCCGAGGTCAAGAATAAATGATATATTGTAGTTATGTCAACTCTGATGAAAGTATCTTCCACCACCATCAAGTATGGTAAATAACTGTAAGCATTTTAAGCAGTGATTATATGCCAAAATTACGCATGCTTTCTAAGATAACGTTTCTTATGTTTTCTGAATATTCATCACCCTAGCTCCACAGAAGAGACCTGAATGACAAAATGATTACTCCATCTCTCAAGTTGAAGATAATTTTTTATCATGCAATAGTGTTAGCTATTTTACAAGTATTTATCTATTTTACAAGTATTTATTGAGCGATTACTATGTGTCAACCATTGTATTAGATGTGGGGTTTACAAAAATGAACTGATGGGTTTGCAGTTTCATAATGAAGCTACCAGTTCTTTCAAAAAATCTATTCTGTAAACAAACTTGGGAAGCTTTAAGATTTATTATAACCAAGTATTTGAAAATTGGCTAATAATAGTGACACGTTGAGTTATTACCTATGACTTAAAACAACTAATGTGCCTCAGGAAGCTCCAAATACATCCTATCTGTACAACCAGATGATGTTTTACTCAAATACCGAAAATAAAGTGAAGCCAGAAATATTCTAGGTTCGTTTTACATTGTAGCCAAAGGAAATCCTGACTTCTGTGAGTCAGGTATGTATAGAAGAAGCATTTTGGTTTCTGTAACTTTTATTGACTAGCTGAGTCAACACATGACAATTTCTTGAACCAAAAGCAAATTTGTCACCAATGAAGAGTTTCTTCCTAAAGAAGAGTTACTGAGTGCCTTAACTGGAACCAGCTCTGTTCATCATTTACATGACCCAACTCCTGCTTATCCCGGAAAGATATCTCTTTCTGAGAACATCTCAAGAAGAATAGCTATAATTTCGGTGAGGGTAAAAGATGCTTCTCAGCTGGAAAGGGCTGCGAGCTCTTCATCTTCTGTTTTATGACAAAATGTTAACTAATATCCTTTTATGAAATGAATGCCTCAGTGTTAATTACCAAGCAAGTCTTTGATTTGTAATAGAGCTAAGCAATTTAACACCTTCCAGTCACTTTCTAGAACAATGTATGATTGTAATTCTTTCAATGCATTGGTGAAAGTACATAAAAGCCCCTGGAAATTGTTCATTTTGCTTACATGAAGCTGTTAGCTTAGTTAATTACAAGTCATTGCCTCACTATTATTCTTTTCATACCGTTTCTTTCAACATTGCCATTTATTTAACAGGAACCACATACACTAGGGTGCAGCTAAAGAAAGAATTTTCAACACTGCTTGGAAAAGAACACACTAAACGCCCCACTTTCCTCAGGCCTATAGCATCATCTTTTAGTTGCCTGTAGCTACTGTCTATGTAACACCTGTCGACCTGGGTCCACTCACTGACCATGAGGCATACCCCATCAACCCTGCAGTCTTGCACCTCAACTTCTCCTACCAAGTTGGTCTGTTCTTGTAACACACATCACATGCCTTATGGAGAAGCAATAGGCATGGATGGATGGATGGATGGATGTCAACAAATGAAAGAATGAAAGGTTTAAATAAGTTAGAGGCAAAGCATAGGAAATCAGATTTTTAAAATCAGCATTTTAATTCAATCATTCAATCATACAGGAGTGCTGTGGATTTCTTGACTAATAATTTAACTACAACAGTCTTCTGTCCGTCAGTGATTTGACCATGGACTTTGTGAAAATATGATGTAAGTGGTGTATTTCACGGGTTTCGAGTGAAATTGGTAAAGACTGAGGAACCTGGTAAGCCAGTTGCTAAATTATCGGAAGCTTAGAATCAGTCATGGCGGGCACTGATTTACACCTTGGAAATAAGGAAATACTACAAATCAGGGCTTTTACATATACATATATATATATATATATATTTTTTTTTCCCTTCTGAGAGCCTGTTTACCAGCACACCATTGCTAAGACCTTCATAAATATCTGACAAAAATAACAGACATTTCCTAATTTCTCTAGGAACCCACTTAGGATGTGCCATTTACATTCCCTATCCATATACTCTTTTCACACATGTGTTTTTATCAGCTCTTCTTAGTGTTATAAATTTAATAAGAGTATTAGCATTGTAAATTAGTACTTGTTTTAATAATCCCAACATTGATTCTCTTCAAATATCATCGAAGCTGGTAAACAAGCCCTTCCTTCCCTATCTAGACAAGTCATAATTTTATAGCCCTCAGTGAAATCCCTTCTCAGTCTGAGTCTTTTTCTGGCTATAAAAAGTCTATTTATTTTAGAATCTCCTTAGATTTCTGCTCCTCCTCTCTGCCTTTTCTAGCAACTCTTCTCTGGAACTTTTTCAGTTCAGTTTTTTTACTGAACACTAAAGTGAGATTCGCTTGCCGTATTTCACTTGTAGGGGAAAAAAAAAAAAAATAAAACAGCCACTGAAGAATGGTATCTTTTACTCTTTGTTTTTACTTTTAAATAATGTCCATATGTATCAGTGACAGTAACCACAGCAAAACAAAACTTCAGTCTTCACAACAAAAAAAATAAGATCAGACCACAGCAAAAGAGATTAGTGGTTGAAGTTTATATTAGCTCTGAGCAGGAAAAGAACCTAATTAGATTCCTAATTTCAGATTTGTGGGAAATAAAAGTGTTAAAATCACTTAATTTTCTTTTTTAAATTTCCCACAAGTCTGTTTTCCTTAGTGAATCTACGATTAGGCATCTATTTCAGTGTTGTTGTTTTTTTAATACTATCAATGAAAATAAAATCATTCTAATAATGTTTATAAAATTAGATTTGTCAGCTTTATCTTTTAAGTATGTGCTGATTAAAATCCATAATATACTTAAGACGAATGATTAAGACCAGTTAATTCTGTATTTTTCTTTCATAAGGTTATTTCATAAATATTTAAGCATCCTTTTAAAATCAAACTTCATTATCTCTTTACACTGATTTTTCTTTTACAGATTTAAAAAAAGGAATAATTCTATTATCAATTAGAAAGGTTCACCTCCATTGGTAATATCTTATAAAAATACCTGTGGTATTTAAAGGTAGCTGTACAGGGGGAATATTAGGGTCTGTGTTTTTCTTTTTGTTTTTAAACTTCCAATAATTTAATTTTAAATCTTCAAGCATAAACTGCAATACGTGGTCAAGAAATTTCTAGAGAATCTAATTTAAACTCTACGCCCAAAGGCAAACTCATGTGCAATCATAAGCCCCAAATAAAAGGTATTCCCTAACTGGCAATAGAAAGCTCTCTGGACTCTACTGAAAATCAGATATTTTTCTCTTTGTGTAAATAAAATCCTTTCAATTTCCAGATATGACTTTAACCACAGAACCAACTGACAACACATTTTGAAGAATCCTTACTCTATCCTGTATTCCTTGCAGAAATGTACACTATTTAAGCACAGACCACTAATGCTAAATACTATGAGTAGAGTCACCAAAAAGTCCAATTCAGAGTTTCTAAAGTTAATTTCCATGAAACACATGTGTTTGAAAACATGTTATAAGGTAATATTCCAAAAGGGGTATAATGTCAAATAAATGCAGAAAACTGTTGTATTTAGCAGAAAGGAAAATAGATACCCCGGAATTTTTAACCTATGGGTATGCCTTACTATTCACTAAGATGTCACGGTATATGGCCGTGTTCCACATTTGAGTACTAAGCAGCGAATTTAGTTCATCTTCGCTTTGGAAAGATAATGTGTCAGGGAATGGTCATATGACATGCGGTTATTGTAAAAGTTGGCTACCTATTTGCTAGTACTTTGTAACTCTATTATTAAATTAGTGTAACCTAAGTTTATTTAGGCATCTTAATATCTGCAATGCTATCCTACCGGCGGGTCCCTAAAGCTTTCAGGGTAAGAAAAAAATGCATGCAAATTTCTTTCTTGAGTTTTGATCCTTTTCAAATCATACATTTAAAAAAATCATGATTCTGAGTATGTTAATCATTAATTTCTCCATGCTAAATAAGCAGATTAATATATTTCCCTAAAAGCAAATATTCTATTTCTGACAATATTTTCCACCTAAAATATTACTAAAAATGTTCAGATAAAAAAAAAAAGCAAGTCAGAAAAAAACAGAATTGCTTAAATTGGATCATTTTCTCTGATTTTGTATTCTAACTTTTCATTTGAAAAGAGCTATAAAATGATGTTAAATTAAAAATGGCTTTCCATAATTCTTCTATTCATATTTTCCCAGCACACGAAGGAAAAGAAAGTCACTTTGTCAAAAAGACTCGGCCTCTTATGAAAATGAATAGAAATCTGAACATGCTGTTTTGTAAATTTTCACCAACTCTAATATAGACAAGGTTGCATTTGAAGGAAAAAAATCCTTTTTTCATCTTTATGGAATAGGTATTGGACTTCCACAAATTTTGGAGATTCTTACAAATTATGGCTTTGTATTTTGGTCAGGGTAAGCAGGCAAGTCTGATAATGTTTAGATTGCACACACTCCCCGGCTGACAGTCTTTGTGTACAGCCATGATCATTTAAACATTCTCTGACTCAACTGACTCCTCAGGAGTTTATTGGATAGTTTGTGCTTTAAACCATGTGGGAGAGCATCCCAGTGACTGCTGTGCTCCCTGGGCCCTACTCTGGATTGTAAACGACATACCAGAGCACTCAGCAAGGAGCATTAGCTCACAGATGCCTTTTTGTGGGGGGGGACAAAGTCTCACTTTGTCACCCTCAGTAGGGTGCAGTGTCATCACGGCTCCCAGCAACCTCAATCTCTTGGGCTCAAGTGATCCTCTTGCCTCAGCCTCCCAAGTACCCTGTTTCCCCGAAAATAAGACATTATCTTATTTTAAGGTGTGCTCCCAAAGATACGCTAGGTCTTATTTTCAGGGGACGTCTTATCTTTCCTGTAAGTAGGTCTTATTTTCGGAGGCTGTCTTATTTTCGGGGAAACAGGGTAGCTGGGACTACATGTGCCCACCACAATACCCGGCTATTTTTAGAGGAGGGGTCTTGCTCTAGCTCAGGCTGGTCTTGAACTCATGAGCTCAGGCAATCCACCTGCCTCGGCCTCCCAGAGGTGCCTTATTTTTGATGGCAGAGAGCGGGAGATGGGAGGGAGAGATTGGTTAAGGAAGGACGCCCAGGGTAGACTGTTTCACACCATGTACCTCAGGAAGGAGAACCAAGGGCAAGACTGGCTGAACTGAAAATGTAGAGGATGATGTTTAAACCAGGAAAGTAGAATCTAAATCCTACAATAAAGAAATGTCAATTAGACAAATCAAATAGTTTTTATGAGTTCTACTGATTCACATATTAGTAAGTAGACTGATACATAATTCTGGATTTAAGTATGAAATTGGTTAAGTGTTTTGCTCCTCATATGTATGTTTTCCTAAATTTTCTCTCTCTCCCTAAAAAATAGAGTAAATTAATATCGATATAAACAGGCCAGAAAATGAATGCCTTTGCTGAGGGCCTGGGTATTATCCAGTTCCTGCTGCTAAATATTATCAGACAATAAAGCATCAAAACAAAATTCATCTAATAATTTCTGTAATAGACTGCCTTGAACAGAGTTTGTATCCTTAATGCTTCCAAATTCTTGAAAAAAAGGACTTATGAACAACATTTTTCAAATGTGGGAGAGGGAAGAGTTTGTCTAAAAAAACACTTCAGAATTTATGCTTACACAGACGCTGTTTTTGCTATTGCTATATATAAATTTTATCATGTATATTTGAGGTATACAACAAATGTTATGGTAAATACATAGTAAGTAACATATCATTTCCCATCATTACTCTTTTGTGACAGGAGTGGCTAAGATCTACTCATTTAACACATTTCTAAAACACCATACAATGTTATTAATCATGGTCCTAGGGTTGTGATACCTCTAGACTAGTTTATCCTACGTAACTGCTACTTTTAACTCTGACCCACATCTCCCCATTTTGCTCTCCCTCAGTTAACTGCTGCACTGTTGTTACTGCTTATTACTAGAGATAGCCTGGAAATGATGGTGTGGTAGTCATGGAAGTTACCCCATGGCATGTCACGTCTTACAGCCATTGCCAAAGTCACTACTACTCTATAACTAATTCCATCTTGAGCTAGTTAGATTATAAAGTATCTGTACCTATTCTATATGCATTGAACTTGGGTGGGTAGACCTTGGTTTCAGAGCTTATTTAGAGTTCATAACTAATCAGAAGCCACTGAAAACCAGTCTTGGAGTTGAATTCTGTGTTACCTTGCATATATTTAATCTCATAAAGAATCAATTATCTCATTTATAGCAGGATGGTTACTTTTTTCACCCTTGAGGATTAAATGTGATAACAGAAATTAAGAGCTTATCCAATAGGAATGATTCAACAAACAGCTGGCAATTAACGATAGTATTAATACTATTACTAACAAAAAAAATCCAAATTGTTTACCTTTAAGGCCACCTCCCTGTCCTACGATGATTTTATGAATGTTTGCTTTTTTGTGTAAACAACTGCATAGCATCTTTCCCCTACCTGTAACATTTGCTTCTTTTTTTTTTTTTTTTTTTTGAGACAGAGTCTCACTTTATCACCCTCAATAGAGTTCTATGGCACCATCGCTCACAGCAACCTCCAACTTCTGGGCTTAGGCAATTCTCCTGCCTCAGCCTCCCAAGTAGCTGGGACTACACACCCCCGCCATAATGCCCGGCTACTTTTTTGTTGCAGTTTGGCCAGGGCCAGGTTTGAACCCACCACCCTTGGTATACAGGGCCGGCGCTGTACCCACTGAGCCACAGGCGCCGCCCAACATTTGCTTCTTTAGTAGGTTCAGAGAGATTGTTTTCAGTTCCGAATGTACTTTATCTTCTATCCATCAAGACAGTTTATTCATCTTGCCTAGTCCACCCTTATTTCAAAATCCATCCATTTCTACCTGCTCATAACTTCAGTAGACTTGAAAACTGAGTGTGAAATGGAAACAGATCTTTGCAGTCGTTACAGTGACAAGTTGTACATACCTGTAAAAATAATGACCACTGCATAATTCATGAGTAACTATTTCATGGTGAGAATGTACAGCTCCACTTAAAGCAATGAGGAAAGTAGTATGACATATGCTCTTTGTACTAAAATTAATTCTGGTTCTAGCTGAAGTGTCTGTCCCCATGTTCCTTCCCTTTAATTTGATTTCCACCTTGATAGATAATCGTACATCTAAAACCTTTCCCTTATATCCATCGTATACCTAATGCTAAGGAATTAATTGTCAATGGGCTCACTTGACCCTCAGCATAGTGGAGTACTCTGTCTCTTCCAGGCCCCTCCTCTCATAAAACCAGGGACTGGGGAAGGGTGGTGTAGACTGAAACCCAGTCCAGTCTGATTTCACGGCTCATGTCCTTCCCTGTGGTCTCTTCCACTCTCACTTTGCACAGTTTGCAATGAGTCATGTTGACTTCAGATGTAAATGCCTAGGGCCTGGACTATATAGGTACATGTGTGTCCTGGACGGTGGGAGCACGGAGCACAGGTATCTAATTCATGCCTGCAAACTATGTCCAGGTCAGTGGCTAGATGAGGTTTCTTATACTTGCAGAATAGGGAAGGTTTTTAGCAAGTAATTGTATTTCCTATAATAGCAGATAAAAAGGTGTAACTTAGGCATCTCAATGCCTGTCTAGGGCCATTTCTTGAAAGAGTCTTCCTATGAATGCTCAGGTCGACTGAGAACATTAGTGAAAAGAGGCGTATAACGCAGACGGAAAGGACTGTGTACAAGGGACCACCCCAGGGGAGCCACAGGCTCCGACTGCAGCAAGGAAGCGTCATTGAACGGCCCAGTGAAGAAGTTTCTCAAGAGCAAGAGTCAGTCTCATACATCTGCCAGAGCCGAGGAAAGACAGAACCTTCACTCTGAAACTGGAACTGATCATCCAGCGGAAGGAACATGTTGATTACCAACTTGAGATAATTCTGTTGACAAAATGCCTGGAGGACTTTTGACTGAGTGTAAGCAGATGGTTTTCAGGATCTGTCTAAAATTTTATTCAAGGATAGAGAATGAAGCCTGCAGAGTGTTAAGGCAGGCAGTGAGCAGGAGGGATTGTTGCATCTGACTGCACTCTGAGATGCCCTGTACTTTTAGCATATGCTTGAGTCATTATGTATCAATCTTATTTAATATGGAATGTGGATGTATTTTTTATATATTTTAGGGTGGATCCTCTAAAATTAGGGATCACCTACAGCCTAAAAACTGTCTCTTTTAAGTCATTTAAATTCAAAATGATGACAAGATAAAGTAGCAGATTGAAGCCTGGAAACTGGCCCTAGTTCTGCAAGGTTCAGAGCCACCCACTCACCATAGACAACAGACTTCAGTGAATCACCCCCACTTGCTATACAGATTATTTAGGCAACAATAGTGACTTCCAAAATTAAGGAATCCCCCAGAAAAAAAAAAATGCTATTTCAAATCATGCTTTTTACTTGAAATATTTTTCACAGCATACCAAAAATTATTATATTGTGGTTAACATACAGTTTTTGAAGATGTATTGTCCTAGAATATTTCATCACAATCTCCATTCCCTTCCGAGGTACATTTGCAGTTGCTAAGGAACCAGATTTCACAGTCATGGCTATCTAGCAATACCATATGTGTATAATGTCAGAATAATTACGTGAAAGCTGCTGTGAAGGCAAAAATCATGGACATTAGAAATGAGAAACAAATTGATTTCATTGATGCCTACGACCATAATACAAAGTCGAGTTCCCCACTGAAATAAGTGCTTTAACATAAGATGAACATTAAATATTTAGTTTACCATTCTTCCTCACTTCCTCCAGTCCGAGTTAACACAAATCTAGAACACAGGAGGCACGCAAATAAATCTGCTGAAGGAATAAAGGCATTTCCTCTCATAATTACTCCAAGGCAGAATACTTTCTCTAAGACTCAAACAAGATAGATCTCTTAGGGGAAGTGATGAAATGACATTAAGAGAACTATGTGGAAAAATTTGCATTCATAATATTCTCATTCTTCAGTTTTCCATAGTGTTTGGTAACAGCCAAATTGTGGGAAATTAGTTAAGTGCCACTTCAATTTTGTGTCTTTTAAGTTATATCTTTGTGAAAATCATGGCTTACAAAAACAAGAGTACAAAGGAAAACTGTTGTTTTATTTAATAACCACTTACATCTGAGGTCAAAAGAATTACTAGCCCAAGTCTTTGGGGCTCAGTTTTTCCATCAAGAAAGAAAGAAAGAAAGATAGATATCTACAACAACTAAGATATCAAAGATATCTATCTATCTATCCATATCTGTGGTCAATCTATTATTGCCTTGACTTACCAAAATATCTGTTTCATTTCTGCTTTCTGGATGAGATGAAACACAGTTACAGGCATTTTAAAGTCAGTGTAATAAAAAGTGATGTATAATCAGAAAATTGAATTGCACAAATATTGATGTCACGATTCTTGGCAGAGCTTGGCAGAGGCTTAGATATAACATATTCCTTATACATTTTTATGTATTTGGTCCTATATCTCTTAGTTATATACTGCACATTTCCAATAAAGCTCTAAAACGTCTTTTGTTATTTGTACATCATTATTACTTCATATCCTCAACTATTAATGAGTTCCCTAGTTTAATGAAGGTTTTTAATGCCCCGGGCTTAAAAGTGGTTCTACAGTTTTTGGAAATGTTCATCTTAGCAGGCTGACATTCACCTTTTAAGAGAAATATTTAACTTCTGTTCATTTTCAGTGAAAGCAATATAGCTTAGAGACACACTAATTTTAATTATTTTTCATCTAACATTCTCCAGCGTACTGTACCAAGGGTTGTATTAAAGCCCCATCCTTCCATCTGCTGCTCTTGCTGTCTGCATTCAGTTTGTAATTTTACAAAACAATAGAAATCAAGTTCTTCCAGCATAATAAACTCCTGTGGTTTCAGCCCTGAAGATTGTTCTCCGCATACTTACAGATTTCTTTTTACTTCGTTTTCGAATGATTGCACAGGGTCACTTGGCAGCCTGTGATCAGAGCACATTATTCCCTACGTTCGGCCCTATCTCCTCAGTCCTTCTGTCTTCTCTGTGAAGTTTATAAGTAATTCTTTAAGATTCTGGAATCTAGACATGCTCATTATATATTCTCTTTTCTCCCTATATCTAATCAACTGTTAAATTAGGTGGACCAGTAATGAACCCAATCTAAAACATCACAAAAATTAAAATATTATTTGATAAGAAATTTTTCCTAGAAGCTACAGAATTGTCAATACGCTCACATGAAAGAGATTGTCTGCGATGGTGAAGTGAGGGAGGAGTGGGCTTTGTAGGCCACTGACCACCTTGAAATCCCAGATCTACTGTGTAAACACGTCTGAAAATCAATCCATTTCATAACTCCAAATTCAGTCTTCTTAAAGGATAGGGATAGTAACACCAACTCATATACTGATGTGAAGATTAGGTGGAATATTTAAAGAACATATCACAGAAATTCTGTTAATCATGGAGAATTAAACATATATTTTTATATCCTCTGCCTCTCCAAAACTTGAATAAAATGACAGTCAATAGAACTAAACTATTTATACTCCCGAGGGGCAAAAAGAATGGGAGAGAGGTTAACTGCAGGGGAAAGATTGGGGATGAATAGTAATTACCCCACCTGCCCATCTCTCTGCTCTGTTAGTGGACATGAATGGGGGAGGTAGTGGGAGGAATTAAAAAGGACAGATGACTCCTCATTCTAAGCAACTGAAAATAAATGAATGAAAAGAACATAGAAAACTAAATAAATTTAAAAGTCAAAACACATATTAACTCCAGGAAAAAGAGAAAGTTGTACCACAAAAATTACATGTAATCAAAGTACAAAATGATTCAGTCTTATATAATGTCAACAAAAATATAATAATGCAAATGTCTACTACAGATTTTTACCTAAAAGGGATATATAATTATATGCAAATGTAGGGATGTAAGAGAGCTAAATTCTAATCAAAATGTTTAGGCAACCAACTTTTAACACATAAAAAATAGCATAAGTAGGGTTTTTTATTGTAGTTGTAGTGTTGTAAGTTTGGTTGCATTTTTAAAAAATAATATGTGAGTGTAATACTAAAAAAAAAAAAACACTCAGAGTTGAAAAGTAACCTCTGTGGGAAGAGTGAAGGGTGAAACAGTAACTATGCTTTTGCGTTATAATCCTGGTAGTACCATTTTTTAAATTGTGTATGAATTACTTTGAAAAAATAATTTTGGTAGAAGAGTCTAGCAGATGCATAATATTCTCTCTGAATTATTCTTTATTTTCTTTTTATTAGTATCCTAATAAATACCATTTAGTTAGGCTATCATCAAATTAATAAACTTAAAACTATACAGTGATACAAAAAAAAGTACGGTTAATTATCCCTTAACTGACTTCCATAAAAGTTAAGCCCTAACACAGACTCCCATGACAAGTATTAACTGACAAGTGTTCTCAAGGTATAATTTTCTTTGAAAAGACTGAAAACTGAAACACAATAGTCAATGAACTTGGTTTAGAAGATCATCTTGAAGTCCAAGAGCATATAAATCATTCAAAATGTAATTTTATTATTCATTATCCAAACAGTATGTCTACTACATTAATATTGTAAGTAGAACAACAGTGTAAAATCTGAATCAGCTAAAACTCTTGAGAACCAGAATCTACCTATACATCATCATATCTTCCAGACTCTCCCACCTGTCACCATCCTTCACCAAAAAAAAAAAAAAAAGAAGAAGAAGACGACATCTGTTTTATTAGGTTAATTAATGTGATCTTCTACTTGAGGTTGGGCAGGGTAGGATCCCTGATGGAGAATGCCTGGGGAAAAGCTCCCCCAGGAGGTTGGTTCACTGTCAGACTTGAATAAAAAAAGGAGAAAGCCCCAGGTAGAATCTGTGGGGCAGAAAGGCTTTTGGGAGAGGCAGAATTCATGCTCTTAGCAAGGCAGTTAAATATGGAGGGACGAAATGTTGAAGAAGGGCGTTTAGTACTTTTTTGGATGTAATATGCACTGTAAACTCTTGTCTCTGAATCCTCTAGACCAGTGGTTCTCAACCTGTGGGTCGCAACCCCTAAGACCATAGGAAAACACATCCTGCATATCAGATATTTACATTACAATTCATAACAGTAGCAAAAATATAGTTATGGAGTAGCAACGAAAATAATTTTATGGTGGGAGATCACCACAACATGAGGAACTGTATTAAAGGGTTACAGCATTAGGAAGGTTGAGAACTACTGAAACATTATAAAATGTACACTATTCCTTAATTCATGGTGGCATCAAGCCTATTTTCCTGGGATAGTTGGAAAATTTTGAGTCTCATGTCCTAAGTAGGGAAACCAAAAGTCCCAGTCTGATCCTGAAGTCCAAATTTATATTTGCTCCAAACGGTCCTGAATTGGATGAGAAAGTAGAAAGTCTCCTACATCAAAGGCAAGGTGTGGAGATGAGGCAGCTCTTAAAAACTGGGCAAAGAAAGCATTTTCTACTCAGCTAATTTCTTTACAGTAAGAACGTTTTTTAAATAAAATAGGCACATTAATTAAGTGAATTAAACAATTCACCCGCTCTTGGATAATGAGTCAGTAATTGGTACAACAATCATTGGGAGAATCTGAGGATTTGACAGGCATTAAGTTGACACAGGACACCAGGTTGAGTAGCTCATGATGTTAATGAACTTCATGTGGAAACAAAAATATGTCTTGATGTCAGCTTGATTTTTAGTCATTTTTGCTGACTTCACAGAAAAGCGAGTTAAGTGTGCAGCTATGTGACCTCTTAGGTATGACCCCACCTCTCCACAATTACTAGTGAATTGAAGGTGGAAGCAGTCATCTCTGTAGTCACAGGATTTGCAAGGCCACATGTTCCTTTTTCTTCTAACTATCCTGTGTCTACTTTGTCATCAATTATTTTTCTTGTTAATTCAACCCTTGAATTTACTTTAAATCTCATTTATAATATGGTTAATAGGTGTAAGGACAGAAGATTCTTCACAATTTCAAGAGTTTGTCAGGTGCTATGTGTCCTTCAAGCAAGCCAAGATTTGTGACTTATCACTGAATTTTGGACACAAGTTAATACATACATTGGATGTTGGACACCTTTATGAGATTATATTCCAACACGTTAACGGCCAAGAAAGAGGATAGTGAAAAAATTATATTGCCACTTGCCTCGCTTATTGTCATAGTCATCAAAAAACTGACTGAAAGGGCCAAAAAGAAGCAAGAACAGGTAATAAAATTGCGTCAGCACCAGAACCAGAAGTAACCAACCACATATTACAGACACATCTCAGTGCAAACCAAAACAAAGGTGATCACAGGGCCCTGCACAGAATCTGCCTTCCTGAGAAAGCTGGCACAGTGCTGCAGAAAGCAAAAGAGGACGTCCTCTACATCTCTGTTATTATTCCCAGTTTTGAAGAAGCACCTGTTGGTGGTAGAGGTCCCTCCCCAACCCACAGGCTCTGGTAGCCAGAGTGAAATAGGAAGGAGCCATCGTTTCTTACTTTTCATTGCTAATTAAACAACTAATTACCTATAGTGATAATTGATGAATTATCTCCACTCCTAAAAGGGGTAAGAAAAAGAGACAGGGCTGAAATTTGACAAGTAACTGGTCACCAATTTCATACAATGTCAAGAATGAAGGCTTAGAGTACAACAGGAAAAGCTTATAAGACAAAAAGTCTGACTTGTCTTCCCACCAGTGTGCCCTCCGGACAGAACTGTCAACCCAATTTTGTGGACCTATTCAAGGGGTTGAGAATTACATGAATACAAAGCACCCTACGAGTTCCCATAGCCCCCACATTTTGCATTTTTCCAGGTCCCTGAGGCTCTGAATGACAAACTTGATATGATCTCTCCAACCCTCACGATTTAAGGATGGGATTTCTAATGCAAAGTAAAACAACCATGAAAGATCACTTTTCCCATATATCACATTGGGCAGCACCTGTCGCTCAAGGAGTAGGGCACTGGCCCCATATGCTGGAGGTGGTGGGTTCAAACCCAGTCCCGGCCAAAAACCACAAAAAAAAAAAAAAAAAAAAAAAGATCGAAAACATTGATGAACAGCTACCTTTAATGAGGGTGAAAGAAATAGACACTCTTAAAAGACTACCGGTAGAACTATAAACTGCAAAAATCCTTCCTGGAGGGCATTTGACAATCTGTTTCAAAATTTCAAATGCATATTCACTGACCCAACAATCTCACTTCTAAAAATACACACTAATAATCAGACAAGTGTTCAAAGACATAGTACACGTACAAGGTATTCTATTGATAAAAGAAAATAACTAGAAACCCAAAAAGTGTATCAGTCGAGATCTGGAAATGTTTTGGGACGCCATGCAAAGAAGTACAGTGTGGTCATTAAAAATAATTGTACTGTCTATTTAAAAATACTAACGATAGAAAAAATATGCAATATGTTGGCAAATGAAGAAAGCAAACTACTAAATGGCCACCTGTGCAAAATACTCATTGAGAAATGCAAAATATTCCTTACAAAAAAGTCTGAAAGGTTCTCCTCTAAAACATAAGCAATAGTTATCCTGGCATGTAGATTTACAACTTTACAAAATTATCTGGATATTTTATTTAAAAGATGTATTGTTTTCTGTTGGTAATTTAAAAAATACAGATAATATTCACATTTCATACACATACACAGCTTTTAAATGATTTTGACTTTTCTGAATTAGGCATTGACTCAGATAAAACAGCCTTAGTACATTAAAATCGGATTTTTATACATCATCACATGAATGTTTTGAAAATCCCACCAACATGTAAGAACTCTGTTTAGAAGTATCACATGATCTGAACAGAAGTTCATTTAATTATACATAATTTGTTTGCATTTTTTCCATTAATTTATAAAATGGGAATTAGAAATGAATATACTAATACATTTGATGAAATGCATAATTTTTTCCATAGTTATTACAATTGAGAAAAAAATAATAATTGTCAGCTATGTTGAACAAGTAAAATATAAAGTCTCAAAGCTATGCTGGAATTAATTCAGACATTTATTTCATGAATGAATGGATTGAGCTCTACTTCTCCAATGAAAAGGTTCCCTTCTCAACAGCCTGGAAGATACTGCTGAGCATAGAAAAAGCCAGGTGACCTCATTTCCAACATCTGGACCTCTCCTCCTCAAACACAGAGTTGGTTGGAACAAGATTCAATCATGCTAATTAGAGTCTTTCCAAGAGATTTAGAATAAAACGCTTGAAGTAGGTCCCAGTTGATGCCTTGGGAGTTTGGATGCCATTTTCCAACTTCATTCCAAGAAAAAAAAAAAAAAAAAACAGAGATAAGAAAAAAAATTTTATGCATGGAAAGGAATAAACTGACTTATTTTGTTTTCCCAAATTCTCTCACAGGCATAACTAAACTTCCTGCTTGGTTTCTGGAAGATGTCATATTTTTTTTTCCCTATACATTCTCCTTTGTTTTAAACTAAGGTTGTGTGGTTTTCTATTAATTGCAACTAATGTCTGGTGGGGAAACTCTGAAATGGCTCCCAAGGACTTTTGCCTTCTGATAGTCACACCCTTCGTCCATTCTTCTTGAGTGTGGACTCAACTTACTGACTTGCTTCTAGTTAATAGAGTAAGGCAGAAATGACGGGCACTAAGTTAAGCATCTATTCGTTTCTGTCTTATGTTCTCCCTTCCCTTTCCTTCCCTTCCCTAATTTCCTTATTCCCTTCCATAAGTCCCTTATCCCTTTCCTCCTCCTCTCTCTCTCTGAATCCAGCTGTTACGTAGTAAAGTCCAGCCTACCCTACTGGAGGTATCCCAGCCAACTACCAACACCAGCTGCCAACACCATGTGAATGAACTTCTTCTAAGCAGACCCTCCAGCACTAATCAAGGCTTCAGATGACCCAGATCCAGCCAATACTGCAAGAGAGACCCTGAACCGGACCCATTCAACTAAGCAGCTCTGGGAATCCTGACCAATATAAACTATGAAATAAGTATTTGTTGTTTAAGTCCCTGAATTCTGAGGTAATTTAATATGTTGCCATAGATTACAGATACAAAATCCCTTACTAAAATAATTTTATGTTCTACAAGAAATATTCAAAAACAAATATCAGCAAAATGTTGGAAACATAACATTGAAAATTAGGTTGAAAATGTGAGAGGTCTAACTTGAAATTTTATAATATCTTTATACTGTCAAAATCTGGACACATTTTCACAAAAGCAGAGAAACGCACAAAACTATTTTCACTTTGAAGTTATGTACATATATACAAATATAATGAGCCAACTGTATCATGAAATTGCATTTTCATAATATTTCAGATTAAGGAAAACTACTGATCCTTAAGTCCAATGTCAATGAGATTTAAGCACTGAATAAATATATTGAATTAATAAGTCAATGAATGAATAAATTATCCAGCAATATCCTGTTTTCACTCTATAATTATTCATCAATACAGGAGTTTTACTATCCCCAGAGAACTCTTGGTTCTAACAAGAGCATTTGAACCTGTTAATCTGTGTGTAAACTGTAGGCTTTAAAGGGAAAAGATCTGAAGAGCCACTGGCCTGAGGTGACATTAACCTGATTCAATAGCTTTTGGAACTGTGATAGAAGAAAAGTTTAACACAAACACAAGAAAGTATCATAAAGTCTTAAAGGGTTTTTTCATTATTATTTTAATTCCCTTTGGAGAGAATCCCTTTTTCTCCTATTTATTTTTGTTCATTAAAAATGGAGAGAGACATCCTGAAGTGGCTTGAAGGTGAGGGGCCATCTCATAAAGGTCTCAAGCTGTTAGGAATGCACTTCATAATTGCTGAATCTCAGGAATCATGTTGCTTTGGTAAAATTGGAAGAGCAAAGCAAGGTAAGAATACTTAAAAAAAATGATGAGCCACGTGTTGGAAAAAAAACAGTGAAAATGAGTGGAAATATTAGACTTAGAAGAATACAAGAAGTGTTACAGGATACAGGATTACAACAGAGAGAAAAATCAACAGGAAATAAACAAATGTCCTGGAGGAAACATTAGAACAGCCAGTACCTAGCGGTAACATAGTCACACACGGAGATCAGGTAAACAGATCATTGCAAGCTCCAAGCCCTAGACATCAAAACGGGTAACAGAAACATTTTATGAAACGTGACAGGAGAGCATGAAAAACAGTTATCTAGTCACTAATTAGAGAAAATGAGAGGGCGTTGGGGGTGGGAATGGGGAGAACATAAATCTCACTCATTTTACTAATTTTTTTTTTTTTTTTGCAGTTTTTAGTGACCACAGCCGGGTTTGAACCCGCCACCTCCAGTATATGGGGCTGGTGCTAGATAAGTTTATCTTTTTAAAAAATATGTTTAACTTACCAGCTCAAAAATGTTATCGAATCTGCTCTGTTGTGTTTGTGTGGGCATCTTATCTTATTCACAAAATACATTGTTTTTGTTTAATGTCTTAACATAAAACACTAGTATTTTCTGGAGTAAAAGTACCTCTACCCTCCTGAGTCCCTACCTCAGATAGACTGCTATGGTGTTTCCCAGGCAAAGAATGTTCACGGCAGATGGTGTCAACAACAGCAGCCTACTGGGCAAAGAAACTTTATAAATTCAGAGTCCAGCCTTGGACTGTACACACCTCAAGAAAATTAACAGTACTATGGATCTGTAGTATAAAGGTTTTTGCCCGACAGGGATCAAAATTTAACCAAGGTTTCTCATCTAAACCAAAGAACATAGAATATTATTTGAGAGACTATTATCTCCACACTTCCAGCGACAGTACATAATTAGTACAAGCCTAAGTATATAGGAGATATATGAATCTGTTAGATATCAAGAATGGATCAGACCATCAGGGATTAATTCTCTTATAAATGTAGGTTCGCGGACGGCATGACAAACGTAAAACTTTTGAGCTGCTGTAACCAAAATAAATGTCTAATATATGATATGCCAGAGAAATCTATGGAGGTCCATGTTGAAGGCAAAGTAGAATCTGTGCTTCTTATTAAAGCCAGATCATTATAAAACTAACTCCATCACTTCTGGAATGGGAAAATACTGGATAGCTTGCCATATGCTTGCCATGGGCCAATAGGGTCTCTATTATTTAGCCTGCACTAGTTTTGCTAGTAAAATGGCAACACACTTGCAGGGGTCCTCAAACTACAGCCCGCGGGCCACATGAGGTGGTGTGATTGTATTTGTTCCCGTTTTTTTTTTTTTTTTTTTTTTTTCAAAATAAGATATGTGCAATGTGCATAGAAATTTGTTCATAGTTTTTTTTTTTTTTTTTGCAGTTTTTGGCCGGGGCTGGGTTTGAACCCGCCACCTCCGGCATATGGGGCTGGCGCTCCGCCCCTTTAAGCCACAGGCGCCGCCCCTTTTTTTTTTATTTATTTTTTTGCATTTTTTTTTTTTTAAACTATAGTCAGTGCGGCCCTCCAATGACCTGAAAGACAGTGAACTGGCCCCCTGTTTAAAAAGTTTGAGGACCCCTGGATGCATATTTCTCACTCACAGCACCTGTGGAATGCAGATCAATTTCTACTTGATGTCACCTGTTCCTTCATCAAGAAAATGGTGCTAACAAACTAGTCCCCCTCTGGAGAGGAGCAAAGATGAGACCCCCAGCTTTTTCTCAGCCTGGGTGTGTATCACTTCCATTGGCCAGAGTGTGACATTCCTCAAGGACACCTCCCCCAGACAAGGTCGCCAGAGAGGGAACTCACAGATATAGACCCAGAATAGTCAGCAAAGCAAACACGTTGAGCACATGGTCTATCTATTACAGTGCAGGAAAAATCAGAGTCCCACAATACCATGTCCTGCCTGCGTTACAAGTAGCAGGTGATCAACATTTCATAAAGAAAACTGGAGGAAGCAACTGTCCTTCAGAAATCATTTAAAGAGGGCTTTGCTTTTAAAGTTGAACTTCAGTCAATTATAAGTAGTGGGCATATCTTATCAATTCAGTGGAGACTGTTAGTTAAGATCTAGTACCCAATGTCACTTCTTGCCAGAATTTGTATAAACAGGTAGGGTCCCTTTGAGGAACAAAGACTCAAAAGTTACTTGATGCATACAAAATCACAGCTAAATAGGAGGAATTATTTCCAGTATTCTATAGAACCCTAGGGTGATTACAATTATGAATGATTTGTTACATAGTTTCAAATACCTAGAAGCATGGACTATGTTTCCACAAATAAATGATAAGTATTTGAGGTGATGGATAAGCTAATTATTCTGATTTGATCCTTATGCAACATATCCATGTATCAAAATATCACACTGTATACCATAAGTACAATTATTATGTGTCAATTAAAAACTAAAATATTAAACGTTTCTTATCTTCTAATTTTTGGAATTTATTTTGATTAAAATTTTTTTTGTTTTGTTTTGTTTTCCCCACACAGAGTCTTACTTTGTCACTCTGGGTAGAGTGCCGTGGCATCATAGCTCACAGAAATTTCTTGGGCTCAAGAGATCCTTTTGCCTCAGTATCCCCAGCAGCTGGGACTACAGGGGCTCACCACAATCCCCAGCTAGTTTTTCTATTTTTAGTAGAGATGGGGGTCTCATTCTTGCTCAGCTGGTCTTGAACTCCTGAACTCAGGTGATCCACCCACCTTGGCCTCCCAGAGAGCTGGGATTACAGGTGTGAGCCACCACACCCAGCTAATTAGACCATCTTAAAGTAGTCCAACAGATGGCTTCACATGTAAGTTCAACACAGTGATGTTTATAAAACCAACCATCTAAAGCCAGCGTTATGAAGAGAAGGGAGGGAGAGGGCCATCGGCGGGATCTCACCTAACAGGCAGCGTGAGGATGTTCAGCAGTGCCCTGGGTGAAGTTCAGCAGTGCCCTGGGTGAAGAGCTCAACTAAACCTTGAACTTCACCTTAGAAATGAAAACATCTGTACCTTACATTAATTTATAATAAACAATGAAAGAAAACCATGCAAAGTTAAAGAAGCTAGACAAAAATGACCACATAGACATGATACTATTTATAGAAATGTTCAGAATAGGCAAATCTATGGAAACAAAGTAGATTACTAGGTAGTTTCCAGAGGCTGAGGAGGGAGAAATGGGGAGTGATTGCTAATGGGTATGAAGCTTCTTTTTTGGGAGAGGGGGGATAAATATGTTCTAAAATAAGATTATAAAAAAAATTAAGCCATAAGTTTGGTTTAAAAAATGATGGTGTATTCATAATCACATCATTATCTGCCGACATAAAAATAACACACAAAAATATATAATGCTTTATAAATATATTTATGATAAATGATATAATTGATCACAATGTAAAAGTGAAAATATAGTATAAACCTGGTTTGGGGGGAAAGGTGCATATTTTTATGCATAAAAACAATTGTGAAGATAAATGCCAAAATATTAAAAATGCTTACGCTGGGCGACACATTTATAGGTAAATATGATTTTCTTCTATGTGTTTTACACAATTATTTAAAGAAAAATAAGTAAATCACTTTAAAATGGCTTACGTTCTAAAATGCAAACTGGAGAAGTCCTGAAAGACTGAGGCCTTATTTCTGTCTAGGGGCGTTATATTGTCACCTGTGAAAATAATTTGATTGCCTATCACCTGTCACAAGAGCATTCAGAAAGCTTGCTAAGGAGAAGATTCCTTTTATCTGTATAATGAAATTAGTCTTGCTATAAAATGCACTTGGAGAGAACATACCTCAAAAGCTACTAAGCTCTTCAGCTATTTTTCACTAACTTCCTATCATTTTTCTGTGCCTGAAATGACAAAACTATTCTCTTTAAGATGTCCATATCTTAGTGACAGACATCTCCTCAAAGGATCTTTGTCTTGGCAGTTCATACTAATTTATAAAAAAGCACCTCTCCAATATTTTCTCTTCTGTGAGAATCATTCATTTTAAAAAATAAGCAGAGAACCTAAAATTTAGGTGAGCATACCTTGTATAATCTATTCCTGTCATGAGCCCTCGAGATTATACAGAAGCAGAGGAAAAACTTGAACAATGCTGTCAATTAAAACCTCATATTATATAGATTTTGCACTTGACCATGAATAATTTTCCCTCAGCTCACAATGTAATTTTTTTTTTTTCTCTTAAGAGCAGCCCAGGATTCTTTTAGATTTTTCTTTGCTTTTTCTAAGAATGCTTTCATCACTTATAATACTTGGGCCCAGGAGACTATGGCCCAGACAGATTTCCTGAGTTCCCTAGCTTTACAATCTGAGAACAAATAAGCATTTCTTGTCTCTTCCTCCATACAACATACAGACAAACCTATGCACACACACACACTCAGTATAAATGAAACCTTTGAAATACTAGATGGCTGTGGCCCTGGAAACCACATCATCCTCTCATTTGCAGAACCAAGCTAAAGAAGGAGGCCCATCTGGAATATGCCATTCACTCTACCTCTCCCCGCTTTGTATAAAAGAATTTACAAATGGAGCAAAATACCTCTTCGTCCTACAAAGGGCACACAGAGATTTTCTGGCCTTGTTGCTTCTCAGAGTCTGCTGCCCTCCCAGCCTCCATTCCAGGCCTCTTACAGCCCAGTAGCCAGCAAACCCGTCCGGCTTTTGTTTGGCCCTTGATAGATTTATGCGCCTTCCTTTGTCTATATGATACACTAACTGCTCACTCCCCACTTGGCTTTGGCAAACACAAACGATGCCATTCCTAATTCCTGCCACTTTCTCCTCCTCTTTCCAGGCCTCTTATTTCTTCTCTTCTCCAACTCTTACCATAATTTTTCTACTTTAAGCCAAAAAAACAATGACACTTGAATGAAACTATGTAGTTCTCACTCACCAGGACATGCTGTCCCACTCCCATGTAACCCCATGGCAGGTTTCTCTTTCTGTTCATCATCTGTCCCCTTTTCTCCCAGATTCTAAAGGCCAAAACCTCCACCCATATCATTCCCTTTTTGCTAATTGCTTGTGCAATCTGAGGTCTCAAAAAGGCCGCACTCCCCATAGCTAATATTTTTGTCCATTTCTTATGTACCTACAGCAATAAATACAAAATTACAACTGTAACTTTTGACATATATTTAAGTTAAAAAGACTCCCTCGATATTTAATCTACAAGGTACCTACTATGATTTAATATGTCTCATGAGTGGTATGAAGAAAAATATTACCATTTTGTGCTAAAATCTACTGCAGCACATCAGAATAGGAAGGAACACAGTTCTTCTCATTCAGAAATTCATTTGGGACCTAGAGTTCATTTAGAACTCATAATTCATTTGGAAAACACCATGGTGGGTTCTATGAATATAAATAGTAAAGCCCTAAGGGTATGGTCTACAAAATAAAACAACTTAGAAATTTCCAAGGACAACCCTGGAGATGAAAGATGAGGTTCAAGGGTATGGAGAAACCAAGAATGACAAAGAAAGATCTAGATGGGAGAAAAACCGTAGAAATTTATGTGACCTCTGAGCCCGAGGACGCTCATGATCATTCTGTGATCAGGTGATAGCGTTGTGATACTGTGAAATATACGTATATATTTCTGTATATGCATATATATATACATATACGCACACAGGGGAGATATAAAGTTTGTGTGCAATTTAAAATAAACCATTTTAAATACATATGCATAAAAATGAATTTTTCTATTTTAAGTATATAGTTCAGTAGTCTTAAGTACATTCACATTTTTGCATTACCCAGAGTTCTTTTCACATTGCAAAACTGAAACTCTATTAAAATGTCTGTCTCTATGAATTTAATAACTCTACATACCTCATAGAAGTGGAATTATACAGTATTTGTGTCTTTGTAGCAGGCTTAGATCACTTAGCAAAATGTCCTCAAAGTTCATTCATATTGAAACCTGTATCAGAGTCTCCTTCCTGTTTTTTTTTATTATTAAATCATAGCTATGTACATTAATGCGATCATGGGGCACCATACCCTGGTTTCATAGACCGTTTGACACATTTTCATCACACTCGTTAACATAGCCTTCCTGGCATTTTCTTAGTTATTGTGTTAAGATATTTACATTCTACATTTACTAAGTTTCACATATACCCTTGTAAGATGCACCGCAGGTGTAATCCCACCAATCACCCTCCCTCCGCCCACCTCCCGCTTCCCCTTTCCCCCTTCCCCCTATTCTTAGGTTGTAACTGGGTTATAGCTTTCATGTGAGAGCCCCAAATTAGTTTCATAGTAGGGCTGAGTACATTGGGTACTTTTTCTTCCATTCTTGAGACACTTTACTAAGAAGAATATGTTCCAGCTCCACCCATGTAAACATGAAAGAGGTAAAGTCTCCATCTTTCTTCAAGGCTGCATAATATTCCATGGTGTACATATACCACAATTGTCTCCTTCCTTTTTGTGGCTGAATAATATTCTGTTTTGTGCATTTACTACATTTTGTTTATCTGTTCTGTTGAGAGACTATCGTGGGTTTCTTCCTCTTGGCCATCACGAATAACACTGCTACGAACCTGGGTCTGAGTTGAGACTTTTGAACATCAACCTGGACTGAGTGAGAGATAAAACCCTAATCCCCAAGAGCAGTCAGTGGTGCTCAACCTGTGGGCCACGACCCCTTTGTAACAATGAAAATACATGGCAGCATTAGGAAGATTGAGGACCACTGCCCAAGAGAGTCAACTCTGAAAGAAGGAAAAGCAGCCTTGGGAGTTATACACATGCAACATTTTTTTCTGTTACATACAAGCATCACTTAACATTTTTTTTTAGAAAACTTATTTTCACATAAAACTATATACCCAGGGAGATATCCCCCCTTCAGTGTTCAGTAGGCATCTCAAGCTTGACCTGCTCCCTGAGTCCATCTCCAGCTGGTGCTCTGCTCTTGGCAGTCAAGGGTACCTGCATTCTCTCAGTTGCTCAGGCTAAAAGGCATCATGCCCCCAGCTACTCCTCTTGTTTGTCAGTAAATCCCATGCATTGCCTTTTCAAATCACATCCTCATCCCAGCATGAGTCTCAGCCACCGTCATCTCTTCTTTCCATCCTTCTCAGTAGCCCCCCATCTGTCTGTCGTCGTTTTTGCCCCATTCTGTCTACTCTCGATATGGCAGATAGAGGCGTCGCTTTTAACCTTAAGACAAATCTTCTGTGCACCTGCTCAGTCCTTCAACAGCCTCCCTCTCTGGGTAAAATCTAAAGATCTTGCAAAGGCCTCTCAATCCTTACATTTTTTGATTCCCTGTTCCCTCTCTGAAGTAACCTCCTCCCTCCTCACATGGGTTCAGCTCATCTACCTCTCTTTGGTCCATTGACTATGCCAGGCTACCAAAAAATCACACCACTGACTTTAAATGCTCTCCCCCTTAGATCATCCATAGCTCTCCTTTGCTCCTTCCCTAAAGATGCCTTTCTTGTAAGTTCTTTCCCTGGAAACCATATTTGAAATTGCAATTTACTCGTTCTCTGAAACACTCTCTGTCCCTCTTCTCTGGCTTCCCTTGCACTTACCACCACTTGTTATGTATTATACACTTAAGTTATTTTTCTTAGACATCTATCTCCCATCTCCAGGAAGAATGCTCATTTAGGGCTCAGATTCTATCTGTTTTGCTTACTGCTGTGTCCTTGGCAGGAAGTGTTACCTCTTGCCTAGTGCCTAGTAGATGCTTAACAAATTTTTTGTTGAATTAAAAATATATGAATGAGTGAATGCATACATGAATAAATGAAAGTTTTAGGAAAAAAGGTGAGCACAACTGTTGTAAAAAGTGGAAACAAATGTCACCTGGGATTCTTGTAACTCAGCTGACAAAACGTAAATATGTCAGTCAAGTAGGTGGCAATTAAGAAATTATGAAGAAAGGAAAGAGGCAAACTTCTTGGACTATCTGACTATAGAGATTTAGTGTGAACAGAGTTTCTTAAATAATTTAAATCTTACACTTTGAAACAAAGCTTGTGTTGAATCAAGACACCTGTGATATTTGGATGTCTCCTTTAGTCAATTCGCAAGAGCAAAAAGTTTCTTAGACCCTGTAAGACGGTGAACAAATGACTCAAGATGTGCCGATAGTGTTCATGTTAATCAACAGACTAAAGAGAGATGAAGGAATAAATGAGAAGTAATTTTTTTTTTTTTTTGTAGAGACAGAGTCTCACTTTATGGCCCTTGGTAGAGTGCCATGGCATCACACAGCTCACAGCAACCTCCAACTCCTGGGCTTAAGCTATTCTCTTGCCTCAGCCTCCCAAGTAGCTGGGACTACAGGCACCCGCCACAACGCCCGGCTATTTTTTGGTTGCAGTTTGGCCGGGGCTGAGGTTTGAACCCGCCACCCTCGGTATATGGGGCCGGCACCCTACTCACTGAGCCACAGGCACCTCCCGAAAAGTAATTTTTTTTAATGGCCAAAAGTCTTCTGGCCAGCACCTGTCCCAGACCTCTCCAGAAGCAGCATTTTTAAATGCAGTCACTGGGGAAAATATCATTCAAGTTTTACTAAATTGATCCTTTTCTTCATTATAAGCTACTTTTAAATTACTTTCAGAAATTGCTGCATATCCTTTAGGGTCAAAGCACATGGATGGATATTATTTTATGACTCTGTTTCCAAAGTGTGTTGACTCTTAGATAATATTAATGCACCTGCCCTTTCCAACTTTTGACATATATTAAGCCATCAGCCTTTGCAATATCAAATCTAGTCTAGAATTGCATTGCATTTTATGAGAGTTAGGAAAATCCTGGTTCTCTCAAATGAATTCTATTCAGATCTCCTTATTGTCATCTACGTTTTTCTCTTATTATCTCCATAATCTTTTAATTATTTATTAGAAGCTTCTCACCTCTAAAGGGATCAAATACCATATGGAGAGTTCTTAGCAGAGAAGATTTTATAAACATTTCCTAACCATTTATGCTACATTAGCAAGGCAACCATTAAACCACAGAAAAAGCTTAAGTAAAGGAGATGGGGAAAATAAAGATGAAAGGAAAGAAAAAAATAAGTTGTGAGAGTAGGTGGCAGCAAATTTGCATAATAAATCTGACTCCTTTAAAGCATTATTTTAAAATCATTTCATGCTCAGTTATATATTCTAGGCACGCTGTGACCAGGACGGTAGAAAGATGTCTAAGAAACTTTAGGCCTTTTATTATGTATGTGTGGTTACCTGGGCGTCTATAAATAACTCAATAAGAATTGGGGATCATCTCTGAAGAGCCCCACCCATGTGACATCTTTGTTACTGGCTTACCCTTACGTAACATTTATCCTGGACCAGGCACTTTTCTAAACATAAGCATAGATGCACTGAGTCCGCACAGCATCCTGTGAGGTAAACACTATCATTAGCCTCATTTCAGAGCTAGGGAAACTGAGGCACAGGGAAATTGAGGGGCAGGTCAGGTCTATCTCAATCAGAAGCCATGCTATTTACCACTATGCTAAGTTCTAGATAGGTACAGTGTTAGTCCAGAAGATAGAAATACAGGAACCATCATCTTACATGACTTTCTTTCACTGCCTGTTTTTGTTTTTGTTGTTGTTTTGACTTTGTAGTTTTCCTCTTCATCCAATCTTGAAGTTATAATAAAAACACTTAATGGTTTCATTTACATTATTTTAAAAAGCCATTGCTTAATTACAGACCCTAAAGGAAATTACTGTTAAATTAATGCTGATTTGCTTGGTTACAGTAATTTTTAACTGCATACTTTTGTACTATTGATCTTAAGGATTCCTTTAGCCCTTAAGAAATGATTCATTATTTAGAGTGATTTGTCCTTTAACAAGTAAGATGTGACAAATAGAGGTTTAGATAAATAGTGTACTAAGTTTCATTGTCCAGAAAAGAAAAATTAATTTCACATACTATAATGTCTCAGTCTTTTGGGTTTCTATGACAAAGAACCATAAAATTGGATTGCTTATCAACAAGAAAAATTTATTTTTCAGATTTCTGGAGATTTGAGGTCTGGAAGTTGGGTGACAGCATGGTTGGGTTCTGGTGAGGGCCCTTTACTAGTTACAAAAAGCTACTTCTTGTATCTTCACACAGCAGAATGACAGCAAGAGAACCCTAGAATCTCTTCTATAAGGGCACTAATCTCCTTCATGAGGACTGCACCCCCATGACCTAATTACCTCTCAAAGGTCCTGTCTCCTAACACCGTCAAATCAGAGGGTAGTACTTCAACATACAAATTTTGATGGGACACAAACTCTCAGTCCATGATACATAGTTTACCAAAACTATGATTTAAATACCTTATTTGGTATTACCTTAGTTAAGACTAAGCTATTTACGGGCGGCGCCTGTGGCTCAGTCGGTAAGGCGCCGGCCCCATATGCCGAGGGTGGCGGGTTCAAACCCAGCCCCGGCCAAACTGCAACCAAAAAATAGCTGGGCGTTGTGGCGGGCGCCTGTAGTCCCAGCTGCTCGGGAGGCTGAGGCAAGAGAATCGCTTAAGCCCAGGAGTTGGAGGTTGCTGTGAGCTGTGTGAGGCCACGGCACTCTACCAAGGGCCATAAAGTGAGACTCTGTCTCTACAAAAAAAAAAAAAAAAAGACTAAGCTATTTACTTTTATTGGTTTACAATAAAAAAATATTGAATCCAATGATTTAAATTGCTGAGGCCAGAGGAAACCGATAAATGACATAGTTCAACGGGATAAGTGAGAGTATAATCATTCAAAGTGAGTTTTACTTATTTATTTATTTATTGAGACAGAGTATCACTCTGATACCCTCTGTAGATTGCCATGGCATGATAGCTCACAGCAACCTCAAACTCTCAGGCTCAAGCAATTCTCTTGCTTCAGCCTCCTGAGTAGCTGGGACTACGGGCACCCACCACAACACCTGGCTATTTTTACAGATGGGGTCTCCCACTTGCTTGGGCTGGTCTCAAACCTATGAGCTCAGGCAATCTACCCACCTCAGCCTCCCAGAGTGCTAGGATTACAGGTGTGAGCCACTGCGCCCGGCTTCAAAGTGAATCTTAGATGGCAACCGAAAAACTTTCCCCCAACTTGTGATAGTCAATTTGTAATTGACTATCACAAATTCAGTGTCTCCATATGCAGATGAAAATTTTGTTGCCGTAAGTAATATTAAATATTACACTTGCTTTGTGCTCACCTGAAATCTGAAGTTTGCCGGCCACTTAGACTCCCATACCTGACCTGCCCACGCCTGCTCACCAACACCTCTGGTCATGAGCTTCACTTTCATTCATTCAATCTGTCCTTCAGTCTCTCATACAACACGCTAAGGGAGCATTTCTCTTCCCAGAGGGAAAGAAAAGACAAAAGCAGAATTTCACAGGTGGCACCTGTGGCTCAAAGGGGGTAGGGTGCCGGCTTCATATGCCAGAGGTGGCGGGTTCAAACCCAGCCCTGGCCAAAAACTGCAAAAAAAAAAAAAAAAAAAAAAGCAGAATTTCACAACCTTTAGTAAGTTACATCTAACTGGAAAGTGGGTAAAAAAGAGCGACAACTTTCCACATGTGCACAGTCAAGTCACTGCTCAGAGACCATTCTATTAACTATAGTTAAAATTCTTCCTCCATGTTCCAGATTCTGAACTGTGTTCTTATTCAACAGCCTAGGGATTTAACACTACATTTTTAAACTAGAGTCCATTAGACCACGTGTCCCTGGAATCCAGGCAACCTTGTTTTTTAACTTTCTGCCTACTCTCTTCCAAAAGCAACCGGAGAACTGCTTTATACTGAATAGATATTTGGTTTAATTTAACATCTTAGTATATACAAGGTATCCATATGCTCCCTCTAGGAATTACGAAAAAAAAAAAAGCAGTTCTGATATGCACTATACAAAATAAAGAAAGGAGTAAAAAATTGCAAAATGTCTATGATTCATTGAATCTAGAAACAAGAGGCACTATTATGTAATCCTATGAAACGTTTGGAGAAGTGAAAATGACAAGGTATAGATTATTTGGTGTACTGTTTGTCATCTTAGCACTCTAAGTGCTAAATTGGTTGTCCAGATGATATTTAAACTAACCAGTCAATCATAAGATTCGCTGAAATATAAAGAATTTAGAACAATAACTTAAAAACACTGCAACAACAGCAGGCCCAGTTTTACCTACACAAAAGATAAGGAGAGAGACCTTAGGTGTTTTCATGTAGAAGCTGACTCTCTGGATACAGATACGATCTGCTACCTACTTTTTAATTAAAAAAAGATAAAGTAGCCTTTGAGATAATAGTTTTCCTCAATTATAATAATCAACAAAGCATATTTTAAAAGCTTACAGTAAAAAAGAGATTGCGCAGGGTAAGAGAACCTGGTATCTATTCCCGGCAGAGTTACTCAGCCTTAGAAAAAATATTTCACGCTCAAGTAACTGAAAACAGATCTAGGAACATACTCTTTCCATTTAAAAGCTTTATTGTACTTTGTTTAATTTTATCAGGCACAGGAGGAGACAGTATGTTGATCTTTTTATAATGGATAAAGCACCATTGAAAGAACATGGGCCCTTTCAGGGCCCTAGTGCTCTAATAATCACTCAAAGTCTAAAGGCTATTTCTCTTTTTAGCTGGATATCCCATTGAGTATCATACAAAAGTTCAATTCAGTTTAGCTTTCTCTGCAGCAATAAATGTTATCCCAAATTCTTCTAATTTCACTTGGAATAATGTTTGCCTCCTCATTGTCCTGGTGTGTGAACTATTGGTCCTCTTCCTTTGTGACTAAGGCCACTATCAAGCTTGTTGTAGGTGGTTTATTTTCAATCTGAGATTTTACTTATGGACGGAGATAGTATATCTTAGTCTGAGCTATAGAGTCTCATGGTGAAAACCTTCATTCAATTCCACCCGAAGTCATGAGCAATTGTATGTTTTGTTACCACTTAGTTGTCTTGACCTGAAGGGCTTTGTGCTGGGATCAGAAAACAATGTCTTGAATGACTGATTTTTTTTTTAATTAAATCATAACTGTATACATCAATGCATTTATGTGGTACAATGTGCTGATTTTATATATGCTTACATCAAACTGGGTAACATAGCCTTCACCTAATTATCATATGAAGACATTTATACTCTACTCATAATAGATTTGACATCCTTGCAATATGCACCATAGGGGTCCCACCTGTTACCCTCCCTCCATCCACCTTCCCCTCCCCTCCCCCTCCTCTTCCCTCCTTCATCCTGGACTATAGTTGTATTTTATCTTTCATATGAAAGTGTGAATCACTGATTTTCAACCTGGTATGCCACAGCACTCTGGTAAGCCACAAGAGGATCAATCTTAGGTGTGCCATGAAATTTTTTAGAGATTGTTAATTAAATTATTTTCAAAAGAAGTTCAAAGCTTCATTTTCAAAAGAAGTTCAAAGTTCAAAGCAATTATTTTCAAAAGAAGTTCAAAGCATATTCCTTTTTTTGCTTTTTTTTTACATCAACATAATTTACGTGCTGTGGAAGTTTAACTATAGGTTCAAGTGTTCTGTGAGACAAAAATGGTTGGAAAACACTGCCCTAAAGAAGGCTTCAGAAGGAGGCTCAGAAGGGAAAGCTGTTCTCTGATCTTCACCTGCCCTCCTGTCTCTCAGTCCCCTTCTGACCTGTCTTGTTTGACTATAGGTTATCAGACTCCCATTCCAGGAAGGATCCTGCCTTATATCTTTTTGCCCAATCATATTTCTACACTGCTCTCCATACTTTATGGACCATGAACGTAAAAATGGAAAATGTCCCCAGCATCTTGGGGTCTTCATTCTGAAGGCCCCCAAGTACATGTTAAATACATTTATGTCTTTTCTGCAACCTGCTATTTTTCAAGTTGATTTTTCAGACGCCTTTAAAGGGCAAAGGAGAAGTTTACCCTCAGTCCCTATATTTATAATCTATGTTCAAAGAAGTCCTTGAAAGCTACATCAATTGAGCGGTATGTTTTTTCACCCCATAGAAATGAAAAAAAGGTTTTGATCCTTTGCATATTCTTTGTGCCAGCAGAAAGAACTAATATCTGCAAGATAGAGAGTTCTGTGGGAATAACACCAATTGCCACAGAAAACAAATTGCCGGTCAGCTAAGTAAAGCTGTGCAACATTCCTCCTTAATAAAATGTAAATCAAATGTTTTGCCTCCATGACTAGTGCAGAAAGACATACTAAGGTCTAGGAGTCAAAAATATTAAATAATCTAAGTCTCAGAATATCAATTTATAAAATGTAAAAATTAAAATCTAATGTCTTTGTTCAAGTTATGTGCTCAACTCCATTCGTACTAAAGAAATATCAAAGAACTCCGATCCCATCTCCAAAGGGGCACCTAACGCTGACAAATACACCTGTTCTAGAGGCTATCAAGAAATACCTTCCTACATGGAATTTTGCCTTTATTGTAATGTGCAGAAACATTTCCACAGTGTGATTTCAAGGTTCAGAACATTTGGCAAAAGTGGGTAATTTTTATTTATTTATTTATCTTTTTTTTATTAAATCAAAATGGAGACTATACCTCCTTCATGTTTACATTGATGGAGCTGGAAAATAATTCTTCTTAGCAAGGTATCCAAAGAATGGAAGAAAAAGTACCCAGTGTACTCAGCCCTAATATGAAACTAATTTATAGCTTTCACACAAAGGGTATAACCCAAACTCAGTACAAGTGGATAATTTTTAAATCATATAATATCACAAATATAGATTCTCCTTGAATTCTTTGCAGCAATATATCTATGGATAGATCCCCCCCGCCCCATGGATAGTTTTATCTCAAAGATGTATACATCAAAAGTAAAAGAATCACTTATTACCACAAATTATTAGCTGTAAAAGTCAAAGGAGTCATTATGAAGTTGTTATTCTCAGTTTGGTATACAACATTGCAACGATTTAATAATTACATCATTCAAAAATAGACATGTTTCACTTATTTATTCTCATTGCAGTCTCAAAGATTGTTTGCAGCCTCCAGAAAAAGGCAATCCATTCAGGTTTGGAATGCCCAGGTTTGCTACCATAAGCCTGACTTATTTGTGTGACCTTTAACGTTCTTTTATTAACATGGAACTTACTATTTTAGCCATTATAAATATATAGTAGTTTTACGTATATTCACATTATGAGACAGATCTCCAGAATTTTATCTTGCAATTCTGACATGTTATGCCCATTTGAGTAATTTTTAAGTCTCAGTTTTCTTACCTATAACACAGGAGATTATAGTATCATTTAATTTTTCTGCGGTGACTGAGACAGTCTCTGAAAGCACGTAACACAGAAACTGACACATAGGACTTACTAAATGTCAAGAATTATTACATGACTTTCTTTAATTGCACACTGAGCAGAGAGATGCCTCATACGTTGGAATATGGAGTCTGTCTTCACAAAGACATGTGCAGGTCAAAGCACCTAAATCAAACTTTCAATGCTCTTTTTTTTTTTTTTAGAGACAGAGTCTCATTTTGTCACCCTTGGTAGAGTTCTGTGGCATCACAGCTCACAGCAACCTCTAGCTCGTGGGCTTAGGAAATTCTCATGTCTCAACCTCCCGAGTAGCTGCGACTACAGGCACCTGCCACAACATGGGGCCAGATTCAAACCCACCACCCTTGGTATATGGGGCCAGTGCCCTACTCACTGAGCCACAGGTGTCGCCCCTTTTATGGTGTTCTTAATTCAAAAACTATCCTTGCTAGAACAGAGAGCATTCCCTAATTTTCATGCATGTCTTGTGAATCTGAAATGGTGCCTAGGCAATTATGAAGCAGCATTATATTTTTTCTGTGACTTAACTTCTTCATTAACATATATTTTACTTAAAAACTCTTTCTGAGTGTGTTTCAGAAAAGGATGATCACTGCTCGTGATGCACATACCACACATGGATCCAATTGAATGCGTGTAAATAGAGCAAAACACCATCAGAGGCCTTGGCAGTCACAATGGACTAACACAGTATCCTACTCCCACAGGATGTAGCAAAACTCCATAGTAGCTAAACTGCTCTGTCAAGTAAGGGAATAAAGATGGCCAGTAAAGGAATAAAAAGTAACTTCTTTGATTGTGTGGATATATTACAGCTTTTGTATCCATCCTTCTGTCAGTTGGGTTGAATGTTTGGGTTATTTCCTTTTTTTTTAATATTATCATACACAGTGATGCTATGAACATTGTATATATCGCCAGAGGCAAAACAAAAAACAAACATTAAAAAAAAAAACTTTGTTGCATTATTGCTCTTTTATTGACAAAGATAAAAAAAGTTAAGTAGTTTATATAATTTCTAAAATAGACATAAGTAATCATAAGTTGGATCTAAAAAGTGCATTGTGCGGGAAATATATCATGCACCATGAATACTGCTCACCTCACTATAATTTATTTGGTTTTGTTCAGGGGTATCTAGCATAATGTGGACAGTGGTTTTATCTTTATCCCAAGCTTCCTTATAGAGGTGCTAAGAGAAATAAAAAGATAGTGACTAATAGAGGCCAGTGATCAATAAACATGAAAATAAGCTGATAAAGAAAAAAAAGTTAAGTAGGTAAGATGTGGTTGATGAAAATTTTTAATAAACTTAATATAAATACATCTATTGAAAACAGGGAAACATGTAAAAATTTCTCTTGGAATATTTGGGTTGAAGGAAAGGTTTGACTTTACAAGACGATGCCAAATTGTTTTCCCAAGCAATTGTACAATTTTATACCAGTCTCCTGGTGGTATATAAAGACCCTATTTTGCCTACCTGTCCTCCAACACTTGTTTCAAACAGAATTCTGAGTCGTCGTTAGTTGGATAGTATAAAATTGTGCCTTCTGGTCTTCATGGGCATTTCCTTGACTTTTAGTGACCAATTACTTTAAAAAAAAATTAAAATTCTGAAACTTTTACTTATGTAAATAACTAGATGGGGCTTTAAGGTGCTGACAGGCAATTACATAAAAGTTGAAGTACAGGTAAAATTTAGATCTAACTGCGGAAAGAAAGTAACTTCTAGGTGAGGAAGATTGTAAAAAAGGAACAGTGTTAACAATGCCAGGAACAGAATCAAATTTGTAGGAAGACTGGCTAAAAGCAGGGCAGAAATGAAAAAGGTGGTTTGAAGTATACTTACTAAATTATGGTATGGTAAACTTTGAAAATAATTCAAATGAAGAACAGAAGCATTCTTTAATAGTAGGTTAAACATTTTCTTATTAGCCACATTGTAATAAATACATCTAGTTAAGTGAACATTCTTACATATAAAGCTTCAGCCTTAATTTTAAAAGGCCTGGTAATTGAAAACTAAAAGATTTTAACCTCACTGACCTTCTACCCTGTAGCAGGAAAGTTACTCTCTACTGAAATGTTAGTGGAGCCCTCGGTCTTGAGTTACCTGTTTCTTAGTCACAGAATTGTGTTATATACCTTTTATATATTTTGTGCACATGTTATAATTTTAAAGACATTGATTTCTTATTTAATGGATAAAACGTATTTAATGGATAAATATTTGGCATTTAATAGCAAAAAGTCTAATTGAAAAATGTCAAAGAATGTCCATGTTTAAAAAGCATAATACTGTATATAAATATGCCACGCTTTTCTTTGAAGATTAGCTTTTAAACATATTATCTTTATAGTCAAAGAATCATGAAAATTTGAAAGTAATATTTCGTAGAGGAAACGTATGATCTAACTTACCTTAGTGAGCAACTTAAAGCAATTCATTTTAAAAAATACTTAGATTACCAAATATAAAGTGGTTTTCTCAATAAAGAAGCAAACTAATTTCCTGAGATAAACGAACCTTATCAAAAAAAATAACTATACATTAAAAGCTCTTTATAATGGGTGAGGCTTACTCTAGGAGAGTAATTGTTACTCTCCGGGAGTAACTATTTTTCTTTCCCTGTATAGCAAATTCAAAATTCTTGAAAAATTTCATTAAAGCAAATGTACGCCATGGTTGAAATCAAATGATAATACAGAATCATAAGTATGCCTCTAAAATAAAGAAACCCAGCATGACAAAGGGGACTTTGATGTGCCTTAGATGGTCAAAAATACGCCATAAGAAAGGGGGAGATGTCCTTCTCACAGCAGCTGATTATTAAGAGGAATCAAGGCTGCAGGTGGACTGAAATATATTCTACAAAGAAAGGACTGAGGCCTGACCACAGCAGAAGTGGGTTGGCCAGGAGACTAACCAAGCAAGCAATCTAGCAATGCTCTAGGTCCAGCACCCCTGGTGCTATGAAATCTTTTCGCTTTATTTGTAAATTAACAACACCTCTCACTCTGTTGCCCAGGCTAAAGTATCATGGCATAAGCTTAGCTCACAGCAACTTCAAACTCCTGGATTTGAGCTATCCTCCTGCCTCAGCCTCCAGAGTACCCTGGGCTATAAGTGCCCACCACAACACCTAGACACCTAATTTCTTTCTATTTTTTATCAAGATGGGGTCTTGCTCTTGCTCAGGCTGGTCTGAAATTCGTTTTTTTTTTTTTTTTTTTTTTTTTTTTTGTAGAGACAGAGTTTCACTTTATTGCCCTCGGTAGAGTGCCGTGGCCTCACACAGCTCACAGCAACCTCCAACTCCTGGGCTTAGGCGATTCTCCTGCCTCAGCCTCCCGAGTAGCTGGGACTACAGGCACCCGCCACAACGCCCGGCTATTTTTTGTTGTTGTTGTTGCAGTTTGGCCGGGGCTGGGTTCGAACCCGCCACCCTCGGTATATGGGGCCTGCGCCCTGCTCACCGAGCCACAGGCGCCGCCTGGTCTGAAATTCTTAATTAAGCTCAAGCAATTCTCCTTCCTGGGCCTTCCGGAGTGCTGGCATTGTAAGTGTGAACAATATCAACTAATTGTATAGGTGTGAACAATATCAACTATTTGATAAGGAAATTTATAGACATTATAAATGATCATTGAACAAAAAGGAAAAGAATGGAAGAAATTTGCTACATTTGATGGGCCCAGAATTGATGTCAATGCTGAAGGTCAATATTCAAGCAAGATAAAGATCTCGAGTATATAAGGGAGAAACATCAGTGATCTAAACTCAGGGTTAATCCCGACAGAATATACCACTCTGTTCTATGGCCTGAAACAAGGAGGTAAGTAAGGGCTCGGCCCCTGTGAGTGAACTGCCTGGAATGCCTATTTCCTGAGATGCCCCTGTGACCCTTCCACGTGTGGAGGACCTCCAGTTTCCATCTCACTTATGGAAGCTGTGAATCCCCATTGCAGCTGAAGGTTCAGCTTCCCAATGTATCCAAGAGTGATGTAATCCCTCAGACCTCACTGCTCCTTAGCACTTGTGTCTGTGAACCCTGTGCTGGCCACCCAGGCTTGCCAGGTGCTCAGCTGACCTGACCATTCCCTCTGCATCCTTTATCATTTCCACGGGACACTCGCTTCCCCTCCTGAACCTAGGAGAAATCGCCACTTTCTGCCATGAAACATCTCTAAAGCACTTTCCTTCTCAACCACACCTCCACAACACTCTTCACAACCATTTCAACATGTTGGGGCTTTAATCAAAGACTGGAGAAGCCATTGACTTCAGATAACCTGTGTGTTCTTCACGGCCCACAACCCCAAGGTAACAGTTACAAAGCTGACCAAGGTTACGAAACGTAGGGAAAGGAAAAAACAGGGAGGCAAACAAATTTTCCACAAATGATATTTTAACCCTTTCATATAAAGGAAACTCTATAGCCAATAAATACGACTTATTTTAACTAGCATATAGCATATTAATGCTAAACATAGTGAAGTCAATTGAGAAAATACAATAAATACAGATTTTAAATTAAAATTTTTGGACATTTGGACACATTGTGAGACCTTCAAGCTGTTAATCTTACATAATAACTATTATTACACAATAAAAATAAACCATCATTTAGCCTGTTACATAAATTATACACATGGGAATAAAAGTATAAAGAGTTGTTTTATTGGGAACACTCAGAAAAAACCTAAGTCTCAAAAGAGTAAATTTTAACAGTTTTGAGATACCGTGTAAATAATAACCTCTTTAAGATTTTTTTATACTGTTAATCTGATGAAAACCAAATTTAAAAAATGAAAGATAATCTGTTAATAGTTTTTTTTCAGGTAGAGGGAATTAGAAAGGTGGATGTAATAGTGAACTCTCTCTTCCTCAGATCGCTTTTCCTTAACTCATTCCCTTCAACTGATAACAAAATTATAAAGGTATAAATAAGAACTGAAATCACAGATTTTGTATTTTTTAGTATTGCTCCACAGTACTTCACTGCCTTACCCTAATACCACTTGTGATGTGTGAGAAGGAATCACCAGAAAGCAAGCACTGGAGAATTTTCACCATGTCGGGAGTTTTCACAATGGATCTCAAGATGTTCTGATAACAGTAAACCAGGAAAGCAAAAATGACAACTAATTTGCATGTTTTGGTAATGGGTACAGTTTACCATTCATGGTGGGGAATACATCATTTCACATTCTAAATCAGCAGTTCTCAACCTACAGGTCACAACCCCTTTTTACCAATGAAAATACATTGCGGCATTAGGAAGGTTGAGAATCGCTGCTCTAAATGGCCCAAAGTGTGTAGAGTCATTTGTTTGGGAAGTAATTTGTGACTGAAAGAGAAAGTGAGTGGCGTTTTGGTATAGTCCTAAAAATAAAAATAAATAAATAAATAAAGTGACAGAGTCCTTGACAACATAATTCTGCCTATTAAAGAAGGTGGCCAAGAAATTAAGAAAGAATGGCAAAATCAAAACAGACTTAGAAAGCATGCAATCTCACAGGATCAAGTAAAGATGTTTTTCTCAAACAGAATGAAAGAGAGAAAGAAGTTATGAGCTAAACTCCACTATATATGACATGTAAAAGGTCTGCAAGGTTGTAAAATAACCGGACGGTTTCCTAAATGATGTAGGAAGATCACTGGCTGTGACAGCTGCCACCAGCACTGAAAGTTCAATCAAAATATTCTGTTTAATGGCTACATTATACACAAATTTTTCACTATACTATAGTATAAAATAATTAAAAGTGATTATAAAAAATTGGTTGGTGGATCTCTCTTACCATTTTTACACCCAGGCCAGTAGATTTCTTTAAAGATTTAAACAGATCATTTCAAGGAAAACAACCCTGCTCACGATAAAGGAAATATCATCAGCCTTTAGTCCAGGAGCTCTACTTGTGACTGTAACAACCTCACTAGAAATAGAGAGATATTTCACACCTACCTTTCCCAGTTTATCTACGTGTTTCAAATGTGCAGAAAGCTACATCATCTGCGTAGTTACATAAGTAAATATTCATTATCTTTTTAACAATTTCAAAACTGGAGCGTAAAGCTAATGTGGGCACTGTGGTTAAACTAATACACTGCTATATTGACAAGCTTTAAGAAATTAAAGAAATTTATTTCCCATTAAGAAATATTGCTTGTAATCCTACATGCTTTGAGCCTCAGAAACATTTCCTGAAAGTAAGATTTATTCTGAAAGTTACCCTCCATCGACTCTTTGTTTTGTTTTACATAAATGCTGCCTTTGATCAAATGCAATTTTTTACCATGATCTAGGGAAAAGGGGGTCACAAATTTAGCTTACACACAGAAAATGCCACGAAGGCCACGTTGAACAGTTTGATAAGAATATTTCAGATTGTATATGAAACCAGCACATTGTACCCCTTGATTGCACTACTGTACACAGCTATGATTTAACAATAAAAAAAAAAAAAGATTAAAAGAAAACACAGAAGGCAAGAAAGGATGCCAGCATAAAAATCATAGTTCATGGTAAGCTGAAACAATTAAGGAATAAGAAATGTGAACATCCAAATGAAAATAAATTTACATCCTCTCCTCTCATTCCTGCTCACACACCCCTACACACACACACACACAATTGCTCTCTCAATTGGCAAGGTTAATTTATTCTTGAAAATCATTCCACTTAATAAAAATCCATTGGAAGAAAAATATTTCAATACATTTTGCTGGGAAAAATTATGTGTTTCATTTTAATCTAAAATACCCAAAATTTTTTACAGAGAGAAAACAGTGTCCATTGAATAATGAAGACATATTACGTAAGGGATAAACAATTTGGAAATAAATAGTTTTTACATAAAGTAGAATAAGGTAAATAAAAATATTTACTTTCTGCACCATACTCTTCAACTAGTTTCAATCTTTAGAGAGTGTATAATTACCTTGTATTTAAACTAGTTTCAATCTTTAGAGAGTGTATAATTACCTTGTATTAAAACAATACCTTGTATTTAAACAACTTTAAGAATAAAAGATACAGCTTCTCTGAAGAAGACAGGTGCATGGTCTACAGACACATGAAAAAATGCTCCTCATCTTTAATGATCAGAGGAATGAAAATCAAAACTACTTTGAGATATCATCTAACTCCAGTAAGAGTAGCCCACATCACAAAATCCCAAAAGCTATCCCGAAGACCAAAAATCACTTTATAACAAAGATATTTGCACCAGATTGTTCACTGCAGCTCAATTCATAATTGCCAAGTCATGAAAGAAGCCCAGCTGCCCATCAACCCATGAGTGGATTAATAAATTGTGGTATATGTACACCATGGAATATTATGCAGCCTTAAAAAAGATAATTGCCAAGTCATCTTAAAAAAGATGGAGACTTTACCTCTTTTATGTTTACATGGATGGAGCTGGAACATATTCTTCTAAGTATCTCAGCAATGGAAGAAAAAGTATCCAATATACTCTGTACTATTATGAAAGCAATATATAATCACCCACACTTCCATATGAAAGATAAGACACAAATATAACCCAGGATGAAGGAGGGAAAATCAGCATGAGGGGAGGTGAACTGGAGGGAGGGCAATAGGTGGGACCTCATCTATGGTGCATATTTGCAGGGGTACATGTCAGATCTATTAAGAATAGAACATAAATGTCTTAACACAATAATTAAGGAAGTGAAATGAGGCCTATGTTAACCAGTTTGATGTAAGCATTCCAAATTGTATATAAAATCAGCACATTGTACCCCATAAATGCATTAATGTACACAGCTATGATTTAATTAAAAAAAAATAAATAAAAGATGCAACACAGTAAAACAATCCACAGCCAAAAAAAAGACCAAATGTGAGAGAGCTCAAGGAAAATAGTGTGTGTGCCCATGAAACTGAGAAGGCTTCTCAGCATATACTTGGCAAATCAAAATGCTTTGGCTCATATAAACATTATGTGAAGTTCAAATTCGTTCCCCGGGATATTCTCTGACTAGAAACAGCAGTGTCTAAGTCAACTGGTGATCATGTCTTTATCCAAAATCATAATGTTGAAACATCACTTCTTCAAAAATGCTTCTTTAATGCATAGTGTGGTGACTATTTTGATAAGCTAAAAAGTCACTAAAAAACAGATAACAGTTCAGGAGTTGCCAGGACAATGGGTCACTCGCTAAGCTGTTGTCATCTGAACACGTATGTTTGTGTTCTTGTCTGAATAATTCATAACTCCATGAAGTGAAGAATGAAAAAAAAAGTAAAATGAAAGGTTGTATTTGAATCTAGAGGGAAAACAAGACTATTTGGAGAGTTGTGCTTTCTTGCCTCTTCTGATACCTTCCCTCTAATACTTTAAATTTTTCAACCATCTATTTTTGAACCTATGGACTATCCCAGGCCTCACAAAATGTCCTCAAAAGATCATAGGCGAGCCACATACACATAGGGACATTCTTTCTCGGCTTGCAATTCATGGTATAATCCTTAGATATAATGAGGAAACCATGTTATTCATTATGGAATGAAGGAAATAGCAAAAATCTCAAAGTAGACACTTCTACCTATAAAACAATTTTTCATCATCAAATAAAACTAGATATGTGTACCTGATATCTCACAAGTGTTTACCCAGATGTCAGCAGTATCTTCAACTTATATTAACTGGCAAAAAATACCCCAAACCTAGATGATCAAACTATAAAAGAATACATTGAAATGAAAGTAGTATAGCCATGTACTTCAGGGACATGTTCTGAAAAATGGGTCATAAAGTGGTTTATTCACTGTGTGCACATCATAGAGTGCACTTACCCAGGCCTGGATAGTATAGCCTGTGCTGTGTGGGATAGCCTCGTGTTGATAAGCTATAAACCTGCACTGTGTGTGGTTGTACTATATACAACAACTGTACTGTATACAGTTGCTGAATACCGTAGGTAGTTGTAACAAACACAATGGTAAGTATTTATGCATCTAAAAATATCTAAATATATAAAAAGTACAAGATGGCATCAATTTATTTTTTTAAAGGCACCCTGTATCGGGCACTTCCCATGAATGGAGCCTACAGGACTGGAGTTCAGTCTGGTCAAGGGCATGATTGAGTGGTGCGTGAATGTCAAGGCCTAGGCCATTACTGTACCCCACTGGAGACTCTCTAAACACTGTACACTTAGTCTACATTAATTTTTAATTTCTTTCCTCAATAATAAATCAACCTTAATTTATGTAACTTTTTTTTACTTCATAAACATTTTAATTTTTTACCTTTGACTCTATGGTAATATCAACACTTAGCTTAAAGCATAAACACATTACATAGTTGTACAAAAATATTTTCTTCCTATCCTTATTCTGTAAAAGATTTTGTATTTTTAAGTTATTTTTTTCTTTACTTTTTAAACATTTTGTAAAAAACTAAGACACAAACACACACAGTAGCCTGGGCCTACACAGGGTCATGATGGTCAATGTCACCGCCCTCCATCTCCACACCTCGTTCCACCAGGTCTTCAGGGGCAATGCCACCACAGAGCTGTCATCTTCCGTGACAACCAGGCCTTCCTCCAGAATACCTCCTGAAGGGCTGGCCTGGGGCTGTTTTACAGTTAACTTTTTTTTTTTAATAAGCAGAAGCACACTCTAAAATATCAATAAAAACGTATAGCATAGTAAACACATAAACCAGTAACACATCGTTCGTTATGCAGGACTGTGTGTTGTACGTAATTGTACTTGCTATGCGTTTGCCCCCACTGTAGCATAGCAGGCCTGCTGACACCAGCCAGCATCGCCACAAACACAGGTGACGTTCGTGCTGTGATGTAACAAGTGCTCAGACATCACTAGGTAATAGGAATTTTTTTCTCCAGCATAATTTCATGGGACCGCCATACATATGTGATGAGTCATTGACCAAAATATCATTATGTGGCGCACGACAGTGTAACACTCTGTACCTTTGATAACTCAGAGATGCCGTTGAAGGGCCCAGCGCCGAACTCTAACTCTGCGGTGGAGCAGAGGGGAGGGGGAGAGAAAAGCGGCTGCAAGCTACAGTTTTAAAAGAAAAGAGCCATTTTTTTCCTCTAGTTCTAAATAAGTGATTGACCTTGGGTCTTCTGCTGAATGCCAGCACCTTATCTCAAGACAGTTGTAACATAGCAACCACAGTTTTTTTTTATTATTATTAAATCATAGCTGTGTACATTAATGCGATCATGGGCCACCATACACTGGTTTTATAAATAGTTTGACACATTTTCATCACACTGGTTAACATAGCCTTTCTGGCATTTTCTTAGTTATTGCATGAAGATATTTATATTCTACATTTACTAAGTTTCACATGTACCCTTGTAAGATGCACCACAGTTTTTTTCGCAGCCCCAAAAACAGTTTTTAACAAACTTTAGAGTAACTCTTTAATTGCTGAAAAAAGAGGATTTGACTACACGTGGTTATTTACACTACCATGTTGACTAACTCCCACCCAGAGACATAGGGGATATAGAAGGAGGGCAGGGAGAGTCACAGCTGCTGTCCCCCCAGGTGAAAGTTGGCCCTTGTACCCTAACCACACCCAGGGAGGGCTGCCCTCCTGGGTCTCACAGCCTCCGGGTGGGGTCAGTTCCAGATAGAGTCAGCCAATCCAATAGGCACTTCTTTGTGCTCACAGCCTCCAGGTAAAGCCAGTCCTGAATAGAATCAGCCAATCCTAAACCTCCTAAGTCACCTCAGTCCCTGTGCGGACCAACCTCCAAGCTTGGTCCTGGTTTCCCCCAGGAAATTTCCCCTGCAAGTATTGCAACCTGAAATGCATCATGCCAAAGAGTATAAAACCTGCCATCATTTTGTCTGGGGGTCGTCCCCTCTGAGCAGAGTCCTGCCGGAGGTAAAGCCCAAGCATGCTTGAATAAAGTCACTCCTGTGTTTTTTTTTTGCATGTATGGTCTGGTGATCTCTCAGTCGCGGAATTTGGTCTTAACACCATATGGTGTTGTACTGCCTGTGGGTCATTTTCAGTGTTAGTGATTAGAGGGCTTTAATTTAGATGGGAAAGTTTCAGGGAATCGGGTTTAAGTCAAAATGATCCTATTACACAACCTTGAAGTTGCCACTGAGGGAGAAAAACACTAATATCTGTTACTTTCCTTCTATGTTTCTTGGGAAAATATTGGGTAAGATATACCAGTATAACGTTCCCAATTATTTACAGTGACTAAGGATTTTGATTCTGAGTAAAGGAGAACTTGCTTTGCTAGACATTGTGGTAATGCTGAGTTATGACATATAGTCTGAATTGCAAAATCCACTCAGGGTTCACAAAAATTAACTTTACTAGCTAGCATTTATTACCCTAAAATGTATCATGGCAGTGGTTCTCCACCTTCCTAATGCCATGACCCTTTAATACAGTTCCTCATGTTGTGGTGACCCCCAACCATAAAATTATTTTCATTGCTACTTCATAACTGTAATTTTGCTACTGTTATGAATCGTAATGTAAATATCTGATATGCAGGATGTGTTTTCCAATGGTCCAAAGGGGTAGCGACCCACAGGTTGAGAACCGCTGTATTATGGCATCAAGTGTAATTACCAAAAACAGTACATAATAATAGCCCATGAAAAGCAAACAGAAGGAAGAATTCTTATAAGGAAGAACAAAGCACAAACTCTACTTACATGCTTAAAGGTAAAGTGAGAAGGTAATTAACTATTTTTATTGGGCTGAAAATATAGATATTTTCTTTGTCGCCACCTGCCATTTCAACAGCACAATCCAATTACATATTTTCTATACTTCCTAGATAACTGTGCTTAAAATATTTAATTTTCCTTAGCACACTTACTTGTAAAAGGGAATTGAAATTAAGAATTCTTCATCACTTCAAAATGGAACACTGATCCTGTTTTATAGGCCTTCACTAGGAGAACTTTTGGTGGGAAACCAAAACCCATTTCATGTCAACAAAATATGTGTACTTTCTACTTAAGAAAAATAGGTAAGATCGCAGACCCAAACTCTCACTGATTTGAAGAACTAAAACAGGTGCTTCCATATGCCCGCAAAATAGGGAGGGCTACCTAATTAAAAGAAAAAAAAAAATACTTCATTCTTAGTGACAAGATCCAGTTTGGGAGTTGTACTGGGAATGGAGTTACCAGTTATTCTTTACCTCCCACTCATGTTCTGCTTTTTTCCACCTTTTTTTTAGGTGCTGGGAGGCTGATCCTCAATAATTTCATCACCTTAGAGCTCTCACACTCTGTCTACAGGGTGCAGGCAGTGAAAGTCACCAAAAGGCAAGTAGTGGGTGGGTGAGAGAAAAGAGAGCAGGCCATTTCCTCACCTGATTCCTTGTGCTTTGGTGTTCTGGAAGTGGCAGCCACAAATCCCAGGACTGAGGGATGAGTGAGTTGGGGGAGTTGCATTGGTTTTTCCTCTCCACTCCAGCCTTGTAATGAGTCCCAGCTGTTGCTAATCCTTGCACTCAACTTCCATCATCAGTCCTCACTCCATAGCCCCTTTATTAAATTCTCATCAAAATTCCAGATAAGCATGCTGCTTCCTGCCTGGCCCCTAAATGTAAGTAGAGACTGAAACTGAAGAGTCTAAGGGCCGTTAGGCCTTATAGCCCTAACACTACCAAGTCCCTCTTCATGTCTTAGGGAACCTTCTAGTTCCAGACACAAATGTCACCCGGCTACCTAGAAGGTGGAAATTGGATCCCAGAATTTAGGAGCAATATCTCCTCAATTATGATCATTTTGATTAGGGACTAGGAAAACCACCTACGTTCTCTGAAATAAAGGTAGACTGATGTATTTGAAAAATCAGAGTTAGGAGAAAAAAACAGAGGAATGGACAAGGCTTGAAGTCTGCCTTCTCCAGGGTGCTCCATGAGATTTCCACTGAAGGATCAGTAATGGCAACAGATCTATACTAAAGGGCCGGACAAAATTCCAAGGTTTCACTAGAAATGTCTAAGAATTACTAAATATATTGGGTTTAACATAAAATAATTACATCAAAATAATTAAGTAAACCACTGCTTTAGAAAAATATACCACATTCATGGTAAAATTTTTAAGTATTTCATTGGGTTACTACCACCATATCTCAAGGTTGACTTATACATGTTCACTGCTATTGTTTTAAGTACCCTTTTTGTGTATCTTAAAATATGAGAAATCTGGGCTCAGCACCTGTAGCTCAGCGGCTAGGGTGCCAGCCACATACACTGGAGCTGGCGGGTTTGAATCCAGCTGGGCCTGCCAAACAATAACAACTACAATCAAAAAATAGCCTGGCACTGTGGCAGGCACATGTAATCCCAGCTACTTGAGAGGCTGAGGCAAGAGAATTGCTTAAACCCAAGAGTTTGAGGTTGCTGTGAGTTGTGACACTACAGCACTCTACCAGGTAACAGCTTGGGACTGTCTCAAAAAAAAATGGGGGTGGTGGGGGGTGGAAATCTATGCATTATTCTTTCTGTCTATTAAATATATATTCTGTCCATTCAATATATTGAATATATATTTGAGTATTTATATGTATATATTAGTATTTATATGTACATATTCAATATATACATATATACAGATGTATATTGAATATATATACATATATAACATCTGTATGTCTATCTACTAAGATGTCTCAAAGGACGCATGTGACAAAGGATAGAAAAGAGACAAAAGAAGTAACTGTCATACTGGACAGCTTAGAATACACTCTCTTCTATTTCCACCATAAGTTCTATTGGACGACAGTACTTGAGGCAGTCTGATAAGCACATAAAAGTGTGACTGCATATTCAGCTCTACTTTGGATATTTACAGTTATTGATGATGATATGAAATCACCCAAAGCCTTACAATCTGCAACTGGGTTAACGATAATTTCTGACTGCAATAACCTCCTACGTAAAATGCATACATTATGAATAAATTAAAAGCATAGTTTTGCATTTTAGCTGTTCAGTTAAAGACCAAGATTATACTGACTTGAACAGCACAGAGGTTAATTTCTCTCACGCACTGTAATCCAAAGAGAAACAATCTCCAAAGGCAGAAGTGGTGGCTCCAGTTGGAGCCAAGTACCTTTCTTTTTTCTTGCTCTTCTGTTCTTAAACCAGACTTCCCCTCCTGATCTAAGGTGAATGAATGTTCCAACAGAAAAGAAGAGAAACAGAAGGCTCATGGAACATTCTGGATGGACACAGCTACACTCCAGCTAATATTTTATTGTTCAGAACCAAATGGCAAAAACAAATCTAGCTGCCAGGAGGACTAGGGGAATTTATTCTTTAATTGGTTAGTCATAAACCTAGCTCGCACTCTATTCCGAAAGAAGAGATATTAGAGAGAAAACTAAACTGCTCTGTCTACTTTGATACATGTCACACTTATACTTCCCTTTTCCCTAATTACTATCCCTCCTTCTGTTAGCTAGGATCTGAGACCATTGACCTCATTGTGGCCTTTCAGCAAATGTACAGAATGAAAAGAATTACAATGACCTCCTGACTTATTCCTAAACTTTAGAGAACTGCTTAAAGAAATATAATGGACCATGGTAATAGAGAACAGTTAAAATAACCACAGTGGAAGCTCTGTAAGTTGACCACCCAAGGGACTGTAGCAAACTGGTCAACAGACAGAGGCCCGGTCTATGGAAAATTAGGTCCACTTAAGGAGGTGGTTATTGTAGGGAGGTGGTCAGCTATAGAGGTTCTAATGTAATTGAATTTCATACTATGTTCTTATGAAAAATTAAGTAGAAATATCTCCAAGTTCAGAAGTATAAGATATTTTCTTAAGCATGTAGGCCCCCCAAAGGCGTGCTATTGAAACTTACTGATGTTCAAAGACCAGTCATTTGTATGTGTCTAGTCATCTATAGTAAATAAGAATTTCTCAGTTGAGTAGGGAAATGGGGATTTTATTGATTTTACAATTCCAATATCTACTTAGAAAATGTCTTGATAGTTGGTTTGGAAAATGCAAAATTGTACATTGATCTATTCAATATCTGAATTCAATATACGGTAGTACAAAATAATGTATTTTATTATTCCTCTATTTTTTCTCATCCCTACATAGATTATGTAGCCCACATTTATTAGCCTTCATTACTTTTTAATGTTCTCACCCTCCCTTCCTCTACCCAGCTTTCTAATTAACAGTCATCTCATTTTTAGTCACATCAAACATCTCATACTAAAAACATTATTGTTTTATACTACTAGCTAAGGGAGATAATTTGTTTGAAAGAGAAAATTTATACTAAATAATTCCTTTTCCTCTCTAGTTTCAGGTTTGAAGCTTCAGTCATTTGCTTGTTTATTTGCTATTCAGAAAATAGTTGCTTAGTTAATAGCCTGTTTCAGTCATGATGCCCAGGAAAATAAAGACTGGTCGCTTATCTTTGCTTCTCATTTACAGCAGGGTCCTACACAGGGTCATAGCACTCCTGATTAAGCTGTCAAAGAATAAATTTTGAGCATCTTTGAAACACCTAGAACCCTTTAATTTATTGAATGCTACTTCTGTGCCGACATCCCAGCAATAAGGCTAGAAAGAATGGGAGGAAATTAATTCAAGTCAAGCCTTGAATTACTGTAGCAATAAAAGTAGCAAAAGTGCAGCTAATTATAAATCTTTGGCTCCCTACTGCTACAGGACAGGTGATGTCCCAGCCAGCTGAGCTGAGCTGGAGGACCTGCCGCCTTAGCCCTGGCGGTGTTGGTGCAGCAGCTGGAGAGTTGGGGGGTAGTGGGGGTGTAGGAGGCTCCAGTAGCCAGAGGGGCCAGACAACTACTGGGGAGACACCGGCACCTTAGGTCTCCCTCCCCTTGCACTTCTGGCTTGACCGGTGAACCCCACCTCTTCTAGGCCTCGTCAAGTTCATGCCTAGGTCAATTTCATGTAAGTTTCCTAGGCCTCAATTCCATGAATGGACTAACACATTCACTCACCTTCCCCAGCTGAAGGGACTGTATTCATCCATTAATGCCCTCTTATTCTCTCATTCACCTTGCCCCAGCAGAAAGGGATTGTAGCCTTTCATTAACGGAGTTCCAGCCCCAGCCTAAATGTAGCAACTAAGCTCCGGCCCCATACAGCTAAATGGAAACAAGGGAGTTCTGGCTGATTATAACTGTAGAGGACCCATTCCCGCTAAATGTAACCATTAAGCTCTGGCTAAATAACCCCATGCGACTGTATATGCCCCTAAGCAAAGAGCCTGGGGAGACAGAGGGAGCCAGCGAGCTTCTTCCCCCACCTGGGTTCTCTCTGCCAGGAGCTTTGGTGTTTTGTATTCTTTTCTTTTCTGTAAATAAACTCTGTCTTACCACTGATCTGTGGTTCATTCATGGAATCACCTAGACCAAGAACCCTTGAAGACCAAACCCCAGTATCACTACCCCGGTTAAAAAACAGCAAGGTGTCGCTTATTATTGGAGATAAAAATAATATAGTGTTTTGTTTTCCCAACATAAAAAAAGGTGGAATTCCTATTAGTAGGTGAATACACTTTTTTCTAAGCGTAAATAATCATCATACATAAAGTATTACCCTTGGAGATTTGAAATACTATTTGTTAATTCACATATTATAATTTGTCTTCAAGAGATGGCAGTAAACTTGTACTCTAATAATAAAACATCCTGTACTTCTGAAAGTTGCAGACGGTAGGCGATCAATAAGTGTTTACTGAGTGCATGAAGGGGTGTTTCACTTAATTTGAATACAGCTGATTCTAGTCAGAAACAATTATAGCAGACTTTTGATAATGAGACAAAAAAGCAAATATTGATTTTGCCCTAAATATTAATCTTGAACATTTGTTTTACAACTACTGGATTTTTAAGCATTTAGGCAGTTCTTATTTTCTCTATTGCCTAGTATTCTACAACTTTGCCTCTGGACTGCTTTTTATATGAGATAATTATTTTTTTCATGGTTTTAATGTCACTTGAGTGGAGATTTTTCCATTACTGATAGTTGTAATTAGCCTGACTGATATAAAATACTATGTACCATAATTTCTAGAAAATAGCATAAATTTGCCAAGAAGATTTAAATTTATACAAGAAAACATGATTTTGTTTATTTAGCTCTCCTAGCTGATTCTTGAATTAAGCCCAAGTATTCTTCATTATTTATTTAAGTAAATGCATCCACTTAACAGTCATTGTGCAAAATTTTCTTTTAGCTCTTCTCTCTTATTTCAACAGCATAATCCAAATCAATTCCAAAGTTATGTGTAAGGTAATGCTTCTAATGTAAAACCATTATACTATCTTAAAAAAGAAAAAAAAACTCATAGCTTTAAGAATTGTTGCTTCATCTATTTCCCAGAAATTTTAAAACATGTCTAAGGTAACACACATTTGAGAAGAGAGTGTGTTTTAGACAGGTCATTTGAAAGAAAGAATGATTTGGGGATACGTTATTATAAGGCAAAATTAAATTTGATATGATTTTAGGAGCCCTCATTTTTAGTATTTATTTTTCACTGCATAAATTTTGTAAAAACAATATTTATTGCAATGCTTTACTGCAATAGACTCAAAATCTCCTAAAGAACTTTTTATTAATGTAGGAATTTTTAGGCACATGTTTCCTTTGCCTACATTTGCCCCCGTCAAAGTTAACAACCAATAATTTAGTGACTTAACAAAAATCCTGTTTCTATTCCTAAACACCAAAATAACTATAGCCATGAGGTTTTAGAAAAAAAAATATAAGATCTTGGTGGGTTTGTCACAGATTATTATAAGAAGAAATGAAAGATATTTTGAATTCAAATGGCATCTGCAAATATAGAATTCACATTCCAAGTAAACTTTGAATTCATTTATTATATAAAATAAAAATAAACTGATATTTTATTCATGAATATGATTAAGGGTCAGGAGAAAACATATCTGTGTGGGTGTGGTATGTGATATACGCATTTGTGTATGATAGATAATTACATTTTGTTTAAAATCTTATGTAACACGTGTATTATTGTATTTATGAGTATATGTTAATATGTGCGTATTTAATTTTAACCATGATTACATAACATTTTCCATTTTCCTATGGATTCAAATATCCCTTGGAAAATGTGACTGCAGGATACATCGTCAAACATTATAGCTCATTAATCTGAGTATTTCTTCTTTTTTTTTTTTTTTTTTTTTTTTTGTAGAGACAGAGTCTCACTTTATGGCCCTCGGTAGAGTGACGTGGCCTCACACAGCTCACAGCAACCTCCAACTCTTGGGCTTAAGCGATTCTCTTGCCTCAGCCTCCCGAGTAGCTGGGACTACAGGCGCCCGCCACAATGCCTGGCTATAATCTGAGTATTAAACAAACTGGAATTTCTATAAGTAAAATAAAATAAGAAGAATGGGCCCAAAGAAAATTAGTGTAATCAGCAAGTTCTATGGCCTCTTTTCTATTCCTATGAATTTGTAAATTGAATTAGCTCTTAAAGTTTGTGTTATTCGAGGAACTGTCCTGTGTGGACACAGTCTTTAGTGTATTTTACAACCCCCCCCTTGGTGTATCTGTAGATGTACATTAGCTAGAAATGTACGCATAGAATTGGCAGGTGCCAACGCGAGAAATGATTTTCACTGGGAAAAAATGTTGTCTTTGTCTTTCCACTCTGTAGTCCTGAAATATCCGGAGATTGTTTTGTTTTCACTCATTGGCATGACTCATTTAGCATTTCCTACAAAGAATAGCTCTAAATACTAAAAACATTTACCAAGTGAAAGTCCTGTTGTGCTTCTTTTAAGAAACAGATAAAGATCGTTTGTACTTAGCAGAATTTATTTGCATATAAACAATGTGTTAAAGTTTTTCAATCTGCCATTTTCACATGAAAAGTATGCACTCTGCCAGTTTGGTTGCATTAGTATTTGTTTCTTTTAAGACCCACTTTGTTATATTACATTAGGAGACGTTCACTGGAAAAGGAAAAAGGAAGGAAGAGGAGGAGGAAGGAACAGAAGAGGGAGGGGGAAAAAAGCAAGAGGGCAGAGAAGGGGAGAAAGAAAAAAGAAGGCATGAAATAATACAGCAATACCTACTCTTCTATGCAATAGTTACACTTAGGCACTTCTTTTGTGTTCAAACTCATTCATCAAATGTCAATGAGTCGTGTAGACATGCTTGTACAGATGGGAAAAGCTATAAAACTATTAAATGCATACCACATGCTAGACAAAGCATACCTTTGTGTGGATTGAAAGAGATTCCAGAAGTTGTCCGTATTTTCACCAAAATACTATTTTTATCACTCTGTGTTTCCTTCGTTGTAGCAGTAAGAATTCTATATGGTAGAGGTTCTAGGTCACATTTTAAGAGGAAACAAATCTGGAAGGTCAATTTTATGAGAGTAAAGAGAATCAAGGGTCAAGAGTTTGACCAGCATCTACACCATGATCTTTGTTTATTGGATTATTATTTTTACTATAAAAGCAACCACATGTATCACCAGAGGACTCACCCCTCAGAATGTATTTTTGAACTATCTCCTCCAAATGGTCATTCTTGGTTTTTATCAAGAAAGCTTTCCACCAAAAAGCTGTCCTGGTCCCTAAATCAGTCATCAATCAATGACAGTCTGGGGATTCTTTTCCTCCCAGGCTCAGGGGACTCTTCATGGGCAGCTGTGTTTTCAAAGTACTTCATGAGAAGAACCTTGATGCGTTTTCCCAAGTAAAACCTCCTGCCATCTCTGAAGTGCCCCTCATTTCATCTCCTCCTCATTTCTTCACCAAATTCGTGCTCCACATTCCAAAAGCTTCACCTTGGCATTCCTGACCCACAGCAACCTAGTCTCAACCGTCTACTGTACTTCTTTGCCACTTTCCACAAAACCCTCAGTGTTGAAGTCCACCTGACCTTCTGCCCCAATTCTATACATCCCAGGTCCTTTCATAAACCCATGTCTGAATGGTCTCTTGACACTGGATCCTTACTCCCACCATCACATGGCCAGTGGCAAGATCCTTGCCTATTTTTGCATCCCTTATGCTATAGCTTAAAGTAACCCTGACATCAAAGTGCCTTCATCTTCACAGAACAGTCTTTGGGCAGTAACTGGGAGCAAATTAGGAATGGTGAAACGAAAAGACAGTCAACTTATCTATTCTTTCATGCATTCTTTCTTACAATATATATTTTGTACCTATCATGCATTGACCAAGTTTAGAAAAGAGAGTCATTAAGATGCAGCGCCAGCCTTTATCTGACAGTCTAACCAGAGAAACAGGCAAATAAAACAAAGATTCAAAACCAGAATCCGTTTAGTTACAATACCTCTTTCTTGAAAATTGGTCCAACTTGCCTCAAAAGTTAAGAGTCCTTTTGGCATGAAGAATGATGCAAAGTATAGGTTGATATTATTCTGAAATTATTCCACCATTTCAGATGGTTTCAAAGCCATCGGTATTCTTGCTTAAACTCTTATTTAAAATTGTGTGTGATGAAAATGTGTCAAACGGTCTATGAAACTAGTGTATGGTGCCCCATGACCACATTAATGTACACAGCTATGATTTAATAAAAAAATAAAATAAAATAGTGTGTGTGTTGAGTATTTCGGTTTGTCAGCAAACTCTTGTTTTGGAACCAGAAACTATCAAAGGAGTGAGATTGCTGGATTTCAAATTCAGCTCTTATATAACCCTGGGTCAAAGTGTATCTCGGGTTTTTCTTTGAAAAAACTTCAATGAAAGTAGTACCCACATGAAAAGATCGTGGTGAAGATTGAATGATTTAATATATATAAAGTACTTGGAACTTTACATAATATATGAAGTCCATAATTATTATTATATCCCAGTGCTTTTAGCTCTGCAGGAAATGACTCCCCCCCACCCCCCACATGACGGCAATATTCTTACACTAAAATACTATTAGTTGTTGCACAATTTTTTTACTCATAAAATTTCTCTACTGAATGTCCCTGCCTTTATAGATAGTTGCCCCAGTGACTTTTTTTAAATTCCTTTCAATAGCTCAAATCCCTCAATATGATGTAAACACAGATTCCGCTACTTGAGAACATTGTTCTGATGAGTCATGTGGGAAGAAATTTCAAGCATGAACACTAATTTTCCTTAAAATATACCTGAATTTTAAAACAAGCTCCTAAAATGCTAGAATATAACCGTTTACTGAGGTTTAGAATATCAAAGATGCTAGAGAAAGATTTACTTTGAAAGAATCACATCATTCCGTGTAAGTATCTTCAAGTCGTTGTGACTAAGCAGAAATTGAAAATACTCATTCCTTACTCTCTTCCACAACTTTGAAATTTGAATTTTTAAATTACAGGGAGAGCCACTAACTATGGAAGCCCCACAAACAGTTCCTAACGGTTTACTGGCACCGATGCCAAACCTATCAACAGATCCACAAAACAAACCACCTTCATCACCATAGTCCTGTGATATTTTCTTATTTTTGGAGTTGTGTTGCTCCAGCTCCAAAAATTAACATTTCCTTTCAAGCCTTCTGCTTCCCTACAGTTAATGGGACACAGAATTTTGAGCTAGTTGGAGGAAATTCTGCTGGGTTTTGTTTTCTTATGGTCTTTCCTTCCAAGAAGCAAAAGCAAAAACAGCCCGAACTGTCTTGTTTTTTTTAAAGCTAGGTAGATAAGAAGGAAAAGGACTTGAAAAAAATATCCTGAAATGAAGATTCCCAGGTAAGGAAATAGATTGATATCAAATAGTGTTTTAACCTTCCCCTCCCCCATTTTATCATTTAAAATGATATTTTAAATGATATTTTGCCGCTCAAAATGGTAAATATTGCTAGTGGATGTTCAAATGAGGGATAGGATTGTCTGAAACAAACCAGTGAGTCCAAAAAAACCTCTTCACTGGGAAGTAAGATCCTTTTGGCAAAGTTTTCTGATTCTAACAGTACAAGGTATTTTTCTCTCAACTTCAATGTAACTAGGAATAGAAATACATTCACTGAAGACATTTGGTAGAAGGATATATTTATTAGAAATATGGAAGATTATTTGAATATGTACAGAGAATATAATCTTATGCCTCGCCAAGAATGCCAAAGTATTTAGGTGCAAAACACACATGATGGTACCTTTGTAAATGCCTGACCTTGGATTAATGGCACATTTGGACTGATTCACCAGTTATTTTAACTTCTGTGAAGGATTTTCCAGGTGCTAAAAACTGTTATAAGCACTTTCCTCATATCAATTCATTTACTACTTGTAGTAACTTTATATAGTAGGTACTAAGTATATCAATGGTACTGTGCAAATAAAAAACAACAAATGAGATTGCCTCATAGCGTAGTAAAATAACTTCCCCGATGCCCACAACCACGGGGTGGTAGAGCAGAGACTTTGAACTCGGGTCATCTGCCCCTGGTGTCCATATTCTCAAGCATTTTACTCTCTTTTAAATGTCATCTCTTAGAATTCTTTGTAATCCCATCTCAGGCTAAAATATTATCAGCTAGGGCTGGATTGTGACAAATCTATAATAGAAGGTTTCTATATGGAAATATATTTTGCTGGGTGTACTATTTGGCCTTATGTAATCAACAATTTAGTTAAAGCAGCCAGGTACGCTAACTCACACCTACAATCTCAGAATCTGGGGAGCCTGAGTCAGGAGGATTGTTTGAGGCTAGGAGTTCGAGGCCAGCTTGGGCAACATAGCAAGAACCCTTATCTTAAAAAAAAAAAAAAAAATGAAAAACAAATTATCTGAGTGTGGTGACATATGCCCCTATATTCCCAGCTACTCCAGAAGCTGAGGCAGGAAGGATTGCTCAAACCCAGCAGTTGGAGGCTGTAGTGAGCTACAATGATGCCAGTGCATTCCAGCCTGGGTAACAAAGTGAGACTATCTCTTAAAAAAGTAGTTAGGCAACACAGACACTAACAAGACTAACAAGCCAAGGACTAACTAGTTTATAATTAAGAATGTCATTTTAAGGCAAAATATAAGTAACTATCTTCAAATTGCTACTTTATAAACATATCCCTATATTAATTAATATTCTAGCAACTAAAAGCTAAGCCAAAATTCTCACTGGCATAAACACACAAGATAACTTATTGGAATATACATTCTTATTTTTTTGTTGTTGTTGTTGGAATATACATTCTTAATGAAGCAATTTTCACTTACCCAAAATAAAATCAGGACTGTTAACATTCATATTTTCTGAATTGACCCTTAGGCACAAAAATTTTTCTTAACAAAATAGAACTTAAAACAAAAAGATATGTATCCTTCAATAAACAGAGTTTCATGTAGTTTTTAGTACTTCTTATCTGGTAGACCATTGGCCTGAAATATTTATCATTTCAACCCTAAACATACAGACAGGCACACACACTCTTCTGTCGTCCCTTTCATGTAAGTCACCCAAATGGAGTTGGCCTTGTTACCAATCCATAAAAATAGTATCTACCTAAGTTTATTCATAGTGGGCACCAAAGCTCTATCTTAAAGGTAAAGCAAGTATTAACGAACTTTAAACAAATACTGTTACAGTGGTCGTGCGGTAGGCACAGTGATGTTCCCCTCTATGCACACCCAGGATGCCCACATTGTAATCCTCAGATCTGTGAATATTGGCAAAGTCCCTTAGGGTGATGCTGAGGGTAGTGAGATGGAGACTTATGTCTCTGTGTTATCCAAGTGGGGCCAGGGAAATCACAGGGACCTTGTAAGAGGGATGTTTACAAGGGTCAGAATCAGAGAAATAAGATGTGAGGATGGAAAGAGAGAGAGAACAGAGAGGGATGGAGGGAGGGAAAGAGAGAGAAAGACTTTTTGTTTGTTTGTTTTTTTTTTTTTTGAGACAGAGTCTCACTATGTCACCCTTGGTAGAGTGCCGTGGCATCACAGCTCACAGCAACCTGCAACTCTTGGGCAATTCTTTTGCCTCAGGTTCCCAAATAGCTGGAACTACAGGCACCCATCACAACACTCGACTATTTTTTTGTTATTGTTGTTTAGCAGGCCCAGGCCAGGTTTGAGCCCATCTGCCTCAGTGTATGTGGTCGGCACCCTAACCACTGAGCTATGGGCGGAGGGAGGGAGGGAGGGGGAGAGAGAGAGAGAGAGAGAGAGAGAGAGATGGAGAGAGAGATTGGAAGATGCTATACTAATGGTTTTGAAGATGGAAGGGAGGAAGGAAGCAGGACCCAAGGGATACAGGCAGCTCTTAGAAGCTGGAAAAGGCAAGGGACCAGACTCTCTCCCAGAGATCTGACGGAATACAGCTCTGTTGACAATCTGAGTTTAGGCAGGTGAAACTCACTTCGGACTTCTGACCTCCCAAACCGTAAGATAACACATTTGTCAAGCCATGTTAAGCAGTAAGTTTAAAACATGTGTTTCAATACAATAGGAAACTAACACATTGGGAAAGTATCGATTAGTAACTTGGAATATAGTTTTAAAAAGAAAACATAAGGAAAGAGAACAGGAAACATTAAAAATGTCTGATTTTACTTTAGAGTAAAATTTCCATCTTGTTAAAGGATCCATTTCCAGCTAATAAACTATAAATTCTATACAGGGAGGTCCACAGATACAGACTCCTCTTTTCCCGATGAAGGAATCAGTAAGAACATTTACACTTTAAAAACTGAAATACGGTCTGTATGTAAATTTGATCTGAATCCCACATCTTCTGCTGTCCTATTCATCCTTTTTGGGGTGCCCTGCAGTTTGCTTGCCCCAGCATAGAAATTCTTTGCTGGGAGACTTGTGTCCTCCGTATTAATCTTTCAAGATGACGGGCAGGACCTGTGGATGGAGTTACTCACACAGAATGTCCAGTAATTGATTTTCCCAAACGCTTGCCTGCTTCTTGCCAAATCCTCACTGCGGGCTTTGTTTGTTGATGCAGACACACCTCTGTCTGTGCTCCTTGGCACACACTCTCAGACCCCTCTCTCAGCTCTCTCTAACCTGAGCATCTGTTTGTCTCTGGCAACTTCTGTTTTTTGCTGTCATCAGCCTCTTCTCTGACAAGGCTAAAATGACAGGTTGTATTTTATTCCTTTGCTGACAAGAGTCCAGGCCTGATTGGAGCTCAAATTCAGTGTGCCACCAAGTGAAATTCTTCTGTAAGGCAACTGAACGTCTCTCTGCAGGATCACTCGGAAATGTTACTGTTTGATATGTTTAAGTATAATACTGAGTTTTATGACTACAACCCATATTTCATCTCAGAAATTTTACCTCCCACAGTTCAGTGTAAATTTTATAAGTTAGACTTAACGCAAGCTAATAGCTATTCTTTGATAAATAAACGTATAATGGTTTTATACATTCTTACTCTTAGATTTGTTGTTAAGTGTAGGAAATCTCTTAAACACCAAATTATAAATTAGATGTCTCCATATTAAATACAAAGGTGTTCTCTTAATGCAAAATTTGTTTAGTTCAAGACAAGGTTTGGCAATCTCCTATTGTCTCCATCTAGCTCAAAAGATGTCCCCGAATGGCTCCTAAATATTTAAAGATAGTGTAGTTTTAGATGTTTGATATTAATTTATTATTTACTATAACATTGTTTTGAATATTTAGCATATAAATATTCATTACACAAGACTGATGAGAGTAGGTGGGAAAAGCAGGGCTATATCAAAATACCCCAGTAAAAGGGCAGGTGTCAAAAGTAGACTATGTCTGTAGGATTTTTTTTGCATGTCAAATTATTTTTTAATTCATTTATTTTGGATCGAATGAGTCTACACCCTTCACTTGGTTCCTACGTCTCTTGTAATCATGATAGCCTCCCTTTTATCTCTCTCCCTCTTCTATTTCCTCGTAATTTGTTTGTTGAGGGAGTTGGTCATTTGGCCTGTAGGACTTTCCACAATCTAGATTTTGTTGATTGCATCCGCCCATCAGTAAATATATTTATTCTTTGCTTTCTCACATGGTTTAGAAGTTGGAGCTGGAAGTTTAATGAGTTGTAGATGTGAAAGCTTTGATGATTTTCCTGGGTCAAAGCTACAGCCTCCTCAACCAGGAGGCAAGTTATGCCTGCTTGTCTCTCTGTGGGATGTCTTTGCGCAGCCTTTGGGCCCCTTCTTTAGATTTGTTCATTCATCGGAAGTGGTAAAACGGCATTATTCTCATCCTAGCATTCTTTCATTTCTTCATGGAATAATTCCATAGAGAGAAACAACCTCATCAACTCCCCACACTGCTTTATTCTTAAAAGCCTTCAGTGAAGCAGGTGGACTTGCCTTGATTCTACACGTCCCCCGACCTGAATGCAGAGTGCAGTTGGGGAGGCCTCTGTCCTGCTTCCATTTATTATAACGGATACTGCCCAGGGGAGAGATCAAGAGGTGCATGGGGGAAGAAATGGGGAAGTGGCCACGGAGCTTCCATGCCCTCCCTGGGAGTGCCACCCCAAGGAATTTCCAAGTGCTCCGCTATTCAGAAATTCCAAAAGTTCAGTACGTTTAGGAATCAAACTGCACGGAGGCTGGAAAGCCTGACATGTGATCATCCTGCACATTAGAGGAATATAATAATATAGTGTCACTCACTTTACCCATTATGTTCGAACCAAGATGACTACCTAATGGATCACCCCACAATTTACAACAAACAACCTAATTTTTATTTCCCGTAGTTCTGTGGACTTCAGGGTCCTCACTGGTGTCCCTGGGCTCACAACAGTGTTGCCGTATCTCTCAGCTGCAAGGTCAGATGGGCTGGCAGGATCCTGGGACACTTTCCTCCCGCTCCGTGTGGCCTCTAGTCCCATAGTGGGACAGACTGTGCTCCTTGCACAGGGACCTCAGAGCAGTGTTCCAAGACCACAAAAGGGGAAGTACAAGATCTCCTGAAGCCAAGATTGAGGATGAACTCAATGTCACTTTTACCACTATATTAATCAAAGCAAGTCACAAGGCCAACCCAGATTCAATGATGGGGCAATTGAATTGCCTTTTTATAGGCGGTGCTGCAAACTATCATAGCTACTTTGTTCAATCCATCACACACAGTGGGATTCAACCCCGTGGTGTGTCATCTTTTCCAACAGCCCTCTCACTGTTGGAACACATAGTAAATGGAGAACTTCAAACTAAGCATCTAAGTTAGTTACCTACATTAACGATATTTTTTTCTGTTCCCCAGGATACACAGGACCTATTTTAATGAAAGAGAGAAAAAGAATCTAATACCTTTGCACTAAAAGAAGTTCCATTTCAGAACGTGGCAGGGAAATCATTAAAAGTATAATTACACGCAAATACGAGGGCAGTGGAGAAAGCAGTGATACTTTCCTAGATAGAATTCTTGGGAGCAAAGAACAGAAACTGAAGCAGCAGAGGAGTTTCTTGGAGGGAATGTTAGCTCACAGAAGCAATGAAAATGCCAGTGAGCCAAGCTTGAAAAACAGGCAGCCACCAAGAAGCGTCAGGCATTTCTTGATCACAACGGAGCTGTCAAGTCAGAACCTAACAATGCCCTCATCACCCTGCTACATTCTGAGGCCCTGCTTCAAAAAGGAGTGGCCTAAAAGGACTAATTGATTATTCCCATATCCAGGTAATAAAATATAGTACTGTTGCTAAATTTGATTTGATAATTCTCAGTTATTTCTCCTTGTCTTTTACATATACACACGTATACTAACACATGTGTATATGTATCCTATAATTATGATATATGAATGATTTATGTGTGCGAGAGGAGAGAATGCAGATATTACCTGATCTAGAAACATTTTAAAGTTTTTGAGTAGGCTAATTAAAAATGTACATCTTAGCAAGTGTAGCTAAAAATGTTAGCCTATTTGCATTTTGTAGACCAAAATAGTTCGTGTTGGACCACAAAAAGAGTAATTACACGTTGTTCCCTGAGCTCATGTTTTACAGCTCAGCAAATACAGGGAAAACTTCCAATTAGGAGTTTCTCATAATTCTCTTACACCGTCTATACATATTCAACGTCACAGGGTTTTCAGGGTATCCTTATGCCTATCTGTAGTACGCTACTCATGCTGATGGAAGCTACTGAAGATTTAAGCCAGGAAATGAAAGTTTTTAAAACACATCAATCTGGAGTAGTTCTTGTACTGGGGTACCATCTTGTAAAAGGAATCTATTATACTTTAGAATAAAAAAGAATTCAAATGAATGCCTAACAATACAAAGTAGCTACAACTCTTATTAGAGGTTGTGTGCCCCGAAGCAAATTATCATAATACACCTCTAAATAATAACAACAACTACCACATTAATGGCTATTATTTACTTTGAGGCTACAAGGCGCTATCCTCTTGGCCATATTTAAACACACTACCAAGATCAACCAGTACACTGTTGCATAGCTAAGTTACAGAGGTTTAAGACTAGTGTAACTATAAGGTCAGACGATTAAGTTCACAAACTTATCCTAGAAAAAGTGCTGTATACCTCACTACTGAATAGTGCTATGGTCACCTTGGAGGGACTCCCATTGGGAAGCTGTGCATGAACTCCAGCAACTCATCCACTCTTCAAAAGCAAATTTGGAGCTCTTTTCGGGAACGACCATCACAACTGTCATTGGATGAGGTCTGACAATTGAGTGCTCCAACTTACCCAAGAAAATGTGCTGCATACCTCGGTGCTGAATACCACTATGGTCACCTTTGAAGTACTCCCCTTGGCCATCTGGTGACCATATTAATAATCAGCAATGGGGTATATAGTACATTTTCTAGGATGAGTTCATGAACTTAATTGTTCGACGTCGCATATAACTATTTTATACCCTCTTGTGCTTTCTTGTCAAGGAAATCAATCTAGAGTCAGACTTAGGCATCAAAGAAAAACACAGGTATGGAGGTTAATAGAACAGCTACACAAAAGTGCTATTTATAGCTGGTATAATTTTATCACATGAATTAACTTAAATTTTCTTTGTATATTCTACTATCTGAGATTCTTAATACATTGATTTGTTTCTAAGATACTTCATGACTTTATTCTGCCCAAACTAGGTACAAAAAACCTCTTAAAGTTGCAGAAACTTTAATGTTTGGACAGACACAAAAATTCTGGAACTTGAACTTGAAATGACATTTCATATTCATTCATTCATCTGTTCCTCATGTCTTCATTAATTTAACAAATGTTTCTTAATTGCCATGTATGACCACAACGTTTGCCTTTCTGTAAATGTGTCTTGTGCCAGGGATGGTGGAAAACAGCAAACTACTGAAGCTCCCTTTTAGTCTAGAGCAAGTCCCTCAGGTAAAGTCACTTAATCTTCCTTAAATACAGAATTTATTTCCAATGTTCAATTTCTAATCTTTCAAATTTGTGTAATAAAGTAGAGCAATACCATTACTTATGAGATCAGAATGAGCCATGTGCTCTCAAAAATCATCCTCACTCTGTAATACTCTAGCGTTACAACTAATTATGATCTTTCAGCCTGAAGGGAAATCATGAATGAAATTACGGCTTCCATTTAGGGTTACAAAGTAAATGAATAGATCGTCTTTATAAACAAGAAATAAACCAGCTGACACTCCTCTAAAGGGATAGTAATACCCCTACACTGAAGAGGTGTTATAGTCAGGAACAAATTCAGTTTGCTGCTACATGTTAATAATATCAAAATAGAAAGTAGTAATTATCACATAAACTATTCCCCTGGGGAACAAAGGATATACTTCATTAGCTTCAGAAAAATAAGCCTCAATTGAAGAATAAATAATGGCATGAAACCTTTGCTTGAAATTATCAAGCCTTTGGGGGGAAAACATTTTTTTCTTGAGTTTAGTTGGGTAGACTGCAACAAGCATTTCTTCCTTTTCTCTAGCCAAGCAGTCATAATAGGATGAAAATATAAATGCCAACCACAACAATAAATATGATTTATAGAGAAAAATGACAGCACCCTCAGATTATGTGGTATATTTCCTATAACATACACTTCCATTTCCCCTGATTTTAAAAGGCTTCAGTCACACATATAGACTACACTTGGGAAAATTCTTGAATCAAAAGGGGCAACTCAGAAGAAATTTGTGTCTTTTCATTGGGGTAAACAACCTATTTGTGTGGCTTGGTGGGTTGTTTTTTTCAAGTTTCTGTGCCAGATCTGTAAATCTAAAGTCAATGCCACAGATGCAAATGTTGATTAACATCTGTGGCTTCAGAGCTGTTAAAGCTCCAGAATTTAAATAAATTAGCTATCCTTACTGGCTCTAAACAGTTGAAGAATTCAGCAAGAATGTCATTTGACTGCCACCAGGACTTCCTCAGCCTACAGGTTTTCTTCCTTGTTCCTGGCAATCACGGGTACATCCTACCAGGTATCAGAAGATTATCTAGCCGTTCTGTTGTGAACATAAAATTAGAAAATGGCCGAGTTCTATGAATTCTAGAAGCAGATCTGTAGAGGTCCCTGGAGCAGGACTGGAAAGCCGTGTGAATGGTCTAACAGGATCATGCATGAGAAATAAGGATGAAACCAAGCTTTGGTGTGGTCTCTTCAGACTTAGCACCATTGTTATGTACAGTCACATCACCTCTGATCCTGCCACATGAGTGGGAGACAACCTTGGTGGTTACAAAAAAAAAAAAAATATCAGCAGCCGAAGTTCTCTCAACAACATTCCTGTTTGCGGTTACTATCAGTAACATTCAGATAGGAGAGATTTTTCAAAGCCAGTCTGGGACCCCATCCCATCTGTCGGACCCCAAACCCTGTTCCATTCTCAGAAAAAAATACTTTCCAAGAGTTCTAATCAATGTTCAAATATAAATGCACCTTCTGCAAATTTCTGAACATTCATTCACTCTTATTTTCCCTTTGAATCTCTATTGTCAATGGGAATAACAAATTGTCTAACTGCCCCTCCTCCCAAAATGTTTCCAACCAGATTTGTTTTAAAGAGTGAAACAAAAGATACACCTGATGGCGACTCACAGCCTTCTTCATATTTAATCATGTATGATCACATTGAATCTTCACAACAGCCCAGCAAGGGAGAGGAAGTGTTATTATCATTTCTTGTCAAGGGTGAAGATGTACTCTTGGAGAAATGTAAATTGCCAAAAGGATACTAAACGTTAGTTCGAGACAAAGCCTTTACCACTATCAGTGTTGGAATCACACCCAGCACTGGAGTTCATTGTCTTTGATTCTGTATCGGGCCTTCCTGACAAGTACCATTTAAGGGTTTGGAAAACACCTGTTTCTTCCCTCATGTCACAGAGAAAAACCATGCTCAACCATTGCAATTGCATGGCTGAAGAGAAACACACATTCAAATCTACAAAACTTGAACCTTTTTTTTCTTTTTGGAAACATGCTTGAAAAGCAAAATGCAGACACCTGGAACATTTTCCATCACAGAATCGTTTCACTACCTCCGCTAACATCTGTCTTAGTTTCTCAGTAAAAATGAGTTTCTATCTACCTAAAAAATATCCAGCTAATTGAGTCAACAATATTTTAAAATGGTCTTTTAATTTTCACTTACTGTGTTTCTAAAGGTTTTATCATTTATGTAGTTTTATTATTTGTTCTAATTAGAACAATTAGAGACACATTCAACCTTTGTCCACCAGGTCCACCATTGCTGATCCTAGCGATGTTCATGTTAAGAGAAGTGAGAATTCCCATATTAAAATGTCACGTGAGCAATGGGCTAACAATTTTACAGCCCAAGATCCTGGAATCTCAAAAGATGACTCCCAATGTAATATTTTACCACTGTTAACACGTGCCTAAATAATGGCATCTCTGATAGGAACTAAAGCCCAACATTATATATTATTTCTGAGCTTTAGAAAGTATCAGTATCACATAGACATAAGAAAAAGTGAAAAACATGTGGGTGGGGTCGCAGAGCTAATAAAGGGCCAGGCTAAGACATAAACCTGTATCAGTCTGCCCTCAAAATCCTGGGCTTACTACATTTTGCCTCAGTATCCTTTCTGAAAACTTGTATCCCACTCCACCCTCAAAAATGGATGATGTGGTGGGCAGTGTCTGTGGCTCAAAGGAGTAGGGCGCTGGCCCCATATGCCGGAGGTGGCAGGTTCAAACCCAGCCCTGGCCAAAAAAAGAAAAAGAAATAAAAAGAAAAAGAAAAGAAATGGATGATGTAATTCAAATATAAATGTATATTTTAAAAGTTCCACAATATCCTTGTGCCTTTTATCTCAGTTGTCACTGGGGATAACAAAATCTATGGTGATGGGACTTTTATTTGGCTTTTCAATCATACCAATGTCAAGTGTACAAGAATGTACAAACCCCTTGATACAACTGCAGTTTCCTTATGGACATTTTTATTAGGCTCAGTTCAAATAGAATATACGGGACGGATGTAAAACAAGATCGTGACTAAGTAGATTTAACTACACAGCAAGAAGCACATTGATTCTTCACGCAAATGTCACAGGCTACTCAAAACCTAAATTGGTTGTAAGAGACTTAAATACTTTTTAATAGAGAAATGTGGTAGCCAGATATATCACATGTTTAATAAAGCAAGGGATGAAACCTGAATGCAAATAAGAAAGGGAATGAATGAATTGCCAGGATCTGATAGGGTCTACCAGCTGGAGAGTCATTTTAAAAAAAAAAAAAAATTAATTGAAATATCACATATAATATAGTCAGTGCTTTGGGATCCAAAATTTCCTTGTTCATCTAAGGAAATATCCAAGAAATGACAGTGATTTGAGAACAAGTGAAATAACTATAATTTTGCAGCTTATTTACACACTATACCAACAGAATTCAAACTGATTTATTTACTCTCTGCATTATATAGGTTTTCCCTGAACACTTAAGTTTCTCTTATTTAAAAATATCCTTTTTGGGCCAGGCACAAGGGGGCTCATGCCTGTGATCCCAGCACTTTGGGAGGCCGAGAAGGATGAATTGCCTGAGCTCAGGAGTTCAAAACCAGCATGAGCAAGAGCGAGACCCTTCTCTACTAAAACTAGAAAACCTAGCTGGTCATGGGTGCACACCTATGGTCCCAGCAACTTGGGAGGCCAAGCCAGAGGATCACTTGAGCCCAAGAGTTTAAGTTTGCTATGAGCTTTGATGCTACAACACTCTACCTAGGATAACAGATTCTCACTCTGTCCCTCCCCCCCCAAAAAAAGAGAAAAAATTACCTTTATGGACTGCATTTAGGTACTATGCAATGAAAGTATTTCTTATTTTATTGTTGCTTTATCTTTAGAGTTACCACATAGAAGAAAACACATTTTTGGGGCCATAATTATTAGTTTTCAAATCATGTCCACTTACAGTAGCTATCTACTCCCACCTTTAAACAGCACTGCTTTTAATCATTCTACATGGCTTCAGTCTCTCGAAAACTGTTGGAGATAACTTTCTATATCCAATGGTAATAAACAGAAAGCTGACCACCTTAAAAATGTTTCATAAAGGGCGGCGCCTGTGGCTCAGTCTGTGGGGCGCCGGCCCCATGTGCCGAGGGTGGCGGGTTCAAGCCCGGCCCCGGCCAAACTGCAACCAAAAAATAGCCGGGCGTTGTGGCAGGCGCCTGTAGTCCCAGCTACTCGGGAGGCTGAGGCAAGAGAATCGCTTAAGCCCAGGAGTTGGAGGTTGCTGTGAGCTGTGTGAGGCCACGGCACTCTACCCGAGGGCCATAAAGTGAGACTCTGTCTCTACAAAAAAAAAAAAAAATGTTTCATAAAAGAGCGGCGCCTGTGGCTCACTCGGTAAGGCGCCGGCCCCACATACCGAGGGTGGCAGGTTCAAACCCGGCCTCGGCTGAACTGCAACCAAAAAATAGCCGGGCGTTGTGGCGGGCGCCTGTAGTCCCAGCTACTCGGGAGGCTGAGACAAGAGAATCGCTTAAGCCCAGGAGTTGGAGGTTGCTGTGAGCTGTGTGATGCCACGGCACTCTACTGAGGGCCATAAAGTGAGACTCTGTCTCTAAAAAAAAAAAAAGAATGTTTCATAAAAATTATAGAGTTGGAGCCACTGAGTTTATAATCCATGAATTCAAAAAGTCAAAATACATTTTCTTCAACATAAAATTCAAACAATATGCATAAGGTCTTTACCTCAACAGTTGCTTTTAGAAGGAACTATATGAACAAAAGATATTTTAGATAAAAATAGGAAAATAACATGAATTAAATTAGAATCATCTATAATGACATTATTTTAATTTCATTTTTTTTACTACCATTAAAACACCCATGCTTCAGTCAAATTGGACAACTTAGTTTGTTTCTAAAAGTTATTCAAAATTTTAAGCATTCTGCCTTATAGGTAAATATGTACAGCTTTGCAGAGGTATCTTTCCTCCCCCATCTAGGATCATCTCTTCCTTTGCACTTTGTAAGAATGAAACGTAATAAAGATTTATTGTAAATCCCGCCATCTTCAAAAAGTCTCCAGACCCTTTTATCATAGTGACTTTTCCCAAACACCTCCCATGGCACTGGCCATCTCTCCTTTTTACCCTAACTATACCCCACAGGTACTACTATTATAGTATTTTTAATACTTCCAATAATACTTCCAACTATTTGTGGATGGGATCATGTTTAATTCATCTCCATATCTCTAAAAATATCACACTCCCAGACAGACATGTGCACACTTGCACACACACACAAAAATCAGGCAGTAAAAATTGCATGAATGAATGTGGCCCCTTGTCTTTAAAATATTTTATTCTAATTAACTAAACAGAACTAAGCACAGCTACAGTAAAATTTAAAATAGATTTGTTTCATGAAAATCCATTTCAAAAAAAATGTTCAAGTTAACAATGAAACGTGTTGTCATGAAAGTTCATGACTCTCTGTAAAATGAATTGTTCAGTTTAAGTGTTACCTAAATTTATAGAAGCAAAGATTATTTAGTACCAGCATAGTTAAAGAAGGCGCTTCAGAAGATTTGAGAACTGAGCTCCATATTACAGGCCGAACTCACTGCGAGGAGAATGAAGGGCTCTCTGGAAAGGGCACTGGCAAGCATTTCATGGACATGGTGACTGATCCAATTAGGCTGCCGCAGAGGGACCATTTAGGAAGAAAAATAACGATAGGGCAATAGGATGCTTTGACTTTGGGGAGAGTCCTTTATGAGGGACTGAATAGATTTTTTTCCTAACGAATCTAAGATTTTGTTTATAATGGCATAGACTATTACTTTAGAAAGATGAATTTACCTTTAGCATGCAGAAAAGATAAACATTGGCGTGAAAGATGGGTTGGAAGATATAAACTAAAAGGTTGCTGCCAAAAGACAAACATTATCTGATGGGGACCCTAAAGTTGAACAGGGTCCAACACGAACCACTTCCTATAAGTGATACTATCAAGAAAAAGCTGACAAAAACCACAAGATGAAGGTATATAGGACTGGAGAAGGTAGACAGACTGAACAGACAGGTTCCAACTCTTCACAAAGTGAGAATTTTGGAGTCACTAAAACATAAGGGCAAGTCAAGAGGGTGAGTTTTAGATGGGGATAAAGCTGTTCCTTCTGGGCTAAGTTTAAGTTGATGGCAGGCTAAGCAAAGCAATTGGAAAATGGGATCTTCGAGAGGAAACAGGGCTATATATTGACTGGAAATTGCATTCTGGGATGAAGATGGAAGTCCTGAGAGCAGAGAGGCATGCCAGAAAGAGAGCGTCAAGAAAAATTAGAAGGCTGGTCTTGAAACCAATAACGAACCTGTATTTAAGGGACCTGGGGGGATCCAGAACTGCAGGAAGAGGCAGAAGAATGATCAGAGCAGCAACAGAAGGATGCGAAGAGTTGGATCATAACACTCAGGCGATGGAAGTGTCTGGGCAGAGAAGTTGGGAGAGCAGAGGGAGATTTAGGACAATGATGTCATGTGCTTAATGCTTAAGTCAGGACATCTAGCGAAGTCAGGTTACAGCAGCGATCACAGGGACTCTGGGACGAAAAGGTTGCTGAAGAAGTGGAAATAGATGCTCGCCCTGTCATTCCATTCAACATATTAGATATGAAAACAAAAAAGAAAAAGTAGCGAGAAAGAACCAGATTTAAACGGGGACCTTAATAAGACAGGAGACACCAGAGCATTCTTTACATAAAGCAGGAAGGAAGAAAATGAAAAAGATTCTAGAAAGTTCTGGGTAAGTTCAAAAGGAAATTTGCTATAGAAAACATACTTGTTCTAAGAGAAAATATATATCCAGTAGTTGCACAATTTTAATGCAAGTTTCCCAAAACTCTATGATTATTAGGGCATACAGACTGGCGAATATCTTGTACTCCCTTCGCTTAGTATGCTGAGCCATCAGAAAGGCATCTTATTTCTTATATGTCTGTTAAAAAGTTAGTATGCATTCAGATTTTACCAAAATCTTAGAAACATTAAATTTCTTACTCTGAATTAGTTTTATATGTCTACCAAATATTATTTGCCTCTTGTTTAAAGAAGAGTAATAAAAAAACCAAAGCCACATGGGGAAATAAATACAGTGAGGTATAATTTCTTTCAAGGCCAAAAGGAGAAGTGTAAGGAGGTCAAAGACAGAGGTTCTGAAGTTTGCAAAGAAAGGATGGGGAGGTCCATTGATTATTTTCCATTAAGTTATGTCACATTATAGCAAAAAGTTAATTGTCCACACTGACAGGTATAATTCAAGGCATAATGTCTAACTCTCCCATCCAAATAACTTGCTTGTAATCTATTTGGATGTTCATTTTATATTTAATTTGTAGCTGCTCCTACCAATAGAGTGTTTTCCATCAATGAGTTTATAAATCAGTTATCAGAAACTAAATCAATTTTTAGTTGATTTAGTTTAGTTGGCTTGTCTTATCAAAGAGAATATAAAAATTGTGATTCTCTTCCCAGAGCAACCTACAAAAGCCAAATTATTCCATAGTATAACTGAAATAAGATGCCTTTTTGTATTTTAGTGAATGAAATATACTTTTATTACTGAAAACATTATTTATGGAGCCATGTGACTTTCTTTTCTAATTTTTTCTCCCAATACATGTGTTTTTTTATTTCAAAATATTAATTAAGGGGATACAAGTGGTTTGTTACATGGGTACCTTGCACAATGCTTATGCATATAAGGTATAGAAGATGCCTTTTTAACAGGCATATAAAATAAAGATGCCTTTCTTATGGCTCAGCGCCCAGAGCTCAGTGGCTAGGGCACTAGTCACATACACCTGGACTGGCGAGACCAGCTAACCACAATGACAACTACAACAAAAAAACAGCTGGGCATTGTGGTGGGCACCTGTAGTCCCAGTTACTTGGGAGGCTGAGGCAAGGGGATCACTGGAGCCCAAGAGTCTGAGGTTGCTGTGAGCTGTGATGCCACAGTACTATACTAAGGACAACAAAGTGCGACTCGTCTCAAAAAAAAAAAAAAAACAGACAAATATGATGTAAACATGCTTCAAGTTTTTCTTATCCTTGGTCACCACTAGTGACAGACACTAAGAGTTGCCTTAAAACAAACAAAAAAGCCCTCTTCCTCCTTAAGGATAGGCTGTACCTCTCCCAGCCCCAGGATTAAACATGTATTGTTCTCAGCTAATCACTGCAGCTTCTCCAACCTTGGTAAGTCAAGAGTTTAGTTCTGGTCATCTGGTATGATTTTGACCAATTACATCTTAGGAGATCCAGTTGGGGAGTTCTGGGAGGACTTTACACACACTTAAGAACATAAAATTATCTTCTTTCCCTTTGGATGTTGTATTCTGAAAATTCAATATTGCCTTTTGTGTGTGTGCAGTTTTGGGCGGGGCTGGCCCTGAACCTGCCATCCCCAGTATATGGGGCCAGCGCCCTACTACTTGAGCCACAGGCGCTGCCCAAAATTCAATACTTCTTACCAGTTAACTTTATGACTCCAAGGGGACAATATTCCACCCTTTAGGCGGAATTTATTGTTATTTTCAGCCAAAGTCACCACAGTTGGCACTCACTGTAGGATAGAAAGGTGTTTATGGGTCTCTCTTACCTTAATGCATCATCTCGGAATTCTCTGATTCCTCTTCTTTACTTTCCATAATTTTACTCCTTCCCAACTTTTCTACTACTTGAGGACTCAACTCTATAACAAATCCTCTGTGGTCCCAATCTGTCCATCAGACTTTCTCTTTGCCCCTGCGCTGTACTTGCAAACTGGCTAGTTGGATCACGTCCTGTGAATCTCACCCTTCCAACAGCTGACTTTGTACTCACTCACTTCTACTCACTGTCCTCTAGACTCCAAGTCCCACCATCTTCCTGAATGACTTACACACCTATGCAGAGAGTGAATACTCCCTCATCAACTTGTACTCCTGGTCCCCAGTACACTCTCTCACCATCCTTCAGACATCCTTTCCCACGCCTGTACTCAGCTGGAACTCTTCCCACTCTTAATCTAAACTTAAACCACTTTCTGACAACAATCTCCTATACTCCATTCCCATTAACCTTTATTTTTAATTCACCTAGTTTAGAATCCAACATCTATCATTTCAATATTTTCGAGAACCTTTCTTATTCCCCGTCACCCATTGCCTCAGCCTAGAAATCTTAGATCAATCCAACTGTCCAAATTTTCCCCAGCAAAGCCCAGGCTTCTGATGATTTTTATTAAAAATTCTGGAACCCACAGAGGTTAATTCATAATTTTCAGTATAAATGAGACTATGTCTTCTTTCCTATTCTTCTGTGTTTTCTCAGTCTATTCTTTCTATACAACATTTTGCAGCCTCTGGAACCTCCTTGGAACTTCTACCTCACCACCACCTCTTTATTCTCAGCAAAAGACCTGCCTCCAATGTAACAGCCCAAATGGAGTATACAAACCCTTTCTGTGTCCAGACCTATGACCTACAATGGATTTGCACCTCCTGTGATGATTTCTGCACTAGTTATCTAGATCCCATCCTCTCCTGCCTACAAAAGGAACTGGTTCTAGTGATTATTTCATCATTTTCTAATATTTTTAGCCTCTCCTTTCCTAATAGCTCTCTTTCCTCAGCTTACCCAAGCAATGATAAAAGACTGATTATTTGGTAGGATGAAATACTAACATATGGGCATACAGATTCTATTTTGTCTATAACTAGATTTAATTTTTCTAGACTGTCATCAACACAAGCTAACTCATCTTCGATTAGACTTCACTTTTGGAATAAGTTTTCTGGTGCCACAAACATCTGAGATTTAGTTTAAACAGTGAACAAATGTCAGACTTGTTAGGAAAGGGAACACATAGGATTAGCAGATGAGTTTTACGTATCTTTATTAGTCAAGTTACTCATTAATAGTTGTAAGTTCATGCACAGAAAAGGTATAAGAATATTTTACAGTTTCTCCTCTACTGACTTGGATCTTACAAAACAGCTTCATGATGGCTAAATAATACTATATTCAAAATTAGTGCTAGGTTTCCTGTTCCCAAGGGGCTCCTTAAATCTCTTTGAGTTCCATCGTTCTTAATTAGAGTTATTCTTACAACGATTTAACTTCTCTAGACTGCCCTCAACACTAGCAAACTAATCTCAAGAAGAGAATGTGTTATATGGAACTGTGCATAAGGAAAATTTTTTGAAGGCACATACTGGCAGAATGATTCTAATCACTTCTATTTTGTGATCAGTCCAACATAAAAAATAAATTGCTGAGAATTTCTAGAAGACTTTTTCAAAGAGTCTTATAGAATGGTTTAGTACCATTTGGCTGCCACTTTTAAAAATGGAACGTGGGGAGTAAATTCATTAATAGTCCTTTGGGTCAGCTTCCAACATTCTCACTATTTCTGTATATATTCTGATTGACAGCCTTACCCAAAAGTAAAAAATTATATATATATATATACATACACATACATAACATATATATCCACACACATACTATATATACACACACATAATTATATGTATATATTTGTATTTGTGTGTATATGTGTCTGTATATATTTGTATTTGTCAGTAATTTTAAATTCAGGGTTTCTCTTAAAAATATCTGATCAATCCATAGATTAAAAAAAACTATCTCAGTATCTTGGGCAATAGGCTTATACATTTTTTATAGGTAAAGCAGAGTTTTGGCTGGGAAATCTACTCAGATGATAAAAGTGATTATTTTAGACATTTTCAGGGGACTAAAGAACTAGAAGGGGGAAAATGTTACATTAAATGACTGTGATGTCATTACTTAAAAAAATTAACCTTCCCTCTTTGAGGCAGTAGATGTAACTGATCACAGATCAGCTGAAAAGAAAAGCACAAAAACATGGTTTAGACATTTACATCTTGTTGCTAATGCTCAATAAAAATTATGAGTGGAAATTGGTGAAATTATCAATTTAAATGCACAAAGCATTTCATACTTTTTTTTTTTTTTGTATTTTGCAGTTTTTGGCTGGGGCTCGGTTTGAACCTGCCACCTCCGGCATATGGGGCCGGCGCCCTACCCCTTTGAGCCACAGGCACCACCCCATTTCATACTTCTTTTTTGAGAGGTAACATAAAGAGGGAGTGGGAAAATAGATTGTATCTATCGGATAAGAATAATTATGTACTAAATGCATTTTTTTTCTTTTTTTGCAGTTTTTGGCTGGGGCCGGGTTTGAACCTGCTGCCTCTGGTATATGGAGCCCACGCCCTACTCCTTTGAGCCACAGGCACCACCCATACATTAAGTGCATTTGACAATAATTTCTTTTTAATCAGAGATAAAGTTTAAGGGAAATTAATGTTTGTTACTTCTTAAGGCGTTAATCATAATTGCAACAAGAGTAAGTCTATCTCAAAAGTAAGAATCTTGTGGAATTTTTGGTGTTTTTAAATAAAATACTACATCATACAGAAGTAAAATGTACACAAAAGATTTCTTAAAAAATGGAAAAATATTTTACATAAATTTATTTTTGAAAATTCATTGTTTCTACGTATGAAACATGAGGAGTCAAAAACATATTCATGAAAAAGTGATGATTTTCTCATACAGGCTTTTTGTCATCATTAAATATTAATTTAAAATCTCTCTAGTACTTTTTTATTTGCTATACATTAAAAATGTATGGCACTGTTACAAATAGAAAAGGTACAAATCCAAGTTATTTTTATAAGATATCCTAAGTGACACATTTCTCCATTTCTATAAAGATTTATAAATTTCAGGAAATATAGAACTATCTACATTTGAAAATAACTTTTAGAGGAGTGTCATAGCAAAAAAGTAAAAAGATATGTAACAGGAACCCTAACTTCTCGATCTACAAGAAATACTGTTTTATGTCTTGAAAAAATGGCAAACTTGCAATTTTTTTTTTGGCCGGGGCTAGGTTTGAACCCGCCACCTCCGGCATATGGGACCGGTGCCCTACTCCTTGAGCCACAGGCACCACCCCAAACTTGCAATTTTTGATTACTGTAACAGTCTTTAAGTAAAGGAGGAGAATGTTTTTTAACCTTCCCATGAGATAAAATTTTTCTTAAAAAATGTAATTCCAATCTATGAAGCTATGAATTTTTATTAACAAATTATATTTTGGAGAGTTCAGCTGTACTCTTTGACCTTTAATACCAATAGTTTTAAATTTGCCTAATTAACCACTGTTTCGTTTTAAAAAACGATTCCTGTTTAATTCCATTGACTAGTAGAAGCTATCTACTTTAGCCTCTCATAATTTTTATTCTATTATAATACACTGCTAACTGATAACCAGACATCTAAAAGAACAGCTATTTTTATATAATGAAAAACTAGGCACCAAAAGTGGGATTAAAAATATCCATTATAACATTAACAATCCATATTTTAAATTTACTACTTGTTTTTGAAATTATAAAATTCTGTCATAACACATAAGCAGAAAACTTTTTTGCCTTATCAAAGAATGTGCAAAATATAAATCTTAAAAGCATACATTTTAGCAAATACATTTACTATTTTAAAAGTTTTAAGCCATGTTTTACTTTACAGGAAAATCTAAAATCCCCACCCTCTCGTATTTAATGTTTCAAAAATTAACGTTTGAGATTTGATTGTTTTAATTTTAAGTCACCCAACAGCACTGTATCTGAATATAAATTACTTATATGATATCTAGTATACTAGCTGGTCAAATGAGATTTTAAGTCCTCTGCCCAGTTTCTAACTGCTCCTTAGGTCTGTCCGAATATTTGGTCATTCCAGACACGCACATCTTCCCGCGCAATCTCAGGCAATTCCCTGAAGAGTGGGGAGCTCACATTATAATTTATTTTCCTAAGGGAGGCATATTCCCCATCCAGGTCATATTTAAGAAACCTCAGACACAAATTTTGAACACCTTGACTTCACTTTCCCTTTCCGAGATAATTGCTTATCCAGGCTGCTGAAAGAGCAATTTTAAGACCATAATTTAGCAATTGGTCTTTGGAGATGTTACTAAGAACAAATGAAAACAGCCAACTCAATAAGAAATGAAGAGCAGGTGTTCTCTTAGAAACAAAAGAGAACTTTCAGCTAATGAGACTGTGATGAAAACTAGTGGAGGAGACAATAATATATAAAACACAAGGTTGAGGTTGATATTCCTCCTACACACTCATCTGCACGCTTCTTTAATTAAACGAGCATGTTAGCTTGCATCTTTTAACATTTAAGCTTGAAATAACTCCTCTTTTCATCTTTAAGTAATGACAATGTAGATTGCTGGATATGTAAAACAGTGTAAGAAATTAGTTTATAAGCCTCTTAGTTAACTGAAGTAGATTGCAGCATCTTGTGACATTAAACTACATACACCAGAGTTACAATTAAGATAATTCTTGCTCTTCAGGATATTAATATGAATGCTTTGCATTTGTATAGTACTTTCTACTTTATAAATGTAGTTCTACGTAGGTGGCCTATAAAAAGTTATTCCTAAAATGCACTGTAGATGGTAGCCCCAAGAAGAAACATTTAAAGTTTCAGGAAAATTCCATTATCTGAATAGAACACCATCAAATTCTTGCTGAACTTGGTATTTTTACAGGCATTGGTTTTGGTTGCTTTGGGGGAGGTCTTGATCTCAGGTTTCTGTGTGGAGCACAATTACACCCTTATCTGTCCATCTAGCAATGCCTATGGGTATTCGTGGTCGCATGCAGTCAACCACAAGATTGACTTAGCTCACAATGATGACGACCAATTAATTGGATGTGAGACTACCTTATAGGGTTGCTATGGGTCTTATTTATCACAACAGAAGTAACTATAAGTTTTCCTCGTCCAAATTTCAAAACTTTATCACCAAGACAAGTTGAACTGAAACTTTTGCTACCGCAGTCTGACCCCACCAAATTTATCAGTTTGGGGTGAGCTCTGAAATAGTAATCAACTACTAACTGTCACCTATGAACGGCCCACATGCACTTTTATTGATAATCAACTGATGAAACACACTTTTCAAAGAAAAATTCTTTGGAGTCTAGGTGAAAACTGAGATAGTGATGAAGTAGCACAAACTTTAATCCTAAAATAGAAATACAGACTTCTAGAATACCACTTTTCCCTTATTCTGTTTGAATATTGGCAGTGCATGCTTGTTAATGGCCTGAGTCTTCCCTCATTAAGAATTACCCTTAGTAGCCCCTTATAGTTTAGGAGGAAATGGAGCTGATGCATCAAAGCAAGGTCCAGAATATCTCGTATATGGCCCCATCGGCTGTCCATTACCATTAACATCTGCCCCGTACCACTAACCTCATTCCCTGGGGATAAGGTTGAAAGCAAAGGCATTTTCAGCTTCAAGAAAAAGTATGTTTTGTATCCTACTTTAGTTTATTCCAAAAATTTCCAAAAGGATATTAAACACAGCAAAGGCTAAACAAGTTATTATAAATATACAGGATTCCCAGAAAATTGTCAAGAGAATGATACGGAAATCACGATTGTTATCAGCTCATGGTTCAAAAAAAATATTAAAACAAGCATGTTACTTTACATTCCCAGAATTGTATCTTCTAAATGTCAAGCATTAGTTTTTTTTTAAAAATACAGGCATGAAATCCAGTTACAGTGGTTGAAGGGGGGCACTCGACAGGCAGAGATCTCACAGACCACCAAGGCTTGTATGAAAGGTTTCTATTGGCGAGGGAGGGATGCTGCAGAGCAGCACCAAGGAGAAGAGAAAAGAAGAGAGAGAGAGGGGAGAAAGGGAGAGAGAAAAGAGAGAGAAGGGGGAAAAGAGAGAGGAGAGACCGAGAGAGAGAGAGGAGGGCAGGGGAGGGGAGAGAGAGACCACGCGTGCAAGAGAGAGCTATATAGGTTCTGTTAGGGGAAGTCTTAGAATGGTGATGGGAGGGTAGAATAGCCAATAAGGAGTTAGTGCTCCGCCGGAAGAGCTGTTAGGGGCAGGACATAAGTTTGAAAATTTCAGTGGTAGCTGTAACTTTAAGAGTGAGCCGGTTAATCTTGGTCTGTAGAAAGCAGGAAGGGGCTTTTCTGGGGGAGGGGCTTTCTCTGGGGCAATTACCTATCAGTGGTTGCAGGTACAGTAGAAAGAATCGCACACAGAACTAGAATTTGGAGAGAATAAAATTCATCCTGTCTTGAGCTAGTTCCTTTTTTTAATGCCAGGCTGTAATGAAGTTGTAGAAACATATCTGGCCATGGTTCCATCCGCCCAGGGGATCAGCAGAGGACAGAAGAGCAAAGGGTAAAGAATCTGATCACCATCCTGAAGACAATCTTCTGAGAGGACTGATAGATTCTCCTGACCCTTCAAGCACCATACCCTGCTTGTGTGTTTATATTCTTTACACAACTGACAGGATCAAAAAGTGAACATTACAACAGCTGGTATTAAGCCCAAAAGTAGAGGCAGGAATTGAACTAACAAAAATAGTATTTAATGAGATTTCAGCGGTACTTTTGAGTTTCATAACCGGAAGATTGGACTCTGAGTAGTAATGAATTGCACCAATAAAGAAAGGCTATAACCAAGATTCTTGTCTTCCATTGCCCAGACCCCATACTGAAAAATGTAGAAAAGAACATTACCAATATACACCTTCTCCTATTTTCCTGATTTGCAGGCATTCAATTTCCCACTTAGCATTTTGAAATATCAGCATTGACAAAGAAACTGGCTAATCTATTTATATAAATTAAAAGATGAAATTCTCCTCTATAAAGTGTTCAAAGTAAAGCAAAGCATTGCCCTAAGACTCAAGCAAGGGCTTTGTGTACTGAGGAGAACTATGTTATCAGAACAATGAAATACGTCCTTTTCATTTTACTTCAGTACACATGCATTGCCATAAATTCTATGTAAAATAGAGCTCATGTGCTATGTATTTTAATAAAACTGCTTTTCCACTGGATTAGATTTTTCCATTTATAAGTTGAGGGGACACTTATTTTTGGTATATGACTTTTCTTAAGTATGTTTAAGAAATACTTTATATTTTAAAATATCTCAAGGAATCAACATTTCTGAAAGCATGAATACAAATAGATGGAATAGTAATTTAATAGAATTTCATATGAGTTAAACAGCCTATTGGCCTATCGTAAATAAATAAAAATACCCAGAATCTGAGAGTAGTTGAGCAAAAAAGTAGTTAAACTTGGTGAGATGTGAAATCGGGTTTTAATGCATGCAAAACACATTCCAAAGCATATTTTTAGGTGGAGGCTGATTGACTTCTCCCAGTATTTAAAATTAAAAGCTGCCTTTAGGCACTTAACAACCTTTAGAGAGCTTTTGATATTATTAAACTCAAGCACTTACATTTAGTTCTAACACTGAGTCCAAAACTCTAGTCTCATCCCAGGACAGATTTTTACCATGATCACCTGCAACTATTATTCCACAAAACCAGTTCATCAGCTTCTCTTCCTAGGGTGAACCTGCCTTTTCATTCAGATGAACATATTCTTTTTCGCAATCACATTTCATTCATTCTCACCAGTGCTCACGAATATGATACTGTCAATAATAATGAAATAATTGATACATGGATGAATGACTGTGTCAAACATTGATGATGATACCAACATATCTCATTTTCTCAGTCTGTATGCAATAGAATTATTAATAGAATGAAATAGAATTAATAATTCTATTTCACCATTTGAAGGAATGACATTTAATAAAGTTAAAGAACTTGCCCAAAGTCACACAGCTCACAAATGGAGCAGGAAAGGAATTTATGTCTACGTGGTCCCAAAACTGAGCGGAGAGAGAATGTGTAATATAATTGGTTTCTCCAAGACTATTAGATGGCATTAGTTTTCTCCTTCAATGAGCATACTGCAATTCATTTTATTCCACGTTCTCCGTGATTAGGAAAGTAAAGATGTTTTCTACTCAAATTAAACTCTGTTAAGTAACTATATATGGAGTCCTTTTGTGCAAGACACTTAGCTAGGTGGGTGGCTATTATCATTATACCTTTATTTATTAGTCATTATTTAAATTCATTTAAGATCTAACATGCTATGAATTTAACTCAGGGATTCTACATGTGGGTTACTGTCATGATACTATTTTCCTTAACTGTATCTTGTGTTTTTCAGGACACTTTTGTTTCAATATATTTTATGCAGACATATTGAAGTGTGTGATTTGGACAAAATGCAAGCTAACAATCTTGATTGTCTATTCTCACTTCAAATACACAATCCATAAACTGATATATCATGTGCATCAACTGCAGCTTCTATTTTTATATGCTATCATTTATTGCTTATTATGTACTACCCCAAAATCAGAAATGACAAATTCGATAGAAGGGTCATCTGGGAAAGATGCGTTTTTCTTTTTTATGACTGTCAGTCAGAGTATGGTGGGCATTTTACCCCAGGAGGGGACACTGTTCATATCCCATTAATTTTATTATATAATAATGCAAGTGACTTTAGGAACCTAAGTAGATAACATATTTACCTGAATGCTGAATATAGGGTGTCCCTAAAGTTTGTGTACAATTAAAAATAGACAACTTTATTGACACCCTGTATTACTCATCTCACCTAAAATGAATAATTTTTAACTAAGGACATATCTGTTCTGGGCACACAGATCATTCTCAGTTGTATACATATGGCTCATCATGAATTCAAAGCGGAAAAGGCAGTAAGATCAGTCTAAGAAAACCTTGACTCAAAGACAAATTAATTCAACAAATATTCCTTAAGTGCCTACTATGTGCAAAGCACATTATTAGGTGCCGGGGATTAAAAAAATTAAGTGTAGAAACAATTGGTTGATATTTGTAAAAAATAATATTCATCTGTTAAACATAATTCTTATAAACGGCACACATACAGTTTTCACAAAGCATTTGAAATGTATGGATCTGCAATATACTTACAAGAGATACAGATCTGAAAATTATTTCAAGAATAAAAAACATCACTAATATACTTCGTATGTATACAAATATACTTTGCAATTGATACCATAGGGGAAAAAATGCTTTCCTCGATAGTCTGACACATTAAAACCAAAAATTTTTGCAATAATGAATGTATGTGAAAGTATTTAAAAAGTCAGTTTTATAGCTCTCTTTGGGTAAACTGATGTTTCTATACCAGTACATAAATTTACTTCAAACTTCCTGGTATCTCTTCTTCTAGTAAATGTAGGAATCACAGCTAGAATAGTAAGTTTTCTTGATGTCTGTTATCTACAGTGGTGGCTCACTGGAAGTAGAGTGAGCATGGGGACATCAAATTTCCAGCCCCTGGCTATGTATCCCCCCAACTCTAATTGAGTGGGCAATGCTGGTTACAGAAACAACTGGAGCCCTAAGTAGCCAGGTTCTTGATCATTTAAACTCAGATAAGGCAGAAGCTCTTAGAATACTGCATAAGCAAATAATTATATTTACTTCAGCAAGTCAAAGATAATATAAGAATCTCACAGTTCCCTAGAATTTGGGAAGAGGAGAACTATATTAAAACAGACCCTTTTAACCACAAATGAGAGAAATCAAACTAAGCTTGTACATGAGTGGAGAAGGGGCAAATGGAAGAGGGCTGAGAAGCAAGATTGATTTTCAGGGAACTATCACAGGATTCCAGAAAGAAGGGAAATCTTTCTTTCCATTTTGGTTTGCCCCTATCATCTTTGGCAGATGATGTCCCAAGCTGTGTACTGCACTTGGTGGACTAAGAGATTAGTTTCCAAATATTCATTTAAAATTCTAGCAATACTCAAAAACAGGTCTACTCTATTGTCAACTAATTCAAGAATTACCATCAGGGGTGACACTGTGCCTTGGATGAATATTTGAAATTCGTAAAGACATTTTTGGTGTCACAGTGATTTAAGGGATTCCCTACTATCAAATAGAAGGAGGAAGTCTGAGGTGCTAAAACCCAGAAATGTGTGGAACAGTTGTCTACAACAGTATATGGGTCCTAAACCCATTTTGCACTTTTATTTTTATGAAAGTTAATGAATTTCTGCACAATCAGTGAATTGTTCAGGAATACAATGTAAATGAAGAGAAATGCTGTATTTCATTTTGTCCAAAATTTATCAAGATATGCTCACTGTTTCAAAATATATCATGTCACCTTAGAACACCTCTCATAAAATCTGAATGTCCTACACAACATTGCTCAGTCTTCAATTATAGCTCTACATTCCCTGGGTCCTAACACTTGTATTTTGAAATGTACAGACTCATCGTAACATGTTTTCCTCTTATTTACCTTGTTTCTACTGCAGTTAGTTCATAGTACTTTCAAAGTTATGTGCAAGTGGGTTATATTAGCAAAGAATTTAGAAGAAAATTTTTTTTTTTATTAAATCATAGCTGTGTACATTGTAGAAGAAAATTCTTAAAGGGGCTTTGTAAAAATTATATGCAGATTATAATATCAAAGCATTTTATAATTCTAAAGGGGGCTAACTAAATTATATTTGCTATTAAAAAAGAGGATATTGGATCCAATGAGGTTGAAATCAGGTTATTCCATCCATATACAAGACAGATAAGCCTGGATAAGGTGTTCTACCATGCCCCAGTTATTGTTATGTAACCATATTCACAAAGTTAAAATACGGTTATTAGGAGTCTATCCTTAATGACAGGGCTTAACTGGACAGGATTTCTTCCTTTTATATCACGGAAAATATCTTAGCATGTGAGAAAACACCCCTTCTGGGATAAGCTTGGATAACGGCTCTGATAAATGAATTAGCAGTAAATAACATACTTACACTTACAAATAATTTAATGCACTGGCTTTCACCAGTAGTTGTCTATCACAGATGAGAAGAAATTTTTTTGGCAGTCATTTAGTTCAGCACCTTCATTTTCCATTTGTGGTAAACAAATGACTTTACAAGAGTTGTTTTTCTTTTTGCTTGTTTTTATACACTCCACATTGTGTGGATGGTCAAAGGTCTAAAAGTCATGATGCTCTTTATGCTTTCCAAAATTTTCATTTATCAAGTTTAGATGCAGAAAGAGAGAGAGAAGTATGCCGTTAATGTGTAACTATATGAGAAAATAAAATCTTATTCTAGTGCAGACAGGGTAGTATGCACCAACAATTCTAAATTCTGGCAAAGAGAAGTGGTAGTACTCAACAACAATTAAACAAAAAAGGAAAGAAAATATAAAATTGGTAATTTTCAACATTCGATTTGAGTTTTAAATAACTAGAATTTCATTGGAGCCTAGTTTAAGAACCACTCTCTCAATCCAAAGGAATGATTTAAAAGAAAGAAATTTCTGACAAGTTGGGAAACATTTTTCCAGGCAATAGGGGGATTATATCATCTTGAATCACATCACATGGGCTGCTTTCTATTTCACCAACACTTAGAGAATCTTTATGATGTGTAAGAATCTACCAGTCTGTGGCTAATTTGAAATTGAGCTGATCTAAGTTTATTGTGATTAGTTCCTAGAACCAGGCATCAAAGATATAGAATTTCTTTCTAGGAAAAGCATTATAGAGAAAACTCAAAATCAACTGCATGATGGAAAGTTTTCATTAAGAATATCTCAGCTGCAAAAATACAGTTTCTATAACTTTTTGATAAATATTACCTCAAAAATTGGCCCCACAAATCCAAAGGGAAATTTCTCCCACCTAATACTAAGATTTCTTCTATCACCATGACCACATGGTAAAAGCCTGAAAGTATTTAATCACTAAGAACTGGTTATCATTTACCTCATCATTTAACTCGTGTTTTTATTCTAGTTTAGAACAAGTACCAAACAAATAGATTAAAATTGATAGTACTATTTCTCCCAATATGAAATTCTGGTCAACTACCAAGAACTGCCAAATATATATCCATAAAAACATAATAAATATCTAACATGTATCCATGATTTGCTAGACACATTCGATATCCAAAACATTTAAAACACAATCCATAATCCTCAGTGTCTATGTGTGTCTGTTTTGTACATTTCAGACGCCACAGAGTCAGTGCAGAATATACACAAGAAAAAATAAGGACTATAAAATGTATAGAAAAATCACCATCGGTAGCAGTTTTCATCAAGAAAGCTTTTAATTTAAAAAATAATGTGGTAGTTCTTAGATAAACTCCATTTATAACTGAGTCTATTTTTCTCCTTTCACAAAGATTCAGGAAATGTACCAACCTAGATTTTTAATTCACAAATAAACACATTGTAATAAACCCAAAGAGCACTAAAGAATTTTTAAAAAAGGAATTCAAAATAGCTAAAAAGAAAAGAAACATTACCTCTATAAAAATAACATCTAGTTGTTTTGTTGTTGATTTTGTTTTTTGGACAGGGCCAGGTTTGAACCCACCACCACCAGTATATGGGGCTGGGGTCCTACTCCTTGAGCCATAAGTACTGCCCCTAACATCTGGCTTTTCATTGGCAACATTGAAATCAAGAAGACAGTGAAATATATTCAATATTCTAAGAGAAAATATCTGTTTTTCTAGAAGCATATATGAATAGTTGAATTCCCCACTGGAGATATAGGCTGGCTGACTGGATAAAAAAAGCACAAGCCAAGCATATGTATCTTCAGGACACACATCTAACCTCTAGGGACAAAACAAGACTCAGGGTGAAAGGTTGGAAAATAATATTGTGGGTAAATGAAAATAAGAAGCAAGCAGGGACTGCGATCTTATTTGCAGATACAATTGGATATAAAACAACAAAGTAAACATAAAAATGGACACTATATACTGGTCAAGGGAACAATACAACAAGAAGAACTTTCAAACCTAAATATCTATGCACCCAACTTAAAAGCTCCCAGATATAGAAAACGAAGACTAATCTGAACAATATGATATCTTGTAACACCATAGTAACTGGAGACTTCAACACCCTTCTGACAGAACCAGACAAGTGGTCCAAGGAGAAACTAAACAAAGAAACAATGGAATTCAACATGACTTTAGAACAAAAGGGCTTGACATATATAGAATGTTCAAACAAATGGGCTTGAAATATATAGAACATTCTGTCCCGTTAAAACTGAGTATACTTTCTTCTCATCAGCTCATGGATCATCTTTTACAATTGATCTTAGTATAAAAATCAAATCTCAACAAATTTAGAAGAATAGAAATTATACGTGTATCTTTTCAGACCACCACAGAATTAAAGGAGAACTCAACTCAAAACAAAAATCTTCATCCCCACATAAACTCATGGAAACTAAACAACCTTATGCTGAATGACAGCTGGGTCAAGGAGGAAAAAAAAAAGAAGGAAATCATTATGTTTCTTGAACAAAAGGTATAGCCACACACACAAAAAAAAAGCTTTCTAAAAGAAGAGTGAAAATAATTTTTTCAGACTACCAAGAAAGCTGAGTTTGCGGCTACCACGTGGACTTCAGACAATAGGAAAGTTATTTCAGGACACACTGAACTCATGAACTAAAATGAAAGAAATAAACCCAAATGTATCGAAATTAAAGTATAAGTAAGGTAAATGTACAAATAAAAACAAGCCACTATCCAAATGCGTTTCTAAAATCTAGCTCTATACAGCTTGCAAGAAATACATCTAAAAGTGTACAAAAAGGTTCAAAATAAAAGTATAAAATAGATGTACATATATGGACAGAAAAACTAACCTAAAGAAAGCCTGATAATGGAATAGTGATATTTGTGAAAGATTGTGCAGCTATACTAAAATCAAAAATAAATTTTATTATTAGAGATTAAAAAGGTCATTATAAAAAAGTATCAATGAATCAAGAAAATACAATGTTAAACATCCATGTATCTGATACTATTATCTCAAATACATAAGGCAAAAATTGAGAGGCTACAAGAAGAAATTTAAAAAATGCACTGTCTAAACAGGAAATTTTAACAAAGTTCTTTTTTACTTTATAAACACAAAAAATAGGAAGATTATGAAAAACAACATTAGCATGATTTATAAGGTTAATATAATGAACAGATATAGAACTTGGTCTCCAACAAGAATACACACCCTTTACAAGGAATCTCAGAACATATACAAATACTGACTCTTTACTGACCATTAAACAATTCAGACCATTTTCTCTATTTAGTTACACATGTATAATGGGAATAAATGAAAGAAGGATATAGAAACACAAAGGAAGAAACAACCATCTTTTTCTGGGACTAGTTACTGGTCAATAAGTAGTAATTCTATGGGTAAAGAAGAAGAGAAGTATTCCAGATAAGTACATGCACAATATTATAACCAGGGGGAAGAACTGACATGAATAAGGGAAAGTGAGTTATTCAGTAAGGTTATGGTAGAATGTGGGGGGGGAGGAAAGGAAGAGAGAGGGAGAAAGAGAAAGAGAGAGGGAGAAAGAGAGAAAATGACGGAGGGAGAAAGAGAGAGGGAGGGAGGAAGAAAGAGTTGAAAAGCAGGTAAGAAAGTAGTCATAGGTAACGTGTAAATGAGTAATCATGCATCATGATGAAGAGTATGGAATTGGTATGTTGACAAAGAACTTTAAGAAACTGAGAAAAAATATTTTTATTCTTAGAAGAAAACCTAAAAGTGTGGGATGTGAACTGTTGGAGAAAATCTGGACAGAGGGAGGCTAGTTAAAGTCAGGAAGCCAGGTGGCTCCTCAACAGGGATGAATATCTCTTTGGAAAATCATGGATCTTCTCCTCTATAATCCTCCCTCCTGGCAAATCACATTTTCTCAGGAAATCCCACATGACCCATTGCTATCACCAGACATCTTCAGTTAGATTTTGCAGCTCTATTCCTCCTTTGATCTGTGCATGTCTACATGACCTGATTCTTGTTAGCCCACATTGTAATTTCCATATAACAGCTAAAACATAGTGATGATGTTTTTGACTTTTATTAAAAGACTATGGATAACAAGGTAAGATAATTACAAAACCATCTAGCCAACATTTTTACAGGTGACAAACAAACCAAGTTCACTAGATGTAATAAGCATTTCAGAAGTCAAACACCTGGGCTTATCTTCACTGGGATTCCTTCAGATCTTCCCCCTTGCTTAGTTAGCTGGCTTCCCTGTGCATACTGTCTTTGGGCTAACTTATAGAAACTCAACTGTCAAATTCCTATAGGGAGATAATATTTTTGACTATAAGAAATCTGACCCAACTGTCAAAAATACAAAAATTCAGCTAAGGAAACCTGTCAAACATAAATCATGATTCTGGAACAATGTAACACAGATATTTCATATATAGGGGAAAAAATAAAAATTGATCATTGCGGTCTTTGAATAATCTGTAGTTCCTTTTCCCTACCCTAAACATTTTAGTCATAATCAGTGTCTACTATGGTTTGGCTTCCAGAAACCACCTTTCCTTCATTTTTGAGGGTATTCTTATACATTTCTAGAAACCTCTGAATCTCTCTCCATCCAACACCATCCAGGTCCAGCTTTGGTGCCGCAGTTTTAAGTTTTCCTAACTGACTCTGAAATGACTTACTAGAAATAAAAAAGAATAGGTGAGTCTCTCCACTGTGATCCCAGCCCCCCTGGGCCCTGGGCCACATCCCATTAGAATTCACTGTAAGAGGGCCAAGCCCACTGCAACCAATACATACATAATTCTTAGGATAGGACATATCAGGAAAGGATAGAACTTGATGTAGGGTTTTGACCAGAGGTAGGACGGGAAAAAACAGACTACAAGGTGTGATGGCCTTTCTGATCAATGGAATGTTGACAACACATGAGCAGACAAGGATCCTCCAAGCTCCAACTTGGATGCCTTCATGAATGGAACAATGAAACCAAGACTCGGAATACTAAAACAGGAGCAGATCTGACAGGAAACAAAGAATGTGCTCTGTTTGGTGACACTGAAGTGACTGTGAAACTCTCAAAGATTTCTAGTAGATTGCTGATAATTGGGGAGAAGGTGAGTAGCTCAAGTGAGAGGTGGGGTAATGGATATGCATAACTTGGGCATCATCTCCTTGTAGGTTAAAGTAGAGGCTATATGAGAAGGTGAGACTGTCTAGGACAGGTGTCCTCCAACTGCAGCCCGTGGGCCACGTGAAGCGGTGTGAATTGTATTTGTTCCCGTTTTGTTTTTTTTACTTCAAAATAAGATATGTGCAGGGTGCATAGGAATTTGTTCATAGTTTTGTTTTTCTTTTTAAAACTATAGTCCGGCCCTCCAACGATCTGAGGGACAGTGAATTGGCCCCCTGTTTAAAAAGTTCAAGGACGCCTGGTCTAGGAGGTATATGTGAAGAGGGACAGAGAAATACCACACACTAAAATCCCAGGCAATAGATTGTGCATATAAACAGATGTTACGTGTATCCTAGAGCCTAATACAAAGCAACTATTACAAGATTCTGAGAACAAAAGACCATTAGATAGGAATTCCTATAATGCATATATGCTGAAAATTATTGTAAAAGTTAAACTCTTGCTAATATTTCATAATGTATATACTCAAGTGCCTAAGCTTGTGATGTAAAATTTAGACATTTGATTACTTACATCAAAGAGTATATAATGTTGGTTAAGTTAAATTTTCTATTGGGGTAGAAGCATAATGTTTATTCTGTTTATTTGGAGTTACTTTTTCTCTTCAATCTATAAACTGCTGTTAACATTCCCAACTATTAACTGATTTTTCTTATCTTTATTCACTTGTACTTTGATACCAGTCCTCAATAAGACAACGCATTCAAAGTGAGATTTTAATCTTTGGATTTTGATTGCACTTTGCTTGTTGGGAAACACTTAAGTACAACTTCGCAACTTCAGATGAACCCAGAGTTTCCAAATAAATTGGACTGTACATCTCTCTAAACATCAAGTTGAGACAGAGAAGACAAAAAGTTATACTCTAACACAGATAATATTTTGCAATTATAGATGTCTATAAAAGTGAAGTTAAAGTACACTATTAACTATTTAGGTGTGTGATATAGTATATTTTCAAATATAACATTAAAATTTTACTATGCCCTGAGTTGTTATCATTCCAAAAATTTCTAAAATTTGCTTTAGGTCTGTTGAAATATGAAACAGAGGTTGAAAAAAGGTTACTACTTGCAAATGTTAAACATTTTAAAGTCAAATTATGTTTTCATTACTTAGATTAAGAACTATTATTCTTAGAGACAGTTCTAATAGATTAAGAACTATTATTGTTTTAGGATTTAATAAAGGGAAGCTTTATCATTAAATACAACATTGGGCGTGGATCTGCTTACTCTTTGAATCATGACTTAACTATAAACATTAAGCAACTTGATGAGATCAAATAAAATATATAGAAGTCTAAATGCCTCTGCTGACTACAGTAATCAACTGATTAAAACATTGATTTTACAAAATGGATTTGAAAACATTAAACTCAATGTTGATTACGAGTTCATTTATTTTAACCTTTCCTAAAATAATGTCTCCATACCAGACAAAAGTAACAGGCAATAGAAATGCAGAGATTTAGAAATACTAGTGATCATTTCCCACGAAGGCCAACTTTGAGAACAGTGAGATGTAACAATGGTGTAAGACGGAATGTTTAGAACAAGGAGAGGTTTCATGAACGTGTGTTAAATGTTAGCTTTTTACTCTAGGAGGGTGGTGGATTCCATTTTGTGGCAAACAGGTTCCCAGGTTCTGCAGCCATTACAGGCAATGAAATCCATGCACACCACGTATGTGAATACACACAGCGTGACAATTCTAACTTTCTAAACTCCGTTGCTACTGACAAACTGAAAAAAACACAGAATTCTAAGCTCTGCAGATAGAAGTGAAAGACTGAGGCTTGTCCACTGAAACATTACGAAAATAATTGAGTCTCTGCAAAAGGTTTGATCATTTTAAGTACATAAACATTTATTTATAACCCCTAATTCTTCATGAAAGCATAAGAATGATTAAAAAAAAGCAAAAGGTCTTAGAAGACCGAGAATTAGGTTAAGATGCACATTTGTTACAGATAAACCACAAATGTGCCTCTTAAGATAAAAGGAGAGTTGAGTTAAAGCAGGAAACTTCATAGGTTTTGTGATGAAAATGATTCATAACATTATAAAAGCAACAGGTTGCTTAAGAGGAGGACTAATAATTCTGATGTTGACTAGGCAGAATCTCTTTCTCATACGTCTCATGTTGAGAGAGAGATGAAAACCCACAGTATCATTCAGGAAACCTTTAGGTAAGCAATTTATTTCCTTGAATTGGCTGGCTTCTCCTGTTCTGGATTTTAAAATCTTCAAATACACCAAGTAGATAGAGACTTGTGGAATCACAAGGATAACAGTATTTTCCTATTCACGACATTCATTTATTATATCATGTTTCACAAAAATGTTCTTATTCCTGGCAGCTGAATTGGTTTCTTCTACCAAGGAAGGGAAGGGTTGAAGGCTCTTTTATCTTAGATAAATAATACGTGTTTTTTTTCTAGTCATTGTAAAGAAAGATGGGACTTTACAAACAAATGTGGAAATAAGTCGAATAATGATAATGTGTGGGTTAGTAATGGAAGCATTAATGCCTACAGTAAAGACAAATAGAGTAGGCGCTTGGCTGTCATCAATTTAAGGTCTGCATTTTTAACCATTTTGGAGTAATCCACAATGTTCATGAAAAGATGGGAAATACTGAGACACAGCCGCTGAAACATGATGAAAATGATTAAAAGATACCAACTAATAATAATTTGCCTCAAAGTAAGTTATTAGAAATGGACATACTAATAAAAATTTTAAAAAAAAATTTGATGTCAATACTTACTCTGTACTAAGAGTAAATACTGTGACGGTAGTTTGAGTACTGTTACTCTTTTTAAAAACAAGAACATTAGAGAAATTCAGTGATAAACTGCTATTAGAAATTAAGAACTTCCTTGAATTTTGGGTTAGATATACAAGCATAGGATTTGGAAATAAAAGGTATGAACTTGAGTTCTCATTCCATTATTTATTAACCATGTGATCCATAAGATGAGGATATTCACCAGATAAACTTGTTTTGATGTTCAAATGAGCAAATATTTGGGGAATAAAAAGAGCTCTATTAACTATGTCAGTGTGAAAATGATCATCTTCTAGGAGGACACAAAAACGCCATTCCAAAACAATATCAAAGCCAAAGAGTCTGATTCATGAAAGATGCTTAGACATCAGCTGGTCCTGAGGTCTTTACCTTGTGTGCCTGTGTCTTGGCAGCGTCCCGGGGCCAACTCATGGGAGAAGCAGAGGTAGATGGGATGCAGTCTCCGTCTTTCTTGCACCAAAGGTACTTCCCTTTTACTGGTATTAGATTTGGGGATGTCTTAGATACTGTCTGAACAAATGCTTCAACTGTGGTTAAAATGATTATGGCAAATCCCTTTCATCAAATCCAATTCCTGTCCTGCAATGCCTGAGAAATCAGAGGCCAGCAAGGATGGAGGGACCTGCCCTGGTACTACTGCTGGTGAATGGCCAACGCAGGGTTTGAACAATTTCTTCTAAATACTACTCTAACTGACTCGGCAACCCTTTCACCGCACAAATGAATCTCCTCACAGGTTATAGGCTGTGAAATTTGGAGTGAGAGCTTCTGAATTCCAACTGCTTCTGAACTCCATTTGAGTGTGGGGCTACTATTTGAATTAGCATCTGAGGCTGACGCTTTAGCCCTTAGTTCCCTGATGGAAATGGCCATGGAAATTATGGCCTTTTTGACTGGAGGCTGAAATCCTTTATTTTTAGAGGTTTTTAATGTCAGTTTGGCATAGACACTCTAGATAGCCTATTCGATACCAGCAAAGCAGTATTAAATGTTCTGAAATCTGATCAGGGCTTATAATATTTTATAGAATTTATCTAGCTCTTCTTTAGAAGCATTAAGAAAACCCTCAAGGTACTTGGTATTTTTTTTTTAATTTTTAGGATATGAGGCTCTATAATGCTCTTGGAGGGACAGTGATCCTTAAATTTTCTCATTCTGTGCTTATCCTAGGAGCCTCTAATTAGCTTCACTAAAGACATAAACTCAACCCATGCTTCTAAACATTTGCTAAGAAAAACAGACGTAGAGTAAAATAAAAACCTAAATGTCAATAAAGTCTACATTTATATAAAATAAAGCAGCTTACTTCTAGTCAACATAGAGCTTTAGAAGCTAAGAATGTTATCAGAAATCAAACACAATTATGAACAATTATACTTATAAACTATTTTGACATATAAGCTTTCACTCATTTAAACAGGTTACCAATTTAAGTGTATATACTGAAAAATTCAGAGATTTTGAACAAAAGTAAATGGTAACTTAAAGTTCTAAGCTCTGCCAAATTTTATTTTAACCAAACTTCCAATACAGTATGAGAAACAACTCAACTCATTACAAATATAAAAGGAACAACCCAAAAGACACATGCTAATTTACGTCTTACAGCATTAAACCATCTTGTGTAGCTATAATTTTAAGTCTATAAATTCTTTTCTTAAGTGGGCCTTCAAAATGTAATGTATTTTCATTTGGTGAAGTCTGGAGATCAGCCAGTAGAGGGGCTAGAACATAATATCCTAAGAAATGACAGTGGACAATTAAACATTTCTAAACTAGTCATTTGCACAACCTCCTTCAAACATTTTTCTTAATTCTCCTTCCATTCATATCAAGTATGTTCCCTCATCCCTCCTCTGTGTATAAAAAATATTTCACTACTGTAACTTGAAGCTGACTTCCAACTTCAACGAAAGAGATCCATTTCTGTGTGTAAAATTTCAAGATTATAATGTATATTTCAAAACAATGGAGAAAATTTCAAACATCTCACCACAATAAGTGAGATAGTGAACATGCTAATTATCTAGATCTAATTTTCTGTGTGTGTGTTTTTTTTTTTTTTTTTGGCCAGGGCTATTTTTGAACCCGCCACCTCCGGCATATGGGACCGGCGTCATACTCCTTGAGCCACAGGCGCCACCCTATCTAGATCTAATTTTTCCACACTGTATACATACAGTGAAACATCACTTTGCATCCACCCCATAAATGTATACAACTATGAGTTGTCAATTTGAAACAAACAAACAAAAAAAAAAATTTAAAAAATAAAGTTACTTGTTACTAAATCTTTATGACTTGTTCGTGTATGGACAGAGATTGGAAAGTATGCATTGGAAGGGGAGATGTTATAATTCGTCTAGATGTGAAAGAACTCCAATAATTCAGTATTGACAAATGTGCTTCTTATTCTAAGTCGAGAAATGAATATATAAGGCAGGTTACTGAAAATAGGACATTTGTTAGAGAGTATTCTTTTTCACTATAGCATGACTAAGATAAGAAAACACCACCTACTTAGGTTCAGCAGAAAGCCTCCTACCCTGCAGCTAGCCTGGCCTTCCTAGGCTCAGTGTCTTATTGATGAAACAAACATTTTTTGATTTCTTCTAAATGCCAACTCTCTTACTTGATTGAAATTGTAGATGAATATACTATGAGATGGGTGGAAGACCTGGGCATGTTTAAAAATCAACCATTTGTTTAAACACCTATCCATTCTTTTTGCCTGATTATCATTTCTCACCCATAGAATATTTTCTCCATGATCTAACTGTATTACTCAACTAAGGTTTCTCCTTGCCTATGTAGGGCAAGATTCAAGTTCTTGGTAGATAAAAATTTAAATGAAAGACATAAAATTAAGCAACAGTGACTGAATTATACTTAATTAACCCCAACAAGGAAAATGATACTTACTGAAAAGTTGTTTTACGCATATCAAGATTAACTAGGACTATGCCGTTTATAATTTTTGCACATTACCACATAATGAAGAAAATATTCCAGAAACAAATTGCTTGTGCTCTGCCCATAGGAGAAAACTTCCATTTTAAATTCTGGCCGGTCATCCCATTTAAAAAACAGTTCTGATAAATAAATAAATAAAAGCTTGGATCTAATATGACTGCAAAAATTAAGTTATGCTCTTGATTTGTTTGTTTTTGATCCCAAAGGAAATGATAATTATTCTGAATAGCCAAAAGCATGATTTCTTAACGGCCAAATTGATACATGTGAATTAAAACCCATATTTCAAAAGCTAGCAAAAGAATCAAATTTATATATTTAATCATAACCACTTAATCAGCCTCAATGTCTTTTTAAATAAACCCTAAATACAGCAAATTTAAAAGTGTCAGCTCTAAAAATTAGTGGCAGTCTCTCTTGTAGTGCATAATAACAGCTGTTTAAAAGAGGGCAACTTTAGAGCTAAAATAAAAGCTAAAGCTATTATTTAAATATCAACTACTAAAAGACGGACAAATACTTTATAACTAAGAGACATTCCAGGATAGAGGATGTTTTTTCTAATATCAATATTCATTAACACCTACACTTCCAAAGCCATAATTCATATTTTTGGTTGTTTGATGTTTCTTCTTTAAAGAAGAAACACCAGAGAAAAATCCACAGTAAAGTTTATACATTCTTTGGAGAGACAAATAGAGATCAAAGGAAAAAAACAGACAAATTCTTTGAATGAGAACTCTTTCCCTTTTCAACCCTGATCTTTCATCAGGAGCTTATGTGCAGAATTGGAGATGAAACATACTTGCCTTCATTAGCAAGTTTTACGCAGCACAGTATTTTAGTTTTCCACCAATACATCTTTTAATATGCATACCATGTTTACTTTTATGATAATGATAGCAATGGCTTAACACTTCATTATTGAAGTTTAACTTTAAAATTTGCCAAAAGCAACACCATTTATACAACACATAAAAATCAATGTTCACACTCAGCACAATCACAAAACAATTGTTGGAAAAATCTCAAAATCTCAAACAAAGATAAAGAATTAGTCGAAACATCTTTTCTTAAAACCTGAGGTAAGTAGCTTTACCTAATATGTCACTGACCATTTAAACTATATTCTTTACCATTATGCACATTTATTTATCAAATCAAGGTAAACATATGTATGGAAAGCATCATAAAACTAAAGTTTTATGTGAATGTGCCTTAAGGTAACATTATCATAAGAAGTTAAAACACATAGATAATGCCAAAAATAAGTATCCCAACGTTTTTTCTGCCCTTTCTCCACTGATCACCCTGGGAGGCTCTTCAGCAAGGAACCACCTGAGAAAAACTTACGCTGAAATCGTTCAGAAAACCCATGCCAACAGGACCTGCTGATAAGAAATTCAGATAAATTATTCTACACACAGTCCATCCAGCTCTACATAAAGTGTATATAATTCAGAGTGTCAGTATTCTGAAGCCTTGGTATTCCAGAAGTACAGTCAAAACTGACAATGCAAATTTATTTCCAAAACTGGAGAATCTCAAACATTTTCTAACAAGGCTTGACTGCAAGGTTTTTCTTCTCTTGCCAGTTTTGACTCTAAACAGTAACTTGCCCCTGACATAATTCCTTAGCAACCTCAGTAGACCTTTTTAACATTTCTTCATTTCTTCCCAGCCAGTTATTGCTCACACACTCCCCCAAGTCCAGGCCTTTCCAATTCTCCACCCTTCACTGCCAGGCCTCAAAGTCCCCCATACTCTGGTTTAGAGACTCTCTGAATTAATATACAGCAGTCCTGAGATGAAGCTAAGATCTAACACTAGACAGGCATTTCCACCGGGGGTTGTTAGTTTTTGGTGATTTAAACACTTTAGTGGGGTTGCAGTTTAGAGGGGTATAAGTTAGTAGGGGACCTATGGGCTGTCAGGGAAAATAATCACCCCAAATCAATTTTTCGTTCCCTTTCTCATAAGAGCTTTCCTTTGTGCCACAGTCCATAGTTATTAACAGGAAAATAATGTGACTTTTCCGCTTCTGCATAAACTCAACCTCACAACCACCATTAATGTGCTCTCCTCCACATCTCAGTACGACTCACCCCTTCACCCAAGAGAACGTGACGGTTTAATGTGTGCTACGACAGCGCGGCCAGAGATCATAGGAGATTTCTAGTTCAGGCCACAGGCTACTGACAATGACCTTCGCCAAAACACAGAAACTTGGGGGCCAACTTTAAATGGAGCCTCAAATCTGCCTCCTCTCTACTTCCCTTCCTCGGAGGAGCCCAGAGTCTCAGAGGGAAGCGGTGAGTTCAGACTGTCGCCCCTCCTCCCTGGACTTCGCCCACGGTCAGTGGCGGGAGCCCCTGTCCTCTGTCCCTCCCCGTTTCCTCTTCTGGGCAGTCTGGAAAGTCCAGGAGAACCTGACTCCAGGGCTGGGCATGCCCAGCAGACAGGGAACAGGACAGAATGTAGACAGAGGCTGTCACTCTTCTGCAAGGGACTCCCAGGCCCCTTAGCTCGCGGGGCAAACCCATCTCCTTGACATTTGAAAGCAAACTTGTACTAGTCGACACCTGTGAGTGGGGGGTGCCTAAAAGCCCTCCCCTGAGCAAGAGCCCAGCAGGAGCCGAGCACAAACGCCCTCGGAGCACAAGAGTGCGTAAAACCACTAGGGGCAAAGCGTGGGCAGGCGGAGAATTTTATTTAAAGGGGGTTCCCAGTGTCGCCCCTTTCCCGCTTTTTCGTTTACGGTGAGCGGGACATTTAAATTATTTTGTGGTTTGCAGTGGGTTTTTTTTGTTTGTTTGTTTGTTTTTCCTTTTAAACAGGCACTGCAGGCAGCGGTGCCCACAGGCAGAGGGGCAAATTGTCAGGCTAGGTGCTTCTGCCAGGCGGCCCCTCACGGCCGAGAAGGGGACCCCGAGACGCAGAGGGCGCGGCGAGGGGACCCGGCGGGCAGCGGGGGAGGGGGCCGTGGGGGTGGCCGCCCCCGGCCAGCCCGGCCCCAGCCTCCCGCCACCCTCCCCTCCTGCTGGGGGCCGGGCAGGCACGTCCGCCGCGCCGCCTGCACCCGGGGAGACCAGGGGACCCTCCAGCCGCCGCTGCAACCCCCCACCCCGGCCGGACCCCAGGACGCGCCTCGGGCAGGGCAACTGCGGGGCAGCCAGGTCGGCGGGCGAGGAAGGGAACCGGTTCCCGAACTTCTGGGATAAAAACCAGCGGTCGCTGCAGATGCTTCAGTCACGCGAATGCGAGAGCGGAAACGCGCTGTCCCTGCACCGGGCGGGGGCAGAGGCGGGTTCGGAGCAGGGAGACCAGGCAAAGTGGCTGCGCAGCCGGGACAACTTCGCGACGAAGGCGGCCGGAGACCGCGCTGCGGCTTCCCCGGGCGCCGCTGTCGCCGCGAGGAGAGGACAGGGCGGCCCCTGTCGGGCGGAGCGGGCAGGGGGCGAGCGCGGCCGGGGTGCCGCCTGCGTGTCCCCGGCCCAGGGGGGGGCGCTGCGCCCGGAGCACCGGCCCCGGGGCCACCGACTGCCCCAGCGGCCGCGGGGCGCAGAGGGGACCGCGGCGGAGCCGGGGAAGGAGGGACGGCGCCCGCCCGGAGCGTCACGTACCTTGAGCTCCTCGCTGTCCAGGCTTGTTGATCTGTCCATGGAGCAAAACTAGAGGAAGTGGAGAGGAACCGGGCAAGTCCGACCCCCGGACACTCTAGTCATTTAGTTTCCAGCTGAAACTCAGCTTTATCCTCCTCCAAGCCCCGGCGGCTCCTCTCAGTCGCATTCTCCGTGGTCACGCCGCCTCCACTGGTTAAAAATATTAAAAATAAATAAATAATAATAATTCACTTTGTTTTACTTCCTCCAAGATTCGGTGACAGGTGATCTTCACCGCGGTGCAATACAGCTCAGCCGAATCAAGCAGGGGCGAGAAAAATTACTAACAACAACAATCCACTCTGTGCAAGATTATTTCTGCTTCTGCAATAAGCTTAGAAACCAGCGATTTGCTGCATCCCGAGAAAAAAAGCTGCTTCCCCGGACGGCATCATGCGGCAGATTTCGAGCAAATGTGTTCAAACTGAGGCGAGGAGTGTGTGATAACAGCCTTCCTCCGTCAGCCTGACTCCGGTGTAGCTAATTTAGCACCAGTCCCAGGCATGAGCAATGATCAATCTCCCCGGCAAGATAACAGAATCCCCCAAGTCCTGCATGCACTTAAAAAAAAATGTCTTGCAGCTGAGAGGTATTCTCTCCTTGGGGAAAAGAAGATAATAAAGTCTGAAGGGAACGTTCTCCTTTGAAGGTTATGCTAAAAGAGTTAAGGGAAGAGGAGGTGGATCCTACAGACAGAACGCAGGGAGAGAGAGAAATTTCCCTCCTGCTTTGCTGTGTTACTGGCCTTCGCCACCAGGTGACTGACTGACTTGGCTTCTCTCTCCCCACAGCCAGCGCGGAGGGGATTTCTCTCATCTGTCAAAAAGCAACATTTCCACTCCAGACAAATGCCATCGCTGGGTCTTAAAGACTGCCCTGTGTCCGGGATCCGCTAGGTGACAAGCATTTTAATTCATTTCCTACGTTGCTTCCTCTTGTTGCTAGAGCGCTGGGAGAAATAGGCTTACATGGATCCTGTACATACTCCGATTATGTTTGCTTTAGATCTCTGCTGTGTTTAGTGTCAGTTTTTTGTTTTTCCAACTTAAGGCTTTTAAATAAATTGACAAACAGAAATATTCAAGGAAATTTCCTGCGATGATGCTGCTTCTGATAAAGAAACTTTTTACTGGAAAATGATTCTTAAATAGACTCAGGTCAGTGCATTTAAAATGTAGGTTATAGATTTAGGGGAAAGGGCTCTTTTTTTTTTTCATTTCAATTTTTTAGTGCAAAAGCTTGACTTTTGAAGGGATTTAAATAGTTTCCTCTTATTCGTATCATGGCATATAAACTATTGAGACTTCAGGATGTTTTTAGATTCAGGAAAACAGACTGTCTAAATACGTTGGTTTCTAATTTTGTTTAAGAATTTGAATGTGCACAATCTAGCCTAACTTCTCTCCGTCCTTCTCTCTTGTTGAACTCCAGCCACCTGGCCTACTGTCCATCTGCCACTGCCGTTTCCTCTGATCAGAAGAGCTCTCTCTCCCTCTCACTCATAGCATGTTTAAAATTCATACCACAGACTGAAGTCACCTTATCAGCAAGGATTTTCATCAGGTGAGTCCCCCAGATAGTCTCCTCCTGTGCTCTTGTCATACCAGTAACTGCAATTTATCATTATTTAATGTATGCATTTACTGTTTGCTTGTAAGACTCTTCCAGTAGACCACAAGCTCTTGGTGACACCTTCCTTACCTTTCTTATTCACCAATATATAATGAGAGCCTAGCAAAGAATATGCACAGCCATGTGTGTGGAACAGATAAATGTGTGGGAAGAAATATTTACAGCTAGTATGCTAATGTCTAAACAATCTTGTGATGCTCTCCTCCCCTCCGCCAACCAACATAGACATCCCAGTTCTTCCCCTCAGACTCTGCAGCTAAGCCTATTAAGACTCTGCTTTATTGTCAAGTATGCTGAGTTCTTCCGTTTCAGCTTAGTCTATTCGACATACTTATCAAAGTTATCTTTCCTTCAAACTTTGACTTGTGACTACAGCTTTCAGGGTTAACATCAAGTACCCAATAGTCCATAATGAGTACGGCTGAACATCAGATTCTCAAAATAAGTTTCAAATGTTCATTTTACAAAATTATTTGACTTAATATGTGATGGGAAATAATAAAGCTGCATGTTGAGAGTAAATGAACTTATACAACTTACAACCCAAAAAAAAAGTGCTTCTTTTCCAGAATGTATTAAATTCAACATGAATAGAATTACATGTATTTTTTAATTCAAACTTTTTCATATTTTAAACTCCGTGTCAACTTGTCGTTGTCTAACTTTTGCAAATAAAATAAGCACAATTATTTTGAACATATTAGCTATAAGTTTTGAATTTGCAATTTAAAAATGTAGTACAAGGAAGATATCTGTAAAAATAAGCATTAATGTTGGAATATTATTCAGAAAGGGAAGACTCCCAATAATTTCTTAGTATGGCATCAAATTATAGTTGAAAGAAAAAGTGATGTACTTTAATGATAAAGTTAACTAACCCATATTTCAAAAAGCTGTATATAATCACATATATAAAAATAAAACATGACTTTAATTCATCCTAATGGATTTGAAAATATAAAATTATATATAACTTTGAATGACTAGGCACATATATGACTTACAGAAGCTATTTGTAATTTCCAAATTAGTTACATATTCGGATCCAATTAAATGTCTATACAACAAATTGCTATTGGCAATTTATTTTTTACCATTTCATGAATTCCCATGCAAATTAATTAGGCTAAACACACATTTCTAAAATTTAAAAAATGAGAGCTGATCACAAAATATGATTTGCTAAAATATATTTATAGAACCTGTCAAGGCAATCAAGACTCATGTCTTCTGTTATATTAGGCGAGACAAGCGTCAACAACTAAGTAACTTTAAAAATATTTGAAAGAGAGAAACAGAAGGATAAGTAAACAGAAGGATAAGTAAACCGAAGGAAAGAATATTTTCCAGATGTCCTGAATTACAACTACGAGGGAAAAACAGCTAGCTGCCCACGGCTGTAGAGGAAATCAGCTGCTGGCACCTAGCAGGACATCTGAAAGGGGCAGAATTCAATTCACAGGAAAACTCCAAAGAGCAGTCACAACTCCCAAGCAAAGGCAAGGCATTGTGGAAACACCTGCAGGTCCTGAGATGTTATGGTTCAGGATCATTCGTCAATAGATACATTCATCAATGTTACCTTCAGCCATAGGTATTAAAGCAAATGAACTGCCGTTAGATCGTCTTTATTTTAACTGATATACAGTAATGGGGAAATCGTAAATAGATTTGCTTTTATTCCAATAGACAATGTAATTTTTATTAATCATCTAAGGTTTAAAAGCACTTTAAGAGTTTTAAATTTTGTAGGCCTTTCTACTGCCCTGTTCAACTTCCTTGCCAAATTTGCAATTTTATGAATTTATGTGAATTTTCATAGTGTACTATATCACAAGATTATATTTTATTTCTATTCTCTGAAATTATTAAAGGAGGAAGTAATGGGTCATAATTCATTAAAATAAAGTAATAACTTACATAGCTGCCCCTAGTTTAGTTCTGGTGATTAGCATTTGTATTCATAGGATCTAAACACTGGCACAGAAAGAGATAATTTCTGAAAAATATTACTTTTTATTCCATTCAGTTTTTTAAATTATGTACTAGAAAATGCTGAAATATGAAATATTAGTTTATTTTTATATGAGTAAGACATGTAATTGTGAATATGTGACTCGATGAGGAAAATAAATTAAACGAGCTAAGAACGTTGTGATGTGATTGAAAGGATATCCTTTGGCTTTTCCCAAAAATGATCATCCCTTATATAGCACAGATGTATATTTTTCATAGAAAAGAGTTTTAATATTAAGGTAAAATATTTTCTATTAGACTTCAACCAGGTCATGTTTCTACTCTAAATTTCCCCTTAAGAAAAAAAAGAAAGAAAAATAGGGCTAATACTTCCCTGAAATGACAGAAAAAGCCAAAGATAAAGAGAATAAAGGGACAGACATGCTTACTTATAGCCAAAAAAGAAGCCAGAATGTGGAATTAAAGTAATCAAAACCTTGAAACTGGAAGAATTTTTTCTTTCCTTTATAGATTTAAGGGAGAAAAAAGTATTGGCAAATTATCATTTTTGGTGAAAATTATATTGTTTACCCACATAGGATTTCAAAAGTAGCTTAGTCATGAGAAAGGGATATGCTTTCTATAGCATAAATTATAGTAGTCTCCAAAGGTATTGGAGAATCTGCTTCATGGCATTTAAAGAGAATGGTGATTTGTCTATGTCCAGTCTTAGAAGCATCCCCCCAGATCATTAGTAATTGAAGCTCAGAATCCTAAACATTTCTAATTATAGTCTGAAGTTGTAAAAACAACCCACCTCAAAGTCCTAAACTTCCTGTGGAGGATAAGAAATAGAAACGTAAGAACTCAGGCACATCCACAAATAGCGTGATCCAAATTTGAATGAAAGCTAACAGCAAATCCATAATATATAAGGGCGTAACACAGCAGTAATTGAGAAGCACACCAGCTGTGAAAGTGTACCATGTGACGACAATACAAGCACAAATAAATGTTATCAAATGGTCTTCCATCAAAAGCTACTGTCGATCTTCAATGCACTTTCCCATCAAAAGTGATTATCAATTTGCCTAAATGCTTTAAAACCTCAGAAATCATGAGCCCTACAGCTATAACTACATACTAAAAAGTAACAACTCTGAAGAATTTTTGTTCGCTCTCAAATGAACAACCTTACTATTAGAAACGGTAATCTTACTAATGCTACTAACTCATCTTACTATGAAAAAGTTTGTTGTTCCATTTTTTGTATCTAATATCTGTTCAATTCTTCAGAAACATTAATCCCTATATAACAGGTTTCATATTTTTTTGCAGGACTAAATTTGAACCTGCCACCTCTAGTATATGGGGCCGGCACCCTACTCCTTTGAGCCACAGGCACCACCCTAACAGGTTTCCTGTTTTTTAAGCTAACTTTTTGAAAGGAAAGTGACATTTCTGGGGATTTTTTTGTTTTTTGTTCTTTTTTTGCCAGGGCTGGGTTTGAACCCTCCACTTCCAGTATATGGGGCCAGCGCTCTACTCCTTTGAGCCACAGGCACTGCCCCTCTGGAGATATTTTTTATTCCAACAGAAGAACTTGACTCTTCAGCCATCCCCCTCCCCCCCACACACACAGAAGTGATAATCCAATATAATATCAACACTAATGAGACCTTTATGAACTGACAGTGTTTCTACGGGTTCCACTGGTGTCAGTCTTACAAGCAAGGAGTAACAGGAGGCACAAGACCACAGATATGAAGAGAGAGAGAGAAAACTGTAACTAATTCTAAAGAAGTGTTGGAATAGCCAGAAAGAAGTGGAAGGAGTATTGACTTTTGTTGGAGTTCTTCTGGAACAGCCTAAAAGAAAGAAAACAAACACACCTGAGGAATCTGGAAGAAAATACTTAATACTAACATGTGATTCAATTCTAAAACAGCACTCTCGGTTGACTTGAGGTCTGGACATTTTCCTATTCTGACAATGCACGTGAATGATCCTCTAACATGACAACACTGTTTGGTCTGTTCATTTACATACGATTGTTGTTTAAAACTTATTTTTAGGAAATAATGTGAAATTTTTTTTTACTCTCATGACCACACTACATAGAAATAAAGAATGAATGAAATTATATTGCATAAACTGATCCTTGTGATGTACTTTCCAGTAATTGCATTAACAGGAAATGGATTCTAATAAAGATGTTACAACTCAATAAGAATGATAAATTTTCATTAAGTCCTTTTCAATCGTGTCTTTTCTTGTGGGTGGAGGTGTGGAGGGGTAGGAACTGAAGACCAAACTTGAGTTGTAAGAGTATCTGTTGGCAATCAGTTCTTTGGCGATAGTCCTACATGTACCATTACCATGGACCTTTAGTAAATTTGGCAATTGTCTCTCAGAAGAGAATTTTACTCTTTTAGTCATTGTTAAATAATTGTACGTTGGTGCCTCTGTGTTGTCAGCGCCACACGCAAGAAACGGCCAGTACGTGGATTGAAAGTACAAGCTTGTAAGAGGGGAGGTGCCCCTTAGGTGCAGGAGAGCCTCGAGTAACCTCTGCTGTGGCTGTTTATCGAAACAATATACAACAGGTGTGGGGGCCCCACGTACAAGGACTACGTGCTTAAGGATGGCTATGTGCTTTCCCCGTGGGCTCAACTCCCACCCTGATGCATCACAAATGTTCAAGGTCCAACACCTGCCTGCTAACAAGCAACCAATCTTGTTTCATTAGAGCACTAAGTTACTCGAGGGCTTGTCCCAAAGCAGCAAACTCTGTTTACACTCAGTGGTCACAAATGGCTTGATCTTCTGTGGCAGCCTGGAAGCCCATGGAGCCCCTTTCTGCCTGCGCTCATTTCATATTGTACCCATTTGCAGCTATTGAGAGCACCAAGTTAGAGAGCACGTATCTGAGTATGTGAGTGTTTTTAAAGCCTAATTCCGCATGACAACAATGTTGTTGCACAAACTGGTGCACTCTTAATACTGAACTGAGTATGTTCCCAAAATACTGCAACTAGGGCCATATGTCAGAATGACAGTTTCCTAAAAAGCCAAGGGATATCTATTTGCCCTAATTAAAAATAAAATTGTATATATTTTGGCAAAAATTTCTAGGCAGGAAGGAGTTCCTTTTTGAGGTCTTGTAGCTTTTTTCCTTATTATTACTCCACTTTTCCTGTCTGAATGCAGCCAACTCCACTTTCCTACGCTGCAAGATTTGACTCATGTTCCTGGTGCTCCTCAGAATGTGTCTAAAAAAAAAGGAACCAAAAGAAACAAAAAAAACCTATAATCTCTCCTCCTTTGCAAAGATGATGTTTTTTGGAAACTGACATTTGAAAAAGATAGGAAGATAGGATTTCTTAAAATCTGGACATGTGAACATCTTTAATCTAGAAACTAAAGGCTTCATTTGTCTTTGATTAAGTTTTTATTTTTATTTGTAAAACGTGGGTAAAGTGCATGTTTATTAGAATTCTGAACATCAGAGACAGGATGAAACATCTTTATAGCTTTTCCTTCGATTAATCCATTTTAGAAGTAGTCTCAATAAATAGTGAAATGTACCTCATGTTATAAAGTACCTTTCATGATTATTTGTTACTATATTGTTCTTTTCTGTATGGTAATATTGTAAACTTAATTTTCTACCTGTTTGGTTTTGATCTAGAAGCAATATATAAATTTTCTATATTTTCATTAAAAACTAATTTCACAAAAGTACACTTTTCAAATGTACTTTATAAATGATTATGCATTAATTACCTATAAGATTAGAGAACTGTTTTTTTTTTTTTTTTATTTATGCCTACATTCAATTTAGCCCTGAATTACAAAAATCTACTCTTTCTCCTTGGTGTGTGTCACACTTTATGGGGGCAAGACATGATTGCAAGAGGGACTTTACCTAACAATTGCAATCAGTGTAACCTGGCTTATTGTACCCTCAATGAATCCCCAACAATAAAAAAAAAAAAAAACTACTCTTTCTCTATAATTATGTGCCAATCAATCTGAACTGTTTTATGTAACATAAGACCTTAACTCAAAGATAAAATTTCCATAGTGCCACAGTTATCAAAAATAAAAAGTTACTTGTTTTTCTTTTATGATGAAAACAATAAAATACCTTCCCAACTTGAACCAACTTAAACTTCCTTTTAAAATGATGAAGGCAAATAAAATGTCGGCTCGGTGATCGATCCAACTTAATGTTGGCTTAAGATCGTCAGGACCTCCAACTGAACATAATCTCTGTAAGAACTATTTAACTCAAATTAATCAGTAACATTTACTATCTCATTCAGATATGTTCCACCTGTGACCTGTGGGCCCACATGCTGATTTTGTGAGGACTTATTTGCTCATCTGTGTTGTCAGATATCCCAAAAAGTATGCACAGACCTTCTTTTTGCCCGTCAGCTTTTGTTAGTATTTGTGTATTTAATTGACAATTCTTAATTGTTCTGATATGGGGCAGAGGGGGAAAAAAAGTTTGGACACCCTGCAAATATTCAAAAATTATTACTATATTTCCTCTGGTTCTGGTACATTAAAGCCTCAGGTTCTAAAAATCTTTGATAACATTTAATTTCCACACGGGTGTTCACTAAATAAAAATACACCCACTATTAAAAGTTGCTATCTTTACTGAGGGGATTATTAGTAATTTTTATTTTTCAAAAGTAATAAAATCTGAATCTGTTTAGTGGATTAAATAATAATGGGTTGAACACAGATATCATAAAGAAGATGTACTTCAAATGCGAAGATATTTGTAAGACATAGAGCTGACAGAATTATTAGTAATGACATGTTTCTGTGTGTGCGTATATATATGTGGTATATATAGAATACAGGTAACATGTCTAAAGAGAGACAAAGAGGCTGCAAAATACCCTGTTTCCCCGAAAATAAGACATACTCCAAAAAGAAGACCTACGTACAGGAAAGATAAGATGTCCCCTGAAAATAAGACCTAGCGCATCTTGGGGAGCAAAACTTAATATAAGACACTGTCTTATTTTCAGGGAAACCGGGGTACTAGAAAAAAATGGAAAAAATATTTGAACAAGTACATTATGGAAGAAGTTAACCAAAATAAATAAATGTCCAGTCTCATAATTACTCAGGAAAATTCAAATTAAATCCATATTAGGTCATCTTTAGGTGACTACATATATGTTGACAAAAATGTTTAAGTCTGACCAAAGAAAATGTTGTGGAAAATGCTGAGCCAGTAGAAGATTTTTATACTGCACTCATGGGGCCATACATTGATTCAATAATATTGGGGAAATTGGTCTTGTCTAGTAAATTTCAATATAGACTATAATCTACCCTGTTTCCCCGAAAATAAGACAGTGTCTTATTTTAAGGTGTGCTCCCAAAGATGCACTAGGTCTTATTTTCAGGGGACATCTTATCTTTCCTGTAAGTAGGTCTTCTTTTCGGAGGATGTCTTATTTTCGGGGAAACAGGGTAGTAAATATTCATAAGCGTATTTCTTTATCAGTCAACATAAAAAGTGTTACTGCAAACAGCACTTAAATCTCACTCTTGGCCACCAAGTTTTATTTCTTGCTCATGTCACATAGTGATCTGGGTCAATGTGGCAAGAGTTCTACTCCACACAATTAACCTAGTGGCTCTTCTGAATTCTAGGGTCTTTTTTTACTTTTTATTTTAGAATATTAGAGGGTAAAGATGTTTTGTTTGCATGTTTTGTTTCTTGTAAAAATTGAGTCAAAATTCTAAGTGGGCCTTTCACCCTGACAGAGTGCCCTGTGCCCAATAGGTGTGAATTTACCATCCTCGCCTCTCCCTCCCCCCAGCTGATGTTACTGGAGAATTACTTCCATATGTAAACTTAAAGGCTGATCAGTTAGCTCCACGTTAGTAGTGAGCATATGTGTTTATTTCTCCATTCTTGTTATATTTCACTTAGAGGAATGGTTCCCAGTTCCATCCAGGTTGTCAAGGAAAATACTAGATGGCCTTTTTTCTGACTCAGTAGCACTCCATAGCATGCACATACCACATTTTAGTAAGCCATTAGTGTATTGGTGGGCCCTTCTCCCCTACCAGATCACCTTCCATTAGTCAGGAGACAGAAGAAGAGAATGAATGGGATTGTCCTGGAATTGTTAGACATCACCTCTTTGGACGGTCAACTACCCTGAACTCAGTCAGGGGGCTCCCCCAAACTATAAGGGGAGCTGTGTAATGTTGTGTGGTTTTGTGGAGAAAAAGAAAAGGAGCTCATGAATACCAATAAGCACTAGCTGTATCTGTCATAATTATTCTTTATGGCCACCAAATATCTCATTGCTCCCAATTACCACACGTAGAATACATCAACCCAACGCTTTATCTAGCTCAATGTCTAGGATCTCAGAGTTATTCCCAGTCTTCCCCAGAAATGGTTCCTCACAGTCTTGTCTCCTACGAATTAGAAAAACCATCAATTTTCTCTGAAACTCTTACATCTAACTGTGCAACAATGATAAAAATAGCCATACAAATCTCGCCCATTCAGAAAGAGGAACAACTGGAAACACCCAACACTCACAGACTCAGAGAAGTTATGAAGAACCCTTAGCAGATACTGCCCAGAACCCTTATCCTGGGAGTAGACAGAGTTCCTGGATTTGACTCTACTGTTCCCAGGCTGAACTCGCTGGTCCAACGCTGTCTAAACTCCACGTTGACTCTAACGTTCCTGGGCTGAACTCGCTGGTCCAATGCTGTCTAACCTCCACGCTCTGGAGTTTTATTCTATTTTCATCCTCCTCCTTGGCCACATCTGAAATGAGTGTTAGAAAGTAGGCTGCCCTTCAGGGACAGGACATTTGTGCAAGCCACCTCCTGCTGAAGTTAGCTTAGGAGTTGCATTAGCTCACTAGGCTTCCATAACAAGGCATGAGAAATGGTAGGAATTTATTTTCTTACAGTTCTGGAACTGGAAGTCCAAAATCAAGGAGTTGGTAGGTTTGGAATCTTCTGCAGTCTCTCCTCTGGCTGCAGGTGGCTGCCTGCCCACTGTGCCTTTGCCTGGTCCTTCTCAGTGCACACACGTCTCTGGTATCTCTGTATGTTCAAATATCGTCTTTTTATATGCACTCCAGTCAAATTAGATTAGGGCCCAGCTAAAGGCCTCCTTTTAATGTAATCACCACTTTTACCTGCGTATCTCCAACTTCATATTCTCCAAGTTATGATAACCAGGGTTTACCCCGGAAATAACCGGGGGTTAAATTTTCAACATACTGCTTTGGTGGCAGAGGAGGCAACACAATTTATCCTACAACCGGAGACCAAAAGCTGTTTTGCAGTTGGAACACTCTCAAAACTAAAGGTCAGTTTCTTTGGCACTGAAATTCTTTCAAAGTATGATTAGGCCTATGACCTATTTGTTTTAATTTCTTGTGTTGGTGACCACCCTCAAACTTCTTCCCTAGAATTCTCAGATGTACTTTATCTCTTTTATTACTACTCAGTGGCCCACCTGTTAAATGAATGGCCAACTTTATGATGACACAGGGACGTGAGGCTTGGGAGGAAGACAACTGTTGATCTGAATTTTGCCACAAGTCTGACTGACTTGAACAGAAATTTTTTATCAGTCCTGTATGATGTAGAGCTTCTAAGACATTTTATGTCTTATTTTATGAGTTCTAAAAGTACTTGCCACTTCCACCCTTTTGGAGTTCCAAATGTTTAGATTGGTTTTAGCCCGTTTTGTTTGCCATTACATCTCTTTGTGAGTAGGGTGCGGGCCCTGTATACCGAGGGTGGCGGGTTCGAACCTGACCCCATCCAAACTGCAACAAAAAAAGAGCTGGGCGTTGTGGTGGGCACCTGTAGTCCCAGCTACTCGGGAGGCTGAGGCAAGAGAATCACTTAAGCCCAAGCTGGAGGTTGCTGTGAGCTGTGACATCACTGCACTTTACCAAGGGTGACAAAGTGAGACTCTGTCTCAAAAAAAAAAAAAAAAAAAACTACTAATGCGAAAATGTCCTCATTGTTAAATAACCCACTAGTTCAGAAATAGAATAATCAGAATAAACAAAACAAATTTTTTCAGACATTCATTTCCAGACCTCTTCCTGTTCCAGATAATATGAGTGAGTGTTCACACCAAAGTAAAAAAAGAACGCCTTTGACTTTTACACAGACGATCTAGGGAATCACAGAATTAGTCTAAATTTGGGAAGTAATGTAGGTAAAACTGAAAAAAAAAGGAAGAGATGCATTCATGAATAGAATTGTCTGAAGCAGATAACACCAGAGCCAAAACTAGAGCTTGGCCAAGGATAGAATAAGAAATATTAAAATGGGGCATTGTCTTGAAAGACACCTATGCATTTATGTGATGGGAACAAAAATAAGAAAGAAAAAAATGATAGAATTAGTAAGTTTACCAAATACCATAATATGACTACTTTATATAATTAGTTATAGAGATTTTTCATATGTAAGAATTATATTCTCAAAAAATAAATCATCATTTCATCTCTTTATGTCCCTTCAGTGTGTGGATTTATGGCTTTTATTTATAAGATTCCTTATTTACTTTCAATTTACATCACTTGCTTGCTCTGACTACAAATTGAATACTATTAAATTTTAGTACAGCTAATAGCTCATCATTGACAGATGTTCTATTCAATTTCCAAAGGAAGTAATAGTAACATTGTCTTCAATTATGGAATAAATACTGTTCCAAAATATTGCCTATGCTGCATAAGCATATTCCTTGCAACCTTACTAGAATTAAATGTCCTCCTTCTAAACTCTGTAACTATTTTATGTGAACTCATGTCTCTGCCAAGATTCTAAGCTTTTTAACAAGAACCCATTTGTTTAGCACAGCACCTTGAACAGAGTAAAAAAAATCTCATGATTATTCACAGAATAAGTGATTTTCACAGATATATATATATATATATATATATATATATATACACCCTGTTTCCCTGAAAATAAGACAATATCTTATTTTAAGGTGTGCTCCCAAAGATGCGCTAGGTCTTATTTTCAGGGGACGTCTTATCTTTCCTGTAAGTAGGTCTTATTTTCGGAGGCTGTCTTATTTTTGGGAAAACAAGGTGTGTGTGTGTGTATATATATATATATATATATACACACACACACAGAGTTACAAAGGTTGACTTAAAGTCTTTAAGATTGTTGATTTAAAGTCTTTAAGATTTATTTCCTATATTTGGCTTTGGGAATATAAGTATAGTCAGACTTGTAACAAATGAGGAAACCCTGGTATTAATTACACTATTCAATTTTTTATTTTTATTATCACACGTGTGATACATATTATCACATGTATATCACAAATCACACATCATTTAAAAGCAACCATTGTCACAGCTTGGTCAAATCACACTGAGTTTTGGGGAGTTGGCATGGAAAAGGGGAGAGTGAAACCAGGATTTGCTGGTTTCACATCTCTTCTTTAAGGCAGGAAGGGGGAATGAGGGAAGTTGTTCCAGGATTGTGAGACTCCTGACAACATCGGTAGGAGCTTATCATGAGAACAGCTCATGACAGAGGAGCCTCAGGCTAAGCCAGAAAAGACAAGGCAAAACCCCTAAGAGGAAGTCTGGTGTACGGAGTACAGACGTGGGCTCTGGATTTCAGATCCCCTGCCCTTGTCATTAACTTGGCAGGGTACTGAACTTCTCTGTGCCATGATTTGCTAATCTGTAAATTGAGGGCTTTGTGAAAGTAAATAAATTAATAAATTCCAAGTGCTTAAAACAATGGCTAGCACCTGGGAGGCATTAGATAAACAGAAGCCACTGATTTTATTACCATCATCATCATTATTATTCTTTTTTTTTGCAATTTTTTGGCCAGGGCTGGGTTTGAACCTGCCACCTCCAGCATATGGGGCCGGCACCGTACTCCATTGAGCCACAGGCACCGCGCACCATCATCAGAATTATTATTGGTCAAGATATAGACCCAGAAGTGAGAGGTAAATCTTAGAACTAGAAGACAAGAGGGTTGGTTGATATCTGAGTCCTGAATGGAACTGAGGTGGGTGATCAGCAGAGGACAGGATACGTGGTAGACACAAGCTGGTCTTTGGAAACATAGAGTAAGTAAGGAAGGTTCTAATTATTACTGTGCCCTTTTGTAACTTGACATCCTCTAGTTAGGCTGGGAGCAGGGACAAGTGTTTATTAATGTGGGGGATATTATTCAAATGGACTTGAGTTTTCTTGCTGACTCTGTCATAAGGCTTTGTAATATACAAACCTGCATTTTTTTGTTGATGCGTCCCTCTCCGTTGGCCAAACCAATCTCTCCTTGCAATATCTGGATAGTTTTCTTTTAAAGAGTGATAAGAAAGATTCTCTTCTGCTCACTTTGCTTTTCAGAGATCAAATGCTTTTTAAAGGAAATTGTAGTATTATCTCCTCTTTCAAAGTTTTAATAATAGTGAGAATATTTTGATTTTATTTAGGAAAAAAAATCGAAAATGACACTGTTTATAAAGTGCCTACAATTCATTCAATGGGAAATCCAAACGATATTTACCATGGCAAAGCTTTGAGTTTAGGTTATTCTTATTCGTTAAACTCAGAAATGCATAATCAATAGTAATATCCAAAAAGGGTTATTTTTAAATTAAAGTAAAATCAAGATTTATTTGATTTCCTGTGTTAAATACAATACTACCCTTATTCTTGCATGAGTAACCAGCCTGTTTCTCAGTGCTAAGAATCAATGACCTATACCAGAAGAGAAACTTTTATAGGGCAAAGCTCTGAAAAGGTATCTAAAATCTGAAAAATGTATCATAATAACAGTAAAAATGAAATAAAAGTCTATTTAAGAGATAGTAAATCTCCTTAAATTTATTTCACAAACACACGAAACTATGAATATTGAGGGTTGGGGTCCTAAAACTATGAATATTGAGTGTTGGGGTCATAAAACAAAACTATGAATATTGAGTAGTTGGGGTTATTATTTTCTTCAGAGATAGCTTAAGTGCAACGACATATTCAAGTCAAAATAATCAAACTCCCAATATTCTATGGCAGCATAAACGTATCTTTTGCTATAATTATTCTACTAAAATTTCATATGCAACGTCAGCTTCTAATACAATGTGTTAGTATTGAAACAGATTTATCAATTTTCTTACTCACAAGCAAAACTAGAAAAAAATGAAGCTTCTCTTAGTCTATGTAGGACTTTCCTTGTCGCTGTCCCTCATAAGTTTGCTATACGCAAAGGAGCCCGTGGAGATGCAAGATCGCACCTGCAGTAGGGGTTAAAAGTCATTTCAGCACCAAGGGCAGAGTTATTATAATTATGCAGCATTAAGTCCTGCCTCCAGTGCCAGGAACTGTGGTTTCTAAAAATTATCACTCTAAGTTTCCATTTCACAATATCTTCAACCTATAAAATTAAAATATTCCCTATCTTATAGTTAACACTTTTGAGACTGAAATGATTCAGATTAAACAATTATTTACTAGCACGTAGTAGGTGTGCATGCTACAAAACGGACCAGTGCTATTGTTGCGTTTGCCATTTTAGCAGCAGCAGTAGCAAAGGGGGGTAAGATCTCAGGAGTAGGTTTATTCCTTTCCTAGGAATATGAAGCTGTTTTACTGGTCCTAGGAATATGTCAGGCCTAGGAATATGAAGCTGTCGTACTGGTCCTCCCACTTGGGGACCAAAATTTGGCCCACTATTTCTCACCTCTGCTTTTATATTAGCCTCACAGTTCACCTGTTTCTCCCATAATGCGTCTGGGAAGCCATGGAGATGCTCCCTGCTCTCTGGTACGAATCTGCAGATGATACTGTGTCAGTCATTCCCCACTCTGTGGGTGTCTGTTGTGCCAGCATCAGGAGTGGTGTCTCCAAAGCCCTCTGCTGGGAGCACCTCTGAGCCTCCCGAGGTGGCACCACTGTTCACAGTCCCTGCCAATCTGAAGGTTGTGCCTGCCAAGCTCTGCTAATGTCTGCACTGGGACAGCAGAGCCCACAGCCAAGAGTGCTGATACATCCAGGACACAGCCCAAAGTCACAGGGGAATGAAACTGTGTCAGAGGCGGGGTCTTAATTTGGCCTGGCTTCCAACACAAATTTGGATTCCTCTAGCATTTATTGAGTGACTTTTACGTGTGAGGCATTTTCTCTGACTTTGTTTCTTCATGATCACAGCATGCTACAGGGGTGAACATTTCTTCATTTGTTCTTACCAATAGGCTGGTGACTATGAAATGATAGATTACACATTTTCTAAAACACATCAAATGTGATCATCTCACTTTGTCGCCCTTAGTAGAATGCTGTGGCATCACAGCCCACAGCAACCTCCAGCTCTTAGGCTTAGGCGATTCTCTTGCCTCAGCCTCCCGAGCAGCTGGGACTACAGGCATCTGCCACAACACTCAGCTATTTTTTGTTGCAGTTTGGCCGGGGCCGGGTTTGAACCTGCCACCCTCACTATATGGAGCCGGTTTTCTTAAAGGCACTAATAATACAGTTATGTACGGCTGTAAGGTAATTGCAAATGAGAACAATTTTAGGGATGATGATGTTACAGACAAATAATTTCTTGAAGAGGGAGAAATTAGAAAGAAGGTATAGATGTGCGTTTTTAATTCTTTATTTATTGATTCATCTTCAGGAAAATAAAACAGAACACTCTATAAATAATCCTTTTGACCAGCAGATGTTATTTTAATAAGGAAAAATGCAAGTAAGAGTCAATAGTCAAGAAGAGAAAAGCATCATTGGCTTCTAAATCTCTTTTTAGTCCAACTCACGTATGGGCCTCAGTGGTCGTTTTTAGTTCAATCTAAACAGTAAGCCCTTGACCATTGCTTCAGAAAATTGCAGTTTTACTAATCAGTAATCAGTTTTACTAATCAGTAATCAGTTTTACTAATGCACATCTTCCTTTCTGGGCAAAAACAACCCTTCTCTTTCAGTGCTCTGCTTCTTAACTGCATCTAAAGATGCTTCTCCCTCCACAACCATCATCGCTTTCTGTCCTCCTGCTGCAGAGAATCAGCTCTTCCCCCTGCTCTCTAGGGTTAATCAATCCCTGCACCTGTGTCCTGGTTGATTTTCCTTTTTGTCAAGCAAAATTTTCTTACTCTTCCCTCTCATATTTTAAAGCACTTTCTCTCCATGGATTATGTAAAAATATCAAGTCTTTGTTCTTTGAACACAGAAAAAAAAATTAAATCCTATGATTTTTTTTTTTTTGGCCTGTCCAACTTTCCTTCCCAACCAAGCTCTTAGAAATCATTTTATAAACTCACTTCCTCTACTTCAGTGGTTCTCAACCTTCCTAATGCCTCCTAATGCCACAACCCTTTAATACAGTTCCTCATGTTGTGCTGACCCCCAACCATAAAATTATTTTCGTTGCTACTTCATAACTGTAATTTTCCTACTGTTATGAATCATAGTGTAAATATCTGATATGCAGGATGCATTTTCATTGTTACAAAGGGGTTGAGAACCTCTGCTCTACTTTCTCACCCCCCTTTCACTCTTCTGCTAATCTGGCTCCTGCTCTCCAAAAGTAGAGCAAAGACAACAGTAATGAAATGACTCCCAGATCCAGTAGCTACTTTGGGGGTTTTACATAACATTGCTGTACTTTTTCATTGAATCTGTCTCTCTCTTTTGCACTGACTCCCATATTTCATCTGCCTTTTCATTAACTCTGTAGGTTCCTCTGCTTGTGACCTTCCCTCGGAAGTTGATACATCCAGCTCAACACCCCAACCATCTTTCTAGAATACAAATCTAATACAACTCTTTGTTTTAAAGTCCCTCCCATTTCCTACAAGGCTTAATATTTTAGCATTATGTTCTACTTTATAAAACCAATGCTTCACTCTCATCAGCACTGTCTGCAGGCTCTCACCATGCCAGAACGTTTTACAGAACTTGTGCAATGTTGTTCCCACTGCCTGAGATATTACTGAGATAGACATTTGCTTTTGGTCAGGTACTATTCATTAAGCAGACACAATACTTCAGAAAATATGTTGGGCTCTAAAGATGCAACCAAGAAGGTCGTGCGTCCTACCTTTAAGGCCAGCCATCTCACAGTTTTAGCGAGGGTTTGTTTTTGTGTGCTCTCCCATCTGATTTTATCAACATTCCTTTAAGGCTCTTTGATGGTTTCCCAATACGTTCCACTTGTAGTGCACGTCACCAGGCTGTCACCAACCACGAAACTTCCTCTGCCCTATCTGCCTTTGCAGTTTTCATTCCATCCCTGCCTCTCATATGTGTCCAAAACGTCAAGAAATATGCTTTGTTCCTCCTATAAGTCCATCAACAGACAGTGCATGAATATATACCCTTTCTAAAGCCTTCCCAAATTAAATAAGAACGATGTGATATTGCAATATAGAAAAATGGAACTTTCAGGACTGAATTTCCTGAACTGCAATCAATTATGTAGTCATTACTCAAAATCTTTGTCGCCCAAAGCATAAGCACACATATCTTTCGAACACAGGTAATTTTTTAACCGGGATATCTGAATTCTAAATTGCCATTTTAGTTCATTTTTTGTCCTATTTTATCTCTCTATTGTGTGTGCATGTCTCTGAAATGTTTGTCATTATTACCTGCTCCTTTCTGAAAATCTCTTTTCTTCTTTGATGTCTGATTTTCCTCTTATATTTCTAAATTCACCATCCCACTCTACTTTCACTCACTTCACCAGCCCCATGAGCAGTTTAATCTTTCTTTGCATATCTCTGTCCTCTTTACTCCTTTCTGAAAATCTCATCCAAAGTGTAACTTCAGTTATCTCCTCCATGGTAATGAACTTCAGATGGATACCTGCCGCTCAAATCTTTCTCTCCTACTCTGGATTTATATAATCATATTTAACACCCACTCCTGAATACAACACCAGTAATTTATATTTAATATAAGTAGAAATGAATGAATCTATGTCTTCGGTTCCTAAATTTATTTCCCTGCATTCCTCATCTCTATCAATCCAGAAACAATTCATGTTGTGTGTTGCTCCATCATGTTGCACAAGCTCATCAAAACTTTTGGACTGTTCTTTCTGGGAATATTTCTCCAAATTTTATCCTTGAACAATTTCTATTGCTATGGCTCTACTTCAGATATGCAGCACTTCTTCTTCAACATACTACAATATACTTTTATGCATCTCTCTGGTCTGTTTATGAAGTGCAATGAATTCCTGATCATCATTCTCTCCAGCACAGGGCCTGAGATATGGAATTAGCATAGTGTAAAGGTTTGGCCATTCATTCATTCAACAACAATGTAATGAGCACCTACTATGTTCTAGATACTATTCTAGATAGTTTGGCTGCATAGTGAACAAAACATGCAAAGATAGCAGCTCCCTGAAGCTGATGTTCTAGCAAAGGGCAACTAACAGTACATAATGACAAAAATAAATCAATAAATTACTAGCATCTTAGAAAGGGACAAGTGAACCAGACAAAAAGAAAATAAAGATCAAATTAATGGAGATGAGGAAAACCACAGAAGGAAAAGTTAGAAATTAAAAAAGGTTATTAAGGTAAAAACAAATACAAAGATTTCTTAGGCAGAAATTAGGGAAAATGTATAGATATGCATTTTTAATTCTTTATTTATTGATTCCTTTTGAGAAAAAAAGAGAGCACTCTTTAAATAATCCTCTTGCCCAGCAGATAGTATTTTAATAAGTAAAATGCAAGTAAGAGCAATAATCAAGAAGAGAAAAGCATCATTAGATTATAAATCTATTTTTAGTCCAACTCATGTATTGTGGGCCTCAGTGTTAGTTTTTACTTCAATGTAAACAGCAAGCTGTTGAAGATTTTATCAAGAGAAATTTAGTAAAAACTTGGAAAATATAAGGGAGTTGTGCATGCAGTTATTAGAACTGAAAATTTTTCAGACAGGAGGAACAGCTGATACAAAGATCCTAACATGCTAATATGCATAATATGTCCTAAAATCAGTAAGAGGCCAGCATGCTGACTGACATCTATAATCCTAGCACTCTAGGCTAAGGCAGGCAGACCCCTTGAGCTCAGGAATTTGAGGACAGCCTGAGCAAAAGTCAGACCTCATTCTACTAAAAATAGAAAAACTAACTGGGCATAGTGGTTCACCCTGTTGTCCAATCTACTCAGGAGGCAGGAGGATTTTTTGAGCTCAGGAGTTTGAGGTTGCTGTGAGCTTGGCTTCATTGTACTCTAGCCTGAGCAACAGAGCAAGACTCTATCTTAAAAAAAAATTGTATACATCATCAAGAAACCCATGGCTAGAACAAAGGGAGAGAAAAAGAGGAGATGAAATCAGTGCTAATATGCATTTCAAACCATTCTGAGGTCTTAGACTGTTACTCAGGTAAAATTGGTCAATAAAAGCTGATAAGGCTAATGGAGAAAGAGGCTAAACCTAAAATTATCCACTGAGATAAGAAGAAGATAAATGATGGCTTCATAAACTGTCAGGTAGCTCAACATTTCTAAGAAAATAATCTCATTTTAAATTACTAGGTATTTAATGATGGTTTCCTTTAGTATGTCTCTCAATTTGGATTAATCAAATGAAGTCAACAGCCTTTTTGACTGCACTAGCCACAGATATGTTTTTGACACTTCACCACAATCGAATTCAAGCCTCCTTGAGCAACAAGGGATAGGAAAATGCTCCTAAAGAAAGGAAAACGTGGTACCAAACACTAGGTAAGCTCTATAAGATATGCTAAGTTCAGTAGAAAGCACAAGTTTAGAACTGCTGCTGTCAATCCAGGATGAAAGGGGAGTAGATTTTGAAAGTGAAGCAACCATCCTCGATTAATTAGTAATTCTAATTAGGCATTTTTCCTGATGCTCTCCCTTCACTTCCTTGGTTTTAAGAACTTGGATCTTGATGGAAAACTTCAGTTTTGAGGGTGGAGGGAGTCGTGATCCCTTTACAATCTCATTACGGACCCAGTACAATGGCAAAACATCTTATTTGGAGAAAATGGCTCCATCTGACCCCCTGGCAAGGCTGCCGGTGACCTCCCCTGCTGTGGGAAGACATCCAACAAGGTGGTTATGGGATAAGAAAATCCATCTGCAGATGAAGAAGGCCTACTGAACTTGCTCTACTTTCTGTTACATATCTAACATGAAATGTAACCTGCTCTCTCTTCCAGTATATCTCTAGATATTATTTTCCTAAGAATAAAAACACATTAGAGAAATGAATTTTCTTCAATTTTTGTTTCCAAATCATTAAACTTTACGTGTATAAAAAATAAATTCCAGAGATGTTTAGTTTTAGCTACAACATATCAAGAGTTTGAAAGTCATTACTCCCACTCTTACAGAAAAGAAAAACTATGACAAACTAAAAAATCAATGACTTTTCTGAGACTTTTCTTTTTTTTTGTAGAGACAGAGTCTCACTTTATGGCCCTCGGTAGAGTGCCGTGGCCTCACACAGCTCACAGCAACCTCCACCTCCTGGGCTTAAGCGATTCTCTTGCCTCAGCCTCCCGAGTAGCTGGGACTACAGGCGCCCGCCACAACGCCCGGCTATTTTTTTTTTTTTTTTTTTTGGTTGCAGTTTGGCCAGGGCCGGGTTTGAACCTGTCACCCTCGGTATATGGGGCCGGCGCCTTATCGACTGAGCCACAGGCGCCGCCCTTTTCTGAGACTTTTCAAGGGACTGTGGTTGCAAGGGGAAAGAGCCACCTTTAAATCTAAAGAGACAGGTGAATCACAGAATCACCTCCAGTATCTGCCTACCTGAAGCAGGAGCCTTAAAATGATATGAACACTGAAATGGTCATTGTAAGAAATTGCTGGAGGCTGAGTATACACCAGAAGAATGAGAAATCTCAGGGGCTGCAGTCTTGTGGTAAACCTTATATTTTTGAGCATTTTAACTTTATAAACCCAACCAAGATCTTGTGTTGAAGAGTCAAGAAAAATTCTCTCTTGGCTCTGGCAGGAAAGGAAAAGAGTAATAATTATGAAATATTCTCAGAGTGTGCTTCATAAGAAAACTTACCCTCCAGTGAAAAAGACTTTGCCAGAACCTTATTCCACCTGGAGAAAGAGTCTTCTTTTTCTAATTTAATCCCCATTATCTTTCCTGTCTCACCAGACGGGGAAAAACTACACTATTGGAGCAACAATTATGGAGTCACAGTCCAGGGACACCAGCCTACTAAAAGATTAACACTCAATGAAAATATATACAATGCTTCCCCTACAGCACACCTCATCATAACATGTGGGATAGGACTCCAATCTGGTAACAGTGGATTGTAGCTAAAAGAACTACAAAATTCAGACTTCCTCTGAGAAGGAGTAATTAGGGAACTCCAAAGTCAAGAACAGAGACAAAGTAAACACGCTAGAGGCATCCTAAGCCCCTGTCACTTATAGCTTCAGAAAAGATTAACACAGTTAAACTCCTAGGAATATTACCATAAATCCCCACAATAAAGAACCATTGCCCTCAGTTCTCCTTACTCAATGAAAAATGTTTAGCTAGGAAAAAAATTACAATGCATAACAAAATGAAAAAAAAAAAAAATCCTGAAGAGTCAAAGCAATTAGTAGGCGGAGACTTAGCTATGAAGCATATGTTGGAATTATAAAAGAGAATTTTAAATAACTAAAGGCTAATTGGAAAATATAACTGCATGCAAGAACAAATACATGATGTAGGATGTAAGCAAAGAGATAGATATTTTGTATTCAAAAACTAAAAAGAAATGCTAGAAATCAAAACAAAGTAACAGAAGTGAAGACTGCCTTGAATGGACTCATCAGTAGACTGGACAGGGGAGAAGAAAGAATCAATGAGCTTGAAGATAAACCTATACAACCTTTCTAAACAGGAGTGCCAAAGAGAATGAAAAGAAAATCAGATCATCCAAAACCAGTTGGACAATTTCAAAAGGTAGATCATAAATTGGAATACCACAAGGAGGAGGAAGGAAGGAGAGAGGGAGGGAGGAAGAAAAGAAATATTTGAACAAATCATGACAAATAACTTTCCAACATTAATGACAGTGAAGGAAATCAAAATGCTTTACCCCCAAAATACATTTCTTCGACATAGTTTGAGACAGCTGTCAGAGCACCAGCAAGAAAAGATAGCCCTAAACACTGGAGCCCTGAACTCCAATCTTTGGCTGGAGAAATTTGCATTTGTAGAGAATCTGCATTAATGCAGTTAGGCTTTCCCTCCTCCTGATCTAGAAAGGATGAACTAAGCCTGACACTTTTTAAAGTCTAAAATAAACATTTATAAAGGATACTAGAGGAATTCTCTTTTAGGTTTCAACTATACAAGACCGCCTTTGCTAGTCCAGTCTTCTCTCCTTTCCATAACCAATCTTGCCATTAAAACCTGACCTTAAACTATTTTGAAGACACTGTGAACTTACATTCTTTCTATGACTTCAAGATGGTATAAGCTCTCCACCCTGTTAGAGGGGTTGTGTCTTCATTCTGGTTCTTTTTTTTTTTTTTTTTTTGGCCGGGGCTGGGTTTGAACCCACCACCTCCGGCATATGGGACCGGTGCCCTACTCCTTGAGCCACAGGCGCCGCCCTGTGTCTTCATTCTGAAGGCTCTTGTGTCATGTAAAACTATGAGCAAATAAATGTGTGTGCTTGTCTTCTATTAATCTACCTCTTATCAGTGATGCTCAGAAAACCTTCAGAGGGCAAAGGGGAAGTTGTCCTTTAACCTCTGAAACAGCAACCAAAACATAAAGCACAATGCTCAGATCTCTCTCCAGCCAGAGAGAGTTTTGGATCTCTCTCCAAAACTATACTTATGCAGCCTTAAAGAAAGATGGAGACTTTACTTCTTTCATGTTTACATGGATGGAGCTGGAACATATTCTTCTTAGCAAAGTATCTCAAGAATGGAAGAAAAAGTATCCAATGTACTCAGCCCTACTATGAAGCTAATTTATAGCTTTCACATGAAGGCTATAACCCAACTATAGCACAAGACTATGGGGAAAGGGCCAAGGAAGGGGAAGGGAGGGGGAAGATTAGGGTGGAGGGAGGGTAACGGGTGGGGCCACACTTACAGTGCATCTTAGAATGGGTACAGGCAAAACTTACTAAATGCAGAATACAAATGTCTACATACAATAACTAAGAAAATGCCATGAAGGCTATGTTGAACAGTCTGATGAGAATATTTCAGATTGTATATGAAACCAGCACATTGTACCCCTTGATTGCACTAATGTGCACAGCTATGATTTAACATTAAAAAAAATTTTTAAAAAGATTCCCCCCCAAAAAAAACAAAACAAAACTACACTTAGCTACACCATCTGCATATTCAAGCTGAAGAAAACAAAAAAATGTTAATATGAAGAAAATTTTGAAAGAAATGAAAAGAACACCTTGCTTGTAGAGGAATAAATATATTAATTACATCAGAATTCTCATCAGAAACTATGTAAACAAGAAGAGAATAGAGAGAAATATTTAAAGTCTTGAAAGAAAAAAAAAACACTAACCTAGACTTCTATATCCAGTGAAATTTTCCTCAAAAGTACAGGAAAAATTAAGATGTTCTTTGGCAAACAAAGACTGGAGGAATTCATTGCTACCAGGCTTTTTTTGCAAGAAAAGTTAAAGAAATTATTTAGGCAGAAAGAAAAAAATATACAGTTCAGAAACTCCGATCTACACCAAGAAAAGAAGAACTATAGAAGAAAAATATTTAAAAATTTTTTCTTCTTCTTAATTGACCTAAAACACAACTGCTTAAAGTTGTACTAGCAACAATGTATCTCATGGTTATAGCATATGGGTAAGTGCATAATTTCCAGTAATATTATAAAGGGCAAGAGGCAGAAATTGGGAGAATACTCAATTGTAAGTTACCTACACTACTTGTGAAGGGCAGTGCTAATTGCAGTTGGATTTAGACTTCTTTAAAAAGTATGATGGGACCTCTAAGATGGCCAGTAAAAAAATTCTTAAAAAATAGTAAAATCTATATGCTAAAAGATAAAGTCAAATGTCTATGAATAAAAATTATAGAATACAAGCTGTAAAATATGATCTATGTGGGCGAGGCACGGTGGCTCACACCTGATATCCTAGCACTCTGGGAGACTGAAGCAGGTGCATTGCTTGAGCTCAAGAGTTCAAGACCATCCTGAGCAAGAACAAGACCCTGTCTCTGTTAAAAATGGAAAAACTAGTCAGCCACTGTGGCAGACACCTGTAGTCCCAGCTACTCAGGAGTCTGGGGCAGGAAGATCACTTGGGCCCAGGAATTTGAGGTTACTGTGAGCTGTGATGCCACAGCACTCTACTCAGGGCATAGAATGAGAGTCTGTCTCAAAAAATAAAAAGAAAGAAAGAAATGATCTATGACAGAATTCCTAGCTACAAATCATCAACAATGATTGTGGCTATCTAAGCAAAAAGGAGATATTAGATGAGAGGGTTAGAGAACCAAGATGAAGGCTAAACTTCTGAAAAGATGCTCTAAACCATATCACAGAAGGGACCAAAAATCCCCTGCTGCATTGGTAATCCTTCCTCAAATCAGTAATTTCCAAGTTGGAGTCTTATTAACACCTCTCATGGGTGGGGATTTGCTCAAATGGCTGGGCCCCAGCCATAAAGAAAGTTGGGAATCACGTTTTCTTACTTCTACCATGGGAAGGTGAGGCTCAAAAGGAAGGAAATTTTCCAGACACGCAGGATTATATTCAAAAGTTCTAGGCAGCCAAAAAAAAAAAAATGAAGCCAAAAGATATTTACAACATTTCAAATTTTTATCTTTGCCAGAAATTCTAAAGCATGATGATCCCATTTCTTACAGGAAAAGATCAAAATACTCAATGTCCTTACTCAAGGTTACATTAAGAAAGAAAAAGCTTTTAGTGTTTAAATAAAAATTCATGGCTATTCCTACGTAAAGAAAGACCGTAGGTGGTCTTTTACTAGTGTAATAACACAACAGGGTAACTACAATGAAGCATAGCACCAAATTGCCATAGTACTCAAATAATTCCAACTTTTTTGCACCAAACTTTTCACTGTGTATAAATCTATGTGAATTGAACCTAGACTTTAATGAAATATTTGAAGGATTAAAAACCACATAATAGTTACTGAATATACAAAAAAATTATGTTGCATAATATATATGAAATACACACACACGTGTACATATATATACATATAAGAATTTGATTCTTAGTTATACAATCCAAACTACTATTTCTGTTTCTTAAATAGAAATATTTTTGTTTCAAAAATGTCACACAGACTTCCATCTTCAAGTTCTGAGTGTAAGGAGCCTGGAAGCTGACACTCTTTCTTAACAAGTAAAAAGAGCTGAACAGACTGAAAAATCAATAACTTTTCTTGGATACATAGAGAGGTGAGGATATGGGGCAAACCACTGTGCCTAAGATTAAAGAGACACACACAAAAATACAGGCAGGCCCAGCTTAGCAGAGCGGAAAGGCATCAGCAAAAACTGCCCTTAGAACCAGGGCCAGGATAGGAGAACCTAAACAGTAATTGCTGTTGACTCAGGCAAACAAATCTGAAAGTTCAAAACTCCATGATGAATGAAGTCGCAGAGGAGCCCCTACCTCCAGGAACTTGATCAGGTTCTCCCAGTAAATGTTGAGGGGGGGGGGACTCTCATGCTTCTAGGAGAAGGAGAAAGAAAACCATTTTGAAATACACCAAAGAACTCTGTTCTGAACAAGGCTTGCCTTCAGTAGAAACTATTTAATTAGAGCCTAATCTACTGGATTTTTTTGCGGTTTTTGGCCAGGGCTGGGTTTGAACCCGCCACCTCCAGCCTATGGGGTTGGCACCCTGCCCCTTTGAGCCACAGGCACCACCCACTACTGGACTTTTATTAGGACCTAACCAACCTGGAGAAAGGGAGATACTGAACTTCAGCAGGCTCTGGCCCTCCATGTGGGAGAATGAAAATATTCAAGCCCACTCTAGCCACCCTATCTCACTAAGAGAGGGGTGAGGAAAATAGGGAAGCACTATCAAGTTCACAGGACAAACACATACACTCATTAAAAGACAGGGGCCTATCACAGGACTGTGGACACTTCCTCTCACTCCACTCTGTACCACCACATTATTAAAGGCCTTGTTTGGAAGTTAACTTTTACTTGGTACATCATGTCCAGCTATCAAGAAAAAAAATTACAAGACATACTATAAGAGGAAAACAATATAATTTGGAGATACAGAACAACAGAGCAAGACCCAGATACAGCAGAGACATTGGAATTATCAATGGATAATAACTGAACAGTAATTGGAATTATTGAACAGTAAGCTCAAGAACAGACATTTAAAACAACTATGATTGGAAAGACATCACCAGGATGACTTTGAGGGCTTGTCCTCACACATAAATATCAGTTTGAACAACCATCAAAATTACTTTCATGAGAGCTAAGGAATTCGGGTTAGCAATTATAGCACCTGAGTGTACAGCAGAAATAGGAGAATAGTCATTGAAGTAGGTAGAAAGGATAGTTTCATGTTACCTGCATCATCCTTTTACCAAGCAGCACAGCATGAGATACCCTTTGCACAAGGAAGGAAAATTGAAATGAATAATCATTTCATATGCCGCAGACCCCAGCAGCTGGTCTGCCCCAGTGAAAGCTGGCACCAGGCTTACCCCATGACCAGGCTGGCCCCCACAGCTTCAGATACCTGCGCAGTCCTTTTGGCACCAGGACCTAGAACAGCACCTAAGGACAGTCTCCAGGGCAGCCCTCTCCAATGGACCCAGGGGCTAGGTACACCCCATTGTCAGGCTGGCTTTAGTGGCCCAGGGTCCAGGCCAGTTCCACAGATGCAGGCTCCAAGCTTATCCCATCATCCTAGGCTTGACTCAACCTACAGTCCCAGCCCCACAGAACAAGGCATGAAGCCAGTCCCTGTGGACTCATGCACCTAAGCTATCCACCTGCTGACTGAGGCACCAGGAAAGCCCATACAAAGACTCTAGCAGCAAGCTTGGCCATGAACCCTATCCAATGTCCCACCCAGAATCTCTAGACAGGCTGACTAGTGAAGGGTTTTTCTCACCAAAGGCAGTTTGTAAATACTGAAAGAGATGCCTCCTTCCTCAAATACACAAACACCAACACAAGGCCATGGGGATCATGCACAATCATGAAAACCTAACACCAGAAAAGGAACAAAGCAAAGCTCTAATAACTGACATTAAATAAATGGATACCTGTGAACTACCTGATAAAGAATTCAAAATGATTTTCTTAAAGCAGTTCAGTGAGGGTCAAGAGAATACACATGAACAAATCAATGAATTCAGGGAAACAAAAATAAGGAATGCAACAAGGAAATAGAAATCATAATAAAGAGCCAAAAAGAAATTCTGGAGCTGAAGAACACAGTGACTGGATTAAAGGAAATGTATACAGAACTTCAACAGCAGACTTGATCAAACAGAAGGGGAAAAAACAGAAACACAGTAAGCTCAGGAACAGGTGGTTTTAAATTACCTAGTCCCAGGAACGAGAAGAAAAAGAATGAAAAAGAGTGAAGAAATTCTGTAAGACTCATGGGTAACATGAGCAAACTAATTTAAGCACTGTGGGAATCTCAGAAGTATCAAAGGGAAAGAAAGATGTAGAAAGAGTATTTTTAGAAATTATGACATAAAACTCCTCCAATCTGGAGAGGGAAATGAACATCTAGATGCAAGAATTCCAAGAACTGCAAATACATGAAATATAAAGAGATCTTCAGTGAGAGACATTATAATCACATGCTCAAAATTCAAAAACAGAGATTTCTGGAAACAGAAAAGAAAAGCAATCCATCACATATAAAAGAAACTCTATTTGCAGCAGTTTTCAACAGAAAACTTGCAGGCCAAAGCCAAATGGGATAATATGCTCAAACTTCTGAAAGAAATATATGTATGTGGGCAAACCAAAAACATTTAGAAATGAAAGACAGATATTAAAAATAAATAAATAAATAAAAGGCTATTAGGACCAGACTTGCCTTATGAGAAATACTAAAAACAGTTTTTCAAGTTTAAACAAAAGGATGTTTAACTAACAACGTAAAAACCATATGAAAGGGTGAAACTCACTATAAAATTAAGAATATAATTAAGTTCAGAATACACTAATACTATTAAGTTAGCACATAAATCAACTCTAATTCTTATATGTACAGAAGGAGCTTATGTCAACAAAATAGAGGCCATATGTCATAACCCCACAGCCAAAATCCTTTTCTTTAAGACTAGGGAAAAAAAAAAATGCCCACTTTCTCTCTCTTTTTTTTTTTTTTTTTTTTGTAGAGACAGAATTTCACTTTATCGCCCTTAGTAGAGTGCCGTGGCGTCACACAGCTCACAGCAACCTCCAACTCCTGGGCCTAGGCGATTCTCTTGCCTCAGCCTCCCGAGTAGCTGGGACTACAGGCGCCCGCCACAAAGCCCAGCTATATTTTTGTTGCAGTTCGGCTGGGGCCGGGTTTGAACCCGCCACCCTCCATATATGGGGCCGGTGCCCTGCTCACTGAGCCACAGGCGCCGCCCCACTTTTTCTCTCTTTATATTTAGTGTGTATTGGAGATCCTAGCCAGACAAATTAGGGAAATAAAAAGAAATAAAAGTCATCCAAATCAAGAGGAAGAAATTAAATTGCATGTGTTTGCAGAAGACATGATCTTTAATATAGAAAATCCTAAAGACTCCACCAAAATACTGTAAGAAAAAATAAATACACTTAGTAAAGTTGTGGAATATAGAATCAATATACAAAAATAAGTACTACCGGGCGGCACCTATGGCTCAAAGGGGTAGGGCGCCAGTCCCATATGCCAGAGGTGGCGGGTTCAAACCAAGCTCCGGCAAAAAAAAAAAAAAAAAACTGCAAAAATCAGTACTACCTCTATACATTAATAATGACCTATCCAAAATGAAATTAAGAAAACAATTCTATTTATAATAGTATCAAAAAGAATAAGACACATAGGAATAAATTTAATGAAGAAGGTAAAAGCTCTGGCCAATGAAAATGATAAAGCATTGATGAAATATTAAAGAAGACACAAATAAATAGAAAGACATCATGTGTTCATGAACTAAAATAATTAATATTGTTAAAATGGCTAATTTACCCAAAGTGACAAACAGATGCAATCAAAACTGTAATGACATTTTTCACAAAAATATTTAGGAAAAAAATTATGAAATATCATTTAGAACCTCAAAAGACTCCAAAGATCCAGAGCAAGAAGAAAAGATTTTGAAAAAGTAGAAGAAAGTTGAATACATCACACTTTCTGATTTTAAAATAAACTACAAAGCCATGGTGACAAAGTAGCATGGTACTGGAATAAAAATAAAAATATAGAGCAAAGGAAGAGAATAGAGAACCTAAAAAAATTCCACACATTTTCAGTCAATTGGTCTTTGACCAAAGCAACAAAACACATAATAGGGAAAGGGCAATCTATTCATCAAAAGGATATTTGGAAAATTGCATATTCACAAAGGAAGAATGGATTTAGACCTTCATTTCATACCACATACGAACATAAACTCAAAGTGCCTTGAAGACCTAAACATAAAATTTAAACATACTAGAAGAAAACACAGGGGAGCCTCTTGACACTGGCCTTGGTAATGATTTCTGAATATGACTTCAAAAGCATAGGCAACAAATACAAAAGAAACAAATAGATTTTCATCAAACTAAAAAAACTTCTGTAAAGCAAAGGATAACCAATAGAGTGAAGATATAACCAAAAGAATCAGAGAAAATATTTGCAAACCATGTATCTGATAAGCAGCTAATATCCAACATACATATGTATAAGGAATTCAAACAACTTAAGATTGAAAAACATATAACCTAGTTTCTAAAATGGAAAATGGAACAGACATTTTCAAAACAAGACATACAAATGGAAAACAAACTCAGAATCTCTAATCATTAGATAAGTGCAAATTAAAACTATAGTGAGACAGTTTTAATTTTAATTTTCATTTCACATCTGTCAGAATGGCTATTACCAAAAAGTAAAAAATGTAACAGTTGTTGGTGAGGATGTGGAATAAAGGAACTCTTGTACATTGTTGGTGGGAGTTTAAATTAGTGCAGTCACCATGGAAAATAGTATGGAGGGTCCTCAAAAAATTAAAAATAGAGCTAAAATATGATCCAACAAATACACATCTGTATATATCTAAAGACATGAAATTAAAATTTCAAACAGATATATTCACTCCTATGTTCATTAAAGCATTATTCAAAATAGCCGAATATAGAGTCAACTCAAGTGTTCATCATTAGGTTAAAGAATAAAGAAAATATGCTATATATCATTCCATCATTACAAAAAATAAAATCCTGTCATTGTGACAAGATGGATGAAACTAAATATTTTTAGGGAAGAAAATAAATATTCCCTGATCTCACTTATGTGTGGAATTTTAAAAATGTTGAACTCATAGAAGGAGGGAGTAACATGGTTGTTGCCTAGGTCTGGGAACTGTGAGATGGAGGGTGGGAGAAATGAAAAAATGTTGATCCAAGAGTACAAAGTTTAGCTAGAATTAATAAATTCTGTGGATCTACTGAAAAGCATTATGACTATAGTTAAAAATAATGAATTGTGTATTTGATAATTGCTAAGAAAAATTTTAAATATTCTCACCATAAAAAAGAAAGAGGTAATGGATCTGTTAATTAGCTCAGTTGTGATAAGCATTTCATAATGTAAAACATACCAAAATATCACATTATGTACCAAAATGCATTATTTGAAAATTAAGTTCACAAACTAATTCTAGAAAAAGTGCTACATACTTTATGGTGGAATTCACCATGGTTACCTTCAAAGTACTCCCCTTGAGAAGCTCTACATCTGAGGGAGAGAGCATAGGTTTAAAATTGCAAGTCACTAGGAACAGAGTAATCTGGCCAAAAGGCAAGAATCATTGCTGGCCCTGAGTACTGAAAACAATACTCAGTGACCTACAATACTGTCCCAGCCCTAAGTCATATATTGGCAGTCATAAGATTAAGACAAGACAGAATTGCAGTAAACGGGATGTGTTAGGAGCTCAGTTGTACAGTTAAAGAAAAACTACTTGTTTATTTTTTTTCCAGGTTACATTGATTGCATTTGTTAGGTAAAGTCCCTCTTACAATCGTGTCTTGCCCCCAAAAGGTGAGGCACACACCAAGGCCCCACTCCCTCCCTCCTTCCCTCTCTCTGCTCTTCCTTTCCCTACCTCTCCCTCCTTCTTTCTCTCTCTGCTCTCCCCTTCCCCTACCCCCACGGTGACCTTAATTGTCATTAATTGTCCTTATATCAAAATTGAGTACATAGGATTCATGCTTCTCCATTCTTGTGATGCTTTACTAAGAATAATGTCTTCCACTTCCATCCAGGTTAATACAAAGGATGTAAAGTCTCCATTTTTTTAATGGCTAAATAGTATTCCATGGTGTACATATACCACAGCTTGTTAATCCATTCCTGGGTTGGTGGGCATTTAGGCTGTTTTCACATTTTGGTGATTGTAAATTGAGCTGCAATAAACAATCTAGTGCAAGTGTCCTTATGATAAAAGGATTTTTTTCCTTCTGGGTAGATGCCCAGTAATGGGATTGCAGGATCAAATGGGAGATCTAGCTTGAGTTCTTTGAGTTTTCTCCATACTTCCTTCCAAAAATGTTGTATTAGTTTGCAGTACCACCAGCAGTGTAAAAGTGTTCCCTTCTCTCCACAACCATGCTAGTATCTGCAGTTTTGAGATTTTGTGATGTGGGCCATTCTTGCTAGGGTTAGATGGTATGTCAGGGTGGTTTTGATTTGCTTTTCTCTGATAAATAGGGATGATGAGCATTTGTTCATATGTTTGTTAGCCATTCGTCTGTCTTCTTTAGAGACGGTTCTATTCATGTCTCTTGCCCATTGATATATGGGATTGTTGGCTTTTTTCATGTGGATTAATTTGAGTTCTCTATAGATCCTAGTTATCAAGCTTTTGTCTGATTGAAAATATGCAAATATCCTTTCCCATTGTGTAGATTGTCTATTTGCTTTGGTGGTTGTCTCCTTGGCTGTACAGAAGGTTTTCAGTTTAATTAAGTTCCATTTGTTTATTTTTATTGTTGTTGCAATTGCCATGGCAGGCTTCTTCATGAAGTCTTTCCCCAAGCCAATATCTTCCAGTGTTTTTCCTATGCTTTCTTTGAGGATTTGTATTGTTTCATGCCTTAAATTTAAGTCCTTTATCCATCTTGAATCAATTTTTGTGAGTGGAGAAAGGTGTGGGTCCAGTTTCAGTCTTTTACATGTGGATATCCAGTTCTCCCAGCACCATTTATTGAATAGGAAATCTTTCCCCCAAGGTATGTTCTTGTTTGGTTTATCAAAGATTAGGTGGTTGTAAGATGTTAGTTTCATTTCCTGGTTTTCTATTTGATTCCAAGTGCTATGTCTCTATTTTTGTGCCAGTACCATGCTGTCTTGACCACTATGGCTTTGTAGTACAGCCTAAAATCTGGCATGGTGATGCCCCCGGCTTTATTTTTATTACTAAGAACTGCCTTAGCTATACGGGTTTTTTTATGGTTCCATACAAAACGCAGAATCATTTTTTCCAAATCTTGAAAATACGATGTTGGTATTTTAATAGGCATAGCATTGAATAGGTAGATTGCCTTGGGAAGTATAGACATTTTAACAATGTTGATTCTTCCCATCCATGAGCATGGTATGTTCTTCCATTTGTTAATATCCTCTGCTATTTCCTTTCTGAGGATTTCATAGTTTTCTTTACAGAGGTCCTTCACCTCCTTTGTTAGGATGTATTCCTAGGTATTTCATTTTCTTTGAAGCTATGGTGAAGGGAGTTGTGTCCTAAATTAGCCTCTCATCTTGACTGTTGCTAGCATATACAAAGGCTCTGATTTGTGGACATTGATTTTATATCCTGAGACATTACTGTATTTTTTGATGACTTCCAAGAGTCTTGTGGTTGAGTCTTTGGGGTTCTCTAAGTATAAGATCATGTCATCAGCAAAGAGGGAGAGTTTGACCTCCTCTGCTCCCATTTGAATGCTCTTTATTTCCTTGTCTTGCTTAATTGTATTGGCTAGATACAGGGATCCTCAAACTTCACATGAGGTGGTGTGATTGTATTTGTTCCCGTTTTGTTTTTTTACTTCAAAATAAGATATGTGCAGTGTGCGTAGGAATTTGTTCATTTTTTTTTAAACTATAGTCAGGCCCACCAATCATCTGAGAGACATTGAACTGGCCCCTTGTTTAAAAAGTTTGAGGACCTCTGGGCTAGAACTTCCAGCACTATGTTGAAAAGTAATGGTGACAGAGGACAACTTTGTCTGGGTCCAGTTCTAAGAGGAAAAGCTTTCAGTTTTACTCCATTTAGTAAAATATTAGCTGTGAGTTTGTTATAGATAGCTTCAATCGGTTTCAGAAATGTGCCACCTATGCCTATACTCTTCAGTGCTCTAATTAGAAAAGGATGCTGGAATTTATCAAATGCTTTTTCTGCATCTATTGAGAGGATCATATGGTCTTTATTTTTGCTTCTGTTCATAAGGTAAATAATGTTTATGGACTTGTGTATCCCTTGCATCCCTGGGATGAAATTGGTCTGTTCAGGAGCTCTAAAACCTTTACTCTCTCTTTAAAGCTTTCCACTGTGCTGTATTTTCTCATGCCTGAGACTTAAATAAAAGCCAATGAGGAACATTGAAGGAGGCCGTACCCTGTTTCTCCTTTCAGAGTGCTTGCTAGTGTTCGCCTCCCTGGGTCCCTCAATTCAATGCAAATGGACTGAATAGGTGTTATTCATTTTATGTTGGATAACACAGATGCATACCCACACCAGCACCTCATCCACCCTTCAAAGCACTTTTTCTAGTATGAGTTTGTGAACTTGCCAGAACTCATAAGAGGTCGATGGCCATTCCACAGAAAGAGTCCCAACATTGCTTTGAAGTGTAGACAAGGCACTGGTGTCAGTGCATAGCTTCCCAAGGGGAGACTTCAGAGGTGACTGTAGGCATATTCAGCAATGAGGTTTGTAGTATTTTTTTTTTTTTTAGGATGAGTTCATGAACTTAATTATCTGACCTCATATATAAAAGTTTGTCAATTATACCTCAAGAAAGATGAAAAATTGATTTATCAAAATGTAAAAAAATTAAATATAAAAAAATATAATTAAAGCTGCTATTATTACTATGGTAAGGAATGTAATGAAAAAAGTAGAAGAACATATGGATAAAGTAAAGAGATGTTAATTTACTTAGGATGCAATGGATTTGTTTCCACTATAGGTTTCAGTTCATCATTATCCACCTTGGTCTTGGGTCACCCAGGTGGATCATTTTCAAGATCAAAATCACCAGAATGGAACTTCTCAAACCACTGACATACTATGCATTCATTAGCCACATCCTTCCCAAACACTTTGGTGATATTTAGAGCTGTCTGCAGTGCATCGGTTCTGAGATGGATCTCATGTGCAAAAATAACATGAAGTTTTTACTTTTTTATGGTTTCACAAAGATGGCTCTTAAAAAATTGAAAGATAATCACAAGCCAAAATGTGCTTTTGAAAGAATGAGAATGTACCTTCATGACTCAAAGAGAACAAAACAAGAAGTGTCAAAGTGAAATGTCAGAAATATCAACTGTCAAATTTAGTACCTAAGGAAATCAGACATTTCATTCTTAATAACCTAATAGTTTTGTGAATTATAACAAATGTTCCACTCTGGTGGTGAATATTGATAATAGAGGAGGCTATCCATATGTAGGGAAAGGGGGCTATGCATATGTAGTGGAAGGGTTATGTGCAAAATATCACCCTACTTTCTTCTCAGTTTTGCTGTGAACATGAAACTGCTAAAAAAAAATTCAAAAATATATACAGTTTTAAAAAGGCTTAATTTATAATCGGAGATTATTTTCTAGTTTGGAAGAATCTATCCAAAAAATATAAAGTATCATAGATTAGTATGAAAGATAAGGTTAATGAGATATTTTTATGTAAGATGCTACCTGGGTGTAGGGCCTGACATATGAGTGGTAATAGATATTTGTGTAAATAGGTAAGATGCCTTCTTATTAAAAAAGCAAACAAACAAAAAAAAACTAGCAATCCTTCAATTTACTAAAATATATAAAAACAGAGCATATATTCTTAAATTTCTAACAAAAATATATCAGGAAACGAGGTATAAAATAAAAAGTTGGATGAATTCTAAAGCAGTCAGAGAGAACTGCATAATTTATTCAAAAGACAAGAAGGTTAAAGACAATGTTAATTCTAAAATATCTGAGGGCTATAACGTATAGGAGATAGTTTACACAAAAATAATAATTAGTTATTCTCTATCTCAACAGAGCATAGAAAAAGGCAAAAATTATCTTCACAGTGATATGGAAGGTTGGTATAAAAATTAAAAAAAAAATCCTGACAGTATGTACAAAAGAAAACTCTTGTTTTCTTCTCATTACAAAAGAAATATATAGTCCAGGTAGAAAGTTTTTAATGTCCAAACATACAATGAAAAAAATAAAATCACACACAATTCTGTTACTCAGGAATGTCCACTGGCAACATGTCTGTCTTCCACATGATTTTTATTTTAATCATTTTGTCTCATGGATGTGCTAGAAATTATTTAGCAAGTTACATATATCACGTGTTGACTATAATTATGTTATCATATTTAATACTATGATGAATAATCTTGTATAATAATCTCTGTGTGTGTATATAGGAATGCCTCTTTTTACTGCATTTCATTTAATTATGCTTTGCGGATATTTCTACCGATTGAAAGTTTGTGGCAACCCCGCATGGAATAAGTCTATTGGCACCATTTTGCCATCACTTTGCGTCTCTGTGTCTCCTTTAGATAGTTCTCAAAATAGTTCAAACATGTTCATGACTATTATGTCTGATTATCTTTGAAGTTACATCTGTGACTGTTTGGGGCTCTTATGTCAATGTCCTGTGTGCTGTGATGGCTCCACCTCCCTGGCACTTTCTCTTTCTCGTTCTCTCATCTAGCCTCCCTATTCCCTGAGACACAACAATATTGAAATTAGGCCAGCTAATAACCTACAATGGCCTCTTAGGGCTCAGAGGAAGAATCACAGTTCTCTCACATTAAATCAAAAGCTAGAAATAATTAAGTTTAGTAAAGAAGACTTGTCAAAAGCCAAGACGTAACCAAGCTAGGCCTTTCAGCCAAGGTGTAAATACAAAGGAAATGTTCCTGAAGGAAATTAAAAGTGCCAGTCCAGTGAACACATAAAGAAAAATGAAACTGCCTTATTTCTGATACAGAAGATATTTTAGTGGTCTGGAGAAAAAAATGAAACCAGCCACAATATTCTCTTAAGCTGAAGCCCTATCTAGAGCAAGACCTGAACATTCTTCAATTTTATGAAGGCTGAGAGATATGAGGGACTTTCAGAAGAAAAGTTGGGAACTAGCAGAGGCTGATTCATGAGGTTTCAGGAAACAAGCCATCTCGATAACACAGAAGTGGAAAGTGAAGCGAGTGTTGATGCAAGAAGAAAGTGCAGCAAATTCTCCAGCCAGGATAACTGATAAAAGTGAAACCAATGAGACATTTTTAATGCAGATGCAACAGGCTTGTATTAGAAGAAGATGCTATCTAACTAGGACTTCCATACCCAGTGAGAAGTCAATGCCTGGCTTCAAAGCTTCACAGGGCAGGTTGATTCTCTAGTTAAGGGCTAACACAGCTGTGACCTAAAGTGGAAGCTGGTGATCACTGCACTTTCTGAAAACCCTAGGGTCCTCAGAAAGTATGCTAAATCTACGCTATGCTTTATAAACGGAGCTGCAAAGCCTGGAAGACAGCACATCTGTTGACACCATGGTTTACTCAATATTTTAAGACCGCTGATGAGACTTACTGTTTAGGAAAAAAAAAAATGATTTCTTTCAAGATATTACTATCTTTGACAATGCACCTTTTCACCCAAGTGCTCTGATGGAGATGGACAAGGAGACAAATGTTTGCACGCCAGCTAACACTACATTTATTCTGAAGCCCATGGATCAACAAGGAATTTCGACTTTCAAGTATTATTATTTAAGAAATAATCTATCGCTGCTATGGAGAGTGATTTTTCTGACTGATAGGAGCAAAGAAAATTGAAAATATCCTACAGAGGATTCAAAATTCTAGAGGCTGTTAAGAACATTTGTGCTTCATGGAAGGAGATCAAAATGTCCACATGAACAGGAGTTTGAAAAAACTTGGTTCCTCGGGATATAAATTATAACAAAGATATTTGTACCAAAATGTTTATTGCAGCCCAAATCATAATTGCTAAGTCATGGAAGAAGCCCAAGTGCCCATCCACCCAGGAATGGATTAATAAATTGTGGTATATGTACACCATGGAATATTATGTAGCCTTAAAAAAGATGGAGACTTCACCTCTTTCATGTTTACATGGATGGAGCTGGAACATATTCTTCTTAGCAAAGTATCTCAAGAATGGAAGAAAAAGTATCCAATGTACTCAGCCCTACTATGAAACCATGAAGTATAGCCCATGAATAAGGGAAAAAGGGATAGGGAGGGGAGGGAGTGGGGAAGATGGGTGGAGGGAGGGCGATTGGTGGGACTACACCTATGGTGCATCTTACAAGGGTACATGTGCAATTTACTAAATGTAGAATACAAATGTCTTAACACAATAACTAAGAAAATGCCGTGAAGGCAATGTTAACCAGTTCGATGAAAATATTTCAAATTATATATAAAACCAGCACATCCCCACGATTGCATTAATGTAAACAACTATGATTTAATTTTAAAAAAGAGAGAGAGAAGAAGAAGAAATAGAAAAGCTAGCGGGGTGTGGTGGTGAGTGCCTGTAGTCCCAGCTACTCAGGAGACTGAGGCAAAAGGATCGCTGAAACTTACGAGTTTGAGGTTGCTGTAAGCTATGACACCACCACACTCTAGTCTGGGTAAAAGAGTGAGACTCTGTCTCAAAAAAAATAAATAAATAAAAATTAAAAAGAAAAAATTTGGTTCCACCTTTCATGGATGACTCTGAGGGGATCAAGACTTCAGTGGAGGAAGTGGCTGCAGATGTAACAGAATGGAAGTGGAGCCAACGATATCACTGAATGGCTGTAATCTCATGATCCAATGATCCCAGATGAGAAGCCTCTTTTTAGGAATGAGCAAAGCGATTTCTTGAGATGGAATCTTTTCCTAGTGAAGATGCTGTGAACCTTGTTAAAATGACAACAAATTACTTCAAATGTTCCATAAAGGTAGCTGTTAAATAGTAAGGTATGAGAGAATTGACCCCCAATTTTGAAAGAAGCTCCATTAAGGGTAAAATGTTAACAGCATTGCAGGCTATAGAGAAATCTTCCGTGACTGGAACAATCAGTCCATGCGGCAAACTTCATTGTCATCCCATTGTTAAGAAATGACCACAGTCACCTCAGTGGTCAGTCAACCTTGAGGAAAGACCCTCACCAAAAAGTTTATGACTCACTGAGGGCTCAGATGGTTGTTAGCAATTTCTAGGAATAAAGTATATTTTAATTAAGGTATGTCCATTTATACATAAGGTTATTGTACATGCAATAAACTGCAGGAGGATATAAACATAACTCCTATAGGCACTCAGACACCAAAAAGTTCCTGTGACCTGCTTTCCTGGGATATTACCTTTATTATAGTGGTCTGGAACCAGATCTAAATTTCTCTGACGTACCTGTATTTGATTTTTGCCACTGTAAATTCACAGAATATACAAGTTTAGAGAGTATAAAATGTTGTTTTGTGTTGTAAAATTACCTCCCCAGAATGACTGTTTCAACTTCATTTCTAACATCAAATGTATGAGTGTTGTTCTACATGAAATTGTATTTCATCCATCTGGTCTAACTTTGTAGTGTTTTCATTATTATTTCAACTCACTTTCATAAACTGCCTCATTTCTTCCTTGGGTGCACTGATCTCATTCTTAAAATTTTCCAAATGTTCATCCTATCTTTAAAGTTTTCCAATTTATTCTTTATTTTATATTTTATCTTTTACTGGACATGTTTAAACATGTTTTTTTTCCTCTCTCTTTCTGTCTCCCTTCTCTTTTCTAGTCCTTTAAAAAATTATCACTTACACCATGTTCTAATGAATATTCAACTATATTTATTCAAATAATTTTACTTATTTTTAATGTGTATGTGTTGATCAGTGTGAGGTAAAGTTCTAACTTCTCTCAAAATAATTGACTAACTAGATCCACTTATCAAGTAACCTATATTTGTTCTGCTAACTTTAAATGCAATCAAAAATGTCTCCAAAATACTTTCAAGGAAATGTGTCTATTTCTGAATTTTGCATTTTGTTTCTTTTGCCAATACCATATTATTTTAATAACTAAGTTTAAAAATACATTTAATATTCCACAGTTTTAGTTAGTCCCATTCCTCAGTAGTTTTTATCTGTTCAAACAGGGTTACCTTGATTTATGGGCTTATACGAACTTTAATCCAAAAAATATAATACCTATAGAATTCTTACTGCAATTAAACTAGACATATGTGTCAACCTGAGGATGATATTTCAACATATGGTCCTTACATAAAACATGTAATAATGAAGGAGAAATATGTAAAAGACAGGTGAAAATAGTGAGATCAACTGAAACTAAAGATCTGCTCATCTTTGGACCCAAAGTCAGCCTTTGTGAGTCAATTATAACTCAAAGGCCCCACTTAAAATGAGGGACTAAAGCTAGATTTGTTACTTGAAGTCAGTAGCTTGGAGAAGTTTTAAAAGACAAAAAAAAAGTGTACCTTCAAGGAAATTTCATGTAGCTATGTGTTATGGATTAAATTATATCCTCCCCAAACTTACAGGTTTGTTACTTGAAGTCAGTACCTTAGACAAGTTTTAAAAGACAAAAAAAAAAAAAAAAAGTACGTTCAAGAAAATTTCATGTAGCAATGTGTTATGGATTCAATTGTATTTTCCCCGAACTTATATGTTGAAGTCCTAATCCTCAGTAGTTCAGAATGTAACCGTCTTCAAAGATACAATCTGTAGAGAGGTAATCAAGCTAAAATGAGGAAATTAGGATGGAACCTAATTAGGTGTCAGTAAAGAAAGGGGTAATGTGGAGACACACAGAGATCCATGGACAGATGAAGGCAGTGATTACGGTGATGCTTCTATAATCCAAAGAATGCCAAAGAAGAACAGCAGATCTCCAGAGCCCAGGAGAGAGGCAGGAAAGAGATTCTTCCTGACAGCCACCTAGAGAATCCACTCTGCCAACACCCTGCTCTCACACTTGGAGACTCCAGAACTGTGAGCTAGTAAACTCATCTTGTTTAAGGCATTCAGTCTGTGGTAGTTTGTCATAGTAGCCCTAATTAGCTGCTAATACTCTGCAGAATACTATATACTTTGCAATGCATAGCAAACTAATACTCTGTGATGTTATAGAGAATTGTAGACCCGGAGAAGCTGGGAGACAAAGACCTGTCGTATTGCCCAGGACCTGAGCCACGTCGGCTGAGACTTTGGTGACTAGCTCTGTGATATGCCCAGAGCCCATAAACTGTGATGACAGGATGTGACTCTGCCCCTATAGTCAATGGGAAGAGGGAGCAGGGTAAACACATACAAAATTAAAACTAGTGACTTTGGGAGAAAAGAACAAAAAAAAAAAAAAGTTCAAGATTAACTCACACGCTAAAGCTCCCAAACATTAAGCATCAAAGGCTAATGAAGGTGGATAATGGAAGTTCAAAGTCAGAGCATAAAATCACTTCAACGGAAAGTAATTTATGGAACAGTGTGAGAGATTTTAAAATAAGTATGTACAGGAGGATCAATATGGTATAAATAAAACTAAATCATCTAAAAAACAGCAGGCAACAAAGAAGTACCTTAAAATGAATATAAAACATATGTAGAAATCTTAAATAAGAATCTTACCCATGGAATTAAAGTACTACCTAAGAAAGGAACTCTAAACCAGACCCAGTTGAAGACAGAAGAAACAAAGAAAATACTGATTTTCTAAAGAATCAATCCATAGGTAAAGAGGTAAAAAAATATGGAAAGAGCAATTAAGATATATGTATAAAATACTGAACCACGGCAGTGTAAGCTCAGAGTTTCAGAAGAGAGGAGAGAAATGGCTTAGGCGCTTATTTGACAAGAATAGAGCTGAGAGTTTTCTAGAACTTAAAAACACACAACTTCTCAGGTCAAATTCCTCCACGTAGGACTGAGTGGCATATAAATATAAATGCAGATTTAGGCACAACATTGTAAAACCATTGTAGAGATTTTTTTTTTAACATCTTAAAATTTACCAAAAGGGAAAAGACAGATTACTTACAAGGAATTGCAAATTAGCCCAAGGCTGGCTTTTCAATAGCAAAACCTAAAAACTTAAAAAAAAAATACAATAACATCTTCAAAGTGCTAATGTTATATTCTAGTCATTCCAGAGCACAGGCAAAATAAAGATTCTTCAAACATGCAAAGACTAAACAAGAGAGTTTATATTTTTAAATAAAGTAAGCCCAGAGAGAGAGAATAAGGCAAAAACAATATCAGTAAATGAAAATAGTGATACAATTATGTTGGGAAATTTAATTAACACCTGAAAGTAAAATAGGGTTTTGACAACACTAAAACTCTAGGAAGTAATATATACATATAAAAGAACTTTAAACAGGGGATCAAAGCATCATAAGGTAGTTTTTATGCTTAAGAGAGGGGTAGAAATATTAAATAATTATAAATGTCTGACAATAACTTGTGTGATTAATCAAATGTTAACTTGAGACAAATTATTCAAAGAATGGAATTTATAACTTCCAAATCAGAAGAGGAAAATGTAAACATAGCAAAAGTAAATTCAACAGAATACAAAAAAAAAAAAAGAATGAGAAGCAAATAAAAATGATTATAGACAATAGAATGTAAGTTGGAAGAAATAAATAGAAACATTAGTATATCAATAATCATGAGTGTAATTTAATTATTGCCACCTTTTAAATTGGAAGAGAAAAGAAATTCGTCTTTGATATTCTGCTTTTAAGAAGAAAACCTAAACAAAATGACTCTGAAGATGAAATATTATGACATAGGAAAAAGATACACTATGTAGATTCTAATAAAAAGAAATAAGGTATTGTAATAGAAGGTGATGGACAGCTACTGTAGTTGGAGATATCTGTCAAGTGTGGTGGTTTTAAAGCTGAGACCTGAATTGTGAGAAGGAACAGTCACAGAAAGATCTGGAAGCTTAGCATGGAAGGCAGGAGAAATAGAAAGCACAGCAGCCCCAAAGTGGGACAAGTTTAGCGTGTTGGAGACGCCAACAGAGACAGTGGGATTGGATCCTGAGGGAAGCGAAGGAGGGAAGTGACCACGTCGGAGGCAGGCGGTGACAGATCATGCTGGCCCTGGTGGGCAATGGTAAAAAGTATGTTTTAGCCCATGGGTGATGGACACTATGGGTTAATTTTAAGCCAGACTCTGACATATTCTAACTGTACGAGCCAGAAATGGGCCCTTACCAGACAGGGAAGATGCCACCACTTTGATTTTAGACTTCCTAGCCTCCAGAACTATGAGAAATAAATTTCTGCTGTTTACAAACCATCCATTCTTTGGGGCTTTGTTATAGCACCCTGAACAGTCTCACAGCATACTCCAGACACTTCTTCCATGGCCAAGTTCTACGGAGAGCTGAGTAACCATGAGAGACCAAAAGCAACCGGAAAACAAGAGAGCAGGACTTCTTTATGCAAAAAATAGGACAGGATTTCAGAATTTTAGAATAGAATTATTTGTGAAAGCAAACTAACAGAACTGAGTGACTACTCGCCGTTGGACTGAAGATTAGCTAAGCACAGGACTCAAATCCTTGACATGACAGACTAGGTACCATGAACAAGAGAAGTCAGGATCTGCCTCTGACAGAAATGTTTTCTGAAATAAATGGGAACGCGAACCAGCGTGATGAAAACGAGTATGTTTAATACAACCTGGGCTGTCCAGAAAGTCTCCAGTCGTGTAAAATGAAAAAATAACATCAGGTGTGGCTAGATACTTTTCGGACAGCTCTAGTACAGCCATTATACTCATTTCTAGAAAATATACGGGATACTGGCTTGTAGGGCAACTATTTTGGGTCCTTCAGAACACGCTCTTAAGAATGACTACCTCTGCTGAGTGAGTCTATGGTTTAACGACAGTGGAACCCTTTGTCCTTTCTTTTCTGCACAGTTTTGTTTTTGAATGATGAGTTCAAATAAAATTCTTTTATTTAAAAAAGAAAGCCACAGCCATTTGATAATTACTCTCTATTATACTAGCCCTTCAATTTCCATTTTGCTCATTTATTCTGAATTTGACTATGACTAATTTGCTTGTCAAAAAGCCCCCTGTGAATTCTGTGGCAGTGAGGATAAAAACAAATTAAGCATAATCTTATTTTACCTATAAGTTGCCTATACTAATAGAAAAAAAGGGGTATAAAACCTGTTAAGACTGTACATTGAAGATTAAAAATTTTGAGATGGAAATCTTCGTAATTCTTTTAAATAGGTTCTTCATAAGTCATATGAAAGTATTTGTTTTGACAGGTAATTTTCTGTTCGTGTTCGGAATCTCCATTTCTAACACTTTTTCTCTGAAATTGTGGAAAATGAGTCACTAAAAAATGTTCGCATAACACTTTCCTCTTGAACAAATGGAAAGATGAATGCTTTTTTTGAAAAGAAGATACACAATTCAATTTAAATAACTCCGTATTGTGTTTGTTTCTGTGGAAGTCACAGACCAATGATTTTCTATAATTATATTTATATGTAGATTACCTTCTGTATTTATTCGTATATATCTTTATGATTAAAACTCACTTTCATGGGGAAAAACATATGTAGCTACTGTAAGTTTTATTTGAACCCAATAGTAAATTTCTGAGGACACCACTTAATAGGAAAAACAGAATCCATCTTTTATTACCAAAATAAAAATACAGTACAGCCTCCAGAGCAGAGCACCTTTCTACTTTGACCACCTGCTTAAGTGGACCTAATTTCCATAGACTAGACATAAACTAATGTATGTGTTAGTACAGTAGGGCTATTTCTTTATGTTGACCATTTTGTTACAGTCTCTTGGTTAGTAAACTTACTGAGTTTATTCATGCATTTTATGTTTACATATATTTTTATATGGCTAGCATTAAATCAGATTTTATTAATAGTAAGATTAAGGGATTACACCATGAACAATTCAGGGACGGTACCTAATAGTAAATACTGGTAGACAGTGCAAACATTTACTAAGTCTTAAATAGCTTCTTCCCTCGGGTGATTTTCAATTTAAGAGCATGGAAAGAAGCTGGGTGCCCATAGCTCAGTGAGTAGGGTGCCAGCCACATACACCGAAGCTGGTGGGTTCAAGTCCAGCCTGGGCTTGCTAAACAACAATGACAACTGCAGCCAAAAAATAGCTGCGACTTATGGCAGGCACCTGTAGTCCCAGCTACTCAGGAGGCTGAGGCAAGAGAATCACTTAAGCCCAAGAGTTTGAGGTTGCTGTGAGCTGTGACACTCACCACACTCTACTGAGGACAACATAGTGAGACTCTGTCTCAAAAAAAAAAAAAAAAGCATGGAAAGAAAATGACAACCAAGTATCTATGTGTATTCTGTTTGGTTTGTTTTTAAAACATCTAACATTTAAGCATGATTATACACTTCAAAGAGGATACCAGGGAGCAGAGAGGGACGCAACTCCTATCAGCAGAGCAGTTTTCCTCAAAATGTATTCTGCAAAACACCACCTATTTGCAAAGTTCAGGGAAAGAGATTTTCAAAATGAGTGTTATGTGATGGTGAATGTGCCAGTCTCATTCTTAATTCATCTCAGCCCATTTCCCCTTACCTTTTTCTCAAATTCTCCTGCCTCAGAGCCTCGTAGAATTCTTTGCTTCTTCAAATTCAGAAAGGTTGCCAGTGCCTGGCACACAGGAGGTGCTCAATAAATAACTGTTTATGTAATGACTTTGTATAATCTACTCCCTTCTTATAGATAGTGTACATTGCCCATTAAGGGCTTTGAGTAGCATTAGATAGTCAATGAATCTGCTTGGTTTTTCCTTAACACAGTGTCTGTACAATGTATGTGACCATTTTTTCCTAGTCCCATCTCTTATAATTAGTGTTAAATTAAAAATACTTCCTTTGGTAAAGGCTGCCACAAAAGATTTTTGAAAGATCTTTGAAATCAAAAAGAACTCACGTTCCTTGGGGCGGTGCCTGTGGCTCAGTCGGTAAGGCGCCAGCCCCATATACCGAGGGTGGCGGGTTCAAACCCGGCCCCAGCTGAACTGCAACCAAAAAAAAAATAGCTGGGCGTTGTGGCGGGCGCCTGTAGTCCCAGCTACTCGGGAGGCTGAGGCAAGAGAATCACTTAAGTCCAGGAGTTGGAGGTTGCTGTGAGCTGTGTGATGCCATGGCACTCTACAGAGGGCCATAAAGTGAGATTCTGTCTCTACCAAAAAAAAAAAAAAAAAAAAGAACTCACGTTCCAAAATGCTGCCCACCCCATTCACCAAACTCCCATTCAAATACAAATGTCACTTAGAAAGTGTACTTTAGGACGAAACCAGTGTCGGCCATTGCGACCACACCAAGAATGAGTTTGTCAGCTTACCAAACAGCAGCTATGGGTAGACAGAATGGATTGCGGGGGAAAATTATGGCAGGCAACCTCAGGAGGCAGAGGGAGAGATTGCAGGGGAGGACTCCAGCCACCCAGGGGAAACAGCGAGGGTGCCTGCCTGGGAGAAGCCTTTTTAAAAGGAAAGGTTAGTTATGTTGATGAAAAAAGGACTTTTTCCATATTTTCCTCCACCAGCTCTGGCTAAAGTAGTTTATTACACAGTTATTGTTTTTAACTCTGCCACTATAGTGCACATACATGAAATAATATTAGGGTTCTCTCTATTTTGCTTATTGGTTTGTTTTATTTAGGATTTGTTTTAAGCTGGTTTGGTCTTAAAGACACAAAATCACTCACCCACTTTTCCTCACTAAGGAGAGAGTCCAGTGGGCATGCACAGGCCACCAATGCCCTTGTTATTAGCAATAGTCCTAGCACCAATAGCCGGTTCCTTGAAACATCCATTCTCTGCCTAGCTGTTCAGATACATGATTTCACATAATGTTCATAGTACTTAACAAAGATTTAACATGAAAAGATCTCGAGACACAAGCTGTTTAAGTAACTCCTCTTGAGAGAAAATATGCTGAAAAAGTGAGGTCTAAGAGAACAGAGGTCTTCTCAAGGAGACCCCCAGGATACACCTGTGCAGTCCTCTATGTGGTGACTCAGTTCTTAGGAATTTGTAGAAACTTAACTTCCTGGAAACTAACGCTTGCTTCTGTTTCTGTAAGAGCCCCAGCCAGCATCTCCAGCTTAATTCAAACTGACCAATAAGAAAGGTACCCATGGCCAGAACTTTTTGACTGGGGGTAAAAAGATGACTAAGCCAGTCAGAAGCTCGGCCATTTTTCATTCTTCTGTGCTGTGCTCTGTGGGCTGAAATAATGTCCTTCCTCTCTTAACTACCGCGGTGGGGTGTTCATTCTCTCCACTGGGCCTCATCTTCCTACTCTAACTTCTGGGTAATGAATCAGGATTCAAACCCACCAATGACTGACTGTAAATCACACTGTCTTTCTCTTCTGCTAGGATACCATCCTTTGTCCTTTAACTTGTAAGAAAGGCCAAAAGGAAAGATTATCACTCCAAAAAAAGGTAAGATTATCACTTCAAATATGTTATTCACCTGGCTGTCCAGGGACATTTACCAAGTGACAGGTTTGTTGCATGCCATGGGGTTTGGAAATAAGACAAGCCTTCCAGGATAAGGTAGTGTAAAAATGACAAGGAAAGAAATGTGCGAAGAATTCAGATCAGAAATTACCACAATAATCATCTCCTGATACTTCAGAAAATATCACAACATTTATTTTTATCTAAATGGATATTACGTGAGAGAAAAAGAAAACAACTAATCTGAGTCCTTAATCTTTTATAAGTCAAGGACTTTGGAGAGTGTCTGGACCATGGACTTAACACTCACGTAGAAAAGGCATTAGACGGAGTTCATTCCAGTTTCTTTGTTCATTTGTTTGTTTTTAGTTTAGAATTTGCATATGCCTACTTGATTTCCGGGCCCCCTACAGATAGTATATGATATAGGCCATCAAATTACATTGAGCATAAAATAAGAATCCCAATAAATAGTAGATATACAGATGTTTGTGGAAAATTAGAAGTCAGTTGCAACAAATAGAACTATATTGAAAGAAAAAGAATCAATGGAAATATATTATAGTTAATCAGAGAAAATACAGAAGTTTATCTGCAAAGCCAAACTTTACTTGAAGTAAATTTCAAGTTGGAATAAATAGGTCTCTCATATAAAAGGATTTTTAGCAAATTAATGAACAGTTTCTACCAGGAGTCAAGCCTAGAGCATAGTAGATTCCAAATTCTTTGCTCGTAATAGGTTCTAGAATGTTAGTCATGCATTGATTACCAAAGGATATTTTGGGCAACATTTGGAAAGCAAAGTAATAAACAGATCTGGTCAGATCTCTTCTAAAGACCCTTTGAGAATAATATCAACCAAGTCACTTATTGGATTTAATAATGAGGAAAGTGAGTTGGGAAATACCAGATGTTAATGAACAGCTGTTCAAGGCTTCGCCTTGAATAGGAGGTTCATTAGTTTATTCAAGTCTACTTTAGATCAGAGGCAGATTATTTAATAATAATTTAATATTGCTTCCTCCAAAATGTACTATTAAAATATTTTTAGCATTCTTGCTCATTGTACAGAATTAAACCTGAGATAGCTTTGTGGTGGCTTTTTCCCACCCATGATTTCTGGGAAAGTATTGGTTACATTGGAAATTTACAGATCATGAACTTTTTTTTTGTCCAAAAGAAACTGAATGGATAATACTGGTCACAATATTTTAAATTTATATAGAATCAAATAGTTACAAAAAAGTACTTTTTCCTACATTATCTCCTTTGATGTTTATAGTTAAATATACTCTATACCACAAAGCAACACAAATACTAAAATTTAGGCATGGATTGGTGAAGAAAATCCAAAAGATAATAATTATGATATGCATTAACATTTTTGAAGTAGCTCCTTTGATTTAAGTGCTATGAATTTACTGGATTCCCCCAATAAGTTGCTGATGTAGACAAGGCAAGGATCATTTTCCACCTTACATGTAAGGAACTGAAGCTTTGAAGGTGTGGAGCACCTTTGCCAAGGACATGTGATAGTGATGGAGCCTGATTTTAAATGTTTCCCGACTCCCCTGATTCCTGCTTTTATACGTAAGAGTCTGTGGAAAACGATAAAATAAATAAACATATCACTTCTCAGCCTTTTGGCTAAGATCAAGTGAAAAAGACATAAAGGAAAGTATTATATGTCAGAAATATTATAAAATATGTATAGACCTTTCCATAAACCAAAGGAAATACAAAGATTAACAATAATTTTATAATGTTTAATCATCTCTTTTAGTAAAGATATACTTAAAATATCTTTCACAAATGGCTCCGAACTGCACTCCTACCCTTCAAAATGCAACTCTTTGTTATGGTTCCCTAACATATGCAAGTATTTGGGAATTATCAAAGATTAGGAAGGAGTGATTTTTTAATTAAATGAATTAAATGAACTGAGTTTGGAAATATATCTAGTAGGTACTGATTGTTTTCATTTTTTTCTACATAAGAGTAATTAATTGTTTGATAATATCAAGAAAAGCTGTGTATAGTCATCCATATGCCTTTTTTATACAATTACTCATTTTATAAAAGTATGATCAGTCTTGAATTGTGAATTGTGATCCTAGAGCCAATATGCTAGTAAAAGACAGGAAGTTGATGCTGGACTAGGCTAAGGTCACTGTCCAGGAATTACTTTCTGTGTGTGTGAGAGAGAGAGACACACAGAAAGAGAGAAATGTATTCCACCTGGGTTTCTGTCGTATAGAGCAGCAAAGGTCACATCTCTTCTGTAGACTGGACAAACCTCAGTTTTGGTCACAAGTTCCAATATTTCAGGGTTATGAACCCTATGAATAAAATAACTTAAAGGATATACATTTGTCCCTTTTGAATTATTGCTCATTTTGGCCCACCTTCTTTTCCTTCATTAATCCTAGGCATAAAGCCAACTTAAGATTTATTTCCCACTCATGGCCTCCTTTTTTCTAGATTGTCTTTCTATTATTTATGGGCAGTAAAACTAATGCCTGAACAAATGTTGAATTCCACTTAAACCTTTATTCACCTCCAACAACAGATGATCAAGTTATCTGACAGCTTCAGCACACATTTCAAATGAGAGTATGACAACTTATCTGCCATAATGCCAACAATTTTGAAATAATTCTTTGGAGTTATTTTACTTTGGAAGCACTTTAAATTAACTCATTTGGTCTCAGAATGTTCTATTCATAAGAGTTTGCAGTATTTTCTTGCCAAAGTCTTTAATCAGTAGTATTCCAATATGCTCAGCCCAGCAAAGCAATTTAGTGATTAAACGAGTCTGCTAGACAACTTTCTATTTCCTCCTAGAGGTTGGTAATACACATCAGCATTTTCATGAATTTTATTTTTTAACATTAACAAAGTAAAACACATTTTTGGTATATAGTTCTATGAAATTTAACTAGTATATGGATTCCTATAACCACCATCCCGGTCAAGACAATAGTCTCATGACACTCTAAAAATATATATTCATTTGAACTATTTAAATTGTAAGAGCAATCTTATGGAGTAGGTTCTGTTTCATCCTCAAGAAAAACTGGAAAAACAGAGGTGCAGAGAAGTTTAGGTCATTTTCCCAAGGTTAAAAAGCTAAGAAGTGACCAAGTTTGGATTTGATCCAAAAGGTCTTGCTCCAAGGCCTTCTCACCTAACTTCCATGCTTTAAAAAAAAATCTTCTCCATGTCCCTAAATCCTGGCAACTACGCTGTTATTTTCTCTATCACTACAATTTTATATTTTAAGAATTTCATATAAACAGAAACATAACAGAATTATACAGTATGTAGCCTCTGGAGACTGTCCTTTTTTATTCAGTATAAAGACTGAGATTCATGCAAGTGGTGTATATTCATAGCTCGTTCTTCGTATTGCTTATTCCATTGTATGTATGTACCATATTTGATTATCTGTTTACCCATTGAAAAACACTGGCATTGCTTCCCGAATGAAGATCATGGAGAGAGCTGTTATAAACATTCATGGACAGCACAAGCGTTATCAACAACTTTATGAGGCTACCTTTTTGAGTTCTATAATCTAATATTCTTTTTCTCCTTGAGCTCCCCATTTTGGTCTCTGGCAGAACAAAATAATCTGAGCAATTTATTTACCTTGCTGTGGTGTGTACTTCCTTCAAATGCACTTATTTCTGGAGCCAAGGAGCAGAGGGACAGAAAGAGAGGAGAACAAAGCAGAGTTTTACTCCCCTCTCTTGTACCACAGCTCCGAGGAAGTTTCCTTTTCTAATATTACATTACTACATGTCCCTGCTGCCACGTCTAAGGCAGAGGGCTTCTGCAGGAACTCTGTGTCCATGCACAAGTCCATGCATGTTCTCAGATGCCTGCAGACCAATAGACAGAGTGGGGGAAGCACGTAAACTCACCACTGTTTCAGTGGTACTTGGAGTCCTATCTTCTTAACTCATTTGCTATTACTCACCTTTAAGAGCTGCGTTGTACATTCTGCCCGACTTCTGTAACTAAATTCAGTGGGAGAAATGGAGGTTCAGGGTAAAGGGGAGCATGTTTACGCCTTCCTACCCATAATCACACCTACACCCATTAGCATGGGGGTAAAAATTCCATAACATCCTACAAGACACTTCTTAAACTGTTTTAACCCATACTTTCTCAGATAGTATGCTGAGAACCCAATTTTTACCTAGCATTTACTTGAAGTTTGCAGGACCATTATTCCTCAAGAATGCATTTTTAATTATAAAACCCTGTTTCCCCAAAAATAAGACATTCTCCGAAAATAAGATCTACTTACAGGAAAGATAAGACATCCCCTGAAAATGAGACCTAGCGCATCTTTGGGAGCACACCTTAAAATAAGACACTGTCTTATTTTCGGGGAAACAGGGTACCTTTGAAAATAAAACCAATAAAACCAATAATTTGAAATAAATTATTTCAAAAATAAAAAGGAATAAATTATTATTATTATTGTCCTTATTATTTTTTTTTTGTAGAGACAGAGTCTCACTGTACCGCCCTCGGGTAGAGTGCCGTGGTGTCACACGGCTCACAGCAACCTCCAACTCTTGGGCTTACTCGATTCTCTTGCCTCAGCCTCCCGAGCAGCTGGGACTACAGACGCCCACCACAACGCCCGGCTATTTTTTGGTTGCAGTTTGGCCGGGGCTGGGTTTGAACCCGCCACCCTTGGCATATGGGGCCGGCGCCCTACTCACTGAGCCACAGGCGCCGCCCAAGAATAAATTATTTTTGAAATAAATTATTTCAAAAATTATTTCAGAAATAAAACCAATAATTTAATAAAAGGTTTAAACTAGTGTTAGTCGTATTATTTACTGCTGGGAAATAAATACATGGAAATCATGGGACATTATCAATTTATTCAAAGAGGTCTGCGTTCAGGAAAATAGTACCTTCGTATAATAAAAGCTGCATTTAAGAATCTCACAGCTACATATAGGTTTGCCTGTGATTCACTTAATATCTATTATTCTATCCATTAGAATATTAGTATTCTTGTCTCAGTGTGGATTCAGCATCATTAATCAATTTAGCTCTCTGATTCTACAGACTTAATGCATAACCTCTACCAGACTTATGTAACACGTTTTTATATGACTGTTATTTATACAAGAACTTACTAACATACTGTGTGTTAAAAAATCTGATAAAAGAAAGCAGGGCTGCAGGACCCATTCTTGTGAGTATTGTCCTACAAGAATGTGAACAGTAGATCCTCTAATTTGGGATTTTTACCAGGGCACCTACTAAAAGAATCCCAGTATTATGTTGCATTTTATGAAGCCACATGCACAAAGACAGATGAACAGATGTCACTGAACTAAACAGCCTGCAGATGCTTCACAGCTTACAAGGGGTTTACACCCTGATAAGCCCACATTAAGTTGAAAATAGCATACATTGTGGGAGGCACCTGTGGCTCCAAGGAGTACTATGGCGCTGGCCCCATTGCCAGAGGTGGCAGGTTCAAACCCAGCCCTGGCCAAAAACTCCAAAGAAAAAAACAAAAAAAAAGAAAAGAAAATACCATACATTGAAAATGCACTTAATGTACCTAACCTACCAGACATCATAGCGTGACCTAGCCTACTTTAAATGCACTCAGAACACTTTCATCAGCTTACAGTTAGGCTAAATAATCTAACACAAAACCCAGTTTATAATAATACAAATAAAAATATATATATAATTAAAAATAATAAAAGATCAAAATTCAGAATTTGATATAGCTTCTACTAAATGTATATCACTTTTCCACCATCAGAGACTCAAAAAATTATAAATCAAACTACCATTAAGTGGGGGACTATCTGTATTTCTATTTATGGCATGTGAATTACCGAATGATATATTTTTTTTTTCCTGGACAACTAAAACATCCCTTGATTTCCTTTCAAAAACTCTAAAAACACCTGTGCAACATTGAATATTTTCTTAGTGACCTCTGAAAAGACTCATAATTTAGCTTGGGCCAGTCTGAAATTATCAGTAATCAAACCAGAAAAGAGAATACAAAACATTGCTTCATGTAATATCCTTTCACCATAAAGCATAAAATAGAATTCCTCTTCCCAGCTACCCAGATCTGTTAATAACAGATGGGGACACCCAGACACAGTGTATGCGCCAATATTAAATAACAAAGGCTTTCTAAAAGAGTGGTTTTAGATGTCCTGATTTTCAGAGCACATTCATAATAAGAAGTTTGCTTTTGTTTTATACCTGAGATATCTTTTTTTTTTTTTGGGGGGGGGGCTACATTTAGTTTCTGTTCCTATCTAGGAAATACTGATTTCCAGTTCACTTGTTCTTGTCCTTGGAATTCTAACTGTTAAAACATATAATTTGTTTGTAAATATCTCTTTCTCTCTGTGTATATATGTTTCATAAATATAAATTTTTCTAATTTGTTCTTGAGGTTTCTCTCTGGAAAGTGGCCAGAAATTTTAGTTCTGTCCTGACGGGGCTCCCAGAGAGGTGACTGTAATTGTCCACAGTGTAACTTTTGTGGGATGCTTCTTTATCCTGTTGGGTGGCCTGAAGGCTCCGTGTCCAACGTATGACCAGGCGTCCCACTCACAAGAAATTTGTTTATACTGGAAGACAACTTTGTGGCTTTTCTCTGACCAGTGTTTGGAGTATTCCCACCAAGAGAAACACTCTCTAAGAGATCCCTAACCAGAAAGGAAATCAGGTTTGGAATGTTTGTCAGGCGAGACACAGAGGAAGCAGCACAATACATGAAATAACAAAGCAGCGTGTTACTCACAGGTCCCAGGTAACAAAGCACTGTGTTACTCACAGGTCCCAGGTAACAAAGCACTGTGTTACTCACAGGTCCCAGGTAACAAAGCAGCCTGTTACTCACAGGTCCCAGGTAAAAAAGCAGCGTGTTACTCACAGGTCCCAGGTAACAAAGCAGCGTGTTACTCACAGGTCCCAGGTAACAAAGCACTGTGTTACTCACAGGTCCCAGGTAACAAAGCACTGTGTTACTCACAGGTCCCAGGTAACAAAGCAGCCTGTTACTCACAGGTCCCAGGTAAAAAAGCAGCGTGTTACTCACAGGTCCCAGGTAACAAAGCAGCGTGTTACTCACAGGTCCCAGGTAACAAAGCACTGTGTTACTCACAGGTCCCTATAACAAAGCACTGTGTTACTCACAGGTCCCAGGTAACAAAGCACTGTGTTACTCACAGGTCCCCTGTAGCAAAGCACTGTGTTACTCACAGGTCCCCTATAACAAAGCACTGTGTTACTCACAGGTCCCAGGTAACAAAGCAGCGTGTTACGCACAGGTCCCAGATAACAAAGCAGCATGTTACTCACAGGTCCTGGGGAGAAGAGGAAGCATGCCTTTCAGGGCCAATGGGAAGCATCTGCAGGTTGATTAGTTAAATAATGTCTGTTCATCTGTCTTTGTGCATGTGTCTTCATAAAATGCAACATAATACTGGTATCCTTTTGACAGGCCCCTATGGTTGGTAAAAGTCCCAAATTAGAGGATCCGCTGTTCACATACTTGTCAGACAATCCTCATAAGAATAGGTCCTGCAGCCCCACTTTCTTTATCCCATAGGGGACACACAAGCTCAACAAGTAGCTGAAGAGAAAGAGACAGAGAAATTGAGGGACCATGGGCCAAAACCTTTATTGGGGTACAGGGTGTGACCCAAGCAGGATTCCCATGAGGAATTCTTATTGGAGGGTTTAGAACAAACAAGTATGAGTTCTGTGGAGTCATGCTGTGACGAAGAGGTGGTCACTGTGGCATCTCTGCATGGTCCATGCAAGGGGCTGGTGGATCAGTGAGGGAGTCAAGTAGGTTGTATCCAGCTGTCCTATAGGGAGATGGTCACAAGAGGTGGTTGTATAAAGCAGAGATCGAGAAACTGAGAGGAAGCGGAGAACTGGAAACTGTGTCGGGGTGCCTGAATTCTGCTTCCAGTATGAGAAAGTTAAAGTTATATTCCAAATGGATGTGGATGAATATATTCCAATGTCATATATTCAGGATGACATTGAATCATAAGAATTCACAATTCACTACTCTGTGTGTGTGTGTGTGTGTGTGTGTGTTATGATAGTGTCTTAGACTAGGCTGCAATAACAAATTACCATAGACTGAGTGGCTTCAACAACATTAATTCACACAGTTCTAGAACCTGGAACCCCAAGGTCTGGTGTCTGGTGAGCATCCTCTTCCTGACTTGCAGGTGGTTAACTTCTCATGTCCTCACATGGTGGAAAACAGAGAGATTTAGCTTAACACTGATACATTTTAGTTTTGTATTATGTGTAGTGAAAATAACAGTATTTTCCTTGCAAGATTATAGAGGTAGATAAATAATGTGCCCAGAGCATTCGGTTGGGTTAATAATTCATTAACATGAGGTATACAATGTACTTGGAAAAGTGCCTGAGACAGAGTAGGGTTTTCATAATTAATATTAAGTTCTTTTACTATTATTCTACATCATGTGTCTAAATTTGGATTGGAAACACAATCAAATGTTGCTAGTCAAGAGAAATTATTTCATTAAATCATTGTAAAAAAAATTATAGATCTTCTTTATTAATATTTCTTTTAAAATATGTCATTTATAGTAGATCTCTCTATATATTTTTTGCACTTGTACATTGAGGGGTATCAAGTTGTTTATGAGAATAAAATAAAATGTTGGTCAAATATTTCATTTTGTCTCTTAACAAGGTTATCTGTCCAAGACATATAGTTCTCTTTAATAAAGACTATAATCAGTTATACTTATTCATTTCTTTCTATTTTCTCTTTCTTTTCTATTTCCTCATTATCTTCACACACAAGAAATAATTTGAAGATTAGAAGGATCTGGAGTCTAGAATAAAACTACATTACCTTATTAATGATTAAATTTATGATTTTCTACACTTCAACATTCTAATAGGCAAAAGAGTAAAATCATCTATTTTGGTGAACAATTCTCAGACAAAAGTATGAAATTGTGATATCTGCCCTCAAGGCTTTAAGTGAAGAGGATCTTACATTACATTCAAACAGAAAAAATTACCCTAATTCTGTAATTAAGGAAACCATGTGGAGAGTTTATTTTTTTTCCAAGTTGCCTATCCATTCAATCATAACAGATTTATTTAGTCTCAGGTATGTCCCTGCACTATATTAAGTAATCTTGGAGATGCAAAAATGAATAATAGCTTGTCTCTTTATTCAAAGCGTGGATAATTTTGAATAGGACTTAATGTACACTGGTGAGGATATTGGTCAGGGAGGAGGGATGTGAGGTGACAGTCCACGACCTCTAAAGCATTTTTAAGTCTGTGTGTGATAACTCTACTAAGATTCCCTACAGTTACGATACTCCTGGCCCACTCCTCAGCTAACCACTGAGAATTCTTGCCATGGTCACTCACTGTTATGGGTAAAAATAAGTGAATTATTCAGTTAGTGGAAAAAATGGAGGTGGTGGAAACAGGGATGGGACAATAAACTAAAATTCAAGGCAGGATATTGAATATGCCAATAGACAAGTATCTGAAAAGGGCTGAGGGACTGTAGTCCAATATCATTTTGTAAATTAAGCTATGAAACAGTTAAAGCATTAAACATGTCCTTGAAACATCCCTCTAAAGCTTACATTGCCTGGGTGTGCTCTTCTTTTAAATTGCATCGTTTAGTTTATTGCTCTTTCTTATTTGTTCCCAAGGTATTGCAACCAACTACCTCACTTAGCTTATTTTGAGAGACCCAGTAATTGACCTTGACTTTATCATTTACCCTTCTAGATGAGATGATCACCTAGCTTACTTGTTAGTAATTTCTCCGGCCTTTAATAAAGACGTGACTTGTTTTTTCCCAAGGGAACCTATGCTTTTTATTTCCAGAAGTCAGGAAAAGTCAGGGAACACTTCATGGGAAAAAGTAATTTTAAAATTTCACCAATAGAAACAGAATATAATGCACTGAGCGCAGGACACAGCAGGAGAAATAAAGGGAGTAGTCAGAATATAATGAGTATTATAATTTGGTGAATATAAAAAATTAATGTGAGAAAAGTGTGGAAAGGGAAATTATAACCACACTTTGGGTTGGATACGCTTAACTTATTAAGCAATGGAGAGAGAATTTCTGCACTGGAGAATAATTAAATCCATGCTTTGGAAAGCTTAGTATGCAATTAGCATGCAGAAAATTGAGTGAATACATAAATTATATTAGGAAGAAACAAGAATATGAAAGAAAATCCAGGAAACAGTGTCCAGGTTAGAGAAATTGACAATTGACAAAGCTTTGGAAGAGACAGGGAAAGAGAATTCAGAGGTTAAATTGAAAGCATTGTGGACCTAGAAATGTAGCTCTTTATGGATGAGGTGAGTGAGAAACCTAAGTACAGAAAACACAGCTATATCTCTGGAAGCTTCTGGCCTGAGTAACCGAAAAATGATGCTATTGTAAATCAAAATTTCAGCATTGGGAGAAAGAATTAGTTTAGGGAAAATAGAATGAGTTCACTGTTGTATCTGTTAAGTTGAAGGTGCTAGTAAAATATGTAGCAGATGTAGAAATAGATTGGACAGCTGGAAATACTCACTCCTGTAATCCTAGCATTCTGGGAGGCCAAGGCAGGAGTTTCAGACTAGCCTGAGCAAAACCAAGACCCCATCTCTGCCAAAAATAGAAAAAAGTAGCTGGGTGTGATGGTGGTGCCTGTAGTCCCAGCTACTCTGGAGGCTGAGGCAGGAGGATCTCTTGAAGACAGGAGTTTGAGGTTGCTGTGAGCTAGGCTGAGACCACAGCACTCTAGCCTGGGGAAACAAACTGAGACTCAAAAAACAAAACAAAAAAAAAAGTTGGCTAATCAAGATGGACCTTACAAATAGTGAGACACACTTGTAGAAAAACGGTGAACTATTGTGATCTATAGAATTGACAATAAATCAGGAGTAAAGGAAAAATTGCCTGGACTAGGTAAGGTTCCCAGCTCAAGTTTGCCAAGTGTATTTAGAAAACCTGCATTTGCAATGGGTGCTCCAACACGCTTTTCAGAACCACAGCAATGATGTTCATTAGTTTAGCACAAGAAAGCATGAAACCAAGTGGTCTCCCCCAGAGATGAGGGTTTCCAGCCTGCACAGAAGAAATTAAGAGAAGGTAGTGACTGTGATTCTGATGCATGTGTTGTTGCAGTGGCAAGATTAGGCAGAGAAGTAAAAATAGCCAGCAGATGACAGACTTTAATAATGGAGAATAGCAGGGCTGAGTACATTGGATACTTTTTCTTCCATTCTTGAGATACTTTACTAAGAAGAGTATCTTCCAGTTCCATCCATGTAAATATAAAAGAGGTAAAGTCTCCATCTCTTTTTAAGGCTGCATAATATTCCATGGTGTACATATACCACAATTTATTAAACCATTTGTGGGTCGGTGGGCATCTGGGCTTCCTCCATGATTTAGCAATGATGAATTGGGCTGCGATAAACATTCTGGTGCAAATATAAGTACCCACACTTCCACATGAAAGCTACTACCCAACTACAGCTCAAGATGAAGGGAAAAGGGGAGGGGGAAGGAGGAGGTGGATGGGTGGAGGGAGGGTAATTGGTTGGACCACAACTATGGTGCATTTTATAATGGTACACGTCAACTCTACTAAGTGTAGAGTATAAAAGTCTTAACACAATAATTAAGAAAGTGTGTTGAAGGCTAGGTCAACCAGTTGGATGAAAGTATTTCAAACTGTATATAAAACTAGCACATTGTACTCCATAAATGCATTAATGTACACAGCTATGATTTAATTTAAAAAATGGAGAAAATGAAGGATTTAAAAGCTATAACAATGATGGGAAATTAAGTAGGCATGCTTGTTTAAGGGAGCTTAAAAATTAATAGGTTATGATTAGAAGTGGAATTTTTGACCTCCTGGGCCTACAGCCCCGGTGCCATCAGGATGCTGCTGGCGAGAGTGCAGAGAAGCTGTAACTGTCCTCCTCTCCTCTGCAGGATGCACGCATTTGTGCATAAATACTAAATATTGGAGCATCCAAGACAGAGTCCTGGTCTGCTTTTTCTTCTCTGTACACACCTTTCTCCAGACCAGAGATTTTCCATCAATGTGCAGCACTCTGAGGCGCTCTGAGAGAATCTTAAGTGTGGCTCAAAAATTGTTAAAGCTCATTAATTAAATTATTTTCAAAAGAAGTTCACCATAACTACATTTTTTTACTCTTTTGTTTTAATCAACGTAATTTAAGTGTGCCTCGGAAGTTTAACTATAGGTTCAAGTGTGCCATGAGATAGAAAAGGTTGAAAAACTCTGCTCTAGACAATATCCAATGCTAAGACTTTGCATATCGTCTATGGTACATGACTCTCAAGGTATTTCTCCATCTCTTTCACTATCTCTTACCTCCACTGTTTACATATTCAACTGCATTTCTGATACCTCCAATTGGATGTCATTTAAAAACAAACTACCCGTATCCAGGGGCCTCTTCTTCCCCCAAGCTTCCAATTACATTCAACTCTACAACCATCCCCAAATTGGTCAGCCAAGAGCCCATGAACCGTCCTTGATCCACTCTACACACACATGGAATTCATCAGCAACTTCCGTCTGCTCTCTTTCTACCTCATGTCCTGAATCTAAGCACCCACCATCATTTATCGACTGGATGACAGCACTAGAAACCACCCAGTGATATTCCTAGCCTGTTCTGTTTCTGGGTTATTTCATTTAAGATAATGGCCTCCAATGACATTCACGTTGCTGTGAAGGACATGATTTCACTCCATCGTATGGACACGTAATATTATATACATACACATGGACACATTTTCTCTATTCAAGTATCTGTTAATGGCCACTTAGGTTAATTCCATTTCTTTGCTATTGTGAACAGTGCTGCAATAAACATGATAGTGCAGATACCTTTTTGACGTAATTATTATTTTTTTAACCTTTGGGTAGATACCTGGCAGTGGAATCGCTGGACTGAATGATAGATCTATTTTTAGTTCTCTATACTGTTTTCCACAGAAGTTGTGCTAATTTACATTTCTGCCAACAGAGTGTAAGAATTCCCTTTTCTTTGCCGGTATCTGTTGTTTGACTTTTTAATAATGCCCGTACTGACTGGTGTAAGATGATATTTCATTACGGTTTTAATTTGCATCCGTCTGATGATTAGTGATGCTGAGCATATATTTCTTGGCCACTTGTAAGTTGTCTTTTGAAAATATTTATTCATGGCATTTACCTGCATTTTTTTTTTTTTTTGAGACAGAGTCTCAAGCAGTCACCCTGGGTAGAGTGCTATGGTGTCACAGCTCACAGCAACATCAAACTCTTGGGGAGAGACAAGATGGCGGACTGAAGCCAGCTTTCCACAGAGGCTCCTGTCCAGAAGCACAGTTAAGGGATGGGAATTTAGTAAGTATCCTGGTGGATTTGAGCCACACCAAGAGAGAAGGTTGAAGAACGCACATCAACACCGCTGAAGCAAGCTGTGATCACAAGGACGCAAACAAAAGCAAAAGGGCTCACTTCTGTTTATTCTGAAGCCACACCCCCTGTCTCCCTGGGCAACCAGAGGAGGCCACCAGTGAGCAAAGGATTTGCCTGACTCTGCTCACAAACCCGGGAAGCTTCCAGGGCAGGGCCAACTCAGAGAGGTAATTGGACACAAACCTCCAGCAGCAAAGATGTTTGAACTCAGAACAGCCCGTCTTCTGTAGGCGATTTTAGTAGAAACAGAGACAGAACCCCACAAAGTTGTCTGTTCTGTTCTGTTCTGTTAGCAACATCAATCAGGGACGGGGCTAAGCCTGAGTGAACACCTCCCTCCCACCACCTGCATCAAGCACTCAAAGATGTCAGGCCCCATCTCCTCCTGCTAGATAGCGGCAGACTGCAGGGGCCTGGCAGACTTCTTTGCAATTCAGGCAGGTGCAAACCCCTGGAGTATCTGTTCACTACAGGCAACTGGGTTAGCCATCTGCAGAGATACCAGTGACTGGGTCCGATGGACGGGCAAAGTGAGGAAGGAGACATCAACCTTCCCAGACTGATCTATTTGCTAGGTGGCTCCTCCTGACTCCACGCAGCACTTGAGTAAGCCATATCAGAGGAGTCACCAGACCCCTGTGATCCAGTTCCCAGAGACCTCTTGAACTCTCCCACCTGAGACAGGTGCCGATTGAGACAATCGATTTGGACCTTTTGAACTGAACTAATAGACTGAGGACTTTTCAGGCGGTGCCCTGGGTATGCGGTTATAGGAAGGTTTGATTTTCCTTTTCCTTTTCAAATTGGTGCCAGAGGTGGGCTGGCGGGGTGACTTAATTGCTGTTTTTTCCACACAGCTGAGACTTCAAGCCAGAGTAAATGTTACAATAGGATCGAACAGAAACAAGCTGAAAACAAGACAGAACCTCTTCTCCCCACCACACAAGACAGGGCCCCAGTTTCTCAGGCCACAACACTGTACGGGCCCTCCATAAAGCCCCAGGGGAAAAATCAAAGGGAGTAAAATAACCATGGGGCGGAATCAGCGGAAAAACTCTGGTAAAATGAATAACCAGAATAGATCAACCCCCCCCCCCAAGAAAAGATACGGCAGATGTAAACTGAAGATCCCATTCATAAACAACTGGCTGAGATGTCAGAAATCGAATTCAGAATTTGGATTGCAGACAAGATTAATAAAGTGTAATTAGGAATTCGAGGAGAAATTCAAAAGTTGTCTCAAGAATTTAATGAATTTAAAGACAAAACCACCAAAGACTTAGACACACTGAAGCAAGAATTTACAGCCCTCAAAGATATAAAAAATACAGTAGCATCCCTCAGCAACAGAATGGAGCAAGCAGAAGAAAGGATTTCTGACACTGAAGATAAAGTCTTCGAACGCTCCCAATCTCTCAAAGAGGAAGAGAAATGGAGAGCAAAAATGGATCATTTACTCAGAGAACTCTGGGATAATTTGAAGAAAATCAATATACAAATAATTGGGATTTCTGAGAATGATGAAGTGGCCTCGATGGGCACAGAGGCCCTTCTGCATGAAATTATAAAAGAAAATTTTCCAGACATGCCTAGAGAATCTGAAATTCAGATAGCAGACAGCTTCAGAACCCCAGCACAATTCAACCCCAATAAGTCATCCCCTAGGCATATCATAATTAGCTTCACTAAAGTTAATATGAAAGAGAAGATTCTCAAAGCAGCCCGGTGAAAGAAAACCATTATGTACAAAGGAAAGAATATTAGAATAACTGCAGATCTCTCTGCTGAAACTTTTCAAGCCAGAAGAGGGTGGTCATCGACTTTTAATCTCCTAAAGCAAAATAACTTTCAATCCAGGATCTTGTATCCAGCTAAACGGAGTTTCATCTATGATGAAGAAATTAAATACTTCGATGATATTCATATGTTGAAAAAATTTGCCATAATTAAACCAGCTCTTCAGGATATTATCAGACATATTCTCCACAATGATGAACCCAATCCTATACCACAAAAGTTAACTCACTCAGAAACTTCGGATCAAACTCCAACTTTCACACTGGCAAAAGGATTAAAAATGTCCACTGGACCTTTGAAAAACTCGATACCCAAAATTTTACCAGACTTATCAATACTCTCCATTAATGTGAATGGCTTAAACTGTCCTCTAAAGAGGCATAGGTTAGCTGACTGGATACAAAAACTCAAGCCAGATATTTGTTGCATACAAGAGTCACATCTTAACTTAAAAGACAAATACAGACTCAGGGTGAAAGGATGGTCATCCATATTTCAGGCAAATGGTAATCAGAAAAAAGCAGGTGTTGCAATTTTATTTGCAGATACAGTAGGCTTTAAACCAACAAAAGTAAGGAAGGACAAGAATGGTCACTTCATATTTGTTAAGGGTAATACTCAATATGATGAGATCTCAATTATTAATATCTATGCACCCAACCAGAATGCACCTCAATTTATAAGAGAAACTCTAACAGACATGAGTAACTTGATTTCCTCCAGCTCCATAATCGTCAGAGATTTCAACACTCCTTTGGCAGTCTTGGATCGATCCTCCAACAAGAAGCTGAGCAAAGAAATCTTAGATTTAAACCGAACCATCCAACATTTGGATTTAGCAGACATCTACAGAACATTTCATCCCAACAAAACTGAATACACATACTTCTCATCAGCCCATGGAACTTACTCCAAAATCGATCACATCTTAGGTCACAAGTCTAACCTCAGTAAATTTAAAGGAATAGAAAGTATTCCATGCATCTTCTCGGAACACCATGGAATAAAACTTGAGCTGAGTAACAACAGGAATCTGCATATTCATACAAAAACATGGAAGTTAAATAACCTTATGCTGAATGATAGCTGGGTCAGAGATGAGATTAAAAAAGAAATCACCAATTTTTTGGAACGAAACAACAATGAAGACACAAACTATCAGAACCTCTGGGACACCACAAAGGCAGTTCTAATAGGGAAATTTATAGCACTGCAAGCCTTCCTCAAGAGAACGGAAAGAGAGAAAGTTAACAACTTAATGGGACATCTCAAGCAACTGGAAAAGGAAGAACATTCCAACCCCAAAACCAGTAGAAGAAAAGAAATAACCAAAATCAGAGCACAATTACATGAAATTGAAAACAAAAGAATAATACAACAGATCAATAAATCAAAAAGCTGGTTTTTTGAAAAGGTCAATAAAATAGATAAACCTCTGGCCAACCTAATCAGAAAAAAAAAGAGTAAAATCTCTAATCTCATCAATCAGAAACAACAAAGATGAAATAACTACAGACTCATCAGAAATCCAAAAAATCCTTAATGAATATTACAAGAAACTTTATTCTCAGAAATATGAAAATCTGAAGGAAATTGACCTATACTTGGAAGCATGCCACCTTCCAAGACTTAGCCAGAATCAAGTGGAAATGTTGAACAGACCCATATCAAGTTCAGAAATAGCATCAACTATACAAAACCTCCCTAAAAAGAAAAGCCCGGGACCAGATGGTTTCACGTCAGAATTCTACCAAACCTTTAAAGAGGAATTAGTACCTATATTACTCAACCTGTTCCAAAAGGTAGAAAAAGAAGGAAGACTACCCAACACGTTCTATGAAGCAAATATCACCCTGATCCCCAAACCAGGAAAAGACCCAACAAGAAAAGAAAATTATAGACCAATATCGCTAATGAATATAGATGCAAAAATATTCAACAAGATCCTAACAAACAGAATCCAGCAACACATCAAACAAATTATACATCATGACCAAGTCGGTTTTATCCCAGGGTCTCAAGGCTGGTTCAATATATGTAAATCTATAAATGTAATTCAGCACATAAACAAAGTAAAAAACAAAGACCATATGATTCTCTCAATCGATGCAGAAAAAGCTTTTCATAATATCCAGCATCCCTTCATGATCAGAACACTCAAGAAAATTGGTCTAGAAGGGACTTTTCTTAAACTTATAGAGGCCATCTACAACAAACCCACAGCCAATATCATATTGAATGGAGTTAAATTGGAATCATTTCCACTCAGATCAGGAACCAGACAAGGCTGCCCATTGTCTCCATTACTTTTCAACATTGTAATGGAAGTTTTAGCCACCGCAATTAGGGAAGAAAAGGCGATCAAGGGTATCTGTATAGGGTCAGAAAATATCAAACTTTCGCTCTTTGCAGATGATATGATTGTGTATCTGGAAAACACTAGCGACTCTACTACAAAACTCCTAGAAGTGATCAAGGAATACAGCAGCGTCTCAGGTTACAAAATCAACATCCATAAATCGGTAGCCTTTATATACACCAACAACAGTCAAGTTGAAAAAGCAGTTAAGGACTCTATCCCATTCACAGTCGTGCCAAAGAACATGAAATATTTGGCAATTTACCTAACAAAAGACATGAAAGATCTCTATAAAGAGAACTATGAAACTCTAAGAAAAGAAATAGCTGAAAATGTTAACAAATGGAAAAACATACCATGCTCATGGCTGGGAAGAATCAACATTATTAAAATGTCCGTACTACCGAAAGCAATATATAATTTCAACGCACTCCCTATTAAATCTCCACTGTCATATTTTAAAGATCTTGAAAACACAATACTTCATTTTATATGGAATCAGAAAAAACCTCGAATAGCCAAGACATTACTCAGAAATAAAAACAAAACAGGAGGAATCACACTACCAGACCTCAGACTTTACTACAAATCGATAGTGATCAAAACAGCATGGTATTGGCACAAAAACAGAGAAGTAGATGTCTGGAACAGAATAGAGAACCAAGAGATGAATCCAGCTACTTACCGCTATTTGATTTTTGACAAGCCAATTAAAAACATGCAGTGGGGAAAAGATTCCCTATTTAACAAATGGTGCTGGATGAACTGGCTGGCAACCTGCAGAAGACTGAAATTGGACTCACACCTTTCACCATTAACTAAGATAGACTCTCATTGGATTAAAGATTTAAACTTAAAACATGCAACTATAAAAATACTAGAGGAGAATGCAGGGAAAACCCTTGAAGAAATTGGTCTGGGTGAGTATTTCATGAGGAGAACCCCCCGGGCAATTGAAGCAGCTTCAAAAATACACTACTGGGACTTGATCAAACTAAAAAGCTTCTGCACAGCCAAGAACACAGTAAGCAAAGCAAGCAGACAGCCCTCAGAATGGGAGAAGATATTTGCAGGGTATATCTCTGACAAAGGTTTAATAACCAGAATCCACAGAGAACTCAAACGCATCAGCAAGAAAAAAACAAGGGATCCCATCGCAGGCTGGGCAAGGGATTTGAAGAGAAACTTCTCTGAAGAAGACAGGTGCACAGCCTTCAGACATATGAAAAAATGCTCATCATCTTTAATCATCAGAGAAATGCAAATCAAAACTACCTTGAGATATCATCTAACTCCAATGAGACTAGCCTATATCACAAAATCTCAAGACCAGAGATGTTGGCGTGGTTGCGGAGAAAAGGGAACACTTCTGCACTGCTGGTGGGAATGCAAATTAATACATTCCTTTTGGAAAGATATATGGAGAACACTCAGAGATCTAAAAATAGATCTGCCATTCAATCCTGTAATTCCTCTGCTGGGCATATACCCAGAAGACCAAAAATCACAACATAACAAATATATTTGTACCAGAATGTTTATTGCAGCCCAATTCATAATAGCTAAGTCATGGAAAAAGCCCAAGTGCCCATCGATCCACGAATGGATTAATAAATTGTGGTATATGTATACCATGGAATACTATGCAGCCTTAAAGAAAGATGGAGACTTTACCTCTTTCATGTTTACATGGATGGAGCTGGAACATATTCTTCTTAGTAAAGTATCTCAAGAATGGAAGAAAAAGTACCCAATGTACACAGCCCTACTATGAAACTAATTTGGGGCTCTCACATGAAAGCTATAACCCAGTTACAACTTAACAATAGGGGAAGTGGGAAAGGGGTGGGTGGGTAGATGGAGGGGAATCGGTGGGATCACACCTGTGGTGCATCTTACAGGGGTGTTTGCGAAACTTGGTAGATGTAGAATGTAAAGGTTTTGGCACAGTAACTGAGATAACGCCGGAAAGGCTATGTTAACCACTGTGATAAAAATGTGTCAAATGGTCTATGAAGCGAGTGTATGATGCCCCATGATCATATCAATGTATACAGTTATGATTTAATAAAAAAAATTAAAAAAAAAAAAAGAAAGAAAGATTTGAGCTTTCTGGTCCTATAAATTTAAGCCAAATAAATGGATTTAGCAGCATAAATTTATATATATATACATTTTTTAACCTACCTATCCACCTATGTGTTCATATATTTGTTTGTTTAACTTATTTACTGCATTTACATCCCAGAAGCACATATGGCTTATCAAATTTTCACATTGAACCCTCATAGGCCTGCCACTCACCCCACCCCAAGGTGACTGTTAATTCACCACATGAAGATACTTCTGAATTTCCTTCCCTGACACTTCTCCCCAGGCATCAACTCTAACCACACTGCTATTACCTGCTTGTCAAACCATACTTTAATCACGTCATCTATCAGGGAAACCATCACCACGTCTGTCCATGTATCTTCTGCCATATTGCAAGAGTATTTTTATTTTATTTATTTTTTTTGCTGATTTTGGCCGGGGCTAGGTTTGAACCCACTAACTCCAGCATATGGGGCCGGCGCCCTACTCTGCTGAGCCACAGGCACCGCCCTATTCTTTATACTTAAGTCGCATTTTAGTGAAACAGAAGAAATAGGCCCTGTTTCCAAAGTGGGCAGTGCAGAGTGCCTGAGGAGTCAACCTTGGCCAAGGCGTACAATCTCTTTCCGCTCTTGTCTTCCCATCTCTGAAATGGGAAGAATTAAGACGGAGCGGCAGTAGCCACCTGTAATTCCAGCTATTGGGAGGTTGAGGTGGGAAGTTGGGATGGGGCCAGGAAGTTCGAGGCTGCAGTGAGCTGTGATCTCGCCACTGCACTCTAGCCTGGGTGACAGAATGACACCCTGCCATAAATAAATAAATAAATAAATAAGAAAATAATAATGTCTAGTGGAGTTTATGAAAATGACATGAATTAATGTAAGTAAAGCTCTCAAAATAGTCCCTGGCAATTAATGTATAATGAATAGTAGCTGTTATTAATTACAATGAATTGAAGTAAAAATAGAAAAGATTTTCTAAAAAGGATTCCGCCTATTTTGAGACTCAGGTCAAACGCCTTTTCTTTCTTTTTACTTTTCCTGTTTTCACTGATGTAGGCAGACTTCCTTCTGGCTACGGTTCATCTGCCTTAACTCCCACGGGAGCCGCTGTCCAGTGGGACTAGAGACCCGATGGCAAGGCATCCAACTTCCAGCTTCTGTTTCTTTTTCTCTAAAATCGAACGAAACACAAACTTTTGGAAAATAAGCAATATTCCAGTGGCCCGTCTATGAACACCCATGTTATGTGTAACTCGCGTCCATAAATTCTAGGGTGCTAAAAATGAGGAAGAAGAAAGGGCTTCCGAGAAATGCCTAGGAAGGAAAACGTGTCAAGAGCCTTTTCTTTGGGGGTCTCACTCCTGTGACTGCTTGTTTCTCCTGATTGCCACAGACCCTCAACAGAGACTGGCCATGGCCCCGAGGGACTCAGGGGGAAAGAGCAAGTTGAGTTTTGTTCATCCAGAACGTTGTCTGAGGATGTACAGGGAGTTTGTCTCTGCTGCCTCATCATCAGCCCCTGCAGCTCTGCCTCAGATTCTTCCAGTTTTAAAAGAGCATAAATATCACTTTCACAGCTCACAGGCATTCCGAAAAAAAATAATGAGATTATATAATCTGTTAAGGAAGAAAAAAAAAAACAGTTGAGGATCTCAGGAGAAAGAGAGCCAGAAAAACATTAAATCTGGCATCCCAGCAAACAAAGAACTAAGGGGCTGCAAACCCTTCTTATCTGTTGTTGTGATGCATTCTTTACAGAAAAAGGAGGATTGTTTAGGAGGTTTAAGACAATTTAGAAACCTTTCAAAGTCACTTCTACAAAAAAATGCTTTACAGTTACTTGTCAATCATGGAATAAAATATAGCTGAAAACAATTGTAGGAAACTGTGCTCTTATCATTTTTGTAAATACAAGAATCTTATAAGAAATGACAACTAAATGTGAAAAAGCATTTCAGGTCGTGCAGTTTATCCACTAACAGCATGTCTGATGCTACGTTCTATTTCCAGGTCTCCTTCTCAGAATATTTGCATTTTTTCAGACATAAGTATTTTTCAACTCATCCTTATAGATATCTATCTTCCGATGTATTTAAAAATAAATAAATAAATAAATAAATAAAAATACTACGAGCATTTTTCCTCATTTAATCCTTTCACTCCTCTTCTGAAAGTTTCTTTCTTTCTTTTTTTTTTTTTTTGAGACAGAGTCTCAAGCTGTTGCCCTGGGTAGAGTATCATGGTGTCACAGCTCACAGCAACCTCAAACTGTTGGGCTTAAGCAATTCTCCTATCTCAGCCTCCCAAGTATCTCGGATTATGCGCGCCTGCCACAACACCCGGCTACTTTTTGGTTGCAATTGTCATTGTTGTTTGGCAGGCCCAGGTTGGATTCAAACCCACCAGCTCTGGTGTATGTGGCTGATGCCCCAGCCACTTGAGCTAAAGGCATTGAGCCTGAAAGTTTCTTTCTAAGGATAGCACCTTTCTGATATTTAGTGGACAATATACCTATTCACATGTGAGTTCCGCTTCCAGTGTTTCAAATTACCCTAAGTCTTAGTTTGGGGATAATGCTGTTCTATACCTGATAACAGTAAAATTAACAAATGCCTTTTGAAAAACCTCAGATTTATACTTTTCTACTCTCCTTGATATCCACAAGGTAGGTACAAGGTGATTTTTTTTTCTTTTTTTTTTATTAAATCATAGCTGTGTACATTGATATGATCATGGGGGCATCATTCACTAGCTTCACAGACCGTTTACCAAGTTTCACATATAAGTACAAGGTGATTTTTATTTAACGTTCAATGAAAACTCTGTAGGGTTAACTGAAAGTAATAGAGTTGACCTTGATATCTGATAGGAAGGAAGCAAATTTTTCCCTCACAGAAAATGAGTCCAAGAAGTGCTAACACTTCTATTAAGTAAAGATATTTTCCCGTAACTCTAAGAGCTCTTCTCATAGACTGTTTGATAATATCCACTTCACCTCTTCATAACTCTGCCGCCTTGGTTCTATTTCAGAAAGGAAGCATCAACAAACAATAGCTTGCAGATATTTTCTTTTTCACTTGTACAAAACCTAAAATAAAAAAGGCTGGTTTCTAGAAATGTATATAGTAGAAGTTTCAAGTACTTATACAGAAGTCTATGTATTTTTTTCAATTTTTTACTGTGATCAAATACACATAAAATTTTCCATCTCAACAACATTTTTTCTTTTTTTTTTTTTTTTATTGTTGGGGATTCATTGAGGGTACAATAAGCCAGGTTACACTGATTGCATTTGTTAGGTAAAGTCCCTCTTGCAATCATGTCTTGCCCCCAGAAGGTGTGGCACACACCAAGGCCCCACCCCCCTCCCTCGGTCCCTCTCTCTGCTTTTCCTCCCCCCCATGACCTTAATTGTCATTAATTGTCCTCATATCAAAATTGAGTACATAGGATTCATGCTTCTCCATTCTTGTGATGCTTTACTAAGAATAATGTCTTCCACTTCCATCCAGGTTAATACGAAGGATGTAAAGTCTCCATTTTTTTTATTAGCTGAATAGTATTCCATGGTATACATATACCACAGCTTGTTAATCCATTCCTGGGTTGGTGGGCATTTAGGCTGTTTCCACATTTTGGCGATTGTAAATTGAGCTGCAATAAACAGTCTAGTACAAGTGTCCTTATGATAAAAGGATTTTTTTTCCTTCTGGGTAGATGCCCAGTAATGGGATTGCAGGATCAAATGGGAGGTCTAGCTTGAATGCTTTGAGGTTTCTCCATACTTCCTTCCAGAAAGGTTGTACTAGTTTGCAGTCTCACCAGCAGTGTAAAAGTGTTCCCTTCTCTCCACATCCACACCAGCATCTGCAGTTTTGAGATTCTGTGATGTGGGCCATTCTCACTGGGGTTAGATGGTATCTCAGGGTGGTTTTGATTTGCATTTCTCTAATATATAGGGATGATGAACATTTTTTCATATGTTTGTTAGCCATTCGTCTGTCTTCTTTGGAGAAGGTTCTATTCATGTCTCTTGCCCATTGATATATGGGATTGTTGGCTTTTTTCATGTGGACTAATTTGAGTTCTCTATAGATCCTAGTTATCAAGCTTTTGTTTGATTCAAAATATGCAAATATCCTTTCCCATTGTGTAGGTTGTCTCTTTGCTTTGGTTGTTTTATCCTTGGCTGTACAGAAGCTTTTCAGTTTAATGAAGTCCCATTTGTTTATTTTTGTTGTTGTTGCAATTGCCATGGCAGTCTTCTTCATGAAGTCTTTCCCCAGGCCAATATCTTCCAGTGTTTTTCCTATGCTTTCTTTGAGGATTTGTATTGTTTCATGCCTTAAATTTAAGTCCTTTATCCATCTTGAATCAATTTTTGTGAGTGGAGAAAGGTGTGGGTCCAGTTTCAGTCTTTTACATGCCTTGGGGAGAGCTCCATCTCAACAATTTTTAAGTGTCACAGCTTGGTGATATTAAGTGCATTCACATTGTTGTCCAACCCTCACCAATGAACACTTCCAGAACTCTTTTCATCTTGTAAAATTGAACATCTATCCCAGTGGTTCTCGTCCTTCCTAATGCTGTGATGTATTTTCATTGTTACAAAGGAGTTGTGACCCACAGGTTGAAAACCGCTGGTCTGTACCCATTAATTAACGTTCTATGTTGACTTCTGTTCTCAGCTCCTGGCAACCGTGAATCTTCATTCTGTCCCCATGAGTCTGAGTACTCTATACCTAAGGAAAGTATATACCTGTAACCATGTAACTATACTCTATACCTAAGAAGAATATATTTACCTGTAACTATATAACTATATGCTATACCCACTTTCTGTGACTGAATTATTTCACTTAGTAGAATGTCTTTAAGGTTCATCCATGGTGTAGTATGTGTGAGAATTTCTTTCCTTTTTAACACTGACCAATATTCCATTTCATGTGTATTTCAAATTTTGCATATTTCATCATCTATGGAGAGATGCTTGGGTTGCTTCCACATTTTACCTATTGTGGTTAATGCTGCCACGAACACACATGTACAAATGTCTCTTCAAGATTCTGTTTTCAATGCTGTGTGGGTTATACCCAGAGTGAAATTGTTGGATCCTATGGTAATTCTATTTTGAGGCTTTTGAGCAACTGCCATAGTGTTTGCCACAGTAACAGTATCGTTTTGTGTTCTTAACAATAGTGCAGAAGGCTTCCAATTTCTCCACATCCTCCTGAACAATTTTGTTTCAGGATAGTAGCCATATGTTGAACTATTCCTGCATCCTGACAATAAATCTCGCTTGGTCATGGTGTGTAGTCCTGTTAATATGCTATCAAATTTGGTTGGCTAGTATTTTGAGGATTTTTGCAGCAATGTTTGTAAGAGATACCCATTTGTAGGGCTTTTTTTCTTTTCTTTTTTAAAATTTTTTTGTAGTTTCATTGTCTGGCTTTGGTAGCAGGCAGGGTAATGCTGTTTTCATATAATCGGTTAGAAAATATTCTCTCCTCTTCAATTTTTGGGAAAAGTTTGAGAAGTGTTAGTTCTTATTTAGATGTTTTGTAGAACTTTGAAGTGAAGTCATTAGGTCCAAAGCTTTTGTCAGAAGGTTTTTGGTTACTAATTCAATCTCTTTACAAGTTATAAGTCTATTCAGATTTTCTATTTCTTTGTGGTTCAGACTTGATAGGATGTGTGTTTCTAGGAATTTGTCTCATCTATCTTCTTCATTTTTTTCACATATAGCTGCTCATAGTACTGTCATAACACTTTTACTGCACAATTGGTAACTATGTCTCCACTTTGATTTCTGATTTTAGCAAATTGAGTTCTCTTTTTCTCCAGTCAATCTAGCTAAAGAGTTGTCAGTTTTGTTGATCCTTTAGAAGAATCAACTTTTGATTTCAATGATGGCCTCTCCTGTTTTTCAACTCTCTATTTTGTGGATGATTGGCAGAAGGTGGGAGGGTATAAGGCGGGATCTCACCTGATGTGCACATTCTGTGCACATTCTGAGGGTGTATAACACGCACCCTGGGTGAGGAGCTCTTTTGCAATTGGAACATTGCTCTGGGAGTGAGAACAATGTACCCTAAAAACTTGTACTCTTTTATTAATTTGAAATAAAAAAATTCTCTATTTTCTTAATATTTATTTTATCCTTTCTTCTGCTAGGTTTGGTTTAATGTTGTTCTTATTTTTCTAGTTTCCTTTTTTTTTTTTTTTTTGGCCGGGGCTGCGTTTGAACCCGCCACCTCTGGCATATGAGGCTAGCGCTTTACTCCTTTGAGCCACAGGCACCACCCATTTTTCTAGTTTCTTACATTATAAAGTTAGATTTTTTGTTTGTTTGGTTTTGGAGTTTTTTTGTTTTCTTTTTTTTTTTTTTGAGACAAGTCTTACTCTGTCACCATGGGTAGAGTGTCATGGTGTCAGAACTCACAGTAGCTCTGACAAAGTGAGACTGTCTCAAAAAGAAAGAAAGAAAAGAAAGAAGAAAAAGAACCCTGCAACTGTACTATCCTGTTTCCCCGAAAATAAGACAGTGTCTTATTTTAAGGTGTGCTCCCAAAGATGCGCTAGGTCTTATTTTCAGGGGACGTCTTATCTTTCCTGTAAGTAGGTCTTATTTTCGGAGGATGTCTTATTTTCAGGGAAACGGGGTATTTTTTTCTCTTTCTCTACTGTTCAAAGGAAAAATAGATCCTCATTCAGTGGCAGCTACATCTGTTCTATAGAACATTTGTATCTTTGCTTCCTCAAGGACCACTCTGTACTGTGCATTTTACTTTCTTTTCCAAGTAATGTTCCCCTATTCCATTCAAACAATCTCAAATGTCCTCTTTGTTAAAAAAAAACTTTTTTTTTAAATCCTTATTAATTATAGGTAATAACCTTACTTTTCTCCGTACGACCACATTTGCAGAAAGAGAGGTTGTACTGGCAATCTACATTTTTTCACCTCTGATCTCTCCTTAATACACTCCAATCTAGCTTTTGTCCCCGCTATCCCAATTAAATTTATCTCACAGAGAACCTCAAGGGTGTACTGATTCCCAAATCTCTGGTTATTTTTCTAGATTTCACCTTTGAGTACTGAGGATTTAACACCATCAAACACACCTTCTTCATGAGATCCTCTCTTCATTTTAGTACACAAAACCACAAACTCCCAATTCTCTTCACTGCCAATCCACCTGATTTCAAATTACAGAGGAGCAATATCCTTTCTCAGCAATTCACTAAAAAACTAATTTTTTAGGATCTTCAGCAAAATGAAACTGTTATACAGATAGACAGTCAGAAATACTTTTAGCAAACAATCGACAAGTCCTCTGTATGGAAAGTCCATAATTGGTAACTTGTTCTTCTGTGAAGTCGTATTTGACATATTTAGTTTAGATTAATTTGATAGATTATTTGATAAAAAGCTCTCAGCAAACGCTGCTTCCATATTATCTGACTCTCCCTAAATATTGGTTTTCCTCAAGATTGCATTCTAAGCACCCTCTTTGCTCTAGAACAGTCTTAAACAGGTGCATCGGGCTAAATTTGGCCCTACCCAGCTTTACTAAATTAGCACAGTGATTGAATTTTTCTGTGCCCAACAATAAACTTGCCTCTTGTCCAATTAAATACCCCTTCCCTGTACTCACAGGAGGTCACAACTCCTGCAGCCACTCTTGGTGGCATCATTGTTTACCCCTAAACTTTCTACCCTTACATCTTAGTGATGACCATGTATTTAGCTATCTCAGCTCATATGTTTCTCTTCTTCTAACTTCCTCTATTCACCACTCATTTCTTTAGTTCATTCTAGTGTTTCAACCTGATTCTTGCCAGCACATCAAGAGTGGTCTCCCTCCCACTGGTCTGTCTCCCAAACCTATACCTAAAATGGATGTTTCTACAACGAAAATGTGATCTTCCCACTCCTTTCCTTACAACCCATGACTAGCTGCAGACTGTATTCAAAATAAAATACAAACATTTAATTTTAACACAAACGGACTCTTATGTGGTCTGTCTGTGTTTCGGTACATTTTATCACAAGCACAAAGGGGCTTTGTCGATGGGCAGTTGTGATCGGCTGCTGGGTTTTCCCCAAGTCCATTCTGCCTCTCTTCTAGAATATTTAGCTGGGCACAGGGCCACTCTGCTAGAGACTGCACGTTCCAGCCTCCCCTGTAGCTAAGTGTGGCCATATAACCATGTTACCACCAATAGAAGATGAGTGTAAATTATGTATGACACTTTTGCAAGATTTCCTCAACAGAAAATTGCTATAATCTTCTTTTCCCTCCCATGGACTGGAAAGTAGACAAGGAGCTGAGTCAGTGCTAAATAGACCAATGAGGCCAATACCCTGGAAATGATAAGATAAAAGAACCTGGACCTTCCAATAACTTTCTGGGACGGAAGCTGCTTTCTTGCCTCAAACCATCACTAAACTCTAGATTATTGTCTATTGGATGAATTTTATCTCTTTGAACCACTGTATTGTATTATCTTTTTATAGCACTGTCTTAGCTTAGCCTGCAACTTAAACAATACCGTGGCTGAAGAGGAAATGCTTACGCATTTCCAATGTATGAACCATATTAAGAAGAATTTGTACATGTAATTGCAAAGAATAGAAAAAAATTAATTAATATTTCTATGTATCAAGAACTTGAATTTTGGACAAAGTCTTTTCCAATTCCAGGTAGATAAAATGTCACATTTTGAGGCCCTTGTACAGGCTACTTCTTCTATTGGAGTACATTTACAGCCTTCTTCGCTAGGAAAACCCTAAAAATCTCCAATCACAACATCTCTTCCTCTCTAAACATAACCACTGGGCTGAGTTCTAACATCAGAGATTAGCTTTGCTTATTTTTGAACTTTAGTAAATAGATTCAGTAGAAGAACATAAATTATGGAGGAAGGAAGGAAAGAAGAAATTATAGCTAGAAACTCACTTATATGGGAATAATTAACTTTAAAAAGAATAATCTTGTCCATTTACATTTGATTTACTTCTCTTCAAATTACCTACTTTTAGCATTATTATTCACTTTTTAAAGAACCTGACTTCTGGCTGATATGAAGAAAAACATAACAGGCAAGGGCCGGTGACTCACCCCTGTAATCCTAGCACTCTGGGAGGCCATAGCGGAAGATCCCTTGAGCTCAGGAGTTCAAGACCAACCTGAGCAACAGTGAGACTACCTCTACTAAAAATAGAAAATATAGCAGGGTCTTATAAGCACCCATAGTCCCAGCTACTCAGGAGATTGAGGCAGGAGGATCACTTGAACCCAGGAGTTTGAGGTTGCCGAGAGCTACACTGGGGGCCATAGCACTCTAGCCTGGGCAACAGAGAAAGACTCTACCTCGAAAACAGAAAATGAAAGAAAGACAAGAAAAAAAAAAAAAAACACAACAAAACAACAATAAATGAAATATAACCTTTAAGGTTTTTTAAATTATGATTTTAACAGATTAAATTAATAAGTCTTAAAATTAAGGCTTGGCAATAAACTGTCTTATAAAAATTATTTTAGTTAAACAAATCTTCTCCAAAGATCACTCTCCACCATTTTAAAGCTAATATATAATGTAAATTTTATCAACTTAAATAATTGTTAAAATCCACCTTCAACTTAGATGTAGCACCATAAATTCCTTTTTTCCTTCCTTCCAGCTTATTTATCAGTTTAACATAGTAAGTTATGCAAAGTGATTCCCTCCACTGTAATCTCCTAGGAAGAGCTTTTCCCTGTCAGTTATTTTACTGCCAACCTTAAGCCTTCATAAACCTACATGGACCTTTACCATTAAGATATCTACATGCCATTCCAGGACCCAAAGGATTATAAACGACATTATCTGAATCAGGGGTGGGGAAACTCTTCATGTTGGAAGGCTGTGTTGATTTAGCTGTAATCAAACAGGGCTGGGTTTGAGAAACTTCTATCAGATATACTTAAAAATGTACACTATTTTGTAAAAATCTAACTACTATGTACTTAATAATTTTGAAAATGAAAACTATTTATTAATTGTAAAGTTAGCTGAGTGTTTAATGATTTTCTTACGTCTGCTTTTTGTTGGAAAACATTTGAATATTTGGGTGCAGCATGGAGATCTGTAGTTCCAGTCGATCCTCTAGAGGGGTATCAGTCATCTGTCACATTATGGCATCCTTATTTGGGTTAGGTAGGAGAATGTAGATTCACAGCAATAAGGGGTTGAAGAGTAAGAATGGAAAGCATTTTCAGGCATGTTACCAAGAGCATGGGTATTCTCCTGGATGTTTCCATATTTCAATTGGATCTTTCTTAACATTAAATGATGACTTTCAATGTCATTTACCGAGAACTAACCAATTCTATCTATAGTTCTTTAGGTGCCATGGTGATGTCCAATAGGTGAGGCTGAAATGGCAATCCGAGTGTGAGTCATGATTCTCCAAGTCAGTCAATCTTTCATTATATTCCCCAATCAATACGTCTATTAATAGCTGTGTATTCTTCACAGGATTCTTATATATCATCCTGTTTGTCAATGACTTTTGCTAACAGGAAAACGTTCATCTGAAATTTCCTTTGGAGGAAGTGTTTTGAAAAAAAGATAGCTCTTTTTGAAATGCTTGGATTTTTTTGCCACATATCATATATACACTTAGTTACACCTTGCAAAGTATTTGAGAAATTTTCAGTTGACTTGATTTCATACAGAAATGCCACATTTTTACAAAAATCTGTTTTCAATAATTCATATTGCATGTTCTGTGCTTCATAAAATTTAATTATCTGTTCTCACAGAGATAAAATTTTAGCTAACAATTGTCCTTTCCAATGCACTTGAGAATGATACCACAAATCCACACTGAATAACTCATTGTGTAACTTTAGCAAGTTAATAAAAATGACTATTCCGTGTTTTGTTTGCATGAATATCATTAATAATACTTACAAATTTTTGCAAAATATCACTTAAAATAGCATTAGCAAAGAGATTTTGCTGATGCAAGATTTAATGAAAAGAAATGAGAGTGTCTGAATCTGTTAATAATTTCTTTATCTGTGCAATAAACCCTTCATGTTTTCCTGTCATGGAAGGTACTCCATCTACACATCTACTCATCAAATTTACCAAATTCAGTCTAACTTCACTACATTAATCTTGAAAGTTGTTGAGGATATCTATTCCCTATGTTCTATTTGCAAGAATGCCCAAAGTTAGTAATTCTTCATAGCTAAAAAAAACAAAACAAAACAAAAAAAAACTTCTGTCATTACCCAAATGAAGTATAAAACACTGAGTCAGTAGTATCAGTTCATTTATCAAAAGTGATTGAAGAATATATACTTTGCTTTTGAAGTTTACATGAAGTTGTTCTGTTAAGTCAGGCTAATTCATGCTGTCAATAAGTTATATGGTTCTTGAAAAAGGCAGTTGTTTGTACTTTGAAATACTATTGGAGTCTAAAAATCCTACAACTACAACAATGCATTCTTTCACAATTTCTATTTCATTGAATGACCTCTCTCTTTTTCTTCAAGCATATAAGCTACTTCATAAATTTCTCCAGTAGCATCATTTTCTCCATCTTATTGCAGCTTAAAAGAATTCTTTGCTTTTGCTTTTCATCTTTAATTTCTGCAATACAACTTTTTCTGCCTCTCCCTCTTATTTAAAGTATTTGTGGTTCTTATGAGTGTCATAATGCTGATAAGCATTGAACTTCTTTTATGTTGAATTTGTACTATCATAAAGCAAGCAAATCATCTTTAGCAGAAACAAAATGATGTTGCAATTTCCAATCCTCATTAAAAAATCTGTTTTCTTCCTTTAATATTCTCTTGCTCTTCTTTGGTATGAAGGGCTGTTAAGCAGATAGAATTCAAAATTACTGTCAAGCTGTGGAATTATACACCAATTCTACTTCAAACAGAAGCACAGTGCACCACTGTCAAAAGCTGATGACAGAGTGGCATACTTGACCCCCATAAACTCTTTCCAACCAGCCTCTTGCAGTAGTGTCATCTGTCAGGTGGGGAAAGATAAACCATGAGCATAACAGCCTCGGTTTAGCCCTTTTGGCTTACTAAGGTTCGAATAGCAGCGGTCAATCTGGGAGGACTACTTTGTTGAAACTTGTTTTATTCTTCAATGTTTGAAATATGTTCACTTTAAAATAAAATAAAAATGTAAAAGATGAGCGAAATGTATTAATAAAAATAAAAGGATTTTGTTCTATAAATTTTGGATTTAGTGAAAAAGCCATATGTAATGACTGAGAAGGCCACATGTAACTCTATGGCTGTAGGTTCCCCACCCCGATCTAAATACTATTATCTCCCCTTAACATAAAAGACATCTATTTTCCTTGAAATAAGAAGAAAACAAGCAGATAATAAAGACATGCAGTGTCTTTTGTAATCTCTCTATTCAGCCTTTCATAGTCTTATTAACTCAATAGGCAATATTTGATCATCTTTTGTATTTCTATTACTCAAAAATGGATTATCATCTACTCTGAACAGATATTGGCGAACAATTGAACAGATACATTTTATATTATTCCACTTTCTTCCTACTTTTAAATATACGTATATGTACACACACATAAAAATATATATTTGTATAAAACATGTATGAAGCCATATTTTATATAGGTATAGGTAGAGATATAGATAGCTATTTTTAAGATTTTTTCTTTGTAATTTGTAAACAGAATAGATTAAATCTGCAATATCAAAATAGCTATTTTTATAATGTTTAATTTCTAGAACTTGTTCTCTGTAGGTATTGACATTTTATAACTTGGGACAATCTTATAAAATGTATTGAGAGGAGTGGTTCTGAAATCTGAAAATTAACATATTAATATTTGTGAACTAATAGAATTGAACCTCAATATTGATAACTTTAACTTCAAGGTAACAAGAGAAAGACACCAACTTCACCAAAAATAATAAATCTTGAAAAACCAGATCATTATTATATTAAAGAAGGTTTGCAAAAACATAACTCGGTATTGCAGGAAAGGAAGGTTTATGTCTTTGACTTTTAATAAACCTCACCCCACCCAACATCCAAAAATGCATTAGGCATATAACTCATTTTTTAAAAAAATTTTTACAGAAAAATTTATAGACTTTCCCTTATTATTCTATGATGTGAAGAAACAGAAATAGTCCCGTTGCCATTATCTGCTTAAGCGAAATCAAATCATTCCCAGCCTTCTCTTCTCCAGACCAAATCACCCCAATTTCCTTCCTCTTTTTTTATTAGTTGAATTTTAATCATCTTTTTGGAACTCAACTGCAATGCTATAAAATGTAGCCTCTAAGAAAATTAGAGTGGAAAGATAAGAAGTTAATCTAAACTGTATGTGGATGAAATCCAGACCATAGCAAGCATTTCATGCTTCTTATTCATTGCAATAGCCAAGACATAATAAAAAAGGTCACCGTATTACATTTAAATTCAACATTACTATTTCACCGTATCCAACACTCATGCTAGCTTTCTTAACTGCAGTTTATTCACTATAATATTTCTCTCCCTATTTCATGATTACCAGGTTTTTCTGTTATAAGCTACATGGTTAGGTATGCCCAGAATTACTTTTTTTAATGTCTTTTTTCCTTTCAAATTTTATAGCTCCATATGTATTTGAATTTCCCTTCTGATCCATATTCCCATTTGAATTACCTTGATTAGTGAGAATGAAGTTTAGGTGTTTATATTTGTACAAACTTACTTAGTTCATGGACAAATTCCCTATATATTCTACTTTTCTGTCAACTCACTGATCTTTACAAAATAACCAACTTTATATAGGCCAATGAATTAGAGAAAAGTGCCATTTCCCAGACTGAATCAGAATAAACTCAACAAATCATAGTAATAGTTGATAATGTTGAAATAATTTTAAGACCAACTTCCCAGTTGTCAAATCTTGCAGTAGGTTATAACATTGAAGGACGGGATTATAGAGGGGATTTGAATTCTTTATAAAATGACCTAATTATAGCTGCCTTTTCAGACAGTGTCATCCTTTTAAACAATGCGTGAGTGGCAGTCCTCATCCCCCTCTCCCTCTGTGACAGGCCTAGCCTTTTCATCATCGTTAAAAAGTCATAATAAACTACACTAGCATGACATTTGATAACCTTATTAACTTATTAATGTAGATGTGGATAAAGAAAATCCCATCATCCCTTGGTCTCAATATTCTCTTTCATTAATGGTGTATGTACCAGATAGTCTACAAGTGTTAAACATCACAGAAGCACAGATGCTCAGTTTGGATAAATGTTTGAGACCATCTAATCCAATTCCTAGTGTGATACTTAAAGTCTTCTAATTCACTATCTCTGGAAGCAGCCTATTTTATTTTCAGATGTTCCAACTCTTTCCTGTGTTGCAACAATCATCAGCCACAGGAGCGGTTTCACACATGGGCCCTGGTTCTGCCCTTGGGGCATTTTAGACAAAGTCTCTTCTGTTTTTCCAAAGACAGCTTTTCTTGTGTTTGAAGACCGCTCCCATTCCAGCTTTAAGTCTCTTCTTTCCCAGTGTAATTTTTAAAGACTGTTTTATATAATTCAAAGCCTCCCCAGTTTTCTGAAAGACATCCTTTACAAGGTTCGATTTGTCAAAGTCCTAAAGTTGACATACAGAGCTTAATATGACATTCCAAGTATTATCAATCAATGTACAAGTGAACAAGACTTGTCTGATTCTAAATACTTCACTTCCTTTATGCAGGACGTATAATAGCAATTATAGTGGCAATCACAACACTGAGCCACTCAATTTGTCCAGCAAAAACTTTTAGAAGTTGTCACCTTGAGAGAAAGCCATATTTCGATTATAGTTCATGTTAAAGTCTCTAAGAATACTATGGTCCTAAAAAGACAGGATGTAATCCCACCTCCAAAAAAAAAAAAATGTAGGCTTATATCCGAGTACTAGTTTATTATAACCTCTACATATCTTAACAGACAGAAAAAAGCAAAATCCAATCCAATGACCAAGGAGATTGGAAGCTGCCAGGCGGGAAGGCAAGGAAAATTCAGGTAATGTGTCACTGGCACCTTAAGGTCTGGGACTACATCAACTTTGAAGCAGTACAGAATCATGAGGATAAAAACTTTTATTGGGGTTTTTACATGCTTCCTGTTAGCAACAAAAATCCAGCCTGTGAATTGGTGAAAATGTGGGGTCTTTCTGTATTTTCCAGCACACTAAGAAGGTAACTCTCTAAATGACAATTCTTTTTTCTTCCCCACTTTTTTTTAATTTTTTTATTAAGTCATAGGCACATAGATCATGAATATATTTATGCACACATGGGGTACAATGTATTGATTTTTTTAATACAATCTGACGTACTTACATCAAACCAATCAACATAGCTTTCACCTCATTTACTTGATTATTGTGTTAAGGCATTTATGTTCTACACTTGACAGATTTGACTTGTACCCTTGCAATAGGCTCCTTAGGTGTGGCCCCGCCTTTTACCCTCCCTCTGGCACACCTCCTTCCTCTCCTCCCTTCCCACTCCATTTTATATATTGATTTCATAGTAGTATTGAGTACATTGGATACTTTTTTTTCATGACAATTCTTTACTGGGTGTTGAGATGAATTGTCTTATATGTCTCCAGCTTTAAATATCATACTCAGGAGACATCTCCGGCTAAAATTAATTTTCATTACCTGACAATCAAAACTATAGTATGAATATTTTATACACGGGAAAATATGCATGTTTGGTATTTTATTTATTTGAGAAAAATGACCTATGTACAGTGGTAGTCTTGTAATTTAAATTTCAAATATATAACTGAGTAACAAAATTAGTCTTGTGATTTTAAGAGGTAATGTTGTATTTAGGACTAGAACAACAGAGAGAATTTTGATCTTGCTATGTTGTAATGTTACTTGATCAGCATTGTAAGAATTACTTAAATACCTGGAAAAGTATTAGTCAAAACAGACACAGATTATTAAATAGGTTTAACTAACAAGTTCGATTATAAATAAGATCCAGTATTATTTGGAAATCACTAATGATCATTAAAATATTTCACAACTTAGATGTAGAATGACAAAATTCATAAGCAACACATGTAAGTGGAATAAAAATATTTTAAGGATTAATATCTTAACAGAAAGTTAGGTAACAACATTGAATAATTGCTGAAACTTCATGTTATTAAATTGCATTTTTTTCAAAAACAAGAATAAATTTTTGAATAGTCATTTGGTACACGATTTCTGCCTTGAAAGTATTGAAGTAAACTACACAACAATTTTCAGTATAGTGGTATATCCTTTGAAGCCAGTTTAGCTGGTCTGCCCAAATAAACTATGAATACTTTTTCCCTTATCTTTGTCATTCATAAATAATGGTTTGCCCCCAAATGTAAGTCCATGCATTTTACATTGCCTCCTTTAAAGTGAATGCATTTTAACTCTGTACCACCCATACACACACACACACCAGTGAGGTACAGTCAGTTTTATGGAGAAGTTGTACCAAATCATCAATGAACAGTTAATAACTATGCTATGTAGTTTATTCCAAAGAGTAAAAGAGATTCTTCCTCAGTCCCTTTTATGAGGCTAGGGGTTCCCATGTGACACAGTGCTGAACAAGTGAGAATTTGGATTGGGCACATTCCTAGCCTGAACAGAATCAAGTTTCTCCAGGCATATAAAGAGGAAGGATTGGCCGGGCGCTGTGGCTCACACTTGTGATCTGAGAGGCCCAGGCTTGTGGATTGCTTGAGTTCAGGAGTTCAAGATCAGTCTGAGCAATAGTGAGACCCATCCCTATTAAAAAATAAATAAATAAAAAAAAACAGCCAGGTGTTACAGAGAAGAGGAGGAGGAGAGGAGAATAAAAATGTAGTAAGCAATTATCAGTGTCTCAAAAAAAAATATATTAGCATATGCAGCAAAGTAAGGGAAGATATTAAAAATTGAGCTTAAGACGCGTTCGTTGTAAATTGCTAGTGGGACATACAAGAACATGGGTCAAGTGACAGTTGGATGCATTATCTATATATGAACATGTGTCTGATGTTCGGGGGAAAAATCTTCTGGGAAAATCTTTAGTAGATATGTGGATGTACAGCCTTGTGAAATGGATGTAATCACCCAAGGAATAGGTAAAGATTAGAAAATCGACAGGAGAAAAATGAAACCCTGGAGCAGGCCAGCATTTAAAGGACAGAAAGGGGAAGAGGATCTAGCAAGGAGGCTGAGAAGAGGGAGCCAGTGACAGGGGAAAGCAGAAACAAGGTGAATACTGTGCTCCAGGAAGGAGGCCGTAGTCAATCAAACGCCAACCGGAGGTGGAGCTGGGGGAGGAGTCGTCATCATCCTTCAATCTGGCAACGCGCAGTTCCTTGGTAAATTTCACCCACAGGTGTAGAGAGAACAACTTACTCTGAGTGGATGGAAGAAAAGTCAGGCGTGAGTATATCAAAGCGGATAATGTAGACAACTTTTTCAAGAAGTTTACTTAGAAAGGATAGAGAAATGAGGTAACTACAATAGGAGATATAATTAAAAGAAGGGATGCTTCCCTAAGACTGAACGTATTTCATGATGTTTATATGCTGATGGAAATGATCCATTAGGCAGGAAAATTGATGATACCAGAAAGAAAATCCCTCTAATAGAGAACAGGGAATGAGCTATGAGCATACAGTTAAGCTTGCCAAGGCAGAACTGAGTGACACTGAAGCCACACATTTAGAGTTAAACCCAGGCCATGCTGCTGTGTTTTCTCCAAACACATTTTACACGCGGAGCAGGTGATTACATAGGAAACCAGGGTTGGGGTTTTTTTTGTTGTTTGTTTTGTTTTTTGCAGTTTTTGGCCGGGGCTGGGCCTCCAGTATATGGGGCCGGCGCCCTACCCTTTGAGCCACAGGCACCGCCCCAGGGTTGGGCTTTTTACCAGGCCAATATGATGAAAGGAAAGAGAAGTTCCAAGTTATATTTGAAATAAGGATGCAGATCTCTATATTTTGACATGGAAATGTGCCCTTGCTGTATTAAGGTTACTTAAGGTACTTTAGCAATAGCATATATAGTTTGATTTTATGTCTATCTATATTTAAGTGGGTCGGTGTGAATATGTGTATATGGAGAAATAAAGTAAAAAAAAATACACCAAATTATTATTACCTTCTCTGTTTCTTTGTTTAATTTAGAATGCTTCTTACAGCTAGTCTAATAGTTTAATACATGCTTCCCAGAGATGACAAGGGGAAGTATCCCCTGTTCTAATACCACAGCACCTCACTGAGAAATGGACTCAGATTATATTAGGTAGAATGAGCCTAATCACAACTTTGCACCTAATATGTTATGTGCTTTGCATTCACAGGGTTCACTGATAAATTCCAAAATGTCTCAGGTACTCATGGCGTAAGTGTATGCAGCACCTGCTCCTACAAGGTCATGTGCAAGAATGCTCAACTTCATGTATGTAACATGTGTACATAAAAGACTGGACCCAGAAGTAGAAAGGGATGCTTCCAGAAGATTTCCCATGACTTGTACTCATCCAGAGTTGCTGTCTGTAAATCTATGTTCCCTAATGAAGTCTTTTCTAGACCACGACCTTGTACTTTTGTTGTCCTGATAATTAGGCTGAGTTCTCAGCTATGTGCCCTGACTATATATGATGCAATTCTGTACATGTTTGATAAGAAAAAAAAACATGATTGAGTTACAATAATATTGCCTATGCATAGTTTTCCAAGTAACTAATAGCTATTTGATATCCATCAATAGTGATCATAAATATATGGACTAAAATATGAAATTTCTATTTCTTCCTCCTACACACTTATCACACTCACAACCTCTGCACCCCTTGTCTTTCTCTTCTTATCTTTACTTTTGTAAACCAAAAGAAATTAAGCCGTTTCCACTTTGAAAAATGAAACCATAAAATTGATGTTGTTTTTAATTCATTCAGAATGGTAGGAGTTCTAAGTTTGTCTTTGATTATCCAAATCTCACCCATCATTTGAGATCCCGATCAAAAGCAATCTCATTGATCAGCCCCTCCTTGTCTTCACCAACTTTTGGAGTCTTTGACTTTCTATCTCATCATTATTACAGCTATCACAATCTAATTATAATTAGCATACAAAATAGTACCCCCTAAAGCACTTTTCTACTCACTATAAACCATTTTTAGCACTTAAACTATATTTAGTACTTTATTACTAAATAATATCAGTAATTAAAATTAACAACATTAATGTAAAAGATCTATAATGCCATGAGTTTTTTTTTAAATGTATATTTGATTATAATTTCCAATGAAATTTAAGCTTCTATATGAGAAAGATTTCACTTTACCTTTACATTTAATAGACTATCACATTTTTGACTAAGTATTATTCTGCTATGGCCAACCTGACATGGTAACTTTGTCTAAATCAACTCAGACTCTAATCATGTTTTATAAATTGATGACTAATTAATTCATGTTATATAAACAGAATTACATATGTAGACGCAAAAGTAATTAGTACATGAATAATAGTTTTGTATAGACATGCATATAATTATATATTTCAAGAACAATATATTGGTTGTATAAAATGGAGATTCTAGAATTATATTTGACTAAAAGTATAATAATTTTCATTTTATTTCTTGACAGTTATACTGGAAACTTAGCAATAAATTCATAAATTGATGGTCTAAATTTAGTCTACCATGAATAATGTAAGTCTAGAATGTACTTGGTCTTTATTTTCTGTACAATGCGTATATGTTCATATGCACTTGGTTAAATCTAAATGACATTGCTCAGGCAATTAAGGCAATTGCACAGCCCTAGTGTTATTAAATGAATTTCCTGCCAGATGAAGGAGTTACCCAACTCCTTGTTAATTCTCATTACAAGTTTGCATAATTTTTGCTGGGTTCACAAAGGTCCTGACAGGATGGCTAATTGGATCCTACCAAACAGTTAAACACAGTGACAATTTCTTAGATGGTAGAATTTTAAATTGGAAAGGTTGAGAAAGGTCATCTGGTTTAACCTTCCACACAATGATAAATCCTTTCTTCAGAATCCAAACAATTAAACATGGATTTTTTTTTTTAACTTGAACTCATTTTTTCGTGAATTCATAAGATATGTTTAATTTTTCAATCTTTTCATTGTACCTATAAAGCTGAGAAAAAGTAACAGGCGGCACATAAAAAGTAGCTCCTTTAAATCCGTGGTAATGTAATTAGGATGATTTCTTCAAAAAAATGCATTTATCCATTAACCATAGAATGTTAAAAAGGCTTCTCTCTTTAGTGTTTTTCTAATGTAGGCAAAAATAAGTTATTTTAAAAAATAAAAAGGACTAAGGTAGTAGTCTTTCATTTTTATGTTGGACTACTTGGGCTGTCATATCATAATACCACAGACTGGGTACTTTAAACAAGGGAAATTTATATTCCCACAGTTATGGAGTCTGAAAGTCTGACATCAGAGTACCAGCATGATCGAGTTTGCAGAAAGCCTCATTTTTGATGTGTCCTCACTTGGTGCAAAGAGGACAGGGTGAAAACTCACTGGTGTTTCTTCTTATCAGGGCACTAATCCCATCATGAGAGCCCCACCCATACCACCTCATCTAACCTAATTACTTTCCCAGGCCTCATCTCCTAATACCCTCACACTTGAGGTTAGGACTTCAATGTGTAAACTGGAGGAGAACACAACTCACTACATAACCATTTCCTCAAGTAATGTTTGCTTTGGTTTTGTTTTATGACAATTTAAAGACATAGAAAATTTCCTCTCTGTTCACTGCTTAGCAAACAATTCAACAAGAGGCTAGGCCCCTAGGAAGAGTGGGTCATGTTGAAATACTTCAAATGGTAGTGGCAGAAACTCAGTACCAACTATGAAGCCAATTCATCTTAGAAATCAACATCTATTAAACTATTTGTTGTCTTATAATCAAAGAATTCCTCCAATGACTTTTGAGAAAATTGTTCACAAAGTCACTTTCATCTAAAAACAAGAATTTTCCTTTTTTACAAAAAATGTTTTTGATATACTTTGTTTCTAAAATATATTCTTTATTGCAATCCTTTTTACATATTATATTTCTTGGCAAATATCAAGTGGAAAAGAACTTGCTGTTATCTGACTTCAAATTATCTCATCATCCCACAGGCACAACAGACATCTTTGTAACTGTAGTTTCTCTACTTGGGTCTTCTGGTAACTAAGGCCTTGATTTTTTTCTACCTTGAAAATTCAAACAAATCTACAATAGTACCTAGTTTGAGCCATTGTAACAAAGTACCTCACATTGGTGGCTTATAAACAACAAGACTTTATTTCTCACAGTTCTGGAGGCTAAAATTCTGAGATCCAGGTGCCAGTATAATGAGATTTTGGAGAGGTCTTTCTTCAGTTTGCAGATGACCACCTTTTTGACATGTCTTCCTGTGGCAGAAAAAGCAAGCTAATGCTTGTTTTTTATAAGGTTATAAGGTTTTATAAGGTTTATAAGGTTTTTTATAAGGTTTGTCCTTTGGGCAAACCAAAATGTCTAGTTATCCAGTTATATATTGTGTTTGGAACAGGTCCTTTTTCTTAGGGGAGTGGTATTTCTTTGATTTAAATTATGTGTACTTCTAGTATATTTTGTCTACCTAGAAAAATGGTAAGAGCAGATGAAAATTTCAGCATGGACATTTGTTTGCTGTTCTCTCCTATAATATTACTTAAATGCAAATATTTTACTGGCCTGCATAATAGATGCATGTGCACTCGCTGTACTCTACTAAGAAAATATTTACCGAGGAGTTCTAAGGGCACAATTTGCAATTAAAATCATAGAGTAAATACATTATTACTTACTAGAAAAGTTTGCAAATGAGTGGAAATTTACCGTATGCCATCAATGTTTTAGTGTGTAGGAGCAGATCCTGCAAGCTAAGTGATAGAAAGCCTATCGAAATGACAGGAGGACATTTTGGTACGAGCAATTTTGAAGACAGAGGTTAATTTTTAAATAATTGTTTCCAATGATGGACTTTTTTTTGAGACAGAGTCTCACTGTGTCGCCCTCAGTAGAGTGCCATAGCATCACAGCTCACAGCAACCTCAAACTCTTAGACTAAAGCGATTCTCTTGCCTCAGCCTCAAGTAGCTGGGAGCACCTGCCACAATGCTATTTTTTTGTTGTTGCAGTTATTTAGCTGGCCTGGGCCATGTTTGAACCCGCCACCCTCGGTGTATGTGACTGGCACCATAAAAACTATGCTATGGATGCTGAGCCGAAGGACTATTTTTTAATAAACTTTCCCAGGGCCATTTGCTATGTGATTACTGCAGAAAAAGGAATTTTTAAAAATACATGATATTCGTACTTAATCACTGCATAAGTACTATATGAGTCTATGGAAAGATAAGAACAAATAGAGAGTTAAAAAGAATTTGCAAGCCCTGTGTCCATGTAATATCTCACAGTTGTGGAAGTGGAAATCTGGAGCAACTCAGTAGTTCCTTTAAAAATGGCTTTACTTTAACTTTTTACAGCTTTACATGAGTTCTTTACGGTTCCTGGAGCAGCCTCCCCCATGCACAGAATGCTCTGAAGGTGGTTCCTGGCCTTTGACAGTTGATATACTCAGTTCCAGGGATAGCACTTAGCACAGATTTTCCTGGCTGCTCTCCTGAACATGGGGAGGCAACTCCAGATGGGACTAGGGGTGTGATTGTCTAGAGGGCATTCCATGTTTAGAAATTTCCAAGTAGCCTTAAGTAGTCATTGCAGTGTTACCCTATAGTCCCTTCTTCTACATTTTTGTTCAAATTTTCATGTTTCAGAAAAATTGTGATAAACGGGGGTACAATTTATTGAAACTTTCAAAGATGGCAATTCTTACATTTCAAATTAATATGAGGGTACAAATCTTCACGTTACATTGTTTCACTCCTAAGGTGAAGTTCAAGTTTCAGTTGAGCCTTTAACTCAGGGGGCATGCTGATGAACCTCACAATGTACACATCTGGTGAGAGCCTGCCAACTACCCTCCCTCCTCCCCTTGCCCTTTCTCTACTCTCCCCTCCCTCTTCCTAGACTATATTTATGTTTTGTCATTTGTGTGGGTGCATACTTGTTTACATATTGATTTCATGTTATTAGGCATCTACCCAGAAGAACAAAAATCATTTTATCACAAAGACATTTTCACTAGATTGTTTATTGCAGCTCCATTCATAATTATCAGGTCATGGAAGCAACCCAAATGCCCATCAACGCATGGATGAACAAATCGGAGTATATGTATACCATGGAGTACTATTCAGCCATAAAAGGATGGAAAGTTTACAACTTTTAAGTTTACCTGGATGGAGTTAAAACACATTCTTCTTAGTAAAGTATCTCAGGAATGGGAAAAAGTATCCAATGTACTCAATAAAAAGACTTCAAAATCTTGAAAGAGTATGATTTGCTAAGCCTTGGCTAAACTTGTGATGGTTAGCACGTGAGAAGCAAGTCATGGGCAGGGAAGAGCTAGTCTTGTCCAGGTTCCCTTCTCCCTATGAGCATAGATAATCTCCTTCTTATCAAAATTCTTCCAATTTTCATCAATATCTTAGACATTGAAGTTTAGAGGATGGGGGAAAAAGTAATTGAAGGAAGAAAATGGAGAGAAAGAAAAAAGGAATAAGAATTAGGCATCTACACAGGTATTGCATCATGTATAAAATCTTAAATTCTTATAATAACACTAGCAATTAGTTATAATTATCTCAAGTTCATAGATGAAGAATGTTTTATCTATTGCTGTATTAAAAATCACCTCAATGCTTTGGAACTTTAAGAAGTAACGAATTATTAGTTCTCATAATTCTCTATGTTGGCTGGGCTCAGACAAGCGGTTCTTTTGCTTCATTTAGTGAAGACCAGGTTCACTCATGTGGCTGACCCAAGACGGCTTTCTTCACACATGTGGTGCCCCTAAAGGGATGACTGGAATCAATGAGGTGGGGGATGGTCTTCTATTTTCATTTGGGTACTTGGATTTCTTACATAGAGACCCAGGGCTCCAAAGAGAGTAAAAACAGACCACACTGCCTAAACTCTTGAGACCTAGTCCCAGAACTGGTACCGCATCTATTCTACCTTGATACATTAATTCATAGCAAATCACAAAGCTGACTCAGATGAAAACAGATGAGACACGGACTCCAGCTCTGAATAAAATGAGTGGCATCTGTATAAAGAGGGAGTAGAGGGGGACATCTGTGGCTCGAAGGAGTAGGACACAGGCCCCATATACCAGAGGTGGCGGGTTCAAACCCAGCCCTGGCCAAAAACTGGAAAAAAAAAAAAGAAGGAGTAGATACTGGTGGCAGCCTATTTTGGATACAATCAGTTACAAAGAAAGGAAAGATCAGAGAAGATAAATAATTTGTCCAAGACCACATTGTTAGAAAGTGGAGAATGTAGCATTAAGCTACCATGTGTGACTGAATCCAAAGCAGGATCTCTCAAATACACCAGAATATTTCAAACCACGCTTCCCATGACATGTCCCAGGGGCTACCAACTAAAGCACTTTTATTCTTAAGCTATATGATAAAGAATTCTTTACACATTGTTTACTTTGAAGGGAAGTTTCAGAGGCTGAACAAATCTGGAAAAATAGCACCCTACAATGTATTTGTTTCTTTGAGAGATGAGGCAGTAAGTATGTTCTTAAGTACTTTACAAATCCCTCAAAACTATAACAGTGACATTTGATCATGAGAAAAAAGAGCTAGAAGATTTTTCCCTCAATCCTAAGAACTTTTGTCATCATCTCTACAAGCATAAATACATTTTTTTGTCACGTTTTGCTATAAAAGATGTTGGAGAGGATTTCAGACTTTTTCAGCAAATTTTGCCTCCTAGAAAGTTTACTGTTACACTACAGTATAATAATTTCCTATTGAATTAAGAAAACAAAATTAAGCTTCTCTTGGCTTGTTTATGTGCTTCCAGATTATTTTTATCTTCTATCAGTTAATGAATGTTTAAAAAATTAGTCTGTGGGAGTTACATGGTCTATAAAGAAAAAAGTGATTTGGCTGAAAAAAAAAAGTAGTTTGCAGATTTTTAAATCAAATAGATTGCATGAACAAACTTCTACTTTATGTAATCCATGTTACTGTTCTAGTCTCCATGGGTGATACTCAAGAGAAGACCACAATCACTCAAATCTTATTTTTATGGAAATAATGAGAATCTCTAGAAACACTATGTATGGATTTGATATTGTTATTAATAACCTAAGTTAAATGTGTACAAGAAATTTTAGAGACAAATTCTCATTTTATTCTCTTTACTCAGTAGGGGAAAAAAGCGAAAATAGTATCAACAAATGAGATGTTTTTGCTCATTAGAAGAATATGCACCATTGTAAAAATTACAGAAAAAATAAACATTTTTGAAATTTTTGAGTTGATACTCCATGTCTTTGGGAAGATATTTTACTGTGGATTGAATTGAATATTAGAACAGTAAAACTGAGAAGGATATTAAAATCATCTAGTTTATCTTTCATTTTAATTTGGAGTTGCTAACATCCAAAGACTTCTCCTTTGCTTCAAGTGTCACATCTAAGTTAGACGTAATCCTGGAGACAGTCTTGGGTCACCTCTCCATCACTCCATGCTACTTACTGTATAAGTTTTCCTCTTGCGTTTTTTTAATCACTTACATACCACGGTAGAAAAGAAGTTAAAACATAATATAAGGTAATTTGGGTGTATCAGGGAGGCATACTTATCACAAATCAGGTTTGAACAACTGATTTCACGTATCAAAGCCTAAGCTTAAGTGGGGTACTATGTCATTTAAATGCTGTCACGTTTTAGAATTTTTCTTCTGTTCTTTAAGAAATGATAGAACACCATAATTTTAACTTTAAGCTTGTCAATGCATCTGAATTCTGATTTGAAGACTTTAAAATAACAGAGGAATTGTGAGTAGGCTTGAAATAATTTTCTTCTATTTGGTAGTATTAGAATGTGCCTAGCAACCTATATGTAGGACATTAGTACATTCTGCTCAAACTTATGTCTTAGATTTGTTATTTTCAAATACTTTCATATATATTATTCTCATCAACTGAGAAGATGTTACATATTCCTACTTATTACTGAAGTACAAACAAGGATTGTGTTCAACAAAATTTGTATAACATCTTTACATGAAGTTATGTATTAACCTACCCGTCACTTAAGAAAATGGTTTTCCTTCTGTAACGGTATGTCTTATGCAGCCAAAAAGTTGAAACAAACATATAATGTAGTTTTAAAATAAATGTGATTTATTCATTGAGCCAAAGAGAAGAAAACAATCTTTCTGAGAAATATCACATCACTTACATGATCTAACTGAGCACATGACAAATGTCAACTTCCTAATTGCCAGATTATCTAATCACTTCCTGATGTCCTTTTTATTTCATAACAACAACAAAAAATGTTTGTTCTTCCTGGGTAGTAATTTGAAGACAATCAAGTAATACCTCCCATGCCTGCGCCCTGGCACTCTTTATAGTTAAGATTTCAGCAGTGCTCTCAGCAGGTAGCACTGGCTCAGATTTCATGTCACTTATTCATTCATTGAACAACTGCTGACTGCATTGCTAATACATGAAAAGAAACATTAAAATACATCTCTTGCTCTTGATAAACTTAATATTAATCTGGCAAGAAGAAAAGGGTGATTTTTATTCCATTAGCAACAGAAATAACAAGCTGCACTTCTTTCTGCTTCACGAGTGGGCAACATAATTTATACCAATGGATAAAAGAAAGTTCTACACTTCTTTCTTCCTTTTAGATGAACAAGAGCAGAATAAAGAGAAATGGGAAATATCAGAGCTCTGGTGATGCCTAATGTCTAAGACCAAAGTCTGAAATGATTGCCTTTTTTTTTTTCTTTTAGTACCACACATTAATTTCTGTCAATGCTGAAGGAAACTCATATCCACTTAGAATACAGAGAAATCTTTGTGTGCTAATGAGAAAAGAAGGGGGGCTCACTTCAAGCATTGGCTATGTGGTTCGCATCTATCTTCCTATAAAGAGAAACTATAAACCAGGACAAAATATACAAGCATATGCTTAACAAATAAAAGATAACCCAGAGAAGTAAACACAGCAGTTGGAGCTACTTTTTCTCCAGATTGTTTCTGCTGAATCTGTAGCAAGTACTAGAAGACTAAGAAATTGACCATAACACTTTGAAACACTCATGAAATACATGGAGATTTTAGAGCCACTACTAAGAAGAGGTTAAAAAAGAGCCACTACTAAGAAGAGGATATCTGAAGAAATGCTGACGTGGAAATTAAATAAACAAAAAGTAAAACCCAGTTTAAAACCAGCTCAATTATTGATTGGATCAAGATTTACTGGTATTCCTTTCAGCTTTCAGCTTGGAGCAGGCCAAGGTGCAACTTTCTTTAGGTGGTCCAGAGTCCGGGTTTATTTGACACCAGCCACCTTCACCATGCTGCCTAAGTTCTAGCCCCAGTGAGATCCAAGTCATGTACCTGAAGTACACCAATAGCAAAGTCAGTGTCATGTCTGTCCAGGCCCCCAAGATCAGTCCCCTAAGTTCATCTCCAAAAAAGATGTCATTGCCAAAGCAACAGGTGACTGGAAGGATCTGAGGATTGCAGTGAAACTGACTATGAAGAACAGAAGGTCCATACTGAAGTGGTACCTTCTGCCTCTGCCCCAACCCTCAAAGCCCTCAAGGAACCAGAGAAAGAAAGAAACACAAAAACATTAAACACAATGGAAATACCACTTTTGATCTCTGGAACCATTAAAAAGATCCTGCGGACTGCCCAGTCTGTGAACAGCAATGCTGATGGCCACCACCCTCAGAACATCATAGATGACATCAACAGTGGTGTTGTGCAATGCCCAGCTAGTTAAAAACTACAAAGAAAATATTTCAATAAAGGATTATTTGGCACCCAGAAAAAAAAAAAGATTTACTGGTATTACAAGTGCCCCTTTAGCAACAGCCAATCAGAAGCAAATATTATGTCTTCCTGGAGAAAGGTAACATCATCCAAAGGTTCAAGTGATCTCTAATTATTTTTCTATACTATTTCCAGCACTCAATCAAAAACACAAGGCAAATGAGCAGATACAATCGTATTAATAAAAAAGCAATGGAAGTAACATGCCATAGAAACATACCCACAAACTAGTCCATGAACATAAAATGCTCTTGCGACACACCTCATGGATATCGAAACAATTTGTGTAATATGCTTAAGAAATTAAAATATATGGCTAAAAACTGTGACAGGTTAGTAAAAGCTTCAGAAACTATAAAGAATCCAAGTTGATGAGATTAAAATATTCATAAAGAAGCACAGAGAACAGAAATAGTACAAAACATAGAAAGACTTTAAGAGTCATATATGGATATGATGAAAATGTCTAATTTAGAAATTAGAGCACTAGGTTGAGAACAAAGATAATGGCTCAAAAATATTTGAAAAGAATTTCTGAGAATGTTCCAACTCTGACAAGTTATTAACCCATTGTTTCAAGAAGTTCTGCAAACTTCATTTAGGAAAACACATAAAAACCCCTATGTTTTTGCATATGGTTAAATCTAACCACCCATCTTCATTATTTTGCATGTGGACATCAAGTTTTCCAGCACCATTTATTGAAAAAAACTGTCCATTCCACATTGAATCGTCCTGGAATCTTTGTTGAAAATTAATTGATCATATGTGCAAAGTTTTATAGGGATTCTTTATTCAATTTCATTGATCTATATGTCTCTCTTTATGCTAGTACTGTTTTAATTCAAATAGTTTTGTAATACATTTTTAAATCAGGGAGTGTGAACTTTGTTCTTCTTCAAGATTCTTGTGGCTATTCAGGGTTTCTTGAGATTACATATGAATTGTAGGATGGATATTGTTATTTCTGAGAAAAATGTCAATGAGATTTTGACAGGGATAGTATTCAATCTATCCCTGTCAAAATAGGCAGGCTAGTAGTTAGTAAATGGTTTTCACTAACATTGACATCTTAATGATATTAAGCCATTTAGTCCATGAACATAAAATATCCTTGCATTTCTCATCTTTCAGAAATGTTTGCAATTTTCACCATAAAGTCCTTTGCCATCTTGCTTCATATTATTCCCAAGTGTTTCATTATTTTTAATATTATTGAAAATAGCTTAATAGCATATAGAAACACAACCAATTTTTGCATATTGATTCGTATATCCTGAAATTTTGCTAAGTGTACGTATTTCTAATAAGTCTTTTGCCGGATTTGGGATTTTCTGCATATAAAATCATGTTATCTGTCAACTGAAATATTAGCCATGAGCTTTTCATATAATATGAGGTATATTCTGTCTCTTCCTACTGTTCTTTGGTTTTTTTATTGTTGGGGATTCCTTAAGAGTACAAAGAATCAGGTTACATTGATTGCATTTGTTAGGTAAAGTCCTTATAATTGTGCCCCACCCCCAAAAGGTGTATCACACACTGTGCCCCCCCAATGGTGTATTAGGTCATTAATTGTCCTCATATCAGAATTGAGTATATAGGATTCTTGCTTCTCCATTCTTGTGATGCTTTACTAAGAATAATGTCTTCCATTTCCATCCAGGTTAATACAAAAGACATAAAGTCTCCATCTTTTTTTAATGTTTTATTTTACAATGTTGAATTTTGTTAAATGCTTTATCTGCATTAGTTGAGATAATTGTGTGGATTTTTCCTCACCATTCAATTAATGTAATGCATTGCTAGAGTAAATCCTTCTTTGTGTCAGTATATAATGCCTTTGAAAGTGCTACTGAATTCAGTTTGTTAGTATTTTGTTGAAGATTTCACATCAATATTTATTGGGAATATAATCTGCAGTTTTCTTGTAGTTTCTTTGGCTTTGGTTTCAGGATAATGCTGGCCTCACAGAATGAGTTTGGCTGTGGTACCTCCACTTAAATGTTGTGAAAGATCTTGAAAAGGATTGCTATTAATTCTTCTTTAAATGGTTGCTGTAATTCACCAGTGAAGCTGTCTTCGTTTAGAGCTTTTTTGAACACTGTCTCCTTACCACTTACAGGTCTATTCACAGATTTTTCTTCATTCCTCAGTCTTAGTAGATGGTACATTCTTAGGAATTCATCCATATTATCTAGGTTTTCCAAATTTGTGGTATGCATTTGCTCATAGTATTCTCTTAGAATTTATTTCATTTGGTTATTTCTCCCCTCTTTCATTTCTGATTTTAGTTATCATAATCTTCTCTCTTTTCTACTATTATGCTGCTACATATTTAATTTTATCTTTAAAAAAACTTTTAGTTTCAATGTTTTTTTTTTAATACTCTTTCTTTAATTCATCTTCTGTTCTAATTTTTACTATTTTCTTCCTCTGCAAGTTTTGGTTTGAAATTGTACTTCTTTTTGTAGTCTCCTAATGTGTTGAAGTTGGGTTGCTGATTTGAGATCTTTCATCACATTTAGCACAAGCATTAAGAGCCATACATTTCCCTTTTAGCTCTTTTTTTCACTGCCTCTAATAAGTTTTGGTGTATATGTTATTTTCACAATGTCAAGATTTTTAAAATTTCTCTTATTTCTTCTTTAACTCATCTGTTTTTTTAAGAATGCATTGTTAAATTTTCACATATTGTGATTTTTTAGTTTTTCTTCTGCTATTGGTTCCTATTTTTATCATATTGTTGTTTGAAAAGACACTTGATGTGATTTCACTCTTCTTAAATTTACTTTGTTGCAGCTTAACATATTGTATATCCTGAAGAATGTTATAATATCTGATATATTGAGAAGAATGTGGATTCTATTGCTGTGGAGAGGAGTGTTCAGTACAGGCCCACTAAGTCCCTTTGGTCTATAATGTTCTTCAAGTCCTGTGTTTCCTTACTGCTCTTCTCTATGATTGCTCTTTTTTTTGGAGACAGAGTCTCACTTTGTCACCCATGGTAGAGTGCCATGGCATCACAACTCACAGCAACCTCAAACTCTTGGGCTTAAGCAATTCTCTTGCCTCAGCCTCCCAGATAGCCAGGACTACAGGCGCCTGCTACAACACCTGACTATTGTTTTGTTGCAATTGTTATTGTTGTTTAGCCGACCCAGGCCAGGTTTGAACCCTGCAGCCTCGGTGCATGTGGCTGGTGCTGTAACCACTGTGCTACAGGCACCGAGCCTGTTCTATTATTGACAGCGACATACTTAGGTCTTCTGCCCTTACTACATTGCTGTTTATTTCTCGCTTCAATCTCCTATCAATTTTTGTTTCATACATTTAGTAGCTCTGATGTTTGGCACAAATATATTTATCATTTATATCTTAATGGTGAATGTACTTTTTTATCATTATGTCTTTTCTCACTTGTAATAGCCTTCAACTTATTTTGTCTAATATTAATATAGCCACTCCTATTCTCTTTTGATTATAATTTACATGAAATATCTTCTTTCATCCTTTCATTTCAGTTGTCCTTAAATCCAAAGTGAGTTTTGGGGGCCAGGTATAGTGGTTCAGGCCTATAATCTTAGCAATGTGGAAACAGAGATAGAAAGATTGCATGAGTAGTTTGACATGAGCCTAGGCAATATAGGGAGGCCCAATCTTTACCAAAAAATGTATTTCTCTTTAGAAAAATCCTGAAATATACTAGGTGTAAGTCAATACAGTTCCCTTTGTTGTAAAGATAAAAGGCCATTGAGGAAGTCACTCTACAACTTTACATTTTTCTTTTGGTCTCCATCTTTCTTTTTCTTTTTTTGTTTTTAAGGGACAGAATCTCAGGGCTGTGCCTGTGGCTCAAAGGAGTAGGGCACGGGCCCCAAATACCACAGGTGGTGGGTTCAAATCCAGCCCCAGCCAAAAACTGCAAAAAAAGAGGCGGGGGGGAGAGGATCTCACTATATTGCTCAGGCTGGTCTTGAACTCTTGGCCTCAAGTAATCCTCCTGCCTTGGCCTCCCAAGTGCTGGGATTAGAGGCATGAGCCACTCTGACCAGCCTCATCTCTGTCTTACTGATTAAGGAAAGTGAGGTACAGAGTTAGTGTTGGTCAGATGCATACACTAAATTTACTGAATTTAATTACAATATATCATTAACAAGTTGATGCACATAGTCATTGTTACTTAAATTGTATTGGGCAAAAAAATATTTAACTTGGTGAACATTCTTATTCAGGGCTAAAATATGCAGTTTTATGCTTGTGAGGAAAAAAGAAATTGAGCCAAATTATCTCCCAATGAGTCTACACAAGAATCCCCAAATGCGTATTTAATGCCTTTTTCTTATATCTGCACTTTGTTACAACCAGAGTAAATATGTTAAGATTTAATTGCCAATTAGTTGATATAATTTCCTACCACTTTGTTCTGAGGCTTTTGTGATTCTCTAGAAAAATAATTTTTAAACATGCAACTTAAACCACAAATATATTTTAAAGAAATAAAACAGTGAGATTGAGAGCTTTGCAAGAAAGTGAATCTTCTAAGAACATTATTTTAGCAATAACATCTCTAATTGTCACTACTAAAGGAGTAGAATTATTTATAAGTCACCATTTCTATTCAGATTACACATTAATGGCATCTTGGATGCTTGTATTCCAAAGCAGTATATGTTGATGATATGGTTATAGTCTCCTGTGATACCAACCTCTTGTAGTTTATACATAAACTACATATGTCTACAGTGAATTTATTTTATTATATAATAAACACATAGTGCTGTTAAATAAATCAAAGGCTAAATCTCATGCTTTGGAAATGAGTATATCCTAAAATGTCCACTTATTTACTTCATGTAAAATGCCCTGAATTTTGTCTTTGTTTTCTTGAGATCTGAAGTTTCCACATACATAAGCATGCTCACTAATGGTATATGTTTTCATTGAAAAGGAGTTTCCAAATTTCATAGAATGTACTTTTTTTCTGGAGACAGAATCTCACTTTGTTGACCAGGCTAGAGAGCCACAGCCTCAGCCTAGCTCATAGCAACTCCAAACTCCTGGCTCAAGTGATCCTCCTGCCTTAGCTTCTTAAGTAGCTGGGACCACAGGGAACCACCACAATGCCTGGCTAATTTTTCTATTTTTAGTAGACATGGGGCTCTTGCTCAGGCTGCTCTTGAACTTCTGAGCTCAAGGGATCCTCCTGCCTTGTCCTCTCAAAGTGTTAGGATAACCAGAGTGAACCACTGTGCCCAGCCTATAGAATGTATTTTTAAGGGTTTTTTGTTATTTTTTTATTAAATCATAACTGTGTACATTGATGCATTTATGGGGTTCAGTGTACTGATTTGATATACAATGTGAAATGCTTATGTTAAACTGATTAACACATCCATCACAATTACATTCTTTGCTTACTAGTTTTGAAATGTACCATTGCATCATGCACATTAGGTGAGGTTCCCCAAAGACCCTCACTCCTCCCACTCTATCCCTCCATTCCCTTCTCTCTCCTCTTCCCTTCTACTTTCAGGACTTTAGTTATGTCTTAGCATTCGTATGACTGTGTAGGGACTTATATATTGATTTCACAGTAATATTGAGTACATTGGATACTTTTTTATTCTTAAGATACTTTGCTAAGAAGAACATGTTCCAGCTCCATCCTGTAAATATAAAAGATGTGAGTTCACATCTTTTAAGGTTATTTTTAAATCCTTGTATTTTGGGCCTAAAAGTATGCAATTAGAACATTATGAATCTTACAAATATAGGGAATATATCACCCAAATGTAGTACATTATCAATTAACTATTAAATTTTATCTGCACTGGCATGCCTCACTGAAAACCAATTAGGAGTCTCTTAATGAGGAGCAAACACAATAAGAAAAAATATAAAGTATTTTTATAAAAGAGAAGCAATTTCTACATTTTAAAAAATTCTTGAAATTCTGAGATGAGCAGGCCACTCAATTCCTCCCATTGTTATGTCAAATCCCATTGAATGATGAATGGATGATGGATTGGAATTAGAACCTTAGGAAGGCTGTCCCTCATGTGCCTTAGATTTCAAAGAATACCTGCTAATAAGAAATAAAAATAACCTGCTGGTACAAATAAAAATAAAAAATTAGGAGGTACACACGGATCAAAGTAAGATACACAATTCTATTTTACAAAAAGGTAGAGAACATTCCCGAGAAGTAATAATGTAAGTTTCTTCCTTGATTTAGTTCTAAAGACAAAGGCTGGAGGTGAAAAGGGGTCATGGTATAGACGTCATTCTAGAGTGTGGCAACACCACATCAAGAGAACTAAAAAAATAACTCTTCCTGAGACTTAAGATTTTAGACTGGTACAAGCAGCAGAAAATTAAGACAGTGGTAGGGCTTCTCCAGAAACCTTCAAGATGAGACCTCATGGATCAGGTACCAGTGCGAGGAAGGAGCCTAGAGAAAGGTGTATCACATACATAAGTAGATTCAGCTCCTATTGGAAGACAATTCTCCATGGAACACACTTCTCAAGTCCTTACATGGTCCACGCCTTGTAAGAAAAAGATTTATTTAAACAGAAAACAGCCTCAGAAGCTAGAGACAGTGTTTTCCTCTGGAGAGATTCAAAGGTATACTTTTCAGAGTCATCCCAGGATGGCAAAGATGAAGTCTTCTTTTCCTTTCAGGAGACATTTGCTTATATTTAAAGGTGATAAATCTAGAGATGCCCTTCCTTATTTCTTAAAGGAGATTTGTTTATACTCCAGGGTACTGAGTAATCCATCTCTCTGGAGAGAAAAACAGGCAGATGTTTCAGCAGTCCCATAAAAATTCAGTTTCCCAACTGTAATGCTCTTCACCTGTGATGTATCCAATCCTCATCACATTACCTTTCAGAGATTAGAGCCTGGGAATTTGGTGCACGATACTGTTCTAGTTGCCATATTATATACACAAATGTATACACAAACACACACACACACACATATATATATACACATACATATAAATGTGTGTGTGTTTATGTGTGTATGTGTGTTAACTTCTTAGCTTATGAGGAGGGTAATTTGTCCATTCACATAATTTCTGACTTGACAGCTCCTGGAAAAATGGATTTGTCAAACACAGAAGAAAAGTTAGACATAGCTGAAATTCCTATACTGGGAGCACTCATAATTCTGAGATCAACCTTTCTTCCATTATATCTCTGAATCACTAAACAAATAATCCATGGGGAAGGAAATTCTAAGACCAATCAGATATAGGTTTTGAAAAATCCATGGTGAACTCCTAACACTCTACATTGCAGAAAATCCCAATCTTGGTAAACCTACAGCAAATAGACACATGGTCTATAAAAAGTTTCTGAAACACAAAAGGTGACTTTGGTATTTATAAGACACAAATAGGGCATACTTTCATAAGAAAAGATTTAGTTTGAATAAATTATGTGCATTTATGCAACATTTTATAAAAATAAAATTTGTCAGCAAGTTATAGTAAATATTAGATATGCAAAATATTGGAATAAAAGAATGACCAAAAATAAAACAGAGATTAAAATGAGATAAAAATTGAATGAAAAAAATGCAGTGGGAGAAGTTACCCTGCAGAAAGTGTGAAAGCAAAGTGGATTATTATACAAGGAAAAATGAAAACTGGAGTATTAAATGAGAAAAGAAAAATTGGTTATTATACATTTTTTCCAAATGTATAAGATTTGGAAAAGATTTTTAAAATGAAAATTTTTCCATAAAAATAGAAAATTGGATGAGAGATATTGAAACAGACAATAGCTATTTGGCAGCTGAGTCATAGATATTTCTGAGGGAGGAATCATAAAAATTGGAGCAAAAGAAAAAAATACATGTATAATAGACAAAAATATTTCTGAGTCATAGAGAGCACTATACTTACAGATGAAGAGAAAACATTGCGATTGGGTCTATGCTTTGGTTTGCCTGAAAGGTGTGACTTTTGGCTATTCTGTGATATACCAAGGTCTAAAAAGATACACCCTGGTGGCCATTTTCAAATAAAGTCTTTTGTTAATATTTCCCTGGTTGGTTTTCTTTTACAATCTTTAAAATTGAAATTTTATTTAATAGTGGTTAATTTTCATGTTATCACTAAAGAATAAATCGGGAAAATAAAATGTCGCATTAGCTGTGTACACTTTATTAATTGCCTGAATTTTCCTGGAGACATTTTGGTTTTAATAAAATTTCCATTATATAAGATTGGCACCAAGTTATTAATATCAAAATTCAAAGTGTCAGAAATAAAAAGCATTATATGAACAGTTGTGCTTTTTTGTCCTGTGGGAATTTGAGTTTTGCACTGTCGCTGTGGAACCGAGCAACTGCTTCATGTTTACGCTCACAAATTTCTTGAGGAACTTTGAATGAAATGACATCAGCCCGAAACAGCATGGAGCTCAACAAAGCAATGTTTTTAAAAAGCAAAAAAAGACGTACTTGACACCTTTGGGGCCATGTGGAAACATATAATATCTTCAATATCACATAGAGTTTAGAAACTCCGAGAAGAAATGCAAGCTAGCACCTCCAGAGGCAGTGTACTAGGAATGAAACAAGACTGCAGTAAGGCTGTAAGATGTCAAAGAATCACCTGCTTTTTATAAACATTGACCATTATAAAGAAAGAAATATAAATGTGTGGCTGGGCACCTGTAGCACAATGGTTATGGCGCCAGCCACATACACCAAAGTTGGCAGGTTCGATCCTGGCCAGGGCTCTGACAATTATTCTGGAAAATGTCACCTTCCTGCTCACTCATATGTTGTTGGCAGAATACTCCACATTCTTGCCACGTGGTCCTCTCCACAGAGCGTCACCACATGGCTTTCCTTCACAGTGACCACCATGGAAGCTTTGGCCAGTGTCCATTTTAAGAACCTTGTCTTGGAAGTACTTCGCATCCCTTCAGTCATACCCTACAGTCACACGTCCAACCTCGGCACAGCACGGAAGGAGATTACACAGGAGCACAAACACCAGAGGACAGGCCTTCTGGGGGGCTGTCTGAGTGGCTGCCTCCCTCACAGCAGATGTCCATAAATCATTTGAGTTTCAACGAACCTAGATATGTCACTGATTCCTATTATCTGGAATGATTGCTAATGTTAATTATCTTTGTCCTCCCCTTCCCATTCCATATTCCACTTGTCCTCAGTCAACAGCTCAGTCAGTCAGTGCAATCCACAGTTACCCAAGTCTTTTCTAAAAGATGTGAGCGTTGGCTGGACTGACTTGCATATGATTGCTCGAGTTGTTCATCATTCCCTGGGGATAGCAAAATTCAAAAGTGCTTCAGAGAATCCCCTGGAACTCAACAGACTTCTTGCTTTCACTACCATGTATAAGCAAACCCACTTCTTCCAGCTAATCAGGATTGGACTGTGACCCTCTTTGCTATTCATTCAATTAGTACATGAAAAGAAGGAAATGTTCTGGGGGTGGGTATTTGATATCCAATTCCCTGGACCATGGTTGTGTCGGCTTGTTAAAGAATTCCTTTTAGGGGAATAAGGACATATATTCATCAAAAGTGCAGGATTGTATACAGTGGAAGCAAAAAAATAAAAAGAAAATTCCAGTGAGATTACCTCTTATGAAATGAGAGATTCCATTTGCATTTTAAGCCCTTGTAAGCTGGTTTAGTTAACATTGCTGCTCTTATACCCACTACACTTTCAAAAGTCAGTCGAAGAGAAAATTTCAGCGTAAGTCCCTGAGTGGTAAGAAAGAGTTATTCTTGACAACAATGAAAAGCAAAAACAGAAAAATGAATCTTCTGAACTTTCCAAAATATAGCACAGATGCACTTTATGGCTCAAAAAAGAAACCACTCATTACATAGGCTATGATTAATTTTCCAATTTAGATACACAGAGGTAAAATAATGAATATGTGCCCTTGTGCCCTGTACTAAAAGAAAATGTTTCCCTTGGGTCAATAATTAATCAAGAATACTGACCTTTTCCCCCATTATCATTTTTCCTGGGCTACTAAGGAAAAGTAAGAACAATGCTCTGTATCCCTTTTTTAGTTCTCTTTAATTATCCTATAATAAAGAGACAGAGTTTTTTCCTCTCCACACCTCTATTCCTTCAGTATGTGAGACTATGGAGAGACATATGCTGAGAGCACAACCACTTTGTTACCAGTATTCATTGTCCTGGCTTTCTTATGTCTTTTCTTCAGCAGTTTTTAAAGAGGATTTTAAAAGGACTTCATGTATCCTTTCTTTTCTTCTACCAGTTTTCTCTTGCTGTGTGATCGCTTCCTTAATGAACACAGGGCATCTACTTTGCAATAGTAACAATAGCTGCAGATAGATCAGAGAAAGAGTTGCATGGACAACATTGATAAAAATCAGATTTCTATTTAGTATTTTATTTCCTGTTTCCTCATAAGTACTACCTTTGCTTTAAAGTTTAAAAAACTAATTAAACCTCCTCGCAAGAGATGAAATCATTAAAATCACGAGTAAATAGTTCTTAGGTGGGGATTTCAGCAGCAAGAGGAATAAAAGTGATTACCTTCAACAGGAGACATGAAACCCCAGAAAACAGAGACAAGCAGAGTAGCCAGGAGTGGTAAATGCTCAAAAATACTGTTTGACTAAATGAATTATTTGTCACCTAGTTTTGATTTTTTAAAAAAGTAGCCTCTTATCTGGAAACATAAACATTTACCGAATATCTTGAGATATAATATTTATTCTACTCAACATCTGCTCCTGTGTTCTTCACTGCCTCTGGGAAAATAACAAAAGCCTGGGATCAGCACAGCATGAGCAAGAAAACAATCAGATACAAGAGAAAATACTCATTAAATTAAGGAAATAAAGACCCTGACTAAGAGATGGGTGATACCAGCAGGGTCCTTGGGAACATGCTTTCCATGGCTTTGGACCAGGGTGGGTGTAGAATAATATCGGTTGGTCCATGGGGAATTTATTGAAATGACTCAGTGTTCAATATTATGGCAAGATTTGCAACAGGCTAATGCACTATTGATGTGGTGTTTTGAAGCTTGTACATGACAATGGATTATAGTAAATAAAATGGAAATCAGAGAACTACTTTGACAGAGCACCTGAGAGATTGAAAGTCTTGAAGGGTAAGATTATTAGAATGGGTATGTATGCGAGATTGGAGGGTTCTCCTGCTACTCCAAAGTGCCATGAGATGGCCTAAAGGACACTTAGGTAAAAACGATCATACTGGTGAAATGGACACTGGCATCTTTGAGCAGTTCAGTTATGATGTCTTTCTGTAGTCACCAATAGGATATATTCTCATGACATGGGGCTCATGACTACCACTAGGAAGATGGAATATCAGAATGCCAGAACCAAGAGATAGTAATAGAAGTCAAAAATGATCTCTTTTTAGTCTTTATTTTGAAATAATATTAAATTTATAGAACAAATGTAAACATAATACAGAGATATTTTCATCAAATCCTGTTTGCACAACTGCCATACATACAAAACGAAATTGAAAAAAAAAAGAAAATTGGACCCCTAACACCATATACTAAATTTAATTAAAAATGAATCATTGATATTGGAGAAATGAAAATTAAAACCACCCTGAGGGGCGGCGCCTGTGGCTCAGTCGGTAAGGCGCCGGCCCCATATACCGAGGGTGGCGGGTTCAAACCCGGCCTCGGCTGAACTGCAACCAAAAAACAGCCGGGCGTTGTGGCGGGTGCCTGTAGTCCCAGCTACTCGGGAGGCTGAGGCAAGAGAATCGCTGAAGCCCAGGAGTTGGAGGTTGCTGTGAGCTGTGTGAGGCCATGGCACTCTAAAGAGGGCCATAAAGTGAGACTCTGTCTCTACAAAAAAAAAAAAAAAAAACCACCCTGAGATATCATCTAACCCCAGCAAGAATGGCCCACACCACAAAATCTCAAAATTGCAGATGCTGGCATGGATGTGGAGAGAAAGGAACACTTTTACATTGCTGGTGGGACTACAAACTAATACAACCTTTTTGGAAAGAAGTATGGAGAAACCCTCAAAGAACTCAAGCTAGACCTCCCATTTGATCCTGCAATGCCATTACTGGGCATCTACCCAGAAGGAAAAAAATCCTTTTACCATAAAGATACTTGCACTAGACTGTTTATTGCAGCTCAATTTATAATCGCCAAAATGTGAAAACAGCCTAAATGCCCACCAACCCAGGAATAGATTAACAAACTGTGGTATATGTATACCATGGAATACTATCCAGCCATTAAAAAAAGATGGAGACTTTACATCCTTCGTATTAACCTGGATGGAAGTGGAAGACATTATTCTTAGTAAAGCATCACAAGAATGGAGAAGCAGGAATCCTATGTACTCAATTCTGATATGAGGACAATAGATGACCTAGTACATGGTCAGGGAATGGGAGAGCAGGGAGAGGGAAAAAGGGAAAGATGTAACCTCTTGGAGGTGGGACATAATTATAAGAGGATCTTTACCTAACAAATGCAACCACTATAACCTGGCTCTTTGTACCCTCAATGAATCCCCAATTAAAAAAAAAAAAAAGAATCATTGACTTATAGCTAAAACTATAAATCTCTTGGAAGAAAACATGCAGGGTAGCCATAAAATTTATGTGCAATTTTAATATATGACCTTGAATTAAGCAATGGCATTTTAGATATGGTAATGTCAAACTATAAAAGAAAAAAATTGGTTAATTGAACAATACCCAAATTACAAAATTTTGTGCTTTAAAGGATACCATCAAAAAAGTGAAAAAAACAATGCAAGGAATGAAAAAAATTGCAAATTATATATCAGCTAGGAGACTTGCGTATTGACCTAGTAAGAATTTTTACAATTCAACAATAAAAATATAAATAATCCAATTTACAAATACGCTAAGAATTTAAATAGACATGACTCAAAAAAAGATATGCAAAGGGCCAACGGTTACTTGAAAAGATCCTCAACAGCATTAGGGAAACGCAATCAGACCCACAAAGAGATGTTACTTCACACCCACTAAATAAGCTAAACTTTAAAAGGAAGGAGGAAAAAGAAAGGCAAAAAAAAAAAAGGATGGGAGAAAGAAAAGAAAAACTCTCAAGATAGAGGAGCAGAGAAAATGCCCCACAGTTCCTGAAATCGTGGTGGAGGATAAAGATATGAGTTTGAGTCCCACTGCACAAGCATAAAGCATTTCATAATTTTCTTTAAACCAGCCTAAACATACTTCTCACCTCTTCAGTCTGGCAAGAAGGTCAGTGTCAGTCATCACTGTCCCCAGCTGCCCACCTCATCTCCAGAGGTGTCCCATTGCCCTATCGCAGGTGGTCTCCCACCTTGCTGCGCCATCCACTTTGACACGTCTCTACCGCCCTTGGGGTCCAAAAATTCTCCATGAGGCCAAGGCCCCCTGTGTCCACAGTGCCACTTCCCCAAGTACACCAATGCCATCCTCTGAAATCTTGGCATATTTTTTGGATACTTTAGGAGAATGAGGAATAACTTCTCACTTCTTGCAGCATCCACCGGGGGAAATCTCCTTAATTGCCAACTCTATCCCAAAGTCATTTCCATCTTAATCTCTCCAGGGAATTTAGGTTTTGAAAAAGATAAGCTCTCCCATCCAAGTACTAACCAGGCCCGACCCTGCTTAGCTTCCGAGATCAGATGAGATCAGGCGTGTTCAGGGTGGTATGACCGTAGACATCTTAACAAGGGTACATGTGAAACTTAGTAAATGTAGAATGTAAATGTCTTAACACAATAACTAAGAAAATGCCAGGAAGGCTGTGTTCACCAGTGTGATGAAAATGTGTCAAACGGTCCATAAAACCAGTGTGTGGTGCCCCATGATCGCATTCATGTACACAGCTATGATTTAATAAAAAAATAAAAAAGAAATGAAAATCAGATGAACTGATACCATAGGCACCTGGCAGTGGCAATTACTCTTTTATGTGGATGTATTTAACTTTTTTATGTTAAAATAAGAAATCATTGTAGATATCAGAAATCATAAGTGTATATCCTATAATTGAAGATGTGGTTAAGTACAAAATATACAGTTATCTTCTTTAACCTTCATAACAGACCTACAATACGGTATCACTATAGCCTCCCCTTTTAAAATTAGGCTGGAAAGTGAGTCTAAGGCTCAAAGCGGTAAAATAACTTTGTCAAGATCAAAAAGTCAGTATGTGATGAGGCTGATTTTCTTTTTTTTTTCCCCTTACATTTATTTATTTATTTTTATTAAATCATAGCTGTGTACATTAGTATGATCATGGGGCACCGTACTTGAAGAGAAACTTCTCTGAAGAGGCTGATTTTCTAATGCCCTAACTCCCAAGCTTGCGGCAACTCTCCTCGAGCTATAAGCTAACAAAGTGGCCTTGGTGATCTTTTCATGCTCAGAAGTTCTGTGTTTTGTCATTTTTTTATAATCATTTGTTCTATGTCCTATATACTCAATTGTTCTCTATTGACCAATAGTATAACATTTCTTTAACCACTCTATAATTCTCTTTTGTGTTCCACTCTTTTGTTCTTAATCTTACTCAAAACCAAATAAAAACTTTAGTTGTAGGATCTGTAAGACTACAGTTAAGCTTAGATGTGTGTGCGTATATGTGTATGTATATTAATATGTATATCCAACTGAATTTGAGAATAAAATTCAATATTCCCTGGAAGAAAAAAAAAAGCAAAGAAAAAGATAAGCTCGTCTAGCCCTGCAAAAAAGGAAAAAATAAATGCCCAAGGCAAAGAATGGAGAAGGAGAAGCAGACGGAACACAAACCATGCTAACAAAAATACAACATATTCTATGGACAAATAGGCAACTCAAACAGGCATGTACTGACTGCAGAATTATAAAATGTTATGGAACAGACTTAGATCAGGAGACTCCAAGGAGGGACTGCTGTCTATGTCAAAAACCTAAGACGTGAATAAGAATTAGCCAGGGGAAGAAGGTGGCAGGGGGTGGAATGTTTGTGTGAAGTCTCTGAGAAGCGATAAGAAGCATATTTGAAACACTAGAACTAATTCAGTGAATCTACGGGCATAATCTACGGGATAAAAAAAGAATTGAGTGATGAGCTGGAGGGTTATTTATACATTAGACGGATGCAGAAGCCTGTAAGCCAGGATAAGGAGTCTGGTTTGTATTCTGTGAACAACAGAGTCACTAAAATGTATTAAGTTCAGAAAAGACTCAGAATTGTACTTGACATTCGAGTTTCAATGCAGACAAATGAGGGTGGGGGGCAGTCCTGGGGGCTCATGTATTATACTAGAATCGGTAGGACCCCTTACAGTGACCCTCAGGAGAAATAATGGTAGTGAGACTTTCAGAAGTAGCAGAAGAAATAGAGATATATTTCAAAGTTATCAGATTTTATAATCTAATAGACGTGACAATATTGAATTTCGTGGAATCTAAAACTCCACTGATTAAAGCTGTCATTTGCTGCACCATGGATGAACCTACCACATAGAAGGCTGTTAAGTGAAATAAGCCAAGTTCAGAGAGATCAGTAGTGTACAATCTCACTCACATGTGGAGCCCAGAAATTCCAACTCACAGAAGCAAAGAGTACCATGGTGGTCCCCAGGTTTGGGGACGCGGATGGGGAAAAGGGAGACTCTTGTTAACACAAAGTTTCAGTTAGATTTGAAGAAATACATTCTGGCATTTCCAGAATGTATTAATATATTTCAAAATAGCTGAAAGAGAAAGAAATGCCAGCTATTTGAAGTGACAGATACAGCAATGAGCCCGATTTGATCATTCCACAGTTGTATACACAGGTCACACTGGACTTCATAAATACTTTTCAATGAAAAATAAAATAAAAAATTAAAAGTACATCATTTATATGATACTCAGGGACAAAAACCTGCCAGTTTATAAACCATGACACACCATTGTTAGCAGCAACAATTTCAGAGTGCAAATGTGGAGAGGGGTGTACATTGTGGAACTGGGGAAATGTGGTGGATTGGGTGTAGGAAAGAGGAAAGCGTCAAAGACAGAATTTGGGCAATTGAGTAAGAAGTATCAAGATGGAGCTAGACAGGGTCACTAATCATCTCAGTTTTGAGTCTGCTGCATTTGGAGTGTCTGTGCCTCATCCAGGTGGGAGGATCTGGTGGTCAGTTTGTTATATGGGTCTGGAGTTGCAGGAGGGGGTCTCCGATGAAGATAAAAATATGGGAAATTTTCCAAAAATGTATGAAAAATGAAACTAATGTAAGGGATTAGAAAGTATTCAGTAAAATCAAAACTTCCTCATTGTAAATGGATTTTAAAAAGACATGGTGGGCACTGGGTTTAGAGTCTGGAGAACAGTTACATACACAAGAAAGAAGCAAGTCAGGGGAGCCCCTGACCAAGGAATCAGCAGAAGAAAAAAGTTCATTGGAGAGACCTATGTTGCAAGGAGGTAAAAAGATGAATAGCAAGAGGAAGACTGTGAGAAGCAAACTTACCTGATTTACAAATTACCAAGATGCAGCCTAAAGAATACAGCAACTCTCATACTTTGAGACCTTTATTCTTTTTTCAATAAACATTCTGTTCCCTGAAATTCTTCGATTGTATAACTCCCTTATGCACATGGAACAGAAATTCTTGTCCAGGAAACCATGTTTGTACATGTGTTATGGACTGAACGATGTCCCTAAAAAACTTGTATGTTGAAACTCTAACCTCTAGGACCTCAGAATAGGACTGTATTTAGAGATGGGCTCTTTCTAGAGGTAACTGGGGTTAAATGAGGTCTTCAAGATGGGGTCGACTCTGATGACAGTGTCCTTCTGTGAAGAGAAAGACACAGCAGGTATGCACGTGCACACAAAAAAATGCACATGAGGACCTCTGCAATCCAAGGAGGGGGACCTGTAGATAAACCAAACTTGTCAACTCTATGGAGTTCCAGCCTCTAGAACTGTGAGCAAATACATTTCTGCTGTTTAAACTTCCCTGTATGAGGCATTTTGTTAAGGGAGACCTAGAAAATTAATATAAATAAGAGGGGAGTAATTTTGCTCAAGAGATAAAGCAAGGACTGGAGGCATAAAGGATGGACAGAGGCTGGAAGAGACAGCAGGTGGGAGGGAGGGAAGGAAGGAAAATCATTGCTGCTAAATCCTCCATTCATAAATCACGGTAATGGTCAGATTTCACTAGCTCTTTCCCCTTAAGTTAGAATTTAATATTTAATTTAAAAACTCAAGTTTCAAATATTCTGAGTATCTTTTAAATAGCATTTATTAATATTTTAGAATCTGATGTTTAAGTCAAGGAAATTCTAACTAGAATTTTTGTAATACACCCAAATATTCAGCTTATTACCTAAAATACTTAGCTTAGATATTGCCAGACATAACATGGGCATAAAACTGGGAATGCCTTTCAAAGTATCAAAAGATAGCAATACATCTGAACAGTTTTACTGATGTAACTTTTCTTGCCCTGTTCTCCCTAAAACTATGCTGCCCGGGGCCTCATTGGACAATCAAGCCACTGTGAGTTTTAGGTTTTGGTTTTTCCTGACCCAGCACTTCCACTTAGAATATTCTATTAACTCAAAGCCAGTTTCTGTTTTCCTTTCCCACGTTTCATGTCAATAAATTTCTACAGATGTAAAGACCAAGTTGAGAAAGTCAATTTGAGATCACCTCTTGGGAGCAAGACACAATTATAGAAGGGACTTTGCCTAACAAATGCAATCAGTGTAACCTGTTTCTTGTACCCTCAATGAATCCCCAAAAATAAAAAAAAAAAACTTGTTCAGTTGGGCATGGTGGGTCACACCTGTAATCCTAGCACTTTGGGAGGCAGAGACAGGAGAATCATTTCAGGCCTGAAGTTGGAGACCAGCCTGAGCAAACATGTTGAGACCCTGTCTCTACAAATTTTTTTTTAATTTAGCCAAATGTGGTGGCATGTACCTGTCAGTCTAACTACTCAGGAGGCTGAGGCAGGACGATCGCGTGAGCCCAGACATTGGAGGTTTCTGTGACCTATGACGACACCACAGCAGTCCAAAAAACAAAAAATGGTTCTAAATGTAGAAGAATTTTGTATGCGACACACTTATAAATTATAAAATGCTATAAGCTTATCGATTTTAAATGTGTGCTGATCAGCTACTCAGTTACACAGAATCTTCTGCATGAACAAGTATTTTCCTTACAGAATAAATATGCAGCATTTACTCTTAGGTATCTCTCCAATCTGATATTTATGCCACTTCACTTCAAATTTCCATATTACGTAGTTATATAATGGAATTCTATTTTGACTGTTGGTGTTAAGTGTTGACACTAATCCTCTTCTTGAGAACAACAATCATTTTGGAAAGATATCTGTGAATATAAAGCAGACAGTATTTTTGTTTTGTATGTAGCTACCTACAGAAAAAAAAAAATCATTAAAGACCTTTATTTCCTCCTAAACTGGTGAAGCTTTTAACAGTAGTATTTATTTTACAGGTTTTGCAGATGAAACCTTTGTTCCTGCCTTAGCGGGCATACCAGAATATGCTAAAAAACCCTATCAACATTCAGAATGGGCCTTATCCTAGCACAGTTCTCCAAGAGGGCTTGGATCGGAACCACTTCGTTCTTTTTCCCCCCCTTGCAGAATAACTGTAAGTGATTTGTTAAAGGATACAAAATTGCAGCTAGATGGGAGGAATAAGTTCTGATGTTCTATACCAGCAGTTGCCAACCTTTTTTGGCAGCAGGGACTGTTTTCATGGAGATAATTTTTTCACAGACTGGGGAGCGAGGTGGGGGTGATAGATTCAGGATGATTCAAGAGCAATACATCTCTCCAGTGGAGCATCAGTTATTAGATCTCATGAGGATAGTGCGACCTAGATCCCTCATAAGTGCAGTTTACAGTATGGTACCTGTATTGTGTTTCTCGGTCCCCTAATTCTTCCTGTTTACTTTTTTTATAAACTATTTTTAAATCATAGCTGTGTATAAGAAGGCATTTATGGGGCACAATGTGTTGGTTTTATATACAATTTGAAATACAACAAACTGGTCAACATAGCCTTCATCACACTTTCTTGTGTTAAGACATTTATACTCTACACTTAATAGATGTGACATGTACCCTTGTTAAATGCGCCATAGGTGTGGTCCCATCAATTACCCTCCCTCCAACCATCCTCCTTCTCCTCTTCCCCCTTCATCTTGGGCTGTAGTTGGGTTATAGCTTTCATATGAAAGTGTGGGTGACTGTATATTGGTGATTATATTATATAGTAGGGCTGAGTACATTGGATACTTTTTCTTCCACTCTTGAGATACTTTACTAAGAAGAATATGTTCCAGCTCCATCCATGTAAACACAAAAGAGGTAAAGCCTCCATCTGTTTTTAAGGCTGCATAATATTCCATGGTGTACATATACCACAATTTATATTGCTTTCTTTTAACACAGAAAGTCAGAGTTTCCTTTAACTTTGTGCTCCTTTTAAGTAGTATTGCCTTGAAGCCAGCCCCAAACTCAGTTGTAGACTGATCAGTCCAGAATGAAGAAAGACTATTCCTGTGTCTAAGAAGTTTGTGCCACTTTGATCAATTCATTATAGGACTCGCCTACTTCTGTATCGACCCTTTGACAATTCCCCTTACTGCAGAGAAGCATCCCCTATCTCACTGTATTTTCTGTCTTCCACAGACATACAATAAGTATTTTGGTCATCATAATCACATTTAATATTGTAAACGCTGGCCCCCTGGCTGAGACATTACCTGATGATCTCCTAGCAGCAGTGTGAGGACACAGAATATCAATTGATAAGAATTTTAAAACTTGTGGTACATTTCAGCTGTCCTCACACATGTATGCAAGACTCCATCTTCAAGTAAGAAAAACTGGCTTTGGTTCCACTTGCTGGATACTTTCACAGAGCCTTTAGAAATATTTACTTCCACCCAGTATTACCAACCCAGTGAAGAGATGCTAAAACACAGCTTCTCTCAACTCTGCTGTCAAACTCAAACAAGCTCACTCACTCATTTTGTCTCTCAGAGTGGATATGGCTCACAAGAAGTGCTCTTTTATCAAGCCCTTTTGACTATGATTGAATTCAACTAAACTGTTTAATTTTGCCTAGAAGGAACAGTAAGTGTTCTGCCAATTGTGTTTTAAGGGAGTTTCATTTAAACTTCATTGTAATCAAGTCTAACACTTTTCAAGTTATAAATGAGATCAGAACACCTCCCCTGTGGAAACTACATCCAGCTGTAGGAATCTCACTTTATGTAGTGCCCTCTGAAGTGGGAAGTTCAAATTTCTTTCGATATCTGAAGAAAAAAAGAAAAAAATGTAGTGACTTGATTTAATTTGTTTTTAGACCAGTTTCAGATCTACAGAAACAATGCAGAGAGTTCCCATAAATCCAACACCCAGATCTTCCGCTATTAACATTTTACATGAGGATGGGACATTTATGACATTCACCATTAATACAATATCATTAACTAAGATCCAGAATTTATTCAGATTTCACTAGTTGTTTTCCCTAATGTCCTTTCTCTGTTCCAGGAACTCATTTGGCATATCGCCTTCCATTTAGTCATTTTTTCTTAGGTTCTACTTAGCCTTGACACTTTCGTACACTTTTTATGTTTTTTATGACCCTGATGGTCTTGAGCAACACAGTTTTGAGTAGTACAATCTGTTAACTGGAATTTGATAATTTTCTAATAATTAACAGGGCTCATGAGTTTGGGGGAGGAAGCTCACACGAGATAAATGCCCATTCTCCTTATCACGGGTCAAGGGTGTACCATCCACACGACGTCACTGTTGGTGCTACTTATCACATGGCTGAGGGAGTGTTCATGTGCCACATTTCGTGAGTGAGGAGTTATGGTCTGCCTTCCTGAGAGTGGTTTATCTACATAAATTATTTGTAATTCTTCTGCGTGGGATATTTTGTCTGTTCTCGCTCATTTATTTTTAGTTGATTATTAGTTTATATCAGAGTAGAGCCTGGGTATTTTTTGTATATTCTGGGTTATAGTCCCATGCAACTATTTTTTTTTGTTTTTAATTTCAATGTCCTTGTTCATTCTTCTTCGTTTGAAGAACTCTTTTTTGTCTTCCTCTGGCGATGTTCTTGATGTTAGTAGAGACGGGGTCTTACTCTGGCTCACTGCTGTTCATACAGGTCTCGAACTTCTGAGCTCAGGCAATCCACCTGCCTCGGCCTCCCACAGCGCTGGGACTACAGGCGTGAGCCACCACGCCCGGCCCCATGAAACTATTATTTTTTCTTGTTATTCAAATTGTTTCGGCTTTGGCCATTGGGAGATCTTTCACTTGACTCTTATGTCCCTTCAATTTTACCGTCCCTGTTCTATGTGTCTGTGTGTATACACGTGTGTGTTTTTCTTTTCATTTTATTTTTTCTTTCAGTTTTTGAGCACTTCCTTATTTTCAGGCACTATAAAATACTTCAGGGTCATTTTGTATATTCCCTGCTTCAGCTCTAGAATCAGCTGTTTCTCCAAGGAGCCCCTGTTCCTTTCACTGGGGATCCTATCAGAGACCAAGATCACTGTGTTGGGGGGTGCTTGTTACTAACAAGGTGTCAGTCCTCAAGTTTCTCTCAGCTGACAGACCACGGAAATAAACGCGTACATACTAAACTCAGGCATATCTACATATAGAGTAATGTTCATTTATATAACATCTACAAATACAGATGCCATATTAAATAATATAGTTTTAATTAATAAAATATAACTTACTAGGTCAAACTTCTATTTTGTATGTCAAAAGCACTCAACTATCAGCAATCTTACATAACTTTAATGTATATAGAAAGGTACATAAAATAGACTTCCAGCTTAAAAACATTCATATAATCCAGCTAACAAGAAAAAAGGATGATGCATCCATCATATACTCCTTCCTCCTAGCAGTAATCATTCTCCTAATGTTTGTGATGATTGTTTTTTATTCACCTTGCCTAAGAAATAAGATTTAACACTTAAATGTGCATGACAAAAAAAAGTTTTTACTTTTATGCAAATAGAATTATAACATACGTAGGGGAGTATTTTGTGTTTTGTGAGATTCGTCATGTATCACAGGTAGCTCTAAATTCATTCATTTCCATTGCGAGGAATAATTTATAGTATGGCTGTGCAGCGATTTGTCCATTTTACTGTTGATTGATATTTGGTAATATTGTTTTGAATAGAGAATGAAGGAGCAGCATAAATTACATTTTGACTGATCCTCGGGTTTGTCAGTTTTGTGAAATTTCAAACTCTTTGTTATTTTAAATGAACCAAGATTAGGACGACTTATGATTTAAACAATGTCTTAAAAGACATCATCATCAAGAAACCCTCTGATTATAATTTGGCCTCTCAAGTAATTCTGCCTACAGGGAGAAAATTACATGGTCCAGCACAAGTAGTCCAGTTCATGTAGCAATTGGACTGCTCATTGTGAGTAAAACAAATTGGCATTATATTTTCATATATCGGTCTCAGGGGTTTGGTTAATGAATCCATCTCAAAGAGATAGATCTCTTTTTGGTGTGTTGATAAAATCAGGTAATGAATTCCAACTCATGAGGTCTCTTGAGAGGCAAGCAGGCAGCCAGGCTTACACTGACTGCATATACGGCTTTCTTTGAACGGTGAATATGATCAAACAAGAGCCTAATTCTGGTATTTGAACTTGTACTCTATCTAACTCCTATGCCCCTAAACATGGCGAAATCGAATAATTCTCTTCCACAAAAATCCTTCCAGGCTTTGTTGATATTTCTTATTTATAAGAATATTTATAATATTCTATCTTTCGAGGAGTCTACATTTTTCATAATTCCCTCATTCTTTTTTTACCTGTTAGGACTATTGTCTGGAACAGAGTTTTTTCAAGAGCACACAGATTTGAAGCATAGCATTTTAAGAAAACAGCATGAAAGATTTTAAAGAAAAAAATAGATAACTATTTCTAAAAGTGCAATGTGTGTTTAAAATGCCTTCAGGAGGCTGCATTTAATTCAGGGAAAAGTAGGTCAAACCTTCTAAGATCAATTTCTAATCAAATAGCTGCTCTGTACTCTTATAATATTTATTTTATGCCTCTTTCATTAATGTCATTCTATATTTTTCTCCCAAACAAAACTACATGACTTTTATGTTAACCACCACATTTTTCATTTCTGATATGGATTTTTGTTCTGTTGGGACAAAAGGAAAAAACAATGCACCTTTTAAAAAAACTGTAAATGAGGATTTAATTTTAATCTTCACTAAATGCACTTTGATCATTTTATAACAAATTCAGGGAAGTTAAAGAATAAAAATCTATTTAATTCCCACTTCTCATATTAGACTCCTCAAATGCATGAATCTACAGATGTAAACAAAGCTTTATGACCTCTATCAGATAAGTTCAATATACTTAAAATGTTTATTCAGTTTCTGGGATAATTGTACAGCCTGGTTGGGAAGCTTACCAAGGCAGGCTGGAAAAGGGGGGTGCTGAGTTTTTAGTGCAGCAGTCATGCGCTCTGTATCGCCATCTGCTGGGAGGCTTGGGCACTGCAATTATGTACAGCACCATAGGCAAACAGCTTAGTTTACAATAAAGGTAAATAAAGAAGAGATTAAATTAAACTGAAGAATACTAAATCTATTAAATAAATTATATAAATGTTATACTTCATGTTAAATTATTAGATATAAGTTTCAAAGAGTTCTATTTCAGTGGTCATATTAGGAGGAAAAATTAATATTTTACTTGGCGTGAAAGCAGATACCACGTCTTACTTTGGCTATTTTTTGGTCACCAGAAGGGGGCGCCAAGCGGAAAAAATACAATAGGGTAACCAAAAAGTATTTGAATGGTTGAATGAATGGCAACCACTATACCCAAAAAGATGTTTATGACATATTTCCTATGGCATAAAATTATTTCTGTAAAGTACAACTTGAGTGGAAAATTCTATATAATAGTCTATGGATTCCTTTTGAAGCAAATCCATATAAAATTATTTTCTTCTGGTAAAGCAATCCAATGGTACTTCATAAATACATGAACACTATGAAATGATTTGAAAAGACTTTTTGAAAAATTATGATGTAAAAAGGATGCAAATTTGTGAAGTTAGATTGATTTTAGTATTGCTATGTCAATTTAACTACATCCATGTCCAAAACATGTAGACAGAATCAAAATATTTTAAATGTATGAACCTGCCTGACACTACTATAAATGATAGCATAGAAGAGTACAAACTATTTGATATAAGTGAAATTATTTTTTGTTATCAGGCGACTTCTTTGAATAAAAACCAGGTTAGCAATTCTTCTTGAAGCACCATATTTTGTTACAGTCTCTTAACATAGGGCCTCGCATAGACACACAAATATTAATTAAGTTACTTTAATTTGGCTGCTCTGTAAATAGTCAATGCAAAAGATATGTACTAAACTATATGTCCTTTTCACCAGCAGACTATACAAACTTATCGAGAGTAGAAAATATGTATTAATTTGTTTTCTGTATCTGTCTGCTTGGTGCTGGTAAACAGTAGGCACTTCATAATGCCTATAATTCAATTAATGAAGGGAGATTACAAAATATTTTAAGAAATAAAGACTACCATTCGTATCAGGCTAGGTGAAACAATAGCATGAGTTAGGGTATGAAATACAATTCTTTTTCTAGAAAAGTGTCACTTCTTGTATTGACATGATAAATGAAGAGGGAGACTCAGTTTGATCAAGGTTATGCAACCAGGAAGACTTGAGGCTCAGGCCCAAACCTATAAATCCTCTCTCCTCCTTTCTCATCTCTGTATCCCTCATGCCATCATACCCAGGCACACCTCCAGCCAATGTTTTTAACCTGCATGAAGTTCCCCAAGTTTAATTTTTGAATCAATACTTCTTTTTACCTTTCTAGCCTCTCCCCTTCCAAAGCAAGTATGTGCTGGAAATAGCCAGTAAACTTTAGGATGGGTGTTGTATAGGTGAGTCTTATAGCAAGTCACAATGAACTTTCTGATTTTAGAAATAAATACATAATTTTACCTCCTTTTCATTGCATATAATTTATAGTCTGTGCAACAATTTATGCATTTTATACTATATTTTGACATGTATAATGAACACCCATACTTTTGGCCTGAATTTACAGGAAAAAAACTTTCATTTTAATTTTTTAATTCAAAATTTTCTTCTATATTTAAGTACTTGTTTTTAAAATTACAAAGGAATTTTAGCATTTTTAACCTGGAGTTACACTTCTAATGTATAAGCATAATAAAAGAATTAAAAACATTTGGGCAGTGCCTGTGGCTCAGTGAGTAGGGCGCCGGCCCCATATACCGAGGGTAGCAGGTTCAAACCCGGCCCCAGCCAAACTACAACAAAAAAATAGCTGGGCGTTGTGGTGGGCGCCTGTAGTACCAGTTGCTGGGGAGGCTGAGGCAAGAGAATCGCCTAAACCCGGGAGTTGGAGGTTGCTGTGAGCTGTGTGACACCACAGCGCTCTACGGAGGGCAGTAAAGTGAGACTCTGTCTCTACAAAAAAAAAAAAAAAAAAAGAATTAAAAACATTTGTATAGGGTGGCGCCTGTGGCTCAAAGGAGTAGGGCACAGCCCCATATGCTCGAGGTGGCAGGTTCAAACCCAGCCGCAGCCAAAAACTGCAAAAAAAAACACATTTATATAGACACAGAATTAGTACTACCCATGTGTAACGTACATCCTTATTTTTCCCTCAAAAATTTGGGCAAAAAAGTGTGCATTATAACATACCCAAATATGGTAATCTTGCCATGTCATGTTTTAAAAGCACCTAGACAACCCAACTGATTTACTGGTCAATTCAAACCACTGGTGTTATGGGCTAAATTGTGTTTCAAAAAAAAAAAAAAATCACATTCAAAAGTCCTACCCTTAGTTCATCAGAATGGGCCTGTATTTGAAGGTGGGATCTTTAAACTTAGGTCTTAAGGGTGAGCCCAAAATGACTAGTGTCCTTAAGACAAAGGATGATAGCTGCGCCCATAGCTCAGTGGGTAGAGTGCCAGCCACATACACCGAGGCTGGCAGGTTTGAACCTGGCCTGGGCCTGCTAAACAACAATGACCACTGCAACAACAACAAAAAAAAAAACTAACTGGGTGTTGTGGTGGGCGACTGTAGTCCAAGCTACTTGGGAGGCTGAGGCAAGAGAATCGTTGAAGTCCAAGAGTTTGAGATTGTTGTGAGCTGTGATGCCACAGCGCTCTACCCAGGGCGATAGCTTGAGACTCTGTGTCAAAAGAAAAAAAAAAAAAAAAAGGCAAAGGATGAAACAGAACATATGCTTTCCCACAGAGAAAAGGCCATGTGAGGACAGAGCCAGAAGTCAACTATATACAAGCCTTAGGATAAACCAAACCAGCACCCAAGATCAAAGGGCTGACACCTTGACCTTGGCTGTCCAGCATCCACCTCTGTGAGAAAATAAATGTCTCTCAGCCTCCCTTCTCAGTCTGCAGTATTTGTTACAGCATGCCTATCAAATTTATATAAACAGGGCACCAATAATTTCATCAAGAACTGTGGTTTTATATTATGCGAGTGATGTAAAGTGCACGTAGTGTGTGTGCATGAGTATTTCAGAGCATAGTGACACGTGGCAATGGTGGTGTGATTGGTTCAGTCCTACTGAATCTCTAAAAAGATACTGATATGATTAGTATTCATTTCCATGATTTATATGTCCCTTATTTGTTAAAAATCTTAGAATAGCACACATTAATTTTATTACAGCTTGCTATAAATGAAGAAACCCTTTAAGATTCAGGAATTTTTTTTAATAAAACTGTCATCAATTGTAAGGTGTACGATGGCCTCAAAAAATGTGCCTTCTAGGGATTTGTTGATTTGTTCCTTGGCAACTGAATGGCTTCTGGAGAGTTAAATCCTTAGGTCGAAGAAAAATAAGGCTTTGTTAAAATGCAGTGCAAGCTCAATCTGTATGATTGAAATGAGTATTCTTAGATATTTAGAAGTTCCTCCAACGTAGGTCATGCTGACTAAATTAACCTCTCCCTCTCCAGTATTGCATATGAAATGCTGTGATTGGAGTTGTATGTTTTATTAATCTTCCCTACATCTTCTTTTATGTCAGGATACTCACAGTGAGCTCTAGGTCTCTAGGCCAAGGTAAGGCTGTCTTCCCCCAAACCCAAACGCAAACGACCCCAACCCTGTAAAAACATTTCTGTGCAACCTGAAGGCACTCAGTGAATACTAAAGGAAATAGCATAATCAAAGTGTTTTTGTTTTTGAGACAGAGTCTCACTATGTCAGCCTGGGTAGAGTGCTGTGGCATCACAGCTCACAGCAACCTCAAACACTTGGGCTTAAGCGATTCTCTTTCCTTAGCCTCCCAAGTAGCTGGGACTTCAGGCACCTACCACAATGCCTGGCTATTGTTTTTGTTGTTGTTGTTGTTGCAGTTGTCATTGCTGTTTAGAAGGCTGGAGCCACGTTGGAACTCACCAGCCTCAGTGTATGTGGCCAGAGCCCTGACCACTGAGCTACAGGCACTGAGCCTATCAAAGTGTTTTGTAATTGAGTTGCAGTTACTTAGACAAGTCCTATGAATGTAGATTAAAGTAGACTAAGAAAAAAAAATAAAGTAGACTAATTAAGCAATTATTCAAATAAAATTATAAAGAAAATGTGGCAGGAAGCACAGAATAGGAAGGGTTCAAATTTTCTATGAAGAGTCTTAAGACTTCATCTCCTACACTGAAGTGAGGGAATTACAGTATATATGCAAAGCTTAAAACTGAAACATTTACAATTATTTGATGGTTTTCATCTGCATTCTGATGCAAATTTGTTCATTCCTATATTACCACTGCTGTGCAGAGCACCCATTGTAACTACTGTCGTTGGATAGGAGAGAAATGTGATTAATATGGTTCATAAGCAGTGGCACAGCATTCACCAAGGCAGGGTGGGGAATTATGTTTAGCTTAAAGTAGAAACTGATCTTCCTATTCAAAGGGAGCAAATAATACCTCTTTTGGAGGGAGGACTGGAGTGAATAGCAAACCATCAGAATGTAGCTGGCGTGGGATAAAGAAGCCCTGAGTACTCAGTTTAGAAAAAGTCTGCACTTGGGACGGTGCCTGTGGTTCAGTGAGTAGGGCACCAAACCCACATACCAAGGGTGGCAGGTTCAAACCCGCCAAACTGCAATTAAAAACAAAACAAACAAACAAAAACAGCCAGGCGTTGTGGCAGCATCTGTAGTCCCAGCTACTTGGGAGGCTGAGTCCAAAGAATCGCTTAAGCCCAAGAACTGGAGGTTGCTGTGAGCTGTGACACCATGGCACTCTACCAAGGGTGACAAAGTGAGACTCTGTCTCTGAAAAACAAAAAAAGAAAGAAATAAAAAGTCTGCACAGTCAAACAAAAATAAAGCCATTCTTAAGGGTGACGTATGGAGCAGGCCATAAGCATTTTTTGCTAAATGTGACTGGAAGAAAATTAGTTGATTCAAACTCAGAACCTGGTTTTCACAGCTTCTCACGGTTGTTACAGTCCCAGAATAAACCACAAAAGAATAGCTAGAGAGATTTATTAACAATATTAGAAGCCCGAATACGATTGAAATAGTATTGCCCTGGGAAAATATTAGGCAAACTCTAAGGAGACACATTGTCCTATTGTGATGTATTTTCAACTATGTTTTCTTGAAAATTGAATATTCTCAGGTGAAAGGATAGACCCGCACTAGGGTCTCCGGCTTGCCTTAGAAGGCTGTTTCTCTCACCAGTTAACAGCTGGCTTTTAATAGTCTCCCATCGAGAGTTCTGTGCTACCCTTACTTTAATACTAACCACCCTACCAAGAAATAGTCACAAGTTCAGAAATGCCCTTGGTCAATTTCTACATTGGCATTTCAACGCAGCCAGCCCCCACCCCACCCCCCTTTTTTTTTCTGGGACAGACTGGAGTGGTCACACTTCAAAAGCAAACCTCAATGCCTTGTGCTGGTTTGAAGCAGTCTCCTCCCTGAGCTCTCTCTGATACACCTCTCTGAAGTCAGAGGCCGTTTCCTTTTTGATCTGCTAACAGTGGTGAGAACTGTTAAGGTAAAGGGCAGCTGACGGAAAGGCTTATCAGAGGTCTGCGGGGAGTTCATTCCTCCGGCTGGTGTGGCATCAGTGATTTGTGCGGGGAGTATTTGAGAGCTCACTATCTGCTAAACACCACGGCGAGGGAGACATGTACCAAAATGACCTATTAGGAATTTGGAATATAGGATTTAAAATTCCGCATTTAGAGACACACAGACAAGGGAGGGCAGGAGACGTGGTTCATTCTGCCCGAGGGACCCCAGTCATGCTTTACGAACTGCTTGATTCGTACTCTGGGTCTTAGAGGATGAGAGAGACTTTTAAAGCTAATTCTGCTTTTATGCGAATGAGGAGGATAAAGTGAGATGAGAGAAACTGGTGTCACAGAGAGCAACCGCTTGTAGTACAGCCACTGAAAGGCGGCTCAGTGGTGAGGGTGGATGCCAAAAACAGCAGCTAACACAAACGTGAGGTCTAGCCTGGTGGAGCCTTTCTGACCCTCAGAGTCCTCAGGGACCCAGGCTCCTTCTGATAGCTTTGCTTTGAATGGATGCCACTGGGCTGTGCCATAGCTCTGTGGGTAGGGTGCTGGCCACATGCACCAGGGCTAGTGGGTTTGAACCCGGCTTGGGCCACCTAAAAAATGACAACTGCAACAACAACAACAAAATAGCCAGGCATTGTGGCGGTCGCCTGTAGTCCCAGCTACTCGGGAGGCTAAGGCAAGAGAATCACTTGAGCCCAAGAGTTTGAGGTTGCTGTGAGCTGTGACACCACTATGTCTACCAAGGGTGACATAATGAGACTGTCTCAAAAAAAAAAAAAAAAAAATTGGATGGCACCACCAAGGACACCTCAAGGTCCACACAATGTACACCTTTCACACCATAGCTTCTGGCAGGAGCGTGTTCACCTGTCGACTAGAGGAAGGGGCAATTTTGGTATATGCCTCTTGTCTTTTTGAACTCCTGTCTTCTCGTAATTACGTCTTCATTCCTCCTCAAGTATCTACTCACACTTTATTGGTAATACTCCAGGCCATGTTGTTATACAAACCTGCTATCACTGGACACTCTCAGCCACATCCCACTTGCCAGCCTCCACTGCCTAACTTCCCATAGACGGTTTCTTAAGAATCATCGCTACTTCCGTTCTCTAATCTTATTAATTACCCCAATTCCTCAGGTCCCCCTGGGGTCCTTACTCTGCATAGGCCAGGCCTACCTAGATCACACCGGCTCCCTGAGAGTGTGGGCCAGGGTGAGTCAAAATCAGAGTAAACACAGCATCATCTTAAGCTGTCTCTATGGAATGCTGGACTGACAAATTCAGATCTTCTCTAGAACTAAAGACCTTAGAAATATTTTTTTTTTGTTTCTTGTTTCTTCGTTTTGTTGACATAAAATTAACCTCTGACAAATCTAACATCTTTTTAAAAACTATCCTTACTTGAGTAATACCATTTTCAAATTGGCAACATACCCCATTAGAAACGTTTCAAAAAGTTTTAAACCAAAAAAAAGAAACAATATTTACACACATTTTCTTGCAGTTTCAAAGAGGAATAAAAAGCTAAGCATAGACACATTAAGTAAAAGAAGTAGCTTTTATTCTTGCCAAAATAAATTTACTTTAACAAAATCTCTTCTAAAATTTCAATAATATTCTATTACTATAAAATGTAATTAGTTTACATATAACTTAGCTTGATACCAAATCGTATATATTCTAGAAATATATTTTGCTTAGATAGGTTTCCTAGTCCATGTGTGATTTCGTTTGGGGATTTTTCCCCTCCAAATCTCATGTTTGGATTTGATCCCCAATGTTGCAGGTGGAGCCTAATGGGAGGTGCTTGGGTCATGAGGGTGGGTCCCGTATGAAAGGTTTTGTTCTGTCCTTGCAGTAACTTGTCAGTTCTTGCCCTGTTCATGATCTTGAGAATTAATTGTTAAAATGACCCTGGCTCCTGCCTGCCCCTGCTACCTTCCTCTCTTACCATGAGATGCCTGCACCCCTTCACCGTCCACAGTGAGTAGAAGCAGCTTGAGGCCTTCACCAGAAGCCAATGCTGGCACAATGCTTCCTATAAGCCAAATAAACCTCTTTTGTTTATAAATTACCCAGCCTCTGCTCAGTGCCCGTAGCTCAGTGAATAGGGCACTGGCCACATACAATGGGGCTAGTGGATTCAAACCAGCAACAAAAACAAGATTGACAACTGCAACAAAAAAGTAGCCAAGTGTTGTAGTGGGCGCCTATAGTCCCAGCTACTTGGGAGGCTGAGGCAAGAGAATCACTTAAGCCCAGGAGTTGGAGGTTGCTATGGACTGTGATGCCATGGCACTCTACCCAGGGCAATACAGTGAGACTCTATCTCAAAAAAAAAAAAAAAAACATAAAACCCAGCCTCAAGTTTTCCTTTCATGGACTAAGACAACATGGAAGCAGCTATAACTTAGATAAAGATTAATAAATAAGATAAAGTGGGCAGCACCTATGGCTCAAGGAGTAGGGTGCTGACCCCATATACCCGGTGTGGTGGGTTTGAGCCCCTCCCTGGCCAAAAAACTGCAAAAAAATAATAAATAAATAAATAAGAAAGTTTTGGAGGGCTCAAAACTAATAATTAGGTTTAAAATTACTTAAAGGCAATGTGTCTGAATTTTAACAAGTTTAAAAAATTAATTATTCTTCATATGTAATCATTATGCAATGTAGGGAACCATTATAATTTATTAAAATAGCATATAATCCAAAGAATTACAGTTTACCTTATTAAGAATCATTAATATGTATCAGTATTTACAACTAGTATCACATTATTAGCATCCTCCCATCTACAAGAAAAGAAACACATTAGAAGACATTAATTACTTATAAATACATGAACACTTTATCTCTAATTAATCAAGGTATTTGTTTTAAAATATTTCTAAATTAGCTCTTCCCTAAAGTATGTAACCATTATAATAAAGATAATTTATACTGTATAGGCCTATATAACTAATATTTTATCTATGACACAAAATAATTATAATTTCAAAATAGTTTAAGTGAGTTTCTGCGCCCTAAAGGCTAAATGTAAATGATGATTTAATTTAAACAATATGGTTATAGGGGAAAAAATCCAATATGTACTATATTTTATGCAACAAATGCTTTCTTGGAAAGTTGCATGTGAATTTAATGTTTGAGCTATATTTGAAAAAAACATTTAAGGAATACTGACAATTGATGATTTTATGAAATTATTTAATTTCTATAATGTCTCAATAAAATGAAGGAGACTTGATTTCTTCTTTTAAGTGTCTGAATTTTCTTCAACATGTGAAAAGTTGTCTCCTCTTTATGTCACTGAGCACATAGAGCAGGTTATGCCAAGTTTAAAGAGAACAGGGAGATTAATCTTGCCTGGGAGATGGGGTTGGCATTTGTATGTTGAGGTGCAGAAACTGATAATATGTATATAGGTTCTAAAAACAATATGTATATAGGTTACCCATCCAGAGTAACGCTGAGTTTTTCAGGGTATTTGTCTAGCATTCCCTAATAACGTAATGATTTGGATGACTATCTTAAGCACACAGATTTTCAGTAAATATTAACTTTAGAGATAAGGAATAAGATGCCAGGTATGACCCCCATGATGGTTACAATAGTCACCTCTTCAGAAAAATACGTACTTTTCAGAAAGATAACAGGGATAACATCTTAGGTACAAGAGAAAAAAGTGATAATATGCCACAAATTCTAATACTTTTTTATTAATCAAGAATTAATGAGAATTATTAATATAGTAATTCTTATTAAGAATTAATATCAATAATAATTCTTATTAATTAATAAGAATGTGCTTGATATCCAGATAATTCTTAATGTACAGATATTAGTGGTTTTGTTAAAACTTATTTATACTCCATGTAAAATATTTTTAATATTTCTCCCTTTTAAACTGCTCTTTAGAAATTCTTAATTTGGATGGAACGTGTGTGCTTGATATCTGTGATGTAAATTATAATGCTTTTTGATTTTAAAATTCAATTCAGGGGGGAGGAGACAAGATGGCTGACTGAAGCCAGCTTTCCACAGAGGCTCCCGTCCAGAAGGAGAGTTAAACGACAAAAATTCACCAAGTAACCTGGTGGATTTGAGGTGCACTAAGAGAGAAGGTTGTAGAACGTATGTGAACCCCACTGAGGCGAGCTGCGACCACAAGGATACAAACAAAAGGTACAAAATCCATCACCAAGCAGACAGGAGTCCCCTCCCCCATGAGAACAGCTCAGAGTGCCCCACAAACAACTGGGCAGAGTTCAAAGGTCCTCCCACTACACTCCACAGGAGATACCCTCTAAAAACTGGACCTACCTCCCCTACTAGGGTGCCACGGCGTCCTCCTGCCAGACATAAAACTGTATAAACTGTATATAGTCTCTACCTGGAATTCTGAGCTCCCAGCACTCCCCTTCACTCACACTGGGGTCTGGAGGCCAGTCCCGGTCGGTGGGCAGAGAGAGGAATGCACCGGAGTGGCAGTTCCCTGAGGCACAGTGCGACAGCTGTCTTTTGGTGACAATACAGCCAGGCATAAAACTGTGTAAAGCTGTGTGTGTTCTCTGCCCATAACCCCAGGCTCCCAGCACTCCCCGCACTCCCCTCTGCTCTCGCTCCAAGGTCTGGAGGCCTCTCCCCCAGGGGTCCAGACTCTTGGGCGATTGCTTGAGGGGTGTAGACAGTGCTGGGCTGCAGCAGGTCGGTGCAGACTTTGGGGTACGGGAGCTGAGAGAGGACAGTTGGCCAGAGGGGAGCTACACCGGAGCAGCCATTACCTGAGCCATAAAGCAGCAGCCCTCTTTTGCTAGCAATACGGCTCACTACCGAATATTCTGAAGCCATACCCCCTGTCTCCCTGGGCAACCAGAGACTCTGAGTTTGCCGGAGGCAACTCCAACTTGCAAACCAGGGAAACTCCCAGGGCGGGGCTGACCCAGAGGTCCGCTTTACTAAACCTAAGACAAACCAGGCCCTCAGGGGATCGTCAGCCTATAGACAATACAAGAGCAAAGACAAGCTGATTTGGAGCTCAATTCAGCTTCTCTTCTGCAGGGGAAACGCAGAGTTGTTCTGTTCTGTTCTGTCAGTAACATTAATCAGGGGCGAGACTGGACCTGAGTGAAAACCCCTCAACCTTCATCAAGCGCCCAAGGTGGTCAGGCCTCACCTCCTCCTGCTGGAAAGAGGCAGAGCACAGCGGCCTGGCAGACTTCCTTGTGATTCAGGCAGGTACAAACTCCTGGAGTACCAATTCACTACAGGCAACTGGGTCAGCCAACTGCAGGGCTATCAGTGACTTGATGTGAAGTGGTGCAAGGTGGGGAAGGAGGCAGCAACCTTCCCAGACTGATTTATTGGCTGGGTGGCTTCTCCTGACTCCATGCAGCACTGCAGCAAGCCACACCAGAGTAGTCACCAGACCCCTGTGATCCAGTTCCCAGAGACCTCTTGAAATCTCTCACCCGAGACAGGGGCAGACGGAGACAATTGATTTGGATATTTTTGAACTGAACCAATCGCCTGAGGACAAATCAGGTGGTGCCCTGGGTGCACGGTGGTAGGAAGGTTTGATTTTTCTTTTCCAATTGTTTGCTGGTGGGGGTCGGGGTAACTTAATTGCTGATATTTCCCCACAGCTGAAACTTCAATGCAAAGTATCTGTTTCACTAGGGTGGAACAGGAACCAGCTGAAAACAAGACAGAACCACTTAGCTCAACCACACCAGACAGGGCCCCAGTATCTCAGGCCACAAAACTGTACAGGCCCTCAACAAAGCCCCAGGGGAAAAAATCAGAGGGAGTAAAACAACCATAGGGCGGAATCAGCACAAAAACTATGGTAACATGAATAACCAGAATAGATCAACACCCCCCAAGGAAAGATATGGCAGATGCAATTGAAGATCCCATTCATAAACAACTGGCTGAGATGTCATAAATTGAATTCAGAATTTGGATTGCAGACAAGATTAACAAAGTGGAATTAGGAATTCAAGGAGAAATTCAAAAGTTGTCTCCTGAATTTAACGAATTTAAAGACAAAACCACCAAAGACTAAGACACACTGAAGCAAGAATTTGCAGCCCTCAAAGATATGAAAAATACAGTAGAATCCCTTAGCAACAGAGTGGAGCAAGCAGAAGAAAGGATTTCTGACATCGAAGACAAAGCCTTTGAATGCTCTCAAACTCTCAAAAAGGAAGAGAAATGGAGAGCAAAAACGGATCATTCTCTCAGAGAGCTCTGGGATAATTCGAAGAAGGCAAAATCATAGGAGTTCCAAAAACAGATGAAGTGGCCTCGCTGGGCACAGAGGCCCTTCTGCATGAAATTATGAAAGAGAATTTTCCAGACATGCCTAGAGATTCTGAAATTCAGATAGCGGACAGCTTCAAAACCCCCGCACGACACAACCCCAATAAGACATCCCCCAGGCATATCATAATTAACTTCACTAAAGTTAATATGAAGGAGAAAATCCTCAAAGCTGCCAGGAGAAAGAAAACCATTACCTTCAAAGGGAAGAATATTAGAATGCCTGCAGATCTCTCTGCTGAAACTTTTCAAGCCAGAAGAGGGTGGTCACTGACTTTTAATCTCCTAAAGCAAAATAACTTTCAACCCAGGATCTTGTACCCAGCTAAACTGAGTTTCATTTATGATGGAGAAATTAAATACTTTAATGACATTCATATGTTGAAGAAATTTGCCATAACCAAACCAGCTCTTCAGGATATTCTCAGACCTATCCTCCATAATGACCAACCCAATCCTATACCACAAAGGTAAACTCACTCAGAAACTTTGGATCAAACTCCAATTTCCACACTGGCGAAATGATTAAAAATGCCCACTGGACTTTTGAAAAACTCGATACCCAAAACTTCACCAGACTTATCAGTATTCTCCATTAATGTGAACGGCTTAAACTGTCCTCTACAGAGGCATGGGTTAGCTGATTGGATACAAAAACTCAGGCCAGATATTTGTTGCATAAAAGAGTCACATCTTAACTTAAAAGACAAATACAGACTCAGGGTGAAAGGATGGTCATCCACATTTCAGGCAAATGGTAATCAGAAAAAAGCAGGTGTTGCAATTTTATTTGCAGATACAGTAGGCTTTAAACCAAAAAATGTAAGGAAGGACAAGAATGGTCACTTCATAATTGTTAAGGGTAATACTCAATATGATGAGATCTCAATTATTAATATATCTATGCACCCAACGAGAATGCACCTCAATTTATAAGAGAAACTCTAACAGACATGAGCAACTTGATTTCTTCCAGCTCCATAATAGTTGGAGATTTCAACACTCCTTTGGCAGTGTTGGATTGATCCTCCAGCAAGAAGCTGAGCAAAGAATTCTTAGATTTAAACCTAATCATCCAACATTTGGATTTAGCAGACATCTACATAACATTTCATCCCAACAAAACTGAATACACATACTTCTCATCAGCCCATGGAACTTACTCCAAAATCGATCACATCTTAGGTCACAAGTCTAACCTCAGTAAATTTAAAGGAATAGAAATTATTCCATGCATCTTCTCGGAACACCATGGAATAAAACTTGAGCTGCGTAACAACAGGAATCTGCATACTCTTACAAAAACATGGAAGTTAAATAACCTTATGCTGAATGATAGCTGGGTCAGAGATGAGATTAAGAAAGAAATCGCCAATTTTTTGGAACAAAACAACAATGAAGACACAAACTATCAGAACATCTGGGACGCTGCAAAGGCAGTTCTAAGAGGGAAATTTATACCACTGCAAGCCTTCCTCAAGAGAACGGAAAGAGAGGAAGTTAACAACTTAATGGGACATCTCAAGCAACTGGAAAAGGAAGAACATTCCTACTCCAAACCCAGTAGAAGAAAAGAAATAACCAAAATTAGAGCAGAATTAAATGAAATTGAAAACAAAAGAATAATACAACAGATCAATAAATCAAAAAGCTGGTTTTTTGAAAAGGTCAATAAAACAGATAAACCTTTGGCCAACCTAATCAGGAAAAAAAAGAGTAAAATCTCTAATCTCATCAATCAGAAACAACAAAGACGAAATAACAACAGACTCCTCAAAAATCCAAAAAATCCTTAATGAATATTACAAGAAACTTTATTCTCAGAAATATAAAAATCTGAAGGAAATTGACCAATACTTGGAAGCACGTCACCTTCCAAGAATAGCCAGAATCAAGTGGAAATGTTGAACAGGCCCATATCAAGGTCAGAAATAGCATCAACCATACAAAACCTCCCCACAAAGAAAAGCCCGGGACTAGTTGGTTTCACGTCTGAATTCTACCAAACCTTTAAAGAGGAATTAGTACCTATATTACTCAACCTGTTCCAAAAGGTAGAAAAAGAAGGAAGACTACCCAACACGTTCTATGAAGCAAACATCACCCTGATCCCCAAACCAGGAAAAGACCCAAGAAAAAAAAATTATAGACCGATATCACTAATGAATATAGATGCAAAAATATTCAACAAGATCCTAACAAACAGAATCAAGCAACACATCAAACAAATTATACATCATGACCAAGTCGGTTTTATCCCAGGATCGCAAGGCTGGTTCAATATACATAAATCTATAAATGTATTCCAGCACATAAACAAATTAAAAAACAAAGACCATATGATTCTCTCAATCGATGCAGAAAAAGGTTTTGATAATATCCAGCATCCCTTCATGATCAGAACACTTAAGAAAATCGGTATAGAAGGGACATTTCTTAAACTGATAGAGGCCATCTACAGCAAACCCACAGCCAATATCATACTGAATGGAGTTAAATTGGAATCATTTCCACTCAGATCAGGAACCAGACAAGGCTGCCCATTGTCTCCATTGCTTTTTAACATTGTAATGGAAGTTTTAGCCACTGCAATTAGGGAAGAAAAGGCTATCAAGGGTATCCATATAGGGTCAGAAGAGATCAAACTTTTGCTCTGCACGGATGATGATAGTATATCTGGAAAACACTAGGGACTCTACTACAAAACTCCTAGAAGTGATCAAGGAATACAGCAGTGTCTCAGGTTACAAAATCAACATTCATAAATCGGTAGCCTTTATATATACCAACAACAGTCAAGTTGAAAAAACAGTTAAGGACTCTATCCCATTCACAGTAGTGCCAAAGAAGATGAAATATTTGGGAATTTATCTAACAAAGGACGTGAAAGATCTCTATAAAGAGAACTATGAAACTCTAAGAAAAGAAATAGCTGAAAATATTAACAAATGGAAAAACATACCATGCTCATGGCTGGAAAGAATCAACAATGTTAAAATGTCTATACTACCCAAAGCAATATATAATTTCAATGCAATCCCTATTAAAGCTCCACTGTCATACTTTAAAGATCTTGAAAAAACAATACTTTGTTTTATATGGAATCAGAAAAAAACCTTGAATAGCCAAGACATTACTCAGAAATAAAAACAAAGCAGGAGGAATCACGCTACCAGACCTCAGACTTTACTACAAATCAATAGTGATCAAAAAAGCATTGTACTGGCACAAAAACAGAGAAGTAGATGTCTGGAACAGAATAGAGAACCAAGAGATGAATCCAGCTACTTACTGTTATTTAATCTTTGACAAGCCAATTAAAAACTTTCAGTGGGGAAAAGATTCCCTATTTAACAAATGGTGCTAGGTGAACTGGCTGGCAACCTGTAGAAGAGTGAAAGTGGACCCACACCTTTCACCATTAACTAAGATAGACTCCCATTGGATTAAAGATTTAAACTTAAGACATGAAACTGTAAAACTACTAGAGGAGAGTGCAGGGAAAACCCTTGAAGAAATCGTGCTGGGTGAGTATTTTATGAGGAGGACCCCCCGGGCAATTGAAACAGCTTCAAAAATATACTACTGGGACTTGATCAAACTAAAAAGCTTCTGCACAGCCAAGAACACAGTAAGTAAAGCAAGCAAACAGCCCTCAGAATGGGAGAAGATATTTGCAGGTTATATCTCTGACAAAGGTTTAATAACCAGAATCCACAGAGAACTCAAACGCATTAGCAAGAATAGAACAAGGGATCCCATTGCAGGCTGGGCAAGGGATTTGAAGAGAAATTTCTCTGAAGAAGACAGGTGCGCAGCCTTCAGACATATGAAAAAATGCTCATCATCTTTAATCATCAGAGAAATGCAAATCAAAACTACTTTGAGATACCATCTAACTCCAGTGAGACTAGCCTATATCACAAAATCCCAAGACCAGAGATGTTGGTGTGGATGTGGAGAAAAGGGAACACTTTTGTACGGCTGGTGGGAATGCAAATTAATACATTCCTTTTGGAAAGAGATATGGAGAACACTTAGAGATCTAAAAATAGATCTGCCATTCAATCCTGTAATCCCTCTACTGGGCATATACCCAGAAGACCAAAAAGCACATCATAACAAAGATATTTGTACCAGAATGTTTATTGCAGCTCAATTCATAATTGCTAAGTCATGGAAGAAGCCCAAGTGCTCATCGATCCACAAATGGATTAATAAATTGTGGTACATGTACACCATGGAATATTATGCAGCCGTAAAGAAAGATGGAGACTTTACCTCTTTCATGTTTACATGGATGGAGCTGGAACATATTCTTCTTAGTAAAGTCTCAAGAATGGAAGAAGAAGTAACCAATGTACTCAGCCCTACTATGAAACTAATTTAGGGTTTTCACATGAAAGCTATAACCCAGTTACAACCTAAGAATAGGGGAAGGGGGAAAGGGAGGGGAGGGGATTGGTGGGATTACACCAGCGTATATGTGAAACTTGGTAAACGGTCTGTAAAGCTAGTGAATGATGCTCCATGATCATATCAATGTACACAGCTATGATTTAATAAAAAAAATTAAAATAAAAAAATAAAATCTTTAGTATAAGCGAAAAAATAAATAAAATAAATAGAAAATAAATAAAATTCAATTCAAATTACTTTTGCAATATAGGATCTACCATTAACACCTTCTTACTTCAAAGAAACTTCAGGAGCATTAAATGAGTGCTGAAATAAGGGTATTGTGATCAATGAAGTTATAAAACACAGGATTAAACAATGATACTTATTTCTTTACTGGAAACTTTAATTCACTAATCCACTATGGTAAGGTTCAAAGAGGGGTAATGAAATTTTCCCGACTTAAGAATTCCCTTTTTTTGGCTCAGCATCCATACCACGGTGGTTCCAGCACTGGCCACATACACCCAGGCTGGCAGGTTCAACCCAGCCCAGGCCAGCTAAACAACAATGACAACTGCAACAAAAAATAACTGGGCATTGTGGTGGGCACCTGTGGTTCCAGCTGCTTGAGAGGCTGAGGCAGGAGAATTGCTTAAGCCCAGGAGTTGGAGGTTGCTGTGAGCAATGACACCACAGCACTCCACCAAGGGCGAGAGACCTTTTTCATTTCTTTGTTTTCATGGGTTTGAAAAATTTATGTAGACCTGTTTGTCTTAAAACAAACTTTGGAGGGAGACTTTACCTGACAAACGCGAACAGTGTAAGCCAATTCTTTGTACTCTTAAGTAACCTGAAACAAAAATTAAATAAATAAATAAAACTTTGGGAAAGGACCATGTTCTACAATAACGTCTTGCCTTGGTCTGATCAGTATATTTACACTCTAACACCAACAAGGACACAGCAGGAATCCAGAGAACACCCTTGCCACCTCTGGCTACTTGTAGAATGTTTATAGAAGATACTTGATTTTGACACAAGGTGAAATCTTCTGTTCTTATGATTTAAATCCCTTGATTCTGGTCCACTTCTGAAACATTTTCACTTTTGTACCTGATATATGGTACACAGTAAAGAGATATTTGCTTAATGAATAACTTTACTTTGGGTTTTATTCAACCATTTGATATGTACCTGGTCTGGGATAGTTTAGTCTCTTTACACCTCACATTACTCATGTGCAAAATGGAAGGCGTAATCATAATGCTAGGTGTGCCAGCAGTCCCACACATAAGGAAATCCACAGACTCAGAGATGTAAATGACAGTAGTTTATTTTCTCACAGATCTGGAGTCCAGAAATCCAAAATAGAAATGTGGGCAGCTTGGCATTACAGTGAGGTCTTTGTCCTTGGCTGGCTGTTAGATGGTCATCTTCACCCTCTGTCTTCACACAGTTGTCTGTCAATCTATTGTTATCCGTGTCCTGATCTCCCCAACCCCACCTTTTTTTTTTTTTTTTTGGTGCAGTTTTTGGCTGGGGCCGGGTTTGAACCCACCACCTCCAGTATATGGGGCCAGCGCCCTACTCCTTGAGCCACAGGCACTGCCCTGATATCCCCTTTTTATAAGACCTGGTCATAGTGGATTAGGACCCATCCCTATGACATCATTTAATTCCCTATTTAAAACGCCTATCTCCAAAGACAGTCACTTTCTGAGGTTCTGAGGGTTAAGCCTCCAAAAAGAAGATTTGGTTGGGTGCATCATTCAACCTGTGAAAGTTGCAGATACCAGGATGGAGTTACTCTTGGCAAAGCCAGACAAAATAGGGTCAGAAAGGCACAAAGGTGGGGGGGGGGCTTCTACTTGCATGTATGAGACAAAAATTGTTTCCAAGGACTTTCTAAAACCCTACAAGAAATCCCCCACGTCCCTCATGCACTTCGTGCTTTACACAGCTTGTACACATGACACCTATACATATATTCCTATGTCAAGTTTCATCACTAGCCATCTTTCAGGACTGGAGTAGTTCAGCAAGATGCTCTCCAAAGATGCACTTGCCTGTTAATGGTACCTCCACCAATGAACTGATGCCAAATCTGGCTTTGAGCCACAGGAATAATAAACTCTGTTTCCAAGCAGCCTACATGAACTTCTTTTTTTGCCAATGAAAAATTCTTCTATCCTTGTCTCACCAGGTAAGACCTGTGGCCTTCCATTGTGCATTCCAGATTATAATCCTCTTTTCAAATTCCCAAATAAGTGTAACATATTTGGAGATATTTTTCTCTGATTTTTTTTTTTTAGGTTGACAAGGTTTGCCATGAAGACTAAATAAAATAGTATTTGTTCAAGACTTAGCACAAGATCTGCAATGTAGCAGGAACATTTTAATATTAAAGGTTAATTATTTTTATTTCTACTGAGCTAGACAGTTGCCCTTGGAAAACATACTGTTCTAAGATTTTCAAATGAAACTGAAGTATCTTTGAAAATAAAATAAGCTACAGGAAAAAATATGAAAAATGATACAATAATTTTGATCATAAAGAGATGGATATTGAGGAGAAAAAGTCGTAACCTTACCAAATATGGCAATCCTCAACTCATGCTGAAAATCACATTCACACTTAGATTTTAATTATAGCATATTCTTTTTTTTTTTTTTTTTTTGGCTGGGGCTGGGTTTGAACCCACCATCTCCAGCATATGGGGGTGGTGCCCTACTCCTTTGAGCCACAAGTGCTGCCCAATTATAACATATACTTAAAAGCAATTTGTTAAAAGGTACAATTCCTAACAAAGTTGAAAGTTTAATCTTTCATACATATGTCATTTTGGGGGGTAATCATTGGAATTACATGCTCCTATTGGGCCAGATTCTTCTAGCTATCAATTTATAATCAATGGAACCATCAAAGAAAAAAATAGGTTCAATTCACTAGAAATCAGAATCTTTGAAAAGCAGGTAATGGATTTACTCTCTGGAAGTTAAACATGGCTTAAATATCACTTTTAGTAGCAAAATATACATACCGACTAACGAAGAGTAAGTTTTTAAAGAAAGTTAAAGGAGGGTAGAGACAAGATGGCTGACTGAAGCCAGCTTTGCACAGAGGCTTCCATCCAGAAGGAGAGTTAAAGGACAGAAATTTAGCATGTAACCTGGTCGATTAAAGCTGCACCAAGAGAGAAGTTTGAAGAGCACATCAACCCAGCTGAGGTGAGCTGCAACCCCAAGGATACAAACAAAAGGTACAAAATCCATCACCAAGCGGACAGGAGTCCCCTCTCTCATGAGAATGGCTCAGAGTGCCCCACAATCAAACGAGCGGAGTTCAAAGGTCCTTCCACTACACTCCATGGCAGAGACCCTCTAAAAACTGGACCAACCTCCCCTACTAGGGTGCCATGGTGTTCTCCTGCCAGGCATAAAACTGTGTAAAACTATATATATTCTCTACCTGCAATTTTGAGCTCCCAGCACTCCCCTCTGGTCTCACTCTGAGGTCTGCAGGCCTGTCCCCCACGAGTCCAGATTCTTGGGTGATTTCTCAAGGGGTGTGGACAGGGCCTAGACTGCAGCTGGTCAGTGCTGATTCTGTGGCATGGGAGTGAGGAGAGGACTGTCAGCTGAGAGGGAACCACACCGGAGCAGCAGTGCCCCAAAGCGCAGAGCAACAGCCATTTTTGGCAATAATAGGGCTCACTATTGGATATTCCGAAGCCACACCCCCTGTCTCCCTCAGCAACCAGAGGAGGCCGGGCATCTTCTCAGGTGGCAACCACCCTGGAACAGATCTGGGACGGAAACACAGGTCCCGAGAGTAAAGGGTTTGCCTGAGGCGGTACTGGCCTGGGTGGAGCGCAGGGACTAGAAACGTGCATGCAGAGCCGTTATGTTCTCAGGGTGGGGCTGACCCAGAGGATGGCTTTACTGAGCCTAAGATGCACCCAGCCCTCAGGGGATCATCAGCCTATAGACAAAGGAAGGCAAGAAGATAGAATGACAGCTAACCAAATACAAACCTACAGAAGCAAAGACAGGGCCTGAGGTGTAGGCTCTGGGAACTCAAAACAGCTTCTCTTCTGCAGGGGAATTTACAGGGACAGAAACAAATTCCCGCAAAGTTGTTCTGTTCTGTTCTGTCAGTAATATCAATCAGGGATGGGACTGGAACTGAGTGAACACCCCCCAGCCACCATCAAGCACCTGAGGTTGTCAGGCCTCACCTCCCCCTGCTGGATAGAGGCAGAGGGCAGTGGCCTGGTTGAGCAGAAGTAGATTTTCTTGTGATTCAGGCTGGTGCAAACCCCTGGAGTATCTGTTCACTAGAGGCAACTGGGTCACAGCCCTGCGGGGCTATCAGTGACTGGGTGTGACAGAGGTGCAAGGTGGGGAAGGAAGCATCAACCTTCCCAAACTAATCTATTTTCTGGGTGGGCCCTCCTAACTCCACGGAGCACCAGTGCAAGCCATATCTGAGTTGTCACCAGACCCCTGTGATTCAGTTGCCAGAGACCTTTTAAATTCTCCCTCCTGAGACAGGTACTGACTGAGACAATTAATTTAGACCTTTTGAACTGAGTGAAATGCCCCAGGACTACTTGAGTGGTGCCCTGGGTGTGTGGTTGTAGGAAGGTTTGATTATCCTTTTCCAATTGTTGCCTGTGGGGGGTGGGGTGATTTAATTGCTGGTACTTCTCCATGCTGAGACATCAACCCAGAGTAACTGTTTCACTAGGGTCGGACAGAGACCAGCTGAAAACAAGACAGAACCACTTAGCCCCACCACACCAAACCGGTCCCCAGTTTCTCAAGCCATAGCACTGTACAGGTCCTCAACAAAGCTCCAGGGGAAAAAAAATCAAACAATGTAAAACAATCATGGGGCAGAATCAGCGGAAAAACTCTGGTAATATGAATAACCACAATAGATTAACCCCCCCAAGGAAAGATATGGCAGATGTAACTGAAGATCCCATTCATAAACACCCGGCAGAGATGTCAGAAATTGAATTGAGAACATGGATTACAAACAAGATTAATAGAATGGAGGAAAATTTGGAATTAGAAATTCGGGAGCAATTCAAAAGTCAGAATTAGAAATTCGAGGAGAAATTCAAAAGTTGTCTCAAGAATTTCACAAATTTAAAGACAAAACCACCAAAGATTTTGACGCACTGAAGCAAAAATTTGCAGCCCTCAAAGATCTGAAAAATACAGTAGAATCCCTCAGTAACAGAGTGGGGTAAGCAGAAGAAAGGATTTATGACATTTAAGACAAAGCCTTGAACGCTCCCAAACTCTCAAAGAGGAAGAGAAATGGAGAGCAAAAATGGGTCCTTCTCTCAGAGAGCTCCGGGATAATTCAATAAAGGCTAATATCCGCCTCATTGGAATCCCTAAAAGTGATGAAGTGGACTCTGTAGGCACAGAGGCCCTTCTCCATGAAATTATAACAGAATTTTCCAGACATGCCAAGAGATTCTGAAATTCAGATAGCAGACAGTTTCAGAACCCCAGCATGACTCAATCCAAATAAGACATCCCCCAGGCATATCAAAATTAACTTCACTAAAGTTAATATGAAGGAGAAAATTCTGAAAGCAGCCAGACGTAAGAAATCCATTACCTACAAAGGGAAGAATATTAGAATGACTGCAGATCTCTCTGCTGAAACTTTTCAAGCCAGAAAAGGGTGGTCACCGACTTTTAATCTCCTAAAGCAAAATAACTTTCAACCCCGGATCTTGTATCCAGCTAAACTGAGTTTCATTTATGATGGAGAAATTAAATACTTAAATGACATTCAAATGCTAAAGAAATTTGCCATAACCAAACCAGCTCTTCAGGATATTCTCAGACCTAACCTCAATACTGACCAGCCCAATCCTCTACCACGAAAGTAAACTCACTCAGAAACTTGATCCAACTTTAACTTCCACAGTGGCGAAAGAATTAAAAATGTCCATGGAACTTTTGAAAAACTCGACACCCAAAGTTTTACCAGACTTATCAATATTCCCCGTTAATGTGAATGGCTTAAACTGTCCTCTAAAGAGGCACAGTTTAGCTGACTGGATACAAAAACTCAGGCCAGATATTTGCTGCATACAAGAGTCACATCTTACCTTAAAAGATAAATATAGACTCAGGGTGAAGGGATCGTCGTCCATATTTCCAGCAAATGGTAATCAGAAAAAAGCAGGTGTTGCAAATCTATTTGCACACTCAATAAGCTTTAAACCAAAAAAAGTAAGGAAGGATAAGAATGGTCACTTCATATTAGTTGAGGATGATACTCAATACGATGAGATTTCAATTATTAATATTTATGCACGCAACCAGAATGCACCTCAATTTATAAGAGAAACTCTAACAGACATGAGCAACTTGATTTCCTCCAGCTCCATAATAGTTGGAGATTTCAACACTCCTTTGGCAGTGTTGGAAAGATCCTCCAATAAGCTGAGCAAAGAAATTTTAGAGTCAAACCTAACCATCCAACATTTGGATTTAGCAGACATCTACAGAACATTTCATCCCAACAAAACTGAATACACATACTTCTCATCAGCCCACAGAACATACTCCAAATCGATCACATCTTAGGTCACAAGTCTAACCTCAGCAAATTTAAAGGAACAGAAATTATTCCTTGCATCTTCTCGGATCACCATGGAATAAAAGTTGAACTCAGTAACAACAGGAATCTGCATACTCATACAAAAACACTGAAGTTAAGTAACTTTATGCTGAATGATAGCTGGGTCATAGATGAGATCAAGAAGGAAATTTCCAAATTTTTGGAACAAAACGACAGTGAAGACACAAATTATCAGGACCTCTGCGATACTGCAAAGGCAGTCCTAAGAGGGAAATTTATAGCAGTGCAAGACTTCCTCAAGAGAACGGAAAGAGAGGAAGTTAACAACTTAATGGGACATCTCAAGCAACTGGAAAAGGAAGAACATTCCAACCCCAAACCCAATAGAAGAATAGAAATAACCAAAATTGGAGCAGAATTAAATGAAACTGAAAACAAAAGAATTATACAACAGATCAATAAATCAAAAAGCTGGTTTTTTGAAAAGGTCAGTAAGATAGATAAACCTTTGGCTAACCTAACCAGGAAAAAAAAGAGTAAAATATCTAATCTCAATTAGAAACGACAAAGACGAAATAATAACAGACTGCTCAGAAATTCAAAAAATCCTTAATGAATATTACAAGAAACTTTATTCTCAGAAATATGAAAATCTGAAGAAAATTGACCAATACTTGGAAGCACATCACCTTCCAAGACTTAGCCAGAATCAAGTGGAAATGTTGAACAGGCCAATAACAAGTTCTGAAATAGCATCAAGCATACAAAATCTCCCTAAAAGAAAAGCCCGGGACCAGATGGCTTCACATCAGAATTCTATCAAACCTTTAAAGAGGAACTAGTACCTATATTACTCAACCTGTTCCAAAAGGTAGAAAAAGAAGGAAGACTACCCAACACGTTCTATGAAGCAAACATCACCCTGATCCCCAAACCAGGAAAAGACCCAACAAGAAAAGAAAATTGTAGACAAATATCACTAATGAATATAGATGCAAAAGTATTCAACAAGATCCTAACAAACAGAATCCAGCAACACATCAAACAAATTATACATCATGACCAAGTAAGTCGGTTTTATCCCAGGGTCTCAAGGCTGGTTCAATATACGTAAATCTATAAGTATAAATCAGCACATAAACAAATTAAAAAACAAAGACCGTATGATTCTGTCAATTGATGCAGGAAAGGTTTTGATAATATCCAGCATCCCTTCATGATCAGAACACTTAAGAAAATCGGTATAGAAGGGACATTTCTTAAACTGATAGAGGCCAGCAAACCCACAGCCAATATCGTATTTTATGGAGTTAAATTGCAATCATTTCAACTCAGATCAGGAACCAGACAAGGCTGCCCACTGTCTCCACTGCTCTTTAACATGGTAATGGAAGTTTTAGCCATCGCAATTAGGGAAGAAAAGGCGATCAAGGGTATCCATATAGGGTCAGAAGAGATCAAACTTTCGCTCTTTGCAGATGATATGATTGTATACTTGGAAAACACCAGGGCTTCTACTACAAAACTTTTAGAAGTGATCAAGGAATACAGCATCTCAGGTTACAAAATCAACATTCATAAATCTGTAGCCTTTATATATACCAACAATATTGAAGCTGAAAAAACAGTTAAGAACCCTACTATTCCATTCACAGTAGTGCCAAAGAAGATGAAATATTTGGGAGTTTATATAACAAAGGACATGAAAGTTCTCTATAAAGAGAACTATGAAACTCTATGAAAAGAAATAGCTGAAAGTGTTAACAAATAGAAAAACATACCATGCTCATGGTTGGGAAGAATCAACATTGTTAAAATGTCCATACTACCCAAAGCAATATACAATTTTAATGCAATCCCTATTAAAGCTCCACTGTCATACTTTAAAGATCTTGGAAAAATAATACTTTGTTTTATATGGAATCAGAAAAAACCTCAAATAGTGAAGACATTACTCAGAAATAAAAACAAAGCAGGAGGAATCACACTACCAGACCTCAGATTATCCTATAAATCGACAGTGATCAAAACAGCATGATACTGGCACAAAAACAGAGAAGTAGATGTCTGGAACAGAATAGAGAACCAAGAGATGAAACCAACTACTTACCGTTATTTGATCTTTGACAAGCCAATTAAAAACATTCAGTGGGGAAAAGATTCCCTATTTAACAAATGGTACTGGGTGAACTGGCAGGCAACCTGTAGAAGACTGAATCTGGACCCACACCTATCACCATTAACTAAGATAGACTCTCACTGGATTAAAGATTTAAACTTAAGACATGAGACTATAAAGATACTAGAAGAGAGTGCAGAAAGAACCCTTGAAGAAATCGGTCTGGGCAAGTATTTTATGAGGAGAACCCCCTGGACAATGAAAGCAGCTTCAAAAATACACTACTGGGACCTGATCAAACTAAAAAGCTTCTGCACAGTGAAGAACACAGTAAGTAAAGCAAGCAAACAGCCCTCAGAATGGGAGAAGTTATTTGCAGGTTATGTCTCCGATAAAAGTTTAATAACCAGAATCCACAGAGAACTCAAACATATAAGCAAGAAAAGAACAAGTGATCCCATCGCAGGCTGGGCAAGGGACTCGAAGAGAAACTTCTCTGAGGAAGACAGGCCCACGGCCTACAGACATATGAAAAAATGCTCATCATCTTTAATCATCAGTGAAATGTAAATCAAAACTACTTTGAGATACCATCTCACTCCAGTAAGATTAGCCTATATCACAAAATCCCAAGACCAGAGATGTTGGTGTGGATGTGGAGAAAAGGGAACACTTCTACACTGCTGGTGGGAATGCAAATTAATATATTCCATTTGGAAAGATGTTTGGAGAACACTTAGAGATCTAAAAATAGATCTGCCATTCAATCCTATAATTCCTCTAGTAGGTATATACCCAGAAGACCAAAAATCACATCATAACAAAGATATTTGTACCAGAATGTTTATTGCAGCCCTATTTATAATCGCTAAGTCATAGAAAAAGCCCAAGTGCCCATCAATCCACGAATGGATTAATAAATTGTGGTATATGTACACCATGGAATATTATGCACCCTTAAAGAAAGATGGAGACTTAACCTCTTTCATGTTCACATGGATGGAGCTGGAACATATTCTTCTGAGTATACTACCCCAAGAATGGAAGAAAAAGTATCCAATGTACTCAGCCTTACTATGAAACTAATTTATGGCTTTCACATGAAAGCTATAACCCAGTTATAACCTAAGAATAGGGGGAAGGGGGAAAGGGAGGGGAGGGAGGGATAGGATGGGCGGAGGGAAGTTAATTGGTGAGATTACCCCTGCGGTGCATCTTACAAGGGTACATGTGAAACTTAGTAAAGTAGAATGTAAATGTCTTAACACAATAACTAAGAAAATGCCAGGAAGGCTATGTTAACCAGTGTGATGAAAATGTGTCAAACGGTCCATAAAACCAGTGTATGGTGCCCCATGATCACATTAATGTACACAGCTATGATTTAATAATAAAAAATAATAAAATAAAGAATGCTAAAATAGATCCAATGTCCAGTTGAATGGTAGATGAGCATGAATGAAACATGTCCAATAGTTAGCCTAAAAATATATATATAATTTGTATTCTACTTATGAAGAATCTATATTAAATTTTTAGTTTTGCCATGTTCTCTTGTCTTCCAATTTCATAACAAATGGTGACTAAGTTAGATATTTAGCCATAGAGGAATAAATATTATTAACAAGCCAAGTACAAATTCAACAAGAGCCAGGAGGGCAGAGCTGCCCTCGCAAATAGGCTTTGTTAATATTAATACCAACAAGAGCTGCTCCCCAAACAAATTAATTTTTAAAAATATAGTTAAAGAACTATTATAGCTATACTCAAATGAATAATGACAGGATCCTCCTTTTCATTTGAGTACAATTACTACTGTGATTACATTTGTAAGGTAGAATCACGGTAGTGGGGCTAATTGATACTATTCAGAAGCTCTGGCTTGAGTCCACACTCTGTAGTCATTTAAGGAAGAAATCCATTCTCCCACTGCTTGGCTGACTGATGTTTTCCAGCCATAATGCCTTGGTCCTCTTGGATGTCCTCTGGGTCTAAGATACACCCACACAGCCATTTCAGTCTTTTCTGTTCTTCTTGTCAACCATCACTGTATAATTCTCCCAACTCAGGATGGCCTGATCAGGGAGGACCAGTGATGAGCTGCTAAAAATTAAACCACCAGCCCTTGGGGAGGATCCTGACTTTTAGAGTTGCTGATGTCTGTGATGTAATCTGGCCAATCCCCAGCAACCAACATGATGTCAACCGGCTTGCTAAACTGCTGGAAATGTAACGATTCTTCTGACTGGTGTGTGTGAGCTGAGTCTGCTATTTTAACAATAAAGGGCAAAATTAGACTTTCCCCATTTTTTTTAGCAGAAACAATTGAAAACCTAAAGAATATTCTAGAAACTGAACTGGAAGGGGCTTCAAAGGTCACCAGCCTCTCTTATTTTACAGGTGAAGAAATTGCCCTTGTAGGAGAATATTTAGAAATAAACATATCCTACATCAAGCACACAAAGTGAACTCAGTGTGAGTTTAAAACGGCTTGCTATTCTTACAGAGGCTTAAGGGACCTGGGTCCCCCTGAGGCAGGAGGTCAATTGTTACTGTTTCTTACACTGTATTCTTTTTCTTTCTTTTTTTTTTTTTTTTTGTAGAGACAGAGTCTCACTTTACCACCCTCAGTAGAGTGCCATGACGTCACAGGACTCACAGCAACCTCCAGCTCTTGGGCTTCAGCGATTCTCCTGCCTCAGCCTCCAGAGCACCTGGGACTACAGGCGCCCGCCACAATGCCCTGCTATTTTTTGGTTGCAGTTTGGCTGGGCCTGGGTTTGAACCCGCCATCCTCGGTTTATGGGGCCGGCACGCTACTCACTGAGCCACAGGCGCCACCCTTAAATTCTTTTTTTTTTTTTTTGTAGAGACAGAGTCTCACTTTATGGCCCTCGGTAGAGTACCATGGCATCACACAGCTCACAGTAACCTCCAACTCCTGGGCTTAAGCAATTCTCCTGCCTCAGCCTCCCGAGTAGCTGGGACTACAGGCGCCTGCCACAACGCCCAGCTATATTTTGGTTGCAGTTCAGCGGAGGCTGGGTTTGAACCCATCACCCTCGGTATATGGGGCCAGGGCCTTACCGACTGAGCCACAGGCACCACCCCTTAAATTAAATTCTTATGACTGCTTTGTACTAGTGCAGCTTAACAGACTGGAGAGTGCTCAAATGTTCTTTCTTCACTGTAGTGGATTAAAGACCAGCCTTTGATTTGTAGCTGCTGTCACTCTTTGCTGAGCTTTTGCTGTTTATCACTGAAAATAATAAAATTATGAAATCTTTAAGTTCTCTGCAACGCCAGAGCTTTTCTCCTATAGGATGAAGTCCTTTCACCACCTTCTCAGGCATTGGGGCATCCATCTCTTATATAAAGAATTGTACTTTCGTTACTGGTCAGCCCTAACCGTGAGAAAATTCTTTTTAAATAAAAAAGACAGATAATAACCAATTTTAAAAATGAGATAGCACAGGAGAATCCAATAAGCTTAGGTCCAAAAGAAAGCTAGTAATATAATCTGAATTAGAACCCCGAATATCAATCAAAGCCAGTAATCTTTTTCTTCTACCATATAATATCTCACTTGTTCAACATATAATTTGGAGACTGTAAGGCAGGGATTGTTCAGTTACAATATGCCAAAAACTTAACTAGGTGCCAAACAGCTTGCACAGAAAGATAAAAGCATTCTTCCTTTAAAGAATCTACAATGCAGCTGGAGAAATGACAGATACATATGGAAAAATAATCGATGGCAAAAGACTATAAATAATAAATGCCTATGAATAATACAGACGTCAATGTTACCAGAGGTCAAAGGCAAAAGTGATCTTGAACTGGATGGATAACAAAAGAGCCCACAAGATTTGGAATTAGATCCTTTATAATCTGATTTCAACCTAATTTTTCAGAATGATTGTGTTTTACTTACCTACAAGAATAGTTCTAAAGAAAATTTATCACATTAAAGTACCTGGCGTTTTCCCTTTGTACTTATTCTAACTCAAGAAATGTGTTCCCTTGTCTTTCCCACAGTAGCGATACTAGCAATTTTCAAAGCTCAGGTTTAATCACATCTCCTTATATTCACCATCCCTATTTAACCATGGAAGTCACCTCCAAACCTCTGAAATGCTATGGCACTTCTCAGTAACCTTTCTAGGATGATTTTCTTTTAAACAAAACATCAGTATTTGCATATGCAAATGTGTACTTTTCTTCAAAGTAAAACCTAGCGAGTATCTACATATTTATGGCAATGATGTTGTTATTGCTTAGAACATTTATTTTTAATTCTACTTCAGAACTGCCCTCAGAGCCATTTTTAAACTCAAAAGAAATTACATCTTATTTTATTGTCAATTGTCCTTTACTTGTCACTTTCAAACACATGAAAACAAATTTTTTTGAGACAGAGTCTATGTTGTGAGGCCTTTGTCTAAGCAGTTATTTCTGGTCCATTGTTACTTCAGGTCTACAGTAGACTATAATCTTCTTGGATTTAACTTTATCATTTCAACCACTATAGGTAACACAGAATTTGTCATTTATATGCAAATTTTCTAAGGTAAAATTCAAATACCATAGGCTATCATATTGCTATGTAGAAGCAAATTACTTCATAAGTAAACCTACCTAACTTCCCAACATCCATATCTCAATGTGAATATTTTTTGGTTCTTTGCTGATCACCCTATATATATAAACTGCTTTGAAGTGATTCTTTTAAAGTGATTCAGAAAATAAAGCTGCATCTTTGTGATCATTTAATTAGAATATACGCCTTTGGATTTTTTTTAACATAACACTGAAATTGATGGATGTCAAGCAGATAAATTAGACATGAATGAGTGAATGATGTATTTGGTACGGAAACATAAGGGATTTGTGAAATTCTTACAGTGAATGCTCCAACCAGAGCCACAAGTGAACAAGTCATAGATAAAACTTGAAAGTTGAGAATGTGAGCTATTTTATTTTGATGTAATATATTCAACAAAAATTCTAATATTGGTTATTTAAATTCAGATTCATTTTTACATATTCACGGAGAGTAGGAAGGACTCATTTCCTGTATTTTATGAAGGAAATTACACCTCTAGTTCGGTGGTTCTCAACCCCTTTGTGGTCCAAAGAACTTTGAAGAGTTGGTGAAAGGGTACTCTACACAAAAATGTCTCTATATACAGAAAAATTGTCTTGCACACATTTGCAGGGATTTTACATACGCTTGTGGATCACCAGTGGAGCCCAAGATGCAAACACCATTTATCTCTAAATTTGGAGTTTATACAGGACACAAAGAAGATACCTCAAAAATATCAAGGGGTCTACTCTATATTTCCCATTATTTTTGGCACATCGCTTTGTAGTCCAGTAGGCTGTATCTAGGAAACTGTAAAAAGTTTCCAACTGCAACACCTGTTGTGTCTAATCAACAAATATCCACAGGTAAGTCTCTATAAAGTTGTTTCTTCTATCTTGCTAAAATACAGTGTTGGGCAGTGCCTGTGGCTCAAGGAGTAGGGTGCTGACCCCATAGGTGGCGGGTCCAAACCCAGCCCCGACCAAAAAAAAACCAAAACTGTAAAATACAAAGTGTGTTTCCATTAAGTTTTACTGTTAGCCACATAGTGATAGTGGGTAAACCATTAGTTCCTTCTCTTTCAAATGCCAAAAACCTCCCATCTGAATTCATGACTATAAGATTAAGTCAGATAGGGGCCAGAGGACTGATTAGCAGCAGGCTATTGTATATTAAATGGTCTTCACCATTGTTTTATCTACTTGACATCCAGTGATAACACATCAAAGTTAGTAAGATTAATGGCCTAACAATTAAAGCTAAAGAGCACTTTTGTAACCAGTCTCTGAAGAAGACTGTAGTAAACCCTGCAGAAAACATCTAGGATGCTCACTAGGATGGCACGGATATTATTAAGGATATCTGGCACCAAGTTAGGGGATCATGTGTGCAAAGTGACATACAACTTAATTCAAAATGGAAAATAAGAGACTTTGTCCTTGCTTTCTTATCAATGTAGGGGTTTGTGCTGAATTGTGTAAGTAATAAAATGAAATTCAAGCCAGGTGAAATAAAGTCTTTAGATATAAAACAGAGTGTGTTCATTTAGGAGATAACCTGTTCAATGTTACTCTAATATACCTGAGGGGATGTGATCTAGTTACAAGCCCGTGGTTGATAGAGAGTAAACGACGGGCCTTGGCTAGTAGATAGCTTTCTCTTTATCGTCGTCAGATAAAGATATCAAAGAATAAACACGTGACACTTGTTCAACAGGTAAGTGGTTTTAGAAAGTCCTTTCATGGTTCAGACAGGGGCCAGAGGACTGATTAGCAGCAGGCTATTGTATATTATGTTCATGCATAGAACTTCACAGAGAAAATGACATACGTCTTAAAACTCATAGTCATTGTTGTAATCTACTGATCAACATTTTAGCAGCAATCATGCCCTTGGTCATCTGAAATAGTTAAAGCTATAGCCTCACGGCATATCCATGTCAAAAGCCCTAATGTCAGTTGAAATAAATCGGTGAGAAACCACATTAAAATGTGGACATCACGAACCAGATTTATGTTTCTCTCAGAATAGTCTGGAAAGATTGGAATTCACTAAAGACTATACCACTATTTACTTAAGCAAATCTTAAGTACAAATGTGTCTTTGCATTGTAAGTATTTCACTGGTTTGAGACTGGAGTAAGATTCCTTCTGGAAAAAACACAAGGTAACAACGAAATAGTCTTTCCTGTATCAGCTGTCTTAAGTTTCATAATCAGTAATGAGATCCTGGCAGTATTGTTTTATCATTTTCAATCTATATAGGATAGACATTTTAACTTGGCATTAGGCTAAATATGATTTTGGGGGGGAAAAAAAGAAAAGAAATTGGAAGTGGTTAAAACTGTATTTATATTCTTACATGGGTACACTCTAAAAGACCTGTACAGAGATAAGCCTCTCAACCCTCTTTTATTTGAAACAGGAAATCATTTGAGGTTTATCCCTGTAGGTTTGAGGATAACTTTTCCCTTGAAGAACTCATCTAAACTCACAGATCTTTTTGAAGACAGTTATTCAGTTACTGCTGCTGATAGAATACAAAAGAAAAATAAGAACAGGCTTGCTGTATAAAACTGAGAAGGGATTCACCTCCGAAAACATTAGAGACATAGTCGTGATTAATATTCTACACTATTCTTATTTGAGTAATGGGAAGGAGCTAAAAGGAAACAAATTTTCTTTTGTAAACAACAGCAATCTGATAAGCCTACTAATTTAGGCTTAGTTAAGTCACAGTGCATCAACTGATGGTAACTCTAGTTTCTCCTCTTAAAGCAGTTTGGGGATTAGGGCTGAGGCCAGCTCAAAGCACATGTAACGCTCTTGCTATGTTCCAATTTAGTAGCTTTCAGTGCCAACTGAGTCTTTATTCGCTGGAGTAAACTTTCAACTTGGCTTTCATTGTTTCCAAAAGTAAACTCAATTGCTCCCCACCTCTTTTTATCAATTACTCTCAACCTGTGGGTTGTGACCCACAGGAACTGTATTAAAGGTTTGCATCGTTAGGAAGGTTGGAACCACTGCTCTAGTTCATAATCAGCTCCACCTTTCTTCCCAATAATTTGGCTTGAAATCTTAGTTCCAAGTTTCTCATCTCCTCATAGACCAGTGGTTCTCAACCTGTGGGTCGCGACCAAAGGAACTGTATTAAAGGGTCGTGGCATTAGGAAGGTTCTTTTGAAATTGTTTCCAACATTTGACTCTCCAATTATGACAATAATTATAGTCATGACTTTGCTGGTACTAAGGGCCATCTACTTGGTCTCCCCACTAACTATGTGGTTTCTCCCTTCCCCAATCCAACCAATAAATTGTTTTACCTTTTATACCCAAAAGATGGGATCTCAGCCCAATGTAGTCACTAATTTTGCTTCATATCAATCGGTTTAGCTGAATCTTAACAACTTTGTTTTCTATGAGCACGTGGTTATGAGCCAGAAAGAATAAGAGAAGATATTCTCCACTTTCATAAACACTTTATCACCCAGGTCAAAAATTTAAGAGTAACCTGAAATCAATCCCAAGCTTTCTCCCAAAATATCTCTCAAATTAAACTACCCTTTCTGAACCCTCTCAACTACTTTAGGTCAAATTTCTCTCCTTTCTTTGGAGACTGCTGTAGACTTCCATCTTCTCTCCCAACTTTTGCTTCGCCTCTGACCTCCACCAATCTACTACTCATTTCTATTAGAGGGGTGGCCCTAAAATATGAATTTTGATCATTGTGTTCCACTGTTTAAGTCCCATCAATAGCTCACCATCAGCTATATCAGTTTCTCAGACCATGGCCAAAGACTACCCGCATCTGAAAATTCCCAGATCCTACTCCATACTACTGAACCAAAATTTAAAATAATTTTCACAAGAATCCCACAGGTCTTCAGGTTAACATCTCATCACATACCACTGTAGCCATAGTTTCTAACTTGTCTTCTTGCACTTTCCAGCTATAGCCATGTTGTAGCCCTTAACAATTTCCTATATTCCCTTGAGATTACAGGCTCTTTCATACATCTGGATTTTCGAGTATGATGTTTTTTCAGTCTCAGTTACCCTTTACCATGTGTCTGCACAATAAACACCAGTCATCCTACAAGAAGCAACAGTGGAAGCAACATTCAGTGGGGACATCTTACCCCAGATGCTTTATGCCCCTAGTTCAATTTCACAACTCACTTCTTTCTTATTCTGTGTTCTCTAGAAAACCACTTTGCTGTCATTTGCTTACATGCTTGTTTCTTTTAGGTAACCATGAGCTTCTTAAGGACTGCTAATATATCTTACTGAAGTTTGTTTTTAGTCCCTACTACAGTGCTCAGAAAACATTGATTAAAGGGATGACTTGAGTAAACAAATGATTAAGGGAGGGAAGAAGTGAAGACATGAAGAAACAAATGACCCAACAGTATTTGGAATAGCGTCTTACCAAAATATCCACTGCAGATTTTATTTTATGGTATTTAAATTGAACAATAAATATTCACTTAACACAAGCCCATCAAACTCACAATTCTTTCTGGATTCTCTCTCCAATTTCTTTTTGCCCATCTGCCAGTCTGGCATAATTACAAGCCCTACCTCAGGGTAGTGAAAATTAATTGGCTTGTAAATAATGATAAATTAATCAATGTTCATAAAGTGCTCTCACGAGGAAAAGCACTCTATCGGCTCTAAGCATTTTCATTTATTAGAAAATAAATTAATGCATTATGGATATTTGAACCACACCTGTGATTTAAGCCTGAAATAAAATTATGGTTTTTCTTTATCTAGGTCTAAAATCCAGTTTGGCCTTTCATTCTAGAGTGTAGAGCCTGATATCACTGCCACCGTGATAAGACAAATGATGACATTACATACCATATACAGAGCAGATAAGGATGTGGACTTTAGAATTTAGAGCAACAGCCACAGGTGGGCTGTCATTCTGACTGTGTAGTCTAAGTTTTACTCATAATATTGGAAGGCATGAGTATGACTGGGCTAAGGTAGGGTTTTGTTGAGAGCTAGTTCAGGAAGTATGTTATCTGGAGCTCAGGGTAGATCAGGAGATAACCAAACCCAAGGGTCTTGGAAAAGTCAAAATATGATACCAAGAAGCAAATGGAGGATTTGTAGAATGTTCCCTCTTTGAAGGGAGCAGTGTGAGAAGGCCATTGACATCTACAAACAGATGGGGAGCAATGCTGTGGACAGTCCCCTCCCCAAGTACAACCAAGGACTGCTTCTTCAAGGTGGGCTTCTGCCATGTCTCCATCACATGCTTAATGCCAAGTTGGTTGTCCTGAAGTACAAGGAGCTGCTCCCAGTCTTCTTTGATTCCCAGTAATGCAAGATGATGAAAAAATTGCTAGAAGGCCATGAGGAGCAAAACTGGACAGCTACACTGTGAATGAATACAACCCATCTCCTGGCTCAGCTGGTGCCATGCTGCTTCACATGAAGATGATGATCCACGGAGATGAGAGGAGTTGCGCTAAGCACCCCCAACCCCTGGCACCTGTCTTCCTGCCCCACCTGCTCAGAGAGAAGTGGGGCCTGAGATTAGCTGGAGATCTTCCCTCTCTTTCCCCATCTGGGGAGTCTTGAGGCCACAGCAGGTGGCAATGAGGGCTCAACACTGTTCAGGGGAGCCAAGAGGCTGCTGGCCAGACTTTCACTCTCTATTCTTGCTGCATCCCTAACCAGCCATCCATTTAAGCCCCTAAAAGTCCCCTTCTCTGACCTCCAAAACTCCAGCTGTAGAGAATCTTTAATACAGACCTATTTTCTGTAGATGCACAGGGGTTGGGGGTAGCATCTGGTCCCCCATCTCCTAACCAGCTGAGTCGTGAGTCTGATTTCTATCTCTCCCACTTTTGTCCCCCAGCAGAGCACTGAACACATGTAGCCTTTGAGACTTGCTCTCACCACTGGGGGTCCCCCTACAGTCCTGCCTCTTGGGTTAGAGCCTGGTCCCCACCCCTACTCCTGCATCTGTTCCTTCCCTAATGCTTTGAGATTTTGTCAGTTGGAAGCTTCATCTGGCCCAAGAAAAAAGATAAAGTACAGCACTTTTGAACAAAAAAAAAAGAAAATGGAGGTTGCTCATCCTAGGTGGTCTCCTTTGAAATAATGCTATAAATAATGCTATAATGTTATAACACAATATAATATTATAAACATATGCCAGGGACAGAAGAGCAAGAGAGGGAGTGGACACACTGCATAAAGTTGGCATTTTTTTCTATATATTTGGTGATAAAATGTAATTTCTCTCTTGAAATCAAGGCAATAGTAGATAATCTTACTTAGAGAACCTTTGCTACTCTTCATCCCATTTTTGTGTTTAGTGATTTATTAAATCTAAAGGTCATGTGAAACAACACAAGACCTCCATTAATCTTCACAACTGTGATTATGACCATCTTATCTATGACGAACTGAGCCTTTGAGAGATTTTTAAAACTCCTTTTCAAGGCATGCACCCAGTCAGTAGCACAACTGGGACTCAAAATCAGGAACGGCTCAAATCAACACGCTGTCTGTCACTTCTGTGTTAGGCTTCCTGTATGGTAAGACAATAATAAAAGGCCAGACATCTTAATTGTCAAGAGCCAAGATTGGGGAAAACAGTACAATTTATAAAAATCTTTCAGCATATTCCTACCCCAGTTATCTTGACTCATTTTTGAGCTCTAAAGAAACTTTGACCAAGAGATTTAAAATATGGACTCTACATATTCTTAGTAAAGTATCTCAAGAATCGAAGAAAAAGTGCCCAATGTACTCAGTACTGTTATGAAACCAATATATAATCACCTACACTTTCAATGAATGATAAAACACAATTATAGCCCAGATTGAAAGAGGAAAAAGGAGGGTGCAGGGAGGGAAGGGGAGGAGAGCAGGGATGCTGGGTGAAGGGAGGGTAATTGGTGGGACCTCACCTATTGTGCATAATGCAAGGGTACATGTCAAATCTATTAAGAGAAGAATATAAAGGTCTTAACACAACAAATAATTAAGTGAGGTGAAGGCTATGTTAACCAGTTTGATGTAAGCATTCCAAAGAGTATATAAAATCAGCACATTGTACCCCATAAATGCATTAATGTATACATGATTTATGTGTATATGACTTAATAAAAAAATAAATTAAAAGACTATATTGTTGGGCAGCTCCTGTGGCTCAAAGGAGTAGGGCACAGACCCCATATGCCGGAGGTAGCAGGTTCAAACCCAGCCCCCGTCAAAACTGCAAAATAAATAAATATATATTTTGGATGATAAATATATATCTGGAAGGAATCTTTTATGTTCTGCTTGAAAGCTGTCACTTTGGGTTCCACGATAAGACAGAAGGAGAGGAGACAGTCCCTGGTGCTATGTCAAGGCCAGGAGGACCTTTCCACAAAACATGTGAGCTATTCTGGTAGAACCCAAAATTATCTGAGAAAAAAAATATTTTTGGACACTATGGCCTCATAAAATGTCGGAACTAGAAAAAACATTGTGACAGTTGTATCATTTTCACTAGAACTATTGTAGTTTTAAGGTTCCTTTCAGGTCTAACATTCTATAAATTTTAGAGATATTGTTATACTTTTAGTGCCTTTCACTCACATTATGTTATGGTCACAAGGTCCAGAAAAGTGGACATCAGAGCAATGCTAATGTGCAAAGGGTTCAAAGGATAAATGAACTGACATGTTTGAATTTAATTACTGATGCTAAACAATAAAATGAAAGCATGAGTTATCAACGGTTTGTTTTCCACCCTCAAAGACAAGGAACTTTAGTATAATCGCTTGCTTCCTATGTACAGTGTAGTAAGTTATGAAATAAGTTACATAGTCTCATGTCCAGAATCTTTCTACATGAAGTCTGAAAAGATCGAGCATAGGTATTGAAATAATTTGCTGACCCAAGCAGCCCATGATTTTATCATTTTTCTCTGAGAAAATGTGATACATGCCACTCCGTGTGGCTTCCTAGGCCAATTGATCCCCCAAAGATTATCTGCACTGGCCCTATGACTTTAAAACACCTAAATCCATCTTGTATATAACTGATTGGTAGGCCAATAAAATTAAGCATCTTCCGCATAGCTCCATGTATAAAAGGCAGCTCCCTTGGTCTTTCCATTTTTGCTTGAACTTACTGTTTCATCCCTCCTCAATTCCTAAATCCATCTGTTTTTATAGGTCAGCTTCGTCAGAGAAAAAGAGTCTGCGATGGAGATTTGCATGAGCAAAGTTTATAAAAGGAAGCTCTTTAGAGGAATACTGATTGAAGAGAGAGCAGCAGGACTGAGCAGAGGACAAGGTTGAACCACAGTACCATTGCGATGGAATTCTCACTAGATCCTATGGGATCTGCAGAATTAGAAGGGCTCTTCAGAGTTGTCCTGAATCAAAGTAAGGGTGCTGAAACTTGGTACCCTGCATTGACTAGTCATTGGGTGGTGATGTCAGCACCTGCAAGGGGGTGCTGACATAATGCAGAGGTTTCCTTTAGAAAGCGTAGTTCCAGGAGAGGGATTCAGTTCTGAGCAGTATGCAGCTTCCAGAAGTTGGAGCCTGGTCCTGAAGGGTACAGCCCATTACAACACCCACCTGGCTCCTGAGACTGTTGCTTTTGTGTCCAATGTTCAAGCCTGTTTCTTCTTGGTTTACTCATTTTGACCTTATGTACACTCTTGGAAAATGGTTTAGTCTCATCCTCCGGTTCTTCATTCTTTTTGCTGTTCTATATTGTAAGATGTACTTGGTATGCAAAGATGACTTAAAATACTATGTCTAGGGTTAAGGCAAAAATAAATCAAGGTAGGGTTGCCAAACCTCCTGCAAAATAATTCCTCTACACTCTTCTTCAAGAAGGTGTATGCATAATTAAATTGAAGGCATCTAACTTTCCTGTCTCTGCATACCTTTTTTTTACTTCCCTTCACTACCTCTTTATAGTCACAAAACCAGCATTTCTGCTTCTAGTTTTTAGTTTCATGACACCCTTGTTCAATAAATATTAATATATCCTAGTGCAATGCCATACTTGAACGCTACCTCTGCCTTAGACATTCCTCCAACCTTCTTGCTTCTTTTAGACTTTCAGCACACATCATCTGTCACTCATTGCACATTTAATATACCTTCGAGTCTACCATTTAATGCTAATTGTTTATCATGTTAATAACCATGAATTTCTTATACTTTAAAAATACTCATTGCCAAACAGTATCTTGCCTATTGCAGGTTTTAGAGAGGGGTTTTCATGTCTCACTTTGTTCATTTACTCAGCTCTTCAGATTTTTGCTAAAATATTACATTTCATAAATGGATACTCCCTGACCACCCCATCAAAGTAACTTCAACACACTCAGCTTTTTCCCATAATTCTCTAGCCACTTATCATCAATGATGCCTTTTTCTTCATAGCCTCTCGTGTGTCTATTATAGTATTCTCAATGTCAAGAAGCATATATATTATATAATGAATATTCATTCAATAAGGGTTTACTATAAATAGTAAATTTACTATTACTAAATTTTACTATTTAGTAAACTCAATAAGGATTTACTTGGGTTTACTATAGTAAATAGTACAAACAATAATACATTTACTATTTTTTCTTTTTTTTTTTTCTTTTTTTTTTATTGTTGGGGATTCATTGAGGGTACAATAAGCCAGTTACACTGATTGCAATTGCTAGGTAAAGTCCCTCTTGCAATCATGTCCTGCCCTCATAAAGTGTGACACACACTAAGGCCCCACCCCACTCCCTCCCTCTCTCTTTCTGCTTCCCCCCCCATAACCTTAATTGTCATTAATTGTCCTCATATCAAGATTGAGTACATAGGATTCATGCTTCTCCATTCTTGTGATGCTTTACTAAGAATAATGTCTTCCACTTCCATCCAGGTTAATATGAAGGATGTAAAGTCTCCATTTTTTTTAATGGCTGAATAGTATTCCATGGTATACATATACCACAGCTTGTTAATCCATTCCTGGGTTGGTGGGCATTTAGGCTGTTTCCACATTTTGGCGATTGTAAATTGAGCTGCAATAAACAGTCTAGTACAAGTGTCCTTATGATAAAAGGATTTTTTTCCTTCTGGGTAGATGCCCAGTAATGGGATTGCAGGATCGAATGGGAGGTCTAGGTTGAGTGCTTTGAGGTTTCTCCATACTTCCTTCCAGAAAGGTTGTACTAGTTTGCAGTCCCACCAGCAGTGTAAAAGTGTTCCCTTCTCTCCACATCCACGCCAGCATCTGCAGTTTTGAGATTTTGTGATGTGGGCCATTCTCTCTGGGGTTAGATGATATCTCAGGGATGTTTTGATTTGCATTTCTCTAATATATAGAGATGATGAACATTTTTTCATGTGTTTGTTAGCCATTCGTCTGTCGTCTTTAGAGAAAGTTCTATTCATGTCTCTTGCCCATTGATATAAGGGATTGTTGGCTTTTTTCATGTGGATTAATTTGAGTTCTCTATAGATCCTGGTTATCAAGCTTTTGTCTGATTGAAAATATGCAAATATCCTTTCCCATTGTGTGGGTTGTCTCTTTGCTTTGGTTATCGTCACCTTAGCTGTACAGAAGCTTTTCAGTTTAATGAAGTCCCATTTGTTTATTTTTGTTGTTGTTGCAATTGCCATGGCAGTCTTCTTCATGAAGTCTTCCCCCAGGCCAATATCTTCCAGTGTTTTTCCTATGCTTTCTTTGAGGATTTTTATTGTTTCGTGCCTTAAATTTAAGTCCTTTATCCATCTTGAATCAATTTTTGTGAGTGGGGAAAGGTGCGGGTCCAGTTTCAGTCTTTTACACGCAGACATCCAATTCTCCCAACACCATTTATTGAATAGGGAGTCTTTCCCCCAAGGTAAGTTCTTGTTTGGTTTATCGAAGATTAGGTGGTTGTAAGATGTTAGTTTCATTTCTTGGTGTTCAATTCGATTCCAAGTGTCTATGTCTCTGTTTTTGTGCCAGTACCATGCTGTCTTGAGCACTATGGCTTTGTAGTACAGACTAAAATCTGGTATGCTGATGCCCCCAGCTTTATTTTTGTTACTAAGAACTGCCTTAGCTATACGGGGTTTTTTCCGGTTCCATACAAAACGCAGAATCATTTTTGCCAAATCTTGAAAGTACGATGTAGGTACTTTGATAGGAATGGCATTGAATAGGTAGATTGCTTTGGGAAGTATAGACATTTTAACAATGTTGATTCTTCCCATCCATGAGCATGGTATGTTCTTCCATTTGTTAATATCCTCTGCTATTTCCTTTCTGAGGAGTTCATTGTTTTCTTTATAGAGGTCCTTCACCTCCTTCGTTAGGTATATTCCTAGGTATTTCATTTTCTTTGAAACTATGGTGAAGGGAGTTGTGTCCTTAATTAGCTTCTCCTCTTGACTGTTATTGGTGTATACAAAGGCTATTGACTTGTGGACATTGATTTTATATCCTGAAACATGACTGTATTTTTTGATGACTTCTAGGAGTCTTGTGGTTGAGTCTTTGGGGTTCTCTAAGTATAAGATCATGTCGTCAGCAAAGAGGGAGAGTTTGACCTCCTCTGCTCCCATTTGGATTCCCTTTATTTCCTTGTCTTGCCTAATTGTATTGGCTAGAACTTCCAGCACTATGTTGAATAGTAAAGGTGACAGAGGACAACCTTGTCTGGTTCCAGTTCTAAGAGGAAAAGCTTTCAGTTTTACTCCATTCAGTAAAATATTGGCCGTGGGTTTGTCATAGATAGCTTCAATCAGTTTTAGAAATGTGCCACCTATGCCTATACTCTTCAGTGTTCTAATTAGAAAAGGATGCTGGATTTTATCAAATGCTTTTTCTGCATCTATTGAGAGGATCATGTGATCTTTATTTTTGCCTCTGTTAATATGGTGGATAACGTTTATGGACTTGCGTATGTTGAACCAGCCTTGCATCCCTGGGATGAAGCCTGCTTGATCATGATGAATGACTTTTTTGATGATAAGCTGTAATCTATTGGCTAGGATTTTGTTGAGAATTTTTCCATCTATATTCATGAGTGAGATTGGTCTGAAATTCTCCTTTTTGTTTGGGTCTTTTCCTGGTTTTGGTATCAGGGTGATGTTTGCTTCATAGAATGTGTTGGGGAAGATTCCTTCTTCCTCAATTTTCTGGAATAATTTCTGCAGTACAGGAATAAGCTCTTCCTTGAAGGTTTGATAGAATTCTGGAGTGAAGCCATCTGGACCAGGGCATTTTTTAGTTGGAAGCTTTTTTATTGTTTCTTTGATCTCAGTGCTTGAAATTGGTCTGTTCAGGAGGTCTATTTCTTCCTGGCCAAGTCTAGGGAGAGGGTGTGATTCCAAATATTGATCCATTTCCTTCACATTGTCAAATTTCTGGGCATACAGTTTCTGGTAGTATTCAGAGATGATCTCTTGTATCTCTGTGGGATCAGTTGTTATTTCCCCTTTATCATTTCTGATTGAGGTTACTAGAGATTTTACTTTTCTATTTCTAGTTAGTCTGGCCAATGGTTTATCTATTTTATTTATTTTTTCAAAAAACCAACTCCTTGTTTCATTAATTTTCTGAATGATTCTTTTGTTTTCAATTTCATTGATCTCTGATTTGATTTTGGAGATTTCTTTTCTTCTACTGAGTTTAGGCTTAGATTGTTCTTCTTTTTCCAATTCCATAAGGTCTCTTGTGAGATTGTTGATGTGCTCTCTGTCTGTTTTTCGAATGTAGGCATCTAAAGCGATGAATTTTCCTCTCAAAACTGCTTTTGCAGTATCCCACAGGTTTTGGTAGCTTGTGTCTTCATTGTTGTTATGCTTAAGGAAGTTAGTGATTTCCTGTTTGATTTCTTCCTGCACCCATCTGTTATTCAACAGAACATTGTTTAATTTCCATGCCTTTGGATGGGGTCGAGCATTTTTGTTAGAGTTGAGTTCCACCTTTAGTGCCTTATGGTCTGAAAAGATACAAGGTAAAATTTCAATTCTTTTGATTCTGTTGATATTTGTTTTGTGTCCCAGGATATGATCAATTTTGGAGAATGTTCCATGGGGTGATGAGAAGAATGTATATTCTTTATCTTTGGGGTGGAGTGTTCTATATGCGTCTATCAAGCATAGTTGTTCTAGGGTCTCATTTAAATCTCTTATATCTTTGTTTAATTTCTGTTTAGAGGATCTGTCCAGCTCTGTAAGAGGTGTGTTAAAGTCCCCTGTTATGATGGTATTATCAGATATCATATTGCTCAGACTGAGTAAGGTCTCTTTCAAGAATCTGGGAGCATTTAAATTTGGTGCATAGATATTTAGAATTGAAATGTCTTCTTGTTGTAGTTTTCCCTTGACCAATATAAAGTGACCATCTTTGTCTTTTTTGACTTTAGTTGCTTTAAATCCACATGTATCTGAAAATAAGATTGCAACTCCTCTTTTCTTCTGAATTCCATTTGCCTGAAAAATTGTCTTCCAACCCTTGACTCGGAGCTTTAATTTGTCTTTTGAAGCCAGGTGTGTTTCTTGCAGACAGCAAATGGATGGCTTGTGTTTTTTAATCCAGTCAGCCAATCTATGTCTCTTCAGTGGGGAATTCAAGCCATTAACATTTATGGAGATAACTGATAAGTGTGGTAGTATTCTATTCGTCTTATTTGGTGAGAGTCCATTGCTTAGTTTTATCTTTTGCATCAGTGTGGAGGTTAGGTTCTGTCCTTTGATTTCTGAGTTCTTACTTTGCTGCTGATCCATTGTGGTGGTCAGTGTGCAGAACAGGTTGAAGTATTCCCTGTAGAGCTGGTCTTGTTGTGGTGAATTTCCTCAATGTTTGTATATCCGTAAATGATTTGATTTCTCCATCAATTTTGAAGCTTAGCTTAGCAGGGTACAGAATTCTGGGCTGAAAATTGTTCTGTTTAAGTAGATTAAAGGTAGATGACCATTGTCTTCTTGCTTGGAAAGTTTCATTAGAGAAGTCTGAGGTCACTCTGATGGATTTGCCCCTGTAGGTCAACTGGCGCTTACTCCTGGCAGCTTGCAGAATCTTTTCTTTTGTCTTGACTTTGGACAGGTTCATCACAATGTGTCTTGGAGAAGCTCGGTTAGAGTTGAGGCGACCTGGGGTCCGATAGCCCTCTGAAAGCAGTGTGTCAGAATCTTTGGTGATGTTTGAGAAATTTTCTTTTATAATATTCTCTAGTATGGCTTCCATTCCTCTGGGGCATTCTTCTTCCCCTTCTGGAATTCCTATAACTCGTATGTTGGAACGTTTCATAAAGTCCCATAATTCTGACAGTGAACGTTCTGCTTTCTCTCTCTTCTTTTCTGCCTCTTTTACTATCTGAGTTATCTCAAAAACTTTGTCTTCTACCTCTGAAATTCTTTCTTCTGCATGGTCTAACCTGTTGCTGATACTTTCCATTGCATCTTTAAGTTCCCTGATTGACTGTTTCATTTCCTTCAGCTCTGCTATATCCTTTTTATATTCTTCATATCGTTCATCTCTGATTTGATTCTGTTTTTGGATTTCCTTTTGGTTATTTTCCACTTTATTAGCAGTTTCCTTCATTGTTTCCATCATTTCTTTCATTGTTTTCAACATGTGTATTCTAAATTCCCTTTCTGTCATTCCTAACATTTCTGTATAGGTGGAATCCTCTGCAGTAGCTACCTCATGGTCCCTTGGCGGGGTTGTTCTGGACTGGTTCTTCATGTTGCCTGGAGTTTTCTGCTGATTCTTCCTCATGAGTGATTTCTTTTATCTGTTTCCTTGCCCTAATTTTACTTTCGCTTCCTCTTGCTCTTTAAGTTCTTGTGCCTGTGGACTAAGGGTTACAGGACCAGAAAGGTGAGAAGGTTGAAGAGCAAAAAAGGGATGAAAGAAAGGATGACCGAGTGATAAGAAAAAAAAGAAAGATAGAGAAAGGAGAGGGGGTAGGGATAAGGAATATTGACAAAAAGAAGAGAGGCACAGAAAGAGGGAGACAGGGCAATATAGGTGTACAGTAGGGTACTTTGACACAACCTTAAAAAACCCCACCTTCTGGGGGTTGGGTGCCCAGTTGGGTGGTTCCCTTGAGGTCAGCAGCTCTTTGCTAACCTGGTCAGACACAGTACCCCACCTCCACCAAGTAGAGAGGAAAGACAAAAATGCTATAAATCAAACCAAAACAAGCAAACAGAAAACTTTATGGCAATAAAATTGGGTGAAAAACCAAGTGATAGCGGTAGAAACACTAGCAAAAATGAAGTTGTAGTTATTTAAAAAGGCAGCAATGGGAAATTATAATTAAACTAGAAAAATTGAGAAAGAAAAAGGGATCTGTATGGAAAAGATTGAAATTAAGAAACAAAAGAACATCAACAACGTCAAAATAAACAAACAAAAAAACCCAACCAAACAAAAAAAAAAAAAAAGAAAAAAAAATACACAACCAAAAACAAAGCAGTTTGTATATGTTGTTGAATATTGTCTGGGCAACACGTGGTCTTTTGGGGTATGAGATGTTAGTCACAGTTCTGATACGACTGGAGGCTGCTGATTTCTCAAACCCCAGCAGGTAGACACCCTAAATCTCTCTTCAGCCCACTTAAAAGGCACTTTGAACTTGTAAACTTGCTGAGCAGAAGCTTTCCCAGCTTTCTCGCTGGAATCACTGCTGAAGTGGCTATCCACTTACTCAGTGTGCCAAAACCGGTCTCACTCTGCCCCTGAGGGTTAGGGCTGCAAGGCGGCTCAGACCCCACCCTTAGGCTACTTGGTTGCTGGGTTACCAGCTCCCACCCGTTTCTAGCTCTGCTACCCTGAGGGCGGAGCTTGCCGGGGCAGATCACTGACAATGGATCCGTGTGACCCACCGCCAAACACTATTAGCTCCGTCTGGCTCAGCGGCTCAGACTGGGGCCCTAGACAACGCAAAGTTCTCCGCACTCCCACTCAGGCCTTCCCCAAGGCAGTTCAACTCAGTGCCAAGTCCAAGGACATCAAAAGAGTTCACAGGTAAGGCCTTTCTGGTTTGCAGTCTCGCTGCTACTGAACTTACAGTTGTGGGCGGGTTTAGACGGGTTGAACACACGCGACCACTTGCCGGTTTTCCACTGTTTTAGTCCTCCTCTTGGGGTCCAGAAGTCTCTCGCTGACTCCCTGTATCCTCATAGGAGTGATGATAGGCAGTTCCCACCAGCCAGAGATGCCTGGAGTCCTATCTCCCCAGACTCACGGTGCCCAGATGCAAGGAAGCTGTTACTCGGCTGCCATCTTGCTCCGCCCCCAATACATTTACTATTTATAGTAAACCCTTATTGAATGAATGAAATCACTCATTATCTGATATGGATCAATTACTCTGTGTATAGCACATTGTTATTATTAAGTATATGGGGAGAAGTACAATAGTCCTGCTTCCAGCCCTCACGTGGTTCATAGTCCAGTTACTAAAAAAGCATTAATCAAAAATGTACATTACATATTTTCAAATAGTGTGTATTTCAACATAAATAAATGAAAAACGTTTGAGATAATAGATATGCTAATTTCTCTGATCTAATCACAACCCAAGGTCTGACAATTAAGTCTGTGACTTTGTCACCATGTCCTCACATTGGCAGCAATGTACAAACAATTTAAACTGATATAACTTCGGTATATCTGTGTCTTGCAACTGTGTCGATGTGTGGAAGTGTCTTGCTGAGCGGGGTTCACTATTGTTACACATTTTTGTGTCACATCGTATGTCAGAGCTTGAATTAGAGCAATGAACAAATATTTATAAATTTCTTTTTTTAATTTGGCAAGAATGGAAGTGAAATCAGGGACATGTTAGTCTAAGTTTCAGGAGATAAGGCTATGAAGAAAACAGCAGCGTACATATGGATTACATATTTATTAGAGAGAAGAGAAAGCATTACTGATGGAGAAAGATCAGCGTGTCCAGTAAAGAGCAAAACTGACAAAAACTTTGCAAAAAGACATCAATTGTTCGTCAAAATTGTCAACTGACTGTGAGAAGCATAGCAGACCAAGTCAACATCAATAGAGAAGTTAAGAAAATCTTAACTTAAAATCTTGGCCAAACACTCATGGCTCTTACATCACCACAATGTACCAGTTCACACAACCCTGTCTACAAGGGAGTTTTTAGCCAGTAAACAAATAACTGCATTAGAACACCCTCCCTACTTACTTGATCTGGTCCCCGATGACTTTTTGCTGTATCTGAAGACAAAGGAAATATTGAAAGGAAGACATTTTGGTGACATTCTGGACATTAAGGGTAATAAATTGACAGCTTCAATGGCCATTACAGAAAAATAGTTGCAAAATTTCTTTGAAGGGTAGCCTAGGTACTGGCACAGCTTCCCAAGGGGAGTACTTCAAAGGTGACCATAGTGATTTCAGCAATGAAGTACACAGCAGTTTTTCTAAGATGAGTGATGAGCTTAACTGGCAGATCACATACATTTTACTTATCAAAACATCACTATCTACCTCATAAATAGGTATAATTATGCATAAATGTAAAAGATTTCTTAATACATAAATAACTTATAAAGCATATACTTTTATTGTTGAGGATTCATTGAGAGTACAGAGAACCAAGTTACACAGATTGCATTTGTTAGGTAAAGTCCCTCTTATAATTATTTCCCACCTCCAAGAGGTGTGTTACATCTTTCCCTCTTTCCCTCTCTCTGCTCTCCCATTCCCTGACCACGTACTAGGTCATCAATTGTCCTCATATCAGAATTGAGTACATTGGATTCTTGCCTCTCCATTCCTGTGATGCTTTACTAAGAAGAATGTGTTCCATTTACATTGAGGTTAATACAAAAGATGTAAAGTCTCCATTTTTTTTTTTTTTAGTGGATGAATAGTATTCCATGGTATACGTATACCACAGCTTGTTAATCCATTCCTGGGTTGGTGGGTGTTTAGGTTGTTTCCACAGTTGGGTGACTGTAAATTGAGCTGCAATTGTCTAGTGAAAATGTCCTTATAATAAAAGGATCTTGTTTCTTCTAGGTATATGCCTAGTAATGGAACTACAGGATCAAATTTGAGTTCTTTGAGGAGTCTCCATACTTCCTTCCCAAAAAGTTGCATTAGTTTGCAGTCCTACCAGCAGTGTACAATTGTTCCCATTTCTCCACACTCACACCTGCAGCTTTGAGACTTTGTGATGTGGAAAGCCTATACTTTATTTCTAAGTTTGCAGATGTCATCTAGATAATGCTCCAGTGCAACTCTTCAGATTCCTGAAAGTAACACAATGCTTCAAAACACAGTGAAGAAAGGAACACCTACAAAGATGGCCAAATCCATCCAGCTGGATCCAGGTGACAGAATGTGAGTGACTCTCTTAATTCAGTTGGGCTGCTATAACAAAATACCACAGAGTAATTTATAAACAAGGGAAATTTATTTCTCACAGTTCTGGAGACAGCATTCCAAGATCAAGTTGCCAGCACATTCAATGTCTGGCGAGAGCCTGTTCCCCACAGATAGCATCATGTTATTGTACCTTCATCTTTTATAAGGGCACTAATCCCAATGGCCCTGCCTCTTAATATTGTTGTATAGAGGATCAAGTTCCAATATATGAATCTTAGGAGAGATACCAACATTCAGATCACAGCAGTGATGAAGGCCCTAGGTGTCAATCTCTTGGGATATAAAGCAGAGCAGAGGAAGGTGGAGATAGTATTTTGAGTGTGTTGGGTACTGACAGATAATAGGTCTGAAACAGAATATCCAGGAAGACTTGGAAGGCCCTTACAACGTATGGTACATATGAACAGAAACTTCTCATCTTATCAGTCAGGAGTACAATGTTCGCACCATGACAAATAAGTATCTAATAAAAGAACTGAGTCACTTAAGTTTTACACAATTTTAATGTTTAATTTTATATTTTTTATTCTAATTTGTGCATTTTCATAATCCTATAACATTCTGCTAATAACTTTTTCTGAGCAGAAAAAAATGTGTTTTTATTTGAATACTAGATACTTCTTTTCCCCAGAGTATTTTTTTGAAATAATTTTATTTTTTTTATTAAATCATAGCTGTGTACATTAATGCAATCATGGGATAAAATGTGCTGGTTTTATACACAATTTGAAAATTTTTCATCAAAAAGGTTAACATAGCCTTCCTGGCATTTTCTTAGTTATTGTGTTAAGACATTTATATTTTACATTCAGTAAATTTCACATGTACCCTTGTAAGATGCATGGTGGTGTGGTCCCACCAATCACCCTCCCTCCACCCATCTACCCCCCTCCTCTCCCCTTCCTATACATTTTCCCCATACTCTTGGGCTATAATTGGGTTATAGCTTTCATATGAAAGTACTCAGCCATGGGTTGTACCTGTGGCTCAAAGGAGTAGGGTGCCGGCCCCATATACCGGAGGTGGTGGGTTCAAACCCAGCCCTGGCCAAAGAAAAAACTGTAAAAAAAAAAAAGAATGTACTCAGCCCTACTATGAAACCAAGTTATGGTTTCATAACCATAACTTGGTTGGAGTTGGGCTGAGTACATTGGATACTTTTTCTTCCATCCTTGAGATACTCTGCTGAGAAGAATATGTTTCAGCTCCATCCATGTAAACATGAAAGAAGTAAAGTCTCCATCTTTAGGCTGCATAATATTCCATGGTGTACATATACCACAATTTATTAATCCATTAGTGGGTCAATGGGCACTTAGGCTTCTTCCATGACTATACTATAAATTAACAGTGATCAAAACAGCATAGTACTGGCACAAAAGAGAGGTAGATATTTGGAACAGAATAGAGAACGAAGAGATGAACCCAGCTACTTACCATTATTTGATCTTTGACAAGCCACTTAAAAACATTTAATGGGGAAAAGATTCCCTATTTAGCAAATGGTGCTGGGTGAACTGGCTGGCGACCTGTGGAAGACTGAAACTGGACCCACACCTTTCACCCTTAACTAGGATAGACTCTCACTGGATTAAAGATTTAAACTTAAGACATGAAACTATAAAAATACTAGAAGAAAGTGCAGGGAAAACACTTGAAGAAATTGGCCTGGGTGAATATTTTATCAGGAGGACCCCCCGGGGCAATTGAAGAAACACCAAAAATACTTTACTGGGACCTGATCAAACTAAAAAGATTCTGCATAGCTAAGAACACAGCAAGCAGACAGCCCTCAGAATTGGAGAAGATATTTGCAGGTTATGTCTCCAAATGTTTAATAATCAGAATCCACAGAGAACTCAAATGTATTAGCAAGAAAAGAACAAGTGATTCCATCTCAGGGTAGGCAAGGGACTTGAAGAGGAACTTCTCTGAAGTAGACAGGTACACGGGCTACAGACACATGAAAAAATGCTCATCATCCTTAATCAGAGGAATGCAAATCAAAACTACTATGAGATATCATCTAACTCCAGTAAGATTAGCCCACATCACAAAATCCCCAAACCAGAGATTTTGGCATGGATGGGGAGAAAAGGGAACACTTCTACACTGCTGGTAGGAATGCAAACTAATACGGCCCTTTTGGAAAGATGTTTGGAGAACACTTAGGGATCTAAAAATAGACCTTCCATTCGATCCTACAATTACGCTACTAGGTATATATCAAGAAGACCAAAAATCACATTATAACAAAGGTATTTGTACCAGAATGTTTATTGCAGCCCAATTCATAATTGCTAAGTCATGGAAGATCCCCAGAGTGTTTCAAAGTGAGATAATTTACTAGGTATGATTCTGTGGAAAAAGTCATAAATTAGTCCCCAAATAATTATATGATGTGTTCTATTTTAAAACCAACTAATATAAAATGTTATACTGAATTACTATTTAAATATGGGTCAATATGTTACATGTGGTTGCCAGATACCTGCGTTCCTGGAAGTTCATTGTAACCGGAGGCTTCCTCCTTCTCTAACCTTCTGTGCTGGTTATTAACTTCTCTCTCAGCTCTAACCCTACCCATTTATATTCAGCTTTGTGATGCTCAGCCTTAGAATTCTTCATGCTATATTATTTCTTTTTCTGCTATTAAGTTTTGGGATGATGACTAAAAGGCAGATGAGAGGAGAGGGACTCAACTAGGCTTCCCGTCAGCCTGGCCTGATTCCAACTCCCAACATTTTGTTCACTCCAAGACTGGCCTCCTTGGGACCCCTTTGAGGTACCAGCAACAGATGAACAGCAGAACCTCCCCAGAGATCTGGTTCCACATTCACAGCTCCTCCAAGCTTCTAGATCCCAGGGACTCCGACCTCTTCCCTTTGTTTCCATCCTGAGGACGGTAGATGCCACTTGTATTCACTGTATCTAGGGCACCTTACTGTCCCCTTGTCATTTTTTTCCCCACTTTCTCATACCTATTTTCTCAACCAATCCCCTGTATTAAATTCTTTGTTAAAATAATATGGTTTCTGCTTTTCTAACTGGACCTAGACAGATATACTCCTCACTGGGCCATTGTCCCCATCCTCCTTCCTTAACACAGCCCAATTGTTTAAGAATAAAGCAGTCACCCTCAGAGATGTAAGTGTACTATTTCACATAGCTTGAAATAGACTCTTAAGGAATCCATACATTGATCAAATTTATTTGTGCATCTTGTATGTGTAAGGTTGCTATAGTCAGATTGGTAGAAGGTACCTCGGCCCTCAGATACTTACAATCTGCTGCGGAAGGCAAATTATAAAATGCAAGGACATGTGTATTTGTGATATATGACATTGGAGAAAGAAAAGGTTAGAATTTAGTAGTTAAGTTATGCTTCATGCAAGAGTTGGGACTTGACCTCTCTCAAACAATGGGAAAAAAGTCATCAAAAGACTAGAAAACTAGAGGGCGCTGTAAGCAGAAGAACAATTTGACACAAGGATGGATGGTTTTATTTTCATGGTTTTGTTTTCATTCATTCATGTGCTCCCTTGATTCATCCACTCATTTATTCCAAAAATACCAGAGGTGCCAAAAAATCATACACAATTTAAGCAATGTTATCTACGTATTACTTTTCAAAGTTGAATTATAGTTAGCAATATGTAGTGTGACATTCATTGAGAAGATGGTGTTAGTCAAATTCTAGCATAACCATGCAGTAGGTCTGAATAGGATAGCCTTGTCTTTTAAAATGTGTACACACTTTTTGGCACCCCCTGCTCTATTTTATAGACCTTTCCTATTCCAGTCCCTCTACGATTATATATATGAGTATCTCAGGGAGGTCCTGGGTTATATTCTAATAGGAGAAATAGAGTTAATCAAGTAATCCTGCTCACAATTATATAACTGTCATTGTGCTGTATCCTGTAATGGAGCTATGGGAAGATATAATAGATGTTCTCAGACAAAGAGGGGAGGGAAGAGCCTCCCAGGTCAGGTGGTCATCATGTGAAAAGACCCAGGGGAAGGAGGAGTGAGGCAGGTACAAGGGCCTGGAAGAGGATCTATGTGCCTGGATGGTGGGAAACAGAGAAGCAAGGGTTCTGCAGAATGACTTCCATTGCCACCTCACCAGGCTCATAATTAGAAGCATCGGAAATCAATAGATATGGGGGACCAGTAAATAACAGGAAGTAGCCCTCAGCTAGAGTTCTGGCTGCAGGAAATAACACTCCAGGCCCCAAGCTAAGAGAAGAGAAAACATGAGTCCTTACCCCAGGGTGCTATGGAGGAGTGCTGCTCACTAATGATTCCACAGGGCAGAAAGAAACAGCAGCAGCGTCTGATGTGGAAAGAGAGGACTAAGTTCTCTCTAGCAGGGCATTTTAATTTCACATTCACACAGCAAAGCCACGCTAGAATCCTGTGCTAACATATCCTGTTGGTCTCCTAAATGCACGCATGTATTTAAGAGTACAGATGACTTGGTTATAGAAAACAGTTTCGGCATTTGGCATAATTCATGTAAATATTGCATGTGATAGGAAAAGAGTCTAACATCTTCCTTTTTTAAAAACACGTTTAATTAATGTCAAGTGCTGTAGCAAGTGATAATCTCGCACTGCTTGCCTCGCTCCTCACACTGTGTGGAGATGCTCCCTGCAGCCTTGTTGGCCTAAAGACTTTACAGTCCAAATGCACAGGAGAGAGTTAGTACTTCTAAAGCTTAGCTTTTTATTTCCTTCAGAGATGACTTCTTTCAGTAAGAGAAACTATTCCCAAAGCCTCTTGAAAATTCCTTTCTTGTAGACAAGCTCCAAGTCTTGCAATCCTTGCAGTGACCTACTTGGGTTATGGGCCTAACGATCAGAGACAGGAATGTAGGTCATCTTTATTGGCCATTCCCTAACAACTGGACTCCTCCTCTCTGCTCTGTCTTTAGACTGACTCCACAGGGAAGCTAAACAAGACAAGAAACTGGTTGGGGTGTCAGAAGCAAATGTCAAGAAAACAGAGAGAATTGTATTAGGCTTACAAAATAGCCAGGAGGGATTCTTCCAACCAGCCGCTGGCCTTTCTTACCAGTGAAATGGCACAGCTATCATCAGCAGTTTAACTTTAGTAAAGGGCCTTCAGTGATTGAGAAATGATTCTTAAACACTCACATCCTATTTTATAATGTCTAAAGCAAACGACCTTAATTTTCTTAGTGATTTCATATTTTGAGATAGACGATGGTGGCTTTAAAGGCAGATCTTCAGGTAAAATTTCTTTTATCTCTTGGCTGGGGTATAATACTATCATAAAAGATGTGATTGGTATTATTTTCCAGTTTCTAGTAATATTCGGGAGAATAGTTAAGGTAGTGACCAGGTAACAGGGCATCAACTGTATGACGTTGAATGTTGATGTTGAATGTTGAATTTTTGAATGTCAAAGGACCTTTACTTAATCATTGCTATTCCAAGGATATAGAAGAGTCTCATCCTGTTGGGGTTTACAAATTACAAGTTTTCTATCACATTTAACATAATTTTTTTTGTTGTTGTTAAAAGAAAAACTTAACAAATTAAATTTAACAGAGCTAAATTGAGCAAAGAAGGATTCATGTATTGGGCAGCCCTCAGAACCAGAATAAGTTGAGAGCATCTCTGGGGTTACCACATGGTTGAATAATATTTAAGGACAGAAAGAGGAAAGTAACCCACAGAAAACAGAAGTGAGGTACAGAACCAGCTGGATTTGTTACAGCTCTGCATTTGCCTTATATGAACTCAGTTTGGACAGTCGGCCACCTGTGATTGGCTGAAACTCTTAACTGGTACAAGAGTGTGTTACAGGCTGGACATGGTGGCTCATGCCTGTAATCCTAGAACACTGAGAGATCACCTGCTCTCATGAGTTTCAGACCAGCCTGAGCAAGAGCAGACCCTGTCTCTACTAAAAATAGAAAATTAGCTGGGTCTTGAGACAGGTACTTATAGCCCCAGCTACTCAGGAGGCTGAGACAGGAGGATCGCTTAAGCCCAAGATGGGGTTGCTATGAGATATGATGCCATGGCACTGTACCCAAGGTGACAGGAAAAAAAGCGTGGGGACAGTTGGTTGCAAAATGCATATACATCCAGTTAGCTTACAGTTGATTATGTTCAGAGAAACCTTTAGGCTGAACTTGAAACGTGTAAGGGAGCAGCTTTAGGCTAAAATTAATTGAACAGTTTCAAACTACAATTTCCATAAATCAAACAAAAAAAAAAATCTGGGCAAACACTAAAATCTCTGTAAATCAGAGATCTTCAATTCCAGGATTCTTAACCTTGTGAGATTATTTTCAAGCAATACAAACCAGAAATGACTGGATGTTTTCCTTGAGAATAGTATTAGTACCACGAAGGTTACTTGCTATTTCAAATATCTAATTTTCCTTCATATTTAAACATTAAGAAAAACACTGATGCCAAAAAGTACTTTTCTCATAGTGAAATTTCATGTTGGCATAAAAATACTTTGATTGGCTTAAAAATCATTTAATAATTTTGAAACAAAAATATTCATAATTTATAGGTTTTTTTTAACTTGCAAAGTACAGCTAATCCTGATTTATCCTAAATATAATTTGAGGAAATTTAGACTTTAAAAATGTATATTTGTGGTTATGAAATTTGCTTGCTATTTTTATAGAGGACTTGAGTGTGTGATTTAAATCAAAACATTGCAAAGGAGTGAATCAAAGCTGAAGATGCTTTTAATTGCTTCTATGAAAAGCTCCCTGGGCTCTGTAAAAAAGAATAAATGAATTTGTAGTTAATTTTCTGTAATGTACAAGCTTCCACAAATGAAGCAGGAATCCAGATGTGTGTGCCCTGGAACTACAGGGGGACAACAACGGGGGTGGGGTGGGAGAATGGTCCTTATGAAGTAGACACCCTAATTCTCCATTTTCCTAACAAGGTTCAACCTTGGGAAATTGGCAAAAATGTATTCTCCAACATCTTCAATCTTCTTCCCACTGATCTCTTTACTCTTTTGTTTTGTTTTGTTTTTGAGAAGCAGGAGGGAGAGACAGTCTTTTGGCTGCCCTAGGTAGAGTTCAGTGGCACCATCATGGCTCACTACAACCTCCAACTCCTGGAATCAAGCAATTCTCCTGCCTCAGCCTCCCGAGTACTGGGACAACAGGTTAGGGTTACAAGTATGAGCCATTGTTCCCCCAGTCTTTCCAGCTGATTAATCTCCATTCTCCGTGGAGGTCCCTAAACAGTGTCCTATCGTTCAAAGACCTCCTTAGAGCAAAAGGAGATTCTTTTTACCAGATAAGCTCTACTCCATGACTGACACTTCACTCTCCCACCTTCTATTCCCTCTTGGCTGTCTACAACAGAAACAATGAATTTGTAAACTAAAAATAAAATTCTAAGCCTCCCTGCTGAGAGAACAATACCCACTCTTGGCCTGTGGGACCCCAGAAAAACTGCAAAACTGCATTCCCAGCCATGAAGGGAAGGGAGGTCAGACACACTTTGTTAATGCACTTCTTTTTGGAGTTTAGATACAACTATTGACCATCATTCATGTTGAAACAGAGCTCGTAAGTGTAACAAAGCAGACTCTTTTTGACAATAAGGTCCTAAATCATTAAGAGGACCTAAACCCATGTAAGGTAAAGATTAAATCACACCTGTAGAGCCATCCTGGCTTCTCTCTGATTAACAGACTTCCTTACAAAGCTTTCTTTCTTTAACCAATAACAAATCAAAGAATCTATGAACCTGCTTATAAGCTGTAAGCACTCCTTCGCTCTTCTGGATGTCTGACTTCTTCGGGACCAACCAATGTACATTTCACACTTACCAATTTACGATTTTACCTGCAATTTGTCTCCCTAAAATATATAAAAATCAAATCATAAGCCGGCTGCCTCAGGCACACTTTCTCAGGACTTCTTGAGACTATATTGCCAGGACTATGGTCACACACATTGGTTCAGAATATGCCTATTTTATAGTTTGTGTGGTTTTTTTTTTTTTTTCTGTTAGCAAATTAACATTTACCTGGGAACGTTTCTCCTGTGATAGTTTCCCCATTTTTTTTTTAATTCCAGATGGATATGAGGGTACAAATGTTTAGACTTCATTGTTTTCATTTCTAAGGTAAAGTTCAAGTTGCAGTTGCTCACCCAGGGGGCGAGTGCTCTGAACACCCTCACACTGTGCAGGGTCGTGAGATCCCACCAATCACCCTCTGACTTCCTCCCCCACTCATTAGACTACACTTGTGTTTTTCTTTCCTGAGGGTTTCCCAGTCCTTTAGATCTCCCATTGACCAGTTAGAATTCTGTAACTCAGAAATCCTTAAGCAGTAACTCTAATAGTAATCATTCCAGGCCCTTTGGCAGACTGCAGGGATCAATAGTACTTGGATCATAGAGATGATGGCCTTGCCAGCTCTGTGTAATGCTCTTTCCCTCCCTTTAATTCACCACCCCCCCCTCCACCACCACCACCTATAAACTTACAGAGAACTTTCTCCATAAATTTATGACAAGCACTTCTCTGATGAAAAGGTCAAGAATCAGTTAATCACTGAGTTAATAGCACCAATACGTTCTTCACAATGTACTAGGCACCTTGGGAATATAAAAAGAAGTGAAAGTTTACAGTGTGAGGCAAGAATCCTAATCCCCTAGTGATAACTAGAGGACAAGATAAGACAGCAGGCTCTCCTGGGGGACTTGGAATAAATGCTGAAGGAGTTAGGAAGGGCAAGTTCTGCAGACAGTACAGAGAATCGACAGAGCTTGCAGTAGCTTCCTGATGGCTGGGAGGTGGGACCACCTTCTCAAAGCCTCAAATGGCAAAATTATGAGGATGGCTAGTTAGAAAGTGGCCCTACCAGAAGGGTGCACAGAGATTAAATGTGTAATTTTTTTTACATCACCAAAGTAGCCCAAAAACGTCATAGTAAAAATGCTGTGGGGCCATCTGGAATCACATGGTTGAGACTCTTAGAAGCACAAATGCTCAGTGAATAGCTCTAAGAGTCCTGGGAGAGTAGTCTAAATAAGATTGAAAATTTTTTAAAAGCTATGCTATATAGGGCGGCGCCTGTGGCTCAAAGGAGTAGGGTGCTGGCCCCATATGCCGGAGGTGGTGGGTTCGAACCCAGCCCTGGCCAAACACTGCAAAAAAAAAAAAAAAAAGAAAACCCAAGAAACCTATGCTATATCTAGAGAGGAGTTCACAGAGGAGGAAGAACAAATGGTGCTCCTAGTACTGGTGGGCTTCAGACAGTGCAGCCACACCCAGGACAGCTGCCCTGTGGCTAGTCCCACTTGTTACCCAATTCCAAAGTTATTTCCACAAACTGTGTGGCTTGAAACAGCAGAAAATGTATGCAATTTCAGTTCTGAGTGCTAGAAATCTGAGTCCTAGAAATTCAGGTATAAGCAGGATCCGTCCCTACTGAGGGATGGAGGAGAATTTGTTCTTTTCTGCCCTCTTAACTTTGGGCACCTATGGCAGCTCCTTGGCCTTCCTCCACCAGTACACGAATCGGTCCAGGCTCTGCCTCTGTCATCTCGTGATCATCTTCTCCCTAAGAGTCACGTGTCTTCTCATGGCATTCTTCTGTGTCTCTCTTCTCTTCTCATAAGGATACCAATTGTCTTAACTTGGGCTGCTTTACAAAAGTACCAGCAACTGGGTGGCTTAAACAACAAATATTTATCATAGTTCTGGACACTGAAAATCTAAGATAAGGGTTCGGCATGGTTGCGGTCTTGAGAAGGCCTTCTTCCTGATTGGCAGATGGTCACCTCCCCTTCCTACCCTCACACAATGAAGAGGGAGGGAGAGAGGGAGCAAATGGTCTCCAGGGTCTTCTGTCATAATGGTGCTACTCCCATTCACGAGGACTCTGCCCCCATGGCCTAATTACCTCCTAAAGGCCTTACCCTTTACTAACATCACATTGGAGATGAGGATTTTAACATATAAATGGAGGACACGAATATTCAGTCTGTAGCACATGTCATATTGAATTAAGGACCCATCCTTCAGAATTACCTCTTATTTACTAATTGCATCTGCAATGACCCTATTTCTAAGTAAGGCCACCTTCTGACATACTGATGGCTAAGACTTCAAAATATCTTTTCAAGTGCACAAGACCCATAACTATACACCCTCTGGCCCCCCAAATTCATGTCCTTCCCAGAAGCAAAATATATTCACTCCATCCCAACATCAAGAGTCTTAACCCATTCCAGCATCAAATCCAAAGTCTTATCTAAATATGGCCAACTAAAAAAGTTACACATTTCATTATCTAAATCATTCAAATCAGATTCTGGGTATGCTCCACCCTCACAAAAATTCTTCTTTCCATCTGTGAGCTTGTGAAACCAAAATCGTCTGCTTATAAAATACCATGAAAGGGCAGGCATAAGATAGACATTCCCATTCCAAAAGGTAGAAATTGGAAGGAATAAATGACTCACTGGCCTAACACAAGTTTTCACCCTAGCGGAATAAATTCCATTGGGTTCAAAGGCCTGAGAGTAACTTACTAAGGCTTGAGTCTCTGCCTCCTGAGGTCACGGGGAAGGCTCCACCCCCTCAGCTCTGGGCTGTAGCCCAATCCTTGGGAACTGATGAGATAGCAGGTCTGACCCTGGGTGTATGCCTTCTCTGGCCTCATCCATAACTCTGCCCTCTGAGTCATTTTTTTTTTTTCCCCCAACTCTGTCCCTTTCAGTCTAGGCTGGCAGTATTTCTGCTGGTATTAAATTCGCAAAAATTTGGCCTTTGACCCTATTGGTCTCCTGAGACCCTGGGCTTCTAAGGGATCTGCGCCCTTAGAAACAAGGATGCTTCACAGATACTCTGTGGAAAAGAGCATCTCTGTACACCTGGCTTCTGCTGAGATAGTTGATTAGATACAGAAGTCACACACTTGATCCCTTCAGCAAACTGCGGCCTATACCCTTGGCCCTATTACTAGAACACATCATCCAGATGGGCTAAAATTTTTCCAAAATTTTTCTGGCTCCTTTTTTGCTTAATGGTTTATTCCTCAGTTGATTTCTTTCTTCCAAGACTTTATAATAAGGAGCAAAGAGAAACGAGGCTGGACCTTCCATATTTTCCTCGCACATCTCAGCTAAACATCCATGTTCATTACTCACAAATTCCACTTTTCACCACTGAACATCAGAAAACATTTCTCTGCCACTTAATGAGGACAGAGTTTCCTCTACTTTCCAATAACATGTTCCTTATTTCTGCTGGAGACGCCATCAGAAACATCTTCACACTTCATATTTTCCTTACCATTCTGTTCATACAATCTATGTATTTCCTAAGGTACTAGAGCCCTCCTCATTTCTTTCTGAGCCCTCAACTGAATTGCCTTGAATGTCCGTGTTTCTGCTAAGAGTTCCTTCCAGACCATCAAGGCTTTGATATCATGCACCTCAAAATTCATCCAGCCTCGACCTGTTGCCCAGTTCCAAAGCCACTTGGCCATTTCTAAGTATGTGTTACAGCATCTCACTTCTTGAGACCAAATACTATACTAGTTTCCTAAGATTGTAACAAAGTCCCATGAACTGAATGACTCAAGACAATAGAGGTTTATGCTTTTACAGTTCCACATCCTAGAAATAAGAAATCAAGGCATCAGCACTGTCGGTTCCTTTTGAGGACTCTAAGGGGGAATCTTTTCCATGCTTGTCTTCTAGCTTTTGGCAGCCAATGGAACAGTAGAAAATTTGATTCAGGCAAAGGCTTGAAAAAGCCCTTGCACATTTATGCTCTTTCTCTCTCCATTTTTCTCCTCTGCCTTTATCTTGACAATATGCCAATATGCCTAGGCTAGATTACTGTAGGATGAGACACTGTCCCCAGTGAGACCACAGACACAAGGGCACACCAAGCCAAAATCACCTGGGTAACCCACAGCTAACGCAGACACAGGAGTAAGCCTCACCATACCCAGCTCAGCAGAAAACAACTTAGTCATAAATTTGAGAAATGATAAAAGGTTGTCTTTTGAATTGGCTAAGTTAAGGGGGTGCTTACTATGTGGTATTATTGTGGCAAAAAGATTGCTATTAAATGCAACAACCAATAAATACCACACTAACAGCCATGACTTCTACTGCAACTAGACTGTAGTCAATGCCTGTGGTTCACACAAAACTCACAGTTTAGAGCAAGTGTTCATCATAGGAAGAGTATGTTTTGAGAGGGGCTAGGTTGTACTTCTGCATTTCTTGCAGGGATCCAGTCTTCTTCCTATAACGCATTGCCCAGCACCTGGAACAAATCAGGGTCTCAAATGTTTTTAAATTAATGATTTTTTTCCATGAAGCATCTCATTAGGAACTAGAAACTGCAGAAAGACAATCATGATGTCTTACACTTCTTATATTTCCCAATTTTGTAATTATACTGCTGACCGTGTAGTAAGAACTCAATAAATAGTACTTGCTAATTTGTTAATTGATTGATGAGACTCAGCCACTACCAATTACCCCGAGGAATGAACCAAGAAGCAGAATTAAACTTCATTAAGAAAGATTTCATTAGGCTAGTCGGGAGACTTTTGTGACTTTCAAGCTTCCTGACTACTGGAAAAGGAGTTTGTATTGCTTTTTCAGAGAACTGAAAACTCTTACATGTTTGCAGAGTAATTTTGAGTAGGAAATCTATCCTCTCACCCCATTCATGATTATTGTTCATCATCCTTTTTCTTTATAATTTCATGCGGACCTGTCAAGTGCTTGTATGCGTCAAGTTCTTAGATAAGACAGAAAGGGCTATTTTACTTAATAAAACATTTTAAGAAAACAATTAACATTTAAGAGGGCAGCATTTTATGAAATAAGACCAAAATAAGAATATTAGTGAGAACCGTCCTTTCACTAGTGTCCGTGGAGCATCCATTGTGTATGTCTGGTGTTGGACAAGCAAAATACAAGCTCTGATTTCCACCTTTGAGGAGGAGAAACGGGCCAATAACTAATTATGACCATGTAATATTGTAAGGGGCACATCTATAGTAACAGAAAAGAGGGGATGATTAACTGCATAGAGAAAAAAAGAAACATTTCCCATGGGCATCAACATTTAAGCTAAAAATAAGCAAAAACTATCAAGTAACAAAGGAAAAGAACAAACTATGATGCCAAGTCACAGCAAGCAGCTCAGTCTGATGATCCGTGGACTAAATAAGGTCCAGTGTCAGGAGACGAGGCCAGAACATAGACCTGAGTCCTGACCTGCAAAATTATGCGGTCTAGTTAAGAGGTCTCGTGACAGCAAACCAATGAGGGATTTAAATTTGATTTGGGCTTTGAATGTGTAACTCCAGGGGACATTGTCAAGAATGTGATAGACTAAGTTCACACTGGAGAGGGAACCTCGCTACACATTCTCATGTGACTTTGCTAAGCACACACCACCTGCTACAAGTCTTAAAATGAGTAGTCTGTGCAGTTGGTAAAATATTCTATGCAAGAGACAGCATTCATATTTTAGTTACTATTCCTCGTAACTATTGGGTCATGGTTAAGTTGTTGTACTGCTAAACAGGACCACTCTCAGTATGGCACTATCTTAATTAAGTCCAAGGAAGGAAGGGAGGGACAGGAGCCTGCTGATATTAATGAGATGTGAGAAAGTTCTTAGCCACGTTATGGAAACAATTATTTAAAGCCTATATGCATGGGAAACTGTGACACTTTAGAAAACTTGAAAACAAAAGCTTTTCAGGTATCTGTTCCTTTAGATAGCTACAAGAATTTCATACTCAATTTTTTAAAAAAAGAGAATGCAGTGTACCATTTTATGTTAAAAATATAGAAGAATCAGTAACAAATAAGCACAATATGTCCTCTAAGCAACAGCAGACGGTGGACACCTACTATGAAATTCATGATTAAAAGTGTTTCAGGGATGTTGTGGTTTCCTCAGCTCCTATAGAAGCCTGATAGCAATATACACTAGTTTATCTCCCCTGTTACAAAGATGGGTGGTGTTCACATCTGAGCAGGATGAGTAATACAAAAAGGACTTTGTGAATATACATTTTTTTCCTACATAAATTATGCAGCTTTTCAAACAAAATCGTTTTCATCTGCCAGAAGTCCTAAAAGCTTTAGGTCTTTGCGAGTATTTACTTAAGCGATATTTCTCAAACTACCGCTGTGCCAGAGACGTTTATTTTACAAAGCTGTCATTAATCCCACAAGGCTGTCAAGAAACTCTATTAATAGCTAAGAAGGGGAGAAATTAGGACGTGGAAGATTTTATGTCAGAAAATAAAAAATAAAAAAAAAAAAGAATAAAATTGGCTGTAAAAGACAGTGAGGAGGAATGGGAAATAGAAGGAAAGGACTGGGTCAGAGGGGAGTCAAGGAGGTTATTAGAGTAATAGCTCAGTGCTGGTTTTGACACTACCTAAGAGTTAAAATCAAGGCTGAAAGTTTCAAAGTACCCTGCCGCTAAATGTCATCTGAGCATCATAAGACAATGATGATAAATTTCTCTTTCTCCAAACAACCCCTCTGATTTTTCCATATAAATAAGTCCCTTTTGTCTCACCCCAGTGAACTAATAGACTGCATCTATGACAAGGAAAAAAAAAAGTTTTCTATTCCATGATTAAAAAGCTTTGGCATGAATAGAGACCTCATTAAGTAAGATTGAAACTTATATGACTAACATCTTACAGGAGTCCTCCAACTACAGCCCACGGGCCACAAGAGGTGGTGTGATTGTGTTTGTTCCTGTTTTGTTTTTTACTTCAAAATAAGCTATGTACAGTGTGCATAGGAATTTGTTCATAGTCTTTTTTTTTTTTAACTATAGTCCGGCCCTCCCACGGTCTGAGGGACAGTGAACTGGCCCCCTTTTTAAAAAGTTTGAGGACCTCTGTTTAAAAGCCATATTTTCCTGGAAAAAAGATACTTTTCACTATTATCAAGTGTCACAGCGTTTTAAGTAAAAGAAAGAAAAACATCTGATAGGGGAAGATTGAACTGTCACATTATCTTAGCTGTTGGATAACTTCTGATAAAATAAATGTGTAGGAAGACATTTGAGTTCTGCACGTCTTATCACTGAAGTCAGTTATCCTGATTTTTAGTGTTTGCTTCTTCGAGGACTAGCAAACACTGTTTTTATGCATGAGTTTAGCAAATAAATCTGATGAACACATATGGTGCCAAATTGGGCATGGCAAATATAAGAAAAAGAAATAGCAGTACAATTCTTTCTCTCAAAATGTTTCCAGTCTACAGGTGTACATAAATAAAAATACAAAGTTATGAATTTAATGAAATACTGTAAACCTGAATGCCAAAGATAGCCATCCCTTACATTCAAAATTTAACTAAAAACATTATAAAGAAGTTAAAGTATCTCTTTAACCTTATAGAATTTGCCTTTTGTATAAACTAAGCCTCAGTTTCCTCATTTTACAAATGAGGATATGTGTTTAATACTAAAATATTTCCCAGCTCAGTGTACAATGGAGGGAAAGATCATTTAGTACAATGCATTATAAACATATTAGGAACATCTATATCTTCCCAGAGTATTTACACTGTCTTTGATAAATTCGTATTATTAGATTTCTCCACACGATCCATCCATATACTTAATTAAAACCAGCAGGTAAAGATCAAAATACAGGGTGTCCCAACGTTGCGCATAAAGTCACCATACATAGGGAAAACGAGAAATTGTAGCTAAAAATACATTTACAAAATATTCATTACAAAATTGTATAAAGAGGTGACTGACACAGAGAATATTTTATAAATACTTTGTAAAATTGTGGCTTGAGTGGCGGCTCAAGTTTGTAATCCCAGCACTCTGGGAGGGCGAGGTCGGTGGACTGCCTGAGCTCAAGAGTTTGAGACTAGTCTGAACAAGAGCAAGCCTCCATCTCTAAAAACAGAACTGCTGGGTGTTGTGGTGGGCACCTATAGTCCCAGCTACTCTGGAACCTGGGGCAAGAGGATTGCTTGGGGGCAAGAGGATCGCTTGAGCCCAAGAGTTTGAGGTTGCTGTGAGATAATAACAAAGTAAGACTCTAGCTCCAAAAAAAAGCCTGGTGAGTTAGATATTTTCTACATTTTATGAAATGAAACTGAGGTCAAGAACAATTAGTTTTTGTAAGCTCTTCATATAAGCATTATGGACAGTAAAGTATGATTTTTCAGGTTTAAAAACATAGTTCAAACTCAGATTCCATCATTTATAGACTATCTGAAAGCAGAATGAATAATTAGCTGCCCAAAACCCCTAGAAATTTAGGAGAAGTATACAAATTTTATATTAACAAAATGGCTCATTTTTATATTTTACAGCTTGCAAGTATCCCTCTGCCTCATTCATAACTTTAAAACCTTCTTACAGATGAAGAAACAGGGGGCGGCACCTGTGGCTCAAAGGAGAAGGGCGCTGGCCCCATACACCAGAGGTGGCGGGTTCAAACCCGACCCCAGCCAAAAGGCCAAAAACTGCAGGGAAAAAAAAAAAAAAAAAAAAAAAGGAAACAGGGAGGAAGAAACACTCTAAAGTATAACCCAGGTATACTTAAAGTGTAGAAAAAACACGTGATCCTCATGGATACCAACTATACAAATGAATCTTATATTTGTTTTAATAATCTGAATGTGATTTCCAGAAGAAATTCCTAGTCAGGAATTCTTTTCCTAAAACATTGGGTTGATTTTACCTTATAAGGGCATTTGGATCATACAACCAGGTTTCCTTTTTGTAAAATAACTTTCATAAAAAAATTAAGATGTTTAGCTGAGCACCATGGCTCACACTTATAATCCTGGCACTCTGAAGGCTAAGGTGGGAGGATTGCCTGAGCTCAGGAGTTCAAGACCTGACTAAGCAAGAGCAAGACCTCATCTCTACAAAAAAAATAGAAAAATTAGCCAGGCATTGTGGCTGGTACTTGTGGTCCCAGCTGCTCAGGAGGCTGAGGCAGGAGGATTGCTTGAGCCCAGGAGCTGGTTTTCCCCACAGTACTGTCAGTGGTATCTGTTCAAGGTCACCTAAAAATTGATTGTGCTTTTCAAGGCTGTAGGGGTTCACTCCACCCAGATCCAGGTACAATGGTGGCTTGTGACTAGCAGGTCCCTGGTGGAGCAATGAACCACAGGGCTTTCTTGTGGCTGCCATGCCAACTGAATCCTGAGCCCTCTGCCCATAGGTGACTTTTGGTTCCTTAACTTTAGGGTCCATAATAATTGTTAAATAGGTGTCTACTGTGGTCTCTTAGATCACGATTTCAAAGAAATAAAAACAATATTAAAATGAAAGCTCACACTGGCAGTACAAAAAAATGGAAAAGCTTCTGAGGAAAAAGAAAACGTTGATGTAAAGAACAACTTTAATACTGTTTCCCAAATATAGAAGAAAAAAGGAGAATAAAATAGAGAAGGTAACAGACATAAGACGTTCACATACTTAATAGTATTTCTAAATCTAGTTTTAAAAATGTAAAGAAAAATTTCAAAAGTATCTATTTAGGGAAAAGAGATTTCAAATAAACCCTGAAAGAAGTACTATCATATTTCAATAATGCCACCTTTACACCCAGAAGACAGCAGAGCAAGAGCTAAGGACGGAAAAATGTTATAACTCAATTAATTCATATGCTTGTTAGGACTTCAGCTGTCAGACAAATTAAAAATAAATGAAAGGACATGAATGAGGGAGAGGTGACATTAATGGAGATTAAAGACGTAAGTTTAGATTGCTGTTCTAAAACTAAAAATGAATGTGAAAGTTTCCTAGGAACAAATTGTAAATGTAATCAAATATTTCTAAAATTGAAATGCTCCAAGAGTAAAAATTTGGTGGCTAAGAAGCAATCAGAAGATGGAATAAAAATGTACTAAAGTCATGTTTAAAATAGATTTGACACTAAGATTCTGTCACTTTTGACACTGTCGATACTAACACGCTTCAGAAATATAGGCTAATGATTACCCTTGAAAAGTATTAGGCAATTATGTCATTTGTTCAGTTATTTGCATTTTTCCTATTTAGAGAACATTATCCCCACCTCCCTGTAGGAAAGCAAGTGTAATGTGATATAAAATGTCAGAAAACCACTACAAATAAAAGAAATGATAAGGGGGTTATGCAAGAACATGCAAAACCAGAGACTTTGTCATGCTTATATAACAACGAATAATCTAAAATAAATAAATCTATTAAGTAATGTTTCAACTAATTACCAACTTAAGGCAATGGGAGAGGGGAGGGCATGATGTTTTGAGATCACTGGGAAAGGTGATGACTTTGACCTGAGGCAAGGCAGCAGCCTCCAAGGGCAGGATAATAGTAAACATGCTATTTGTTGTAATTCATGCTTGTCCCTACCATTGCCTTGATACAAGGCAGGAGTATCACAATCTAAGAAGTGTCTTATGTGGCTTCACGCTGGGAGGCTGAGAGTAAAGCCCTGACGTGGAGATCTGCTCTCTAGGCAGATCTAGAGGAGCTAGTGGCTGGTTTCTTGGTGCCTGGGTTTCTTCACCAGAGGCCCAAGTGATAAGGTATGTGAGTTCATATAAAAGGGGTAAAAAGGCATACTGAAATAACAGAGTTCAATTAGGAGCAGACATGTTAGAAAAGATGGGACCAAAAATATAAATTAGTCTGAATGAATATTCTAAAAGTTATTATGAAGAGATTAGCAATAGGTCTATGAACAAGAAAACCTATGAAAGACCAAGCATAAATATCAGAGACAATCTTTTTAAAAAAGAAAAGATGGGGGAGCAGGGAGAAAGGGGGGGGAGAGCAGGGAGAAAGGGGGGGAGATCAGGGAGAAAGGGGGGGAGAGCAGGGAGAAAGGGGGGGAGAGCAGGGAGAAAGGGGGGGAGAGCAGGGAGAAGCGGGGGGGGGAGCAGGGAGAAGCGGGGGGGGAGCAGGGAGAAGCGGGGGGGGAGCAGGGAGAAGCGGGGGGGGAGCAGGGAGAAGCGGGGGGGAGCAGGGAGAAGCGGGGGGGAGCAGGGAGAAGCGGGGGGGAGCAGGGAGAAGGGGGAAGCAGGGAGAAGGGGGGGGAGCAGGGAGAAGGGGGGGGAGCAGGGAGAAGGGGGGAGCAGGGAGAAGCGGGGGGGGAGCAGGGAGAAGCGGGGGGGGAGCAGGGAGAAGCGGGGGGGGAGCAGGGAGAAGCGGGGGGGGAGCAGGGAGAAGCGGGGGGGGAGCAGGGAGAAGGGGAGGGAGAAGGGGGAGGGGAAAGGAGAAGGATAAGGGGGGGAAGGATAAGGAAAAAGGGGAAAAGGGAAGAGAAGGGAAGAAAGAAAATAATACAGTATATGGACTAAATATCTGAGAACAAAAAGTTGGAAAATAAATTAGTACATTGGAAATTAACCCTGATTAAATCTTCTAGAAGAGGAGTTGACAAAATTTTTTCTGAAAAGAGTCAGATAATATGTTTTAGGCTGCTTGGGTCACACGTGGTCTCTGTCTTACATACAAATTTTCTAAAATGCTTTAAAAATGTAAAAAACACTCTTAACCTCATGAAATAGGCATTAAGCCAACTTGACCTTTTGATTCTACAACTTAGTCTTTGACTAGAAGAAAATTGAGCAGGAAACATAAAAGAACTTTTTAAAAAAATATCTTAAATTTTTTTTAAAAAAAGACTTTTTAAAAATATGTGCGAACATGTAAAGGAGAAATAATAAACAAGAAACTATAGAAAAATATAAAAAGAAAGGTTGGGCAGTGCCTGTGGCTCAAAGGAGTAGGGCGCCAGCCCCATATACCAGAGGTGGCGGGTTCAAAGCCAACCCTGGCCAGAAACTACAAAAAAAGAAAGATTTCCCCAATCAGCTATCAGGAGCTATCCATGGGTTCTTAAAGATATAAATAGGATTGTATTTACAAAATCAAATAATTTATAGTATTCAAATGTATGGATGAATCTTAACACATAATACTAAATTTAAAAAAGAAGTTATGGATAGTGACATACAGCATGATATTCTTTCTATAAGACTAAAAAAAAAAACAAAACAAAAAAAACAACCCTAATATCAAACAATACACTTTTTAGGAATACATCTGGATGAAGTTATATGGAGTTAAACTAGTTGAGAAAGAGTAGTATTTGGGCAGAAAAAGCAATTGTGGAAAAAGCAAAAATGGAAAAGAATAGAAAGTCTAGAAATAATCACTTGTGGAACTTTGATACACACAGAAGAAAAGAAGAATTTTTAATAAAAGAAACTGAAAAAAAGTCATACCTATAAAGACAAAATTTGATTCCTATCTCACATCACATAAAAAAAAAAAATCAACTCCAGATGTATTAGAACAAACCAAAACAGCAAAGAAAGAAAAAAGAAAAACTCAACATTAAAATTTTTTAAAGAAAATTTGTTGTATATCTTTTAGAACTTGTGATAGAGAAATTTCATAAGATACAAAAGGCATCAATGTGAAGAAAGTTATATTAAAATTAAGAACATGTAGTCACTAAAGAACACCTTTGTGAAAATGAAAAGATATCACAAGTCCATAGACTATATCCATGACACAGAAAACTAGCCAAAACTTGATCATCAAGAATGTATTTTAAAAACTCCACAGATGATTAAAAACTCAAATAGCAAAGCAACTTCCCTGACCAGAAAAACATAAGACCAGCAATTACATGTGATCATAAAATGCAAATCAAGATCACGTTGCAGACTATTTCTACCTTCCTCATGGTAAAAATGTAAACGTTCTAACAACATGAAGTTTTGAAAAAAGTGTTGATTCACATTTATATATTCTATGAGCCAGTAATTATACGCCAAGGAAAATATTTTGCACATGTTTGTTACAGTGGCACAGTGGCTGGATGGAGTTGCCAAAATAATTGAAAAAAGTAAAGTTCTAGCCTCAGTAATAAGAGTTAAAAATGAAAAAGCCAAAGATGCCTCCTCCTGGCTGGCTGGACAAAATGTTAGAGCAGCATGGTGGCTCAAGGTAGTCGCCAGAATTCTTGAAAAAAGCAAGTAAAGGGCGGCACCTGTGGCTCAGTGAGTAGGGCGCCGGCCCCATATGCCGAGGGTGGCGGGTTCAAACCCAGCCCCGGCCAAACGGCAACCAAAAAATAGCCGGGCGTTGTGGCAGGCGCCTGTAGTCCCAGCTGCTCGGGAGGCTGAGGCAAGAGAATCGCGTAAGCCCAAGAGTTAGAGGCTGCTGTGAGCTGTGACACCACAGCACTCTACCTGAAGGCGGTACAGTGAGACTCTGTCTCTACAAAAAAAAAAAAAAAAAAGAAAAAAGTAAATTTTTAGTAAGATAAAGAAATTGTATTACTGACCTGCAGCAAGCCGATCCATCCTGGTGACTGCAGGCTCTGTGGAAAGCACAGTTTCGGGTTTTATACACAACTTTGAGGAGTATCAGCTCCGTCTTGGAAGTCTCCCAGCGTCTTAATTAACTCTGTTCTCAAAACAATCCACCTGCAAGATCTTGATAACCCACCTGCAAGGTCTTAACCATAATAGCCCAGGTCGGCCTGACCCAAACCAGTCCAAAATAGCCTAACCATATGTATCACCTGCCATGCTCGTATCCTGCTGCCTAACACAAGCAGCTACTATAACACAGATGTACCCAAACGTTCATAATCGCAGAAACCTGGAAACAATTCAAAAGCCTAGCCATGGGTACTTAAATATATAAACAGCATCATATTCACAAAAATTAATCTACAGTATTCAAATTTATGAATCTACACATGATATTAAATTTTAAAAAGATGTTCCAGATAATCACATATAATATGATACACTTTTTATAAAGTTAAAAAAATGCTAATATCAAACACACTTTTTAGGAATACATCAAGATGAAGTTAAATGGAGTTAAACTGGTTAAGAAAGAGTGGTATTGGGGCAGAAAAAGCAATTGTCCATGGAAGAGAATATAAAAATCTAGCAATAATCACTCATTTGTGGAATTTTAATATACACAGAAGTAGAAAAAATGATTTTTAATAAAGGAAACTGGAAAAAGTAGTCATCCATATAGGTAAAGACAAAATTTGATTCCTATCTATCATCACATTTAAAAAATCAACTCCAGATGGATTAGAAAAAAACAAAACAGCAAATAAAGAGAAAAACTCAACAATATTAAAACCTTTTAAAGAAAATTTGTTGTATAGCTTTTTGAACTTGTCATAGAGAAATATTTTTTAAAGATACAAAAGGCATCAATGTGAATAAGAAACTTAAATTATAACATATTCACTAAAGAACACCTTTGTGAAACTGAAAAGGTAAGTCCATAGAATATATCTGTGACACAGAAAACTTGATTATCAAGTTTTGATAATCTTGATAAGCAAAAACTTGATTATCAAGAATGTACTTTAAAAACTCCATAAATGATTAAGAAAAACTCAGATAGCAAAGTAACTTCCCTAATGAGAAAAACATAAGACCAGCGATTATACATGATCATAAAACGCAAATCAAGATCACGTTGCAAAGTATTCCCACCCTTCTCATGGTAAAAAATGTAAACGTTCTAACAATATGAAGTTTGAAAAAGTGTTGATTCACATTTATATATTTATGAGCCAGTAATTATACCTAAGAAAAATATTTTGTACATGTTTGTTACAGTGGTACAGTGGCTGGAAGTAGTTGCCAAAATAATTGAACAAAGCACGTAAAGTTCAAGCCTCAGTAGTAAAAGAAGAGTTAAAAACGTAAGTGCAAAAGTCAAATGTGCCTCCTCCTGGATGGCTCCACAAAATGTTAGAGCAGCATGGTGGCTCAAGGTGGTTGCTGAAATTCTTGAAAAAAGTAAATTTTTAGCAAGAAAAAGAAATTTTATTACTGACCTGCATAGCCAGCCGGTCCATCCGGTGACTGCAAGCTCTGTGGAAAGCACAGTTTGGGGTTTTATACACAACTTTGAGGAGCATCAGCTCCATCTTGTAAGTGTCCCAGGGTCTTAATTAACTCTGTTCTCAAAAAAATTCACCTGCAAGATCTTAACCATAAGAGCCCAGGTCAGCCTGACCCAAACAAGTCCTAACCATATGCATCGCCTGCCCTGCTCGTATCCAGCTAACTGCCTAACATAAGCAGCTACTATAACACAGATGTACTCAAATGTTCATAATCACCGAAACCTGGAAACGATTCAGAAGCCTAGCCATGGGTATTTAAATATATAAATAGCATCGTATTCACAAAAATTAATTTATAGGATTCAAATTTATGAATGAATCTTAACATACGATATTAAAGTCTAAGAACAGTTCCAGATGGTCACATATAGGATGATACTTTCTGTAAAGTTAAAAAACTCTAATATCAAACAACACCGTTTTTAGGAAGACGTCTAGATGATTAACACTATGTATAAAAGATAGCAGTAGAATGGGGAAATGGCATTCAGGACAATGGTTACATTTAGTGGGGAGAAAGAAGGGGGTAGATGGGATCAAAAGCACTTAAGTGGCAAAATATAGGTTAAAGGTCAAGGTTCTCACTTTCATTTAGAATAATGTGATCATAGGTGCTTATTTCATTGTTACAAATAACCCATTGAATAAAAGTAGGCCGTGCATGGGCCAGTGATTCCTGTGTGTCAATTACCAATGATAAGATTAATGCAACTCTTATACCTGAAGTTTAGTTTAAAAAGTAGGAGCACATATTTTTCCTCCAACTTTTTGAAATTGATGAACTAACTTTCTATAGAATTTAGAGTAATAAGTAATTTGGGCCAAAAACTAATCTTCAGTAGGAAAGAATCATCAGTTTGTTTTGCAAGGACAAAAGGCCAGTTATTTCTAAGTTATATTGAAAAAAAAATCTTGGATTTTAGTTTTATAGACGGCGAAGAATTACTATGTACGCTCCTCTACTTTTGAAAGGCTATTCAACGTCCATTAGTTCCCTAAGACCAAAAAGGGATTGAATCGTGTGAGTAAATCTAACCTCTTTTTATGATCTACCCAAATATTCTAGATATGATAATTCCTTAGCACTTATATTATCTACAATTCTACCCGTATACCCAGTTTAGTGCATTGTGGACTTTTAAAAAGCCTTGCAAATATCCTTGATAAGACAAAGGTTTCATCAGGGTGATATTTCCAGGGCTCAACTTTAAGTTATCAACAAACTCCTCGCTGAATTAATTACTTTGCATCCAAAAAATGGTGTTGATTTTCTAGTCCTGGAAGTTCTTCTGTACTAGAACAATCATGGTAATTGTTTTTGATATTTGTTTTGTTGCTACTACTGATGTCAATATTCTTACTCAATTGAGATCTGAAGACACTTTTCTTAATAACCAAGGACTGTAGACATTTTATGTGTAACAAATTAAAAGGCGGCAAAATTCAAAAGGTTTGTGTAGATGCTCAAATTAAAAGATTAAAGTTATGGAAGATTGCATTTTAAAATAAATTTACTTACCTCAAAATAAAAAAAAAGTTTTATGAAACTATGATATGGATGTTTGGTGATTCTAGCAAAGTTGTATGGTGAAAAGCAAATGATGGCTGAGGTAAGGCTAACACTATTTCAGGAGATAGTACAGGCATCAAATTAGCTATAATTGGGAAGGAAGTATGAAGAATCCTCAAAGAACTAAAAGTTGACCTTCTATTTGGTCCTGCAATCCCATTAATAGGCATCTACTTAGAAGAAAAAAAAAACTCATTTCATCATAAGGATATTTGCACTAGACTGTTTATCGCAGCTCAATTCACAATCACTAAAATGTGAAAATAAACCTAAATGCCCACCAACCCAGGAATGGATTAACAAGCTGTAGTATATGTACACCATGGAATACTATTCAGCCATAAAAAAAATGGAGATCTTACATCTTTTGTATTAACCTGGATGGAGTTGAAACACATTCTTCTTAGTAAAGTATCATAAGAATGGAAAATCAAGTATCCAATGTACTCAATACTAATAATGAAAGTCAGTATATGATCTAATACACATCCACATAAAAGAAAAACTCAATTCAATTCAAGTTGGGATAGGAGAAAGGGGCAGGGGAGATTGGTGTGCTCCCACTTAATGGCACAATGTAAGGGTTAACCTCTTGGGTACAGGACAGAACTACAAGAGGGACTCTACCTAACAAATGCAAACATTGTAACCCTCACATTAATCTGAAATTTTAAAAAATTGGTTGTAATTGTTTTCTTTCTTCACCTTCTTCTGAGCAAGTTGTATTATAAGACCCATGGATTCTATGTCTATGTAATTCCAATCATTCTTTAACAGGTGAAAAGTGTGTAGCAATCAGGAGGAAGCATTTAATGACTTTTAGGTTACTGAAAGAACCTGGCCCACGCTTTGTAATGATAAGCTTCTTTAATGCATGCCATATGCCAGACCTAATTCTGAGCATTCTGCATGTCTTAAATCATTCACACCTCATAATAATTCTATGAAGCAGAACACTTTTCTAATTATTCATCTGATAAGTGAGCTATACCTAAAATATACAAATAACTATTTTACTCAATAATAAAAGGACAATATTAAGAATTGTGAAAGGATCTGAAAAAACATTTTTCCCCCCAAATTTATACAAACGGCTAACTGCTATTTTGATTTTATAGATGAGGAAACAGAGGCAGGCTCCTAGGGCCAAGGTGATTGCACCTGGTGTCAGGGTCTGCAGTCTGGATCATTTCTCTACACAATGACTGTCTGTTGAAGTTATCTCCTTTTGGTATTATATCCATTTTTGGAATGCAGGAAGATAGTTCTCTGAGAGAATCTAAGTATCACTGTCTTAACACATTATTTTGGGTGGAAGCTAACTCTATGTTTAAATTAAGATGGTAGTTTTAGTATAGACATGGCAAAACATTAGCTTGCAGGAATTTAACTCTTAAAATTCAGTCTAATATGTTGGTATATGGTGATTCTGATCTATTTCCCGGCCTGACAACTTACTTTTGCACCTGCACAAAGCTGTAAAAACTTCAGCTTCAAAAATACATTCCAACAATAAGAAGAAAAGATTCAATTTTCTTAAAAATAATTCTGTCATCAATTTTGGGGGTCAGAGAAGCCAAAGGAAGAAAAATTTACTTTTTTCTTGCAAGTGGGAAACAAGTTCAAAACCAATTTTTCAGTGGTAAAAGGATAGTAAAGAGAGAAAAATTTTTAACTGACTTCCATTATTAAATGACTTCAATTATTTTTTTTCTTCTCTTTCTTATTCTTTTCCTCTTTCTTTTTTTTCTCTCTCTCTCTCTCCCTCCGTCTTTTTCTGGCTTAATGACATTTAGAAGACTCCCCGTTTTAATGCATGAAAACACATTGCAGTTCGTGCATGGGACTGAGTAATTGCAGAATAAAATTTTCCATTAGGGGACTGATTTACTACAAATTACTGACCATGAATGTTATTTATTTATTTTTATTTCAGATTAATAAGAGTGTACAAATATTTAGGTTACACTGTTTTTAGTTCTAAGGTAAAGTTCAAACTGTAGTTGACCCTTCACCCAGGAGGCGGGCTAAACACCCTCACATTGTGCACATTAGGTGAGATCCCACCAATTACCCTCCCTCCTTCCCCCCTCCCTCTCACTAGAACATACTTGTGATTTTTGTGTGTGTGGGCATCTAGTTGTTTATATATTGGTTTCATATTCGTATTAGTACATTGGATAACTGTTTTTCCATTCTTGAGATGCTTTACCAAGAAGACTGTGTTTCAACTCCATCCAGGTAAACACAAAAGATGTAAAGTCTCCATCTTTTCTTATGGCTGAATAGCACTCCATGGAATACAAATACCACCGTCTTTCAATCCATTCATGAGTTGATGAGCACTTAGGTTGCTTCTATGACTTGGCAATTGTGAATTGAGCCTCAGTAAACCTTCTGGGGCAGAGATCCTTGTGGTAAAATGATTTTTTTTTTTTCCTTCTGGGTAGCTACCTAATGGAATTGTGGGATCAAATGGAAGGTCCACTTTTAGGTCTTTGAGGATTCTCCATACTTCTTTCCGTAGAGGTTGTTTTAGTTTGTAGTCCCACCATCAGTGTAAAAGTGATCTGTTCTCTTCACATCCACACCACCACCTGCACATTCGGGATGGTGATGTGGGCTAATCTCACTGGGCTTAGGTGATATCTCAGAGCGGTTTTGATTTGCATTTCTCTGATGATCAGGGACGATGAGCATTTTTTCATGTGTTTGTTGGCCATTCTTCTGTCATTTTCAGAGAAGTTTCTGCTCACCTCTCTTGTCCACTTTTAAGTGGGGTTGTTTGCTCTTTTCTTATTGATTGAGTTCTCCGTAGATTCTAGCTATCAGTCCTTTGTCAGATTCATAACATGCAAATATCTTCTTCCATACCAAATGCTGTTTGTTTGCTGTAGTTGTGGTACCCTTAGCTGTGCAGAAGCTTTTGAGTTTAATCATGTTTCATTGATTTATTTTTGGTGTTACTGAAATTATCAAGGAGGTCTTCTTAAAATCTTTTCCAGGCCAATTTTGTCAAGCTTTTCCCCCACACTCTGTCCTGCGAATTTTAAATAACTCTGTGTATATTTTGGCAAGGACAAAAAAATGTATGCTGTTATTTTAGCTAACCTAAAGTTAGAGGAATCATTCGTTTCTATGATTCGTATCATAAACTAAGGTCGAATGGGTTTTACCTAGGAACATAGAATAGTTTCAATATGAACATTGGAAAAATTATTACGATCTAGTCAAAATTATTTTTAAAAGATAATATGTAATATTGGCATCAAAATTGGACTTGATAAGCTCACATGATTGCAAAACTTACACTTTTCTCATTTTATGTGCTATTAATGAGAAAGCATCTGGCAAATGAACACCTGAGTGGCAGGAAGGTAGCAGAATGGAATAATGGCTCTTCATATTGGTTAATGGGCTGTACGGAAACAACTTTTTCAGATCATGAAGCCCTTTGGTTATTACCAAATAATTAGTGCTTCAAAGCACCATTAAGTTATCTTTTTCATTCACCTACGTTAAAGAGATTAAATATGAAGGGAAAATTCACATACGTTGGCTTACCTTTTGGTATTAGAGATGGTGATCGGTATATTGTTTCTCTACAGAGAGGACAACCAGGCTACTATAGTGAAGTGATGTATACTCATTTGTGAGTTTTCCAGGGCTTGCTATGACCTCACACCTCTTCCACATTACACATATAAAGTTCTATTTTCTTTCCCATAGAGCTTGCCTTTTTAATCATGACTGTGATTGCATATTTTTTAGGTGCATTCCTTGACTACAGTTTTACAGCTGAAGGAACTTACTTGGACGTGTGTAAAAAGATTTTTAGAGTTCCTGCAAGAAGTTATTTAGTAAAGACCTGTCAAGTAGTACTCTGTAAGCCACAGAGTTAGTCAAGCTATAAGTGTATATAGCCAACTGGAGCATGGCAAATTAGTCAAAATGGTTTACTGGTTACCATAATGATTGATCCCTTCCAGATAAGACCCAGAGTCTACTTAACTAGAGTATATCTCATCATAGCAGATGTGGAGTGACTGATGTCAGCTTGGTGGACGCTTCTGCTTAGGGGGTTGTAATCTCATTAACACTCCATAAATGAATCAAACCTGAATTCAGGCCTTAAGTACTTGATGATGCCATATGACACATACACAAATGGCTATGCACCACTGGATGTGAATCCACATTCACTCATTCATTCATTTAACAAACATATCTTTGTTTCCAAAACCCTACTTGAATAAAACAAATATTTCATGAGTGCCTGCTATAGGCCAAGCACTGTTCTGTTCTGAATCAGGCATAAAAACAATAAATAGGACAGAGAAAAACTTGGTTTCATGATGCTTTCTACCTAATGACCTATTTGAAGCACAAAACAAATATATGTGTTGAAATAAAGTCATTTACTATTTAGATATTTTATTATGTAGTTAGTAATGTATTTTTTAAACTCATGCCATTTAATTCACCTCAGTTTGTCAATTAGTTTTACTTTTTCAATTGGAGATATAGAACTTTCATATTTAACCAAAGTGTATAATACAGCTCTAAATTTTTATTATCTGTAAAGCAAGTGGATGTCTTATCCATTTTTTGGAAGTTTTTTTTTTTTTGAGACAGAGTCTCATTATGTCACCCTCAGTAGAGTGCCATGGCATCACAGCTCACAGCAACCTCAAACTCTTGGGCTTAAGCCATTGTCTTGCCCCAGCTTCACAAGTAGCTGGGACTATAGGCGCCTGCCACAACACCTGGCTATTTTGTTGTTGTTGTTGCCATTGTTGTTTTTTTAGCTGGCTCGGGTCAGACTCGAACCCACCAGCCTTAGTGTCTGTGGCCAGCGCCCTACCCACTGAGCTACAGGCTCCGCCCATATCATCCATTTTCTTCCCAGCCAGTTTCTTATGCCTCAGGAACTGCACTGTCATGAGGCACATGATGTTTTTTATTTCTCTGCCAAAACTCAGTTATTACAACCTTCTGGTAATCCTTGAAGACCTACAAGATAAATTTCTGCTTTATATTGAATTTACAAAATTTTTCATTGCCAGACACATCATTATTTTCCATAGCATTGTGAAAACAAGAAATGCCCAGGGTGGGACAGCAAAGGGCTACAGGCTTAGTGTAAGGAAAGAAATAAATGGAACTTCCATGTGAAAAGAAATGGCAGGGACAATGACATGTCTTGATCTTAGCAGTAGGTAGGGGGGAGGAAGAAAAGAAAATCTCCTCTGAGATTTTGAACCACAAACAGATCTATATTCTGAATTCACACCATCAATGTGGTCTGAGAACTCATGACAAAATCCTAATTTAAAATGGTCTCAGTTTATTCCAACAATGCTGGAAAGACACTATTGACTGTAAAATGCAAGCAGGTCTAAGAGATGTTAAAATATTTTTTAAAAAGCACAACTTATATGCAATAAAATGCAATCAAAGTTTTGCTGCATAAAACTGCATTTAATGTTCCTAATATGGAATTATAAAAAGGTTATTTTTTAGATCAGGAAGTCAAGTTCATGTAGAACTTTCATCTGCAAACACCTTTCAAGAGAAGCTTAAAATAAATCATAGCATCTTGGAATTAAAGATCAAATATAAGGGTACTTTATGAATTAGTTACATTTCTGCTGTGCAACCCTGTCCATTTCCCTTACATGACTTATAAAATAACATAGTTGGCTTTTCTTGGGTTGATGTGCCTTCAAAGCCAACAAGCATTTCATCATTTTCTATAACAATCCACCCAGTGGCTCCCAGTTCATTGCAGAATACTCAGGTAACATCCAATAAACATTGAAGTTAATTTAATACAAGTTTTTTTGTAAGGTTTTTGTTCATAGTGCAATTCTCAAGAAAAGCATGAGCATAAAATCATAAAAGCACAAATCAAATTTTTCTGTAGGGGAACTTTTGAGTTTACAGACTAGTATATGCTACTTTTTCTTCCTGGAACAATGCCTCTCATTATAAATAATCAAATCATGTTACATTATTTTTTTTTTACATTATTTTTACAAAAGCAAACTGTAATGAAATTACTATTGGTTTAAAAAATTTATATTTTAAGTTGTTTTTCTCTTAAAGGTACTATCTTTTCTACTAGGGCCTCACTCTAAGAGACACACTCCTTTGGAACAATTTCAAAACATCTGAAGAACGCTACGTCAAGAGGAAATCACTCCAAAATTACCTTACTCTAGTAAATTTCTTTGGAACTGAGATCATTGTTATATGCACAGAAACTTAATCCTCCAAGCAGTTGTATGACTTTCTTTGTGTTAGAACCTAATGTAAGTTAATGTGGTATTCAAAATTGTAAAAACACAATTTTACAGTCAAAGGGATGTACCCTTTGCAGAAAAAAAAATACTAATATAAAATCAAAACGGCTCTTAGCTTATCTTAAAAGTAAAATTCAATAATGTAAGCATGATTAAGCTAGTAAGAAAGTTTAAACAGTTTTTGTCCTTGACATTTAAGAGACAGCCAATCTTCTCTGCATTCACACACTAGCTGTCCAACTAAAACAAGGTATTTCTTAAACATTCTTTTCCAATTGTCTGAATAGAATGAAGGCAAAAGTTATACGAGCTTTCCCTTAATTTTTCTTTTCATTGTTGTTGTTTTTAAAAAGCTACCCTTTTTAAATTTACTGTTATTTTTCTTCTGGTTTTCCTCCAGGGGCATGTACATATACATGTCATGATGGAGAATAACTATGATTCTCAATTCTTCCTCTTTTTAATTGTCACTGAGAGGGACATTGGTACTTGAGTATTGTTTCTTCTGCTCTCTTACGTAAAAGATTTCTTTCCTTTAATATAAAGGAATTAGATTCTGAGGATAGTATTTAAATTCATGACTTCACCCTCTTTTGATGTCTTTTTATTGACATTTGAGAAGTAATCTTTATGTCACTTATATTACATGAAGCAAAGGATAGGCCAGGATAAGTGTACCGAGTTAAGAACATGGTTTGTTTGAAACGGATTCCAAAAAGAGGCATAAATTTTATTAAAAAATAAATAAAAATCTATGGTGGAATGATTCAAATGCAACATTAATAGTGTTTTTAAAAGGTAGTCAACAAGTATGTGCATTGTAACCTACTTAGGATTCCTTCTTATCTATCGACATTCAGAGGTATTAAACAAGAACGTTCTTGAGTCAGAAAAAACATGGGTTTGGACTTTTTTTCGATTCACCTTCTTTTTTTTATTTTTATTTTTTAAATATTAATTTTTAAAATGTTTTTTCCAAAGTCTCAAAAAATAGACAACTAGTATGTATACATTTCATCTTCTCTCACAATAACCCTTCTGTGTCTTGGTCTCTCTCAGATTTGAAAGTATGATGTGAGGGAATTTGAGTGAACAAATTCTAATCAGAATCAATTGCAGAAAATTATAAATACCTGCTTTAGACTAGGATATTTTAGACTCTGCTTTAGACTAGGATATTTTTCTAATCCCCACGCCTTGTGGTTGTAGTTCTTTGCACTAATTCATCTTGTTCTCACTTCCCAGTTTCAATGGAAGATGCTGATACTGGTATTAGTCCTGGAAGAGTAGAGCCTTTTCTCCTCTGGACCTTTGGAGTACACTAGTTTGGTTTCTAGAGGTAAATGCTGCCTGCATGGTAAACTTCTCCAAATCAGCAAGTGGCCCCAAAGTTTTGACTCTGTCCTTCCTTGAGACTCGACCCTGTGAAATTCTTCGATGTGTGATCCATCATCCTGAACAATGTTTGTTCTCTTTCTTTCTTTGCTTTTTTCAGAACACTATTATCTCATTTGTCACAAATCTGCTTCTAATGTAGAACTTATTATCCACAATCTTTCTTCAAAATTCTTATTTAGAATTCAACAAAAATAAAATATAATTCAAATTCACTCTCTTTCCCTAAGCCTACAACTTTCTAAAGTTGTATATATATACTAAAAAATCTATATTTGCTAGGAAAATGGTGATGTCAGGAAAGGAATATACTAAAAACTAGAAGAACAATGTATAAATATGTAAAATATAGATTAGTACTTAAAAGGGAATGAATTATCATGTACATATCAGAGATCTAGAGTATTTCTGCTAAATGTATTCTTGATGAGACCATGTTGAAAAGCAAAATTGAAGACTATCATTTAATTGCCATTCTGAAAGAAAGAGAATATTGTTTATTTAGTTTTGGGGGGTTTTTGTTTGTTTGTTTCCTGAAGAGAAGAGGACAGATGTCCTGGCAGAATCCCACAGACAACTCCTTCAAGTGAGAGGAAGACATTGTGTTTCCCTAATAGCTGGACTATCACAGGGTACTGAAGGGATACTCAAAAGTTTTCATCTCACTCCACAATATCTCTTGGGACAAGAATATTGGGGCTGGTACATTAAGAGTGAACTGCCAGAACCAAAATAGCCATGACCCAGTCCCTAAGGGCATATCTTTTCTTTCACAGAGACACAACTTATGATCATGGCTCTGCCAATGACTAGATGCCCACTTTCTTCTGCATTCATCCAAATTGGAATGAGTTGTGCACTAACCTTCTTTTTGGTGGGTTTTTCCCCCTTAAATTTAGATCTGTTATCCCTTCTAGAAAATATTAACATTTTGAATGATACTCATCTTGGTTATAACTCACACAGAGAGTAAAACAAACCTAGGACAATGTAGAGATTTCTAGAAAAGGATGAAGAATCAGATAAAAGATAAAAATGGGTATGAAAATATCCTTATATTATTAGAAGGGATGCTTTCTGAAGATTCAAGGAATTTATTATTTCTAAACATAATTTAATAAATATTTATAAAATAACTTAATTCAAGTTTCAAAACATTTACAAAAAACATTTTCCATGACACACATTAATAAAAAAGGAATTATCTAAGTTGAGTAGATAAGGCAGACAGATTAAAAAAAAAAACAGGTAATGAGAGAGGCAGATGTAGAAGATTTGACTCAGAAGAAAATTAATTAATAAAAGTAAGGACATGCCATACAAATTCTCCTGGAATGCAAAGGAAAAGATAAGAACAAAAATCAGAAAGTAATAATAAATTCAGCATCTCACCCTGAAGATAATAAGCTTCTCTAGAGATAATAAAACAATGAATCACTAACACATGTTTTGTGAAATAAATAATTGATAAGATGAACTTCATTAAAATTGAACTTACGCTCTGTGAAAGACCCTGTCAAGAGAATGAGAAGACGGGAAGAGAATATGCACAAAAGAGACAATGCATAAAGGACTATTATCCCAAACATACAAAGAACTCTTCAAATTCAACAATAAGAAGTGAAACAACTCGATTAAAAGGTGGGCAGTGGATCTGAATAGATATATCACAGGAAAGACATACAGAAGACAAATGAATGAGAAAATGTGCTCTACACACGTCATTAGGGAAATGCAAAACAAAACAACAGTGAGATACTACTGTACAACTGTGAGAATGCCAAAATCTAAAACACCAACACCAGAGGCTGGTGAAGATATGGAACAAGAAGAACTCTCTTTCCTTGCCTATGGAATGAAAAACATGGGAGAGGCACTTTGAAAAATAGTTTTGATTGGCTTGTCAAAGATCAGATAACAGTAAGTAGCTAGATTCATCTCTTGGTTCTCTATTCTGTTCCAGACATCTACTTCTCTGTTTTGGTGCCAGTACCATGCTGTTTTGTTCACTATTGATTTATAGTATAGTCTGAGGTCTGGTAGCGTAATTCCTGCTGCTTTGTTTTTATTTCTGAGTAATGTCTTGGCTATTCAAGGTTTCTTTTTTGATTCCATATAAAACTAAGTATTATTTTTTCAAGATCTTTAAAGTATGACAGTGGGGCTTTAATAGGGATTGCATTAAAATTGTATAAAAGATTCCCTATTTAAAAAATGGTGCTGGGTGAACTGTCTGGCAACCTGTAGAAGACTGAAACCTTTCAAGGTGGACCCACACCTTTCACCATTAACTAAGATAGACTCTCACTGGATTAAAAATTTAAACTTAAGACATGAGACTATAAAAATACTAGAAGAGAGTGTAGGGAAAACCCTTGAAGAAATAATTGGTATAAAACTAAGAACTGTCTGGCAACCTGTAGAAGATTGAAACCTTTCAAGGTGGACCCACACCTTTCACCATTAACTAAGATAGACTCTCACTGGATTAAAGATTTAAACTTAAGACATGAGACTATAAAAATACTAGAAGAGAGTGTAGGGAAAACCCTTGAAGAAATAATGGGTCTGGGTGAGTATTTTATGAGGAGGACCCCCCAGGCAATTGAAGCAGCTTCAAAAATACACTACTGGGACCTGATCAAACTAAAAAGCTTCTGCACAGCCAAGAACACAGTAAGTAAAGCAATCAGACCACCCTCAGAATGGGAGAAGATATTTGCAGGTTATGTCTCCGACAAAGGTTTAATAACCAGAATCCACAGAGAACTCAAACGTATAAGCAAGAGAAGAACAAGCGATCCCATCGCAGGCTGGGCAAGGGACTTGAAGAGAAACTTCTCTGAAGAAGACAGGCACATGGCCTACAGACATATGAAAAAATGCTCATCATCTTTAATCATCAGAGAAATGCAAATCAAAACTACCTTGAGATACCACCTAACTGCAGTAAGATTAGCCCATATCACAAAATCCCAAGACGTTGGCATGGATGTGGAGAAAAGGGAACACTTCTACACTACTGATGGGAATGCAAATTAATACATTCCTTTTGGAAAGATGTTTGGAGAACACTTAGAGATCTAAAAATAGATCTGCCATTCAATCCTATAATTCCTCTACTACCCTGTTTCCCCCAAAATAAGACAGTGTCTTATTTTAAGGTGTGCTCCCAAAGATGCACTAGGTCTTATTTTCAGGGGACGTCTTATCTTTCCTGTAAGTAGGTCTTATTTTCGGGGAAACAGGGTAGGTATATACCCAGAAGACCAAAAATCACATTATAACAATATTTGTACCAGAATGTTTATTGCAGCCCAATTCACAATTGCTAAGTCATGGAAAAAGCCCAAGTGCCCATCAATCTACGAATGGATTAATAAATTGTGGTATATGTACACCATGGAATATTATGCAGCCTTAAAGAAAGATGGAGACTTTACCTCTTTCATGTTTACATGGATGGAGCTAGAACATATTCTTCTTAGTAAAGTATCTCAAGAATGGAAGAAAAAGTATCCAATGTACTCAGCCCTACTATGAAACTAATTTTTGGCTTTCATATGAAAGCTATAACCCAGGTATAACCTAAGAATATGGGGAATGGGGAGAGGGACGGGAGGGAGGGGGGAAGATGGGCAGAGGGAGGGTGTTAGGTGGGATTACACCTGCGGTGCATCTTACAAGGATACATGTGAAACTTAGTAAATGCAGAATATAATTGTCTTAACACAATAACTAAGAAAATGCCAGGAAGGCTATGTTAACCAGTCTAATGAAAATGTGTCAAACTGTTTATAAAACCAATGTATGGTGCCCCATGATCTCATTAATGTACACAGCTATGATTTAATGTTAATAAAAAAAAAAGACCACCCTGAAAAAAAAAAAAAGAAAAGAAAAATAGTTTTGATGGTTTCTTGTAAAACAAAACATATTCTTACCAGGAGATTCAGCAATTGTGCTCCTTGTTATTTACCTAAATGAATTGAAAAATAAGGTCCACAGAAAAATCTGCACACAGGTGTCTATAACAGCTTGATTTATAATTGCCCAAACTTTGGAGAACTGAAATGTCCTTCAGTAGATAAAAGGATAAAATGTGGTACATCCAGATGATGGAATACTATACAATGTTAAAAAGGAATGACCTGGGGGCGGCGCCTGTGGCTCAGTCGGTAAGGCGCCGGCCCCATATACCGAGGGTGGTGGGTTCAAACCCGGCCCCGGCCAAACCGCAACCAAAAAATAGCCGGGCGTTGTGGCGGGCGCCTGTAGTCCCAGCTACTCGGGAGGCTGAGGCAAGAGAATCACATAAGCCCAAGAGTTGGAGGTTGCTGTGAGCTGTGTGAGGCCACGGCACTCTACCGAGGGCCATAAAGTGAGACTCTGTCTCTACAAAAAAAAAAAAAAAAAAAAAGGAATGACCTATCAAATTATGAAAAGGCAGGTAGGAAACTTAAATGCATGTTGCCAATTGACAGGGAAAAATCTGAAAAGCCTATACTGTATGATTCCAACTATAGGCAGTCCCCACCTTACAAGTATTCAACTTATGTACAACTCACAGTTACAGTGGAAGCTATTACAGGTAATAGGTACCTGTTCCAACTTACATACAAATTCAGTTTTAAGAACAAACCTATAGACCCTATCTTGGTACTAGCCCAGGGACTGCCTGTATGACATTCTGGAAAAGGCAAAAACTATGGAGACAGCAAAAAGGTAAGTGGTTGCCAAGGGTTGGGGAGAGGGGAGAATGAATGAGTGGAGCAGAGAGGTGTTTTAGGGCAATAAAACGGATCTTTGTGATACCACAATGGTGGATACATTTCATGATACATTGTCGAAACCCATGGAAGTATACCACGGACAAGTCCTAAGGTAAAGTGCGTAAACTACGAGCTTTGTGTGATAATGATGTGACGATGTAGGATCATCCATTGAAACACACGTAACAGTTTGATGCAGGATGTTGATAGTAAGGCAGGTTGTGCTTGTGTCAGGACAGGAGGTATTTAGGAATTCTCTGACTTTTTCCTCATTTTTTTCTGTAAGCCTAAAAAACAAGATCTACTTTAAAGGATTCCACAGCGAGTGCTCCTCAAGTAATGGTATTTCAAAGTCCTTTTGTTATAGTGTTGATAAGAAAAAAATTGCTTTCCAGACAGCACCATGATCTGTGTGGAGTCAGCACACTTTACCCATGAGTTTTCTCCAAGTTGGCTGGTTTCTTCCCACATATCAAAGATATACCCATTGGGTGAATTGGCAAATCTACGTGGTCCCAGCATGAGTCACCCGTGCAATGGGATCGCCTCCTGTCCAGGTCTGGTTCCTGCCTTGCACCCTGAGCTACAGGGACAAGCTCTGGCCACCTCACCCTGAATGGAGTAAGCAGGTTGGAAAATGAATGAATACAAATTATTGCAAAATAAAAATCCATCGATAGACAATAATCATACAAATGCACAATAAAACTATGCAGTAAAAAGCATTCCATGCACAGCTACTTTTGTGATTGGTTTTGAACTTCGTAGAGGAACGAGATGCTCTTGACACTTTTACTTTGCAAACATTTGTTCCTTGATCTGACCCACCACTGCTACGGCCACCATCTCTCATTCATTCTCCAAATAGTGGATAAATAACGATCTTACTTACTTTGATTAATCTTTCTTAAATGTATGTATAGCTCACATTTCTTTCAAAGATTGATACAAGAAGTCTTGGTGATGTTTTTCAGACCAGAAAAATGCCGTCTGAACTTCACTCTTGTTTACATACATTAGCCTAAGGCCAAATTGATTTCATTATACATCGTTCCACTTAATCATAGTTTCCAAGAATCAGTGGAAGACGTTAGTGAGGATTTACTGTATTAATTGTTCTAGGAAAAAATAAGTTTTCTAACTATCTTATTACTATTACTTTTTTTTTAGTTTTACCTCTGAGATCAGGTATCTTAAATTTACTTAAATCTTTAGGAGGTGGATTTCATGAATCACAGTGTCAGAAATTTATTTTTAACTGAAATTTCTTTCCCGTTCTACTGATCCAATGTCATAATTGAAGAACATCAGTCATGAGTTTCAGTGTCTCTTCTGTCTGTGTACACAGAAAGATTAATGAAAATAGGCCAATGTATGATCATAGCAAACAAATTTTTTATTTTGAATAATATATGTGAAATATAGAAAATAATAGCTTTGAGAAAATTTCTTTGGTGTATTTCCAATGGAAATGTGTGAGAGGAATTTTCCAAACTAGAATTAGTCTTTTTCAAACATATGGAGAAAGAAAAATAAAAGTCTTAAACTATGCCTGAAACTTGATAAATCTGCCTTTCTATGGTGAGCTTCCAAAATGTCTGCCTCCAATGATTTCTGTGATTTAAAAGCCCAAAAGATGCGGGAAGATTTCCAGACCAAAGATAGTTGACCAGGAAAATGAACATGAAATAGATTTCTGAGACTTTTCCATCCATGAGGTTGAATTAAAGTTTTTTATATCATAGTTAAGTAATTTGTAATATTGCTGTGAATAAATCAGGTGACTTTTTGAAGATCTGAATGTTGTCTCTGGCCATTCCTTCCTTTAGAAACAAAATTATGTTCAAAGTAGTTAAAAGCTCCATGGTCACCTCAATTTCCTCCTTCAGTATTCACCAAACCCAAGCTTTTGCTTCAGAGTAGGACACCAAAGTGAATGATAATTTTTTCTTCTGAAACAAAGCTCACTTCGCTTTGTCTAGGATGGCATAAGGATCTATATAAGAAGGCAGTTTGCCTGGAACTCTCTAGTCATAAACTGAAAATATGGCATTAATTATTCACATTTCTATTTCTAACAAACAAGGTCGAATCTATTATGCTACAAAATTCTATTCAAATGTTTTTATGTAATTAAGTGTGAAATGCATTATAGAGTACCCACTGATTGGACAGCATTTATAGTTGGTTATATAAAGTTGTATTGGAATTTGTAAATGAATATTACATCTAAACCTAAAGGAAAATCTGAAATAACTATTTTATTTTTGCTCTTTATATAAAATTCATGACACAGTCACTATTTCTCTTTTTTGTTATGTTTTGTTTTATTTTTTGAGACAGAGTCTCACCTTCTTACCCTCCCCTCCAGGTAGAGTGCTGTGGCATCATCGCTCACAGTAACCTCAAACTCTTGGGTTCCAGCAATTCTCTTGCCTCAGCCTCCGAAGTAGCTGGGCCTATAGGCACCTGCCACGACGCCCAGCCATTTTTTATAAACAGAGTCTTGCTCTTGCTCAGGCTGGTCTGAACTTGTGAGCTCAAACAATCTACCTGCCTTGGCGTGCCAGAATGCTAGGATTATAAGCCTGAGCCACTGCGCCCGGCCACACAGTCACTATTTCATTCTTTTCGTATGAATCATAAATCATAGAAAGAATGCTGACTCCAGAACCAGGCAGATCTGGATTCTAATCTCAGCTCTGACCCTCATCCAAGCCTGAGTAAGTTGCATCGTTTGACCCTCAAGTTCTTGTAAGACATTAGGATTTCATTCCCTAAATTCTTCAAACACAGAAAAATGTTTCCAGAGATAGAAAATTGCTGAGCCTTTTTCTAGTTGATAGTGTCACTCTCCCCTTAGTGATTTTTCTGTCTAGCTGTTCTATTTATTACTGAAAAGAAATATTAAAGTCATTAAGAATAATTTAGGGGGGCTGTCTTCTGGATGCCGTGATTTCTAATTATAAAATCTAGAATCTTTTGAGTCATCGTAATGTGTCACTTTTCTCTTGAATCACTTTCAAGAAATTTTCATCTTTGTTTTTTAGCAATTTGACTCTCAGGCATCCAAGCTTAGGTTTTATTGAGTTTATCCTAATTGGCCTTTAGGATATAGGATATCCTGTATCCTAAAGGTTATAAGATAAACTTTAACCTATAAGCTCAATTCTTTAACCTACAAATTTATGTATTTTACCAAATTAGGGAATTTTTAGCCATTGTTCCTCCCAATAATTTTATCTCACTAATCTCTCTGCTGTGATTCCGTTGACATTAATTCAAGACATTCTTCTTTTTTTTTTTTTTTTGTGGTTTTTGGCCAGGGCTGGGTTTGAACCTGCCACCTCCGGCATATGGGACCGGCGCCCTACTCCTTGAGCCACAGGTGCCACCCAAGACATTCTTAAACATTCATTTGTTTGGGTATTTTTTTCTCTCCATTCTTCAGATTGGACAGTCACTTATTAATGGATCTTCCATTAATTCTTTTTTCTTTGATTTCTGTTCTACTATTAAATCTATCCAGTGAATTTTATTTTTAAGTTTCAAAGACTGTTTTTCTTGGTTCTAAAATTTCCATGTGGTTCTATTCATAATTTCTCTTGATTTGCTGAAATCTTCTATCTTTTTGTTCAGTTCCCTTGTCTTTGCCTTTGTCTCACAGAACATATTATTCACTTTAAAGTCATCAGCTGATAAGTCAATACCTGGGCTGCCTCAGGGTTGCAATATGTTAATTGCGTCTTGAGAGTTAGTCATGTTCTCCGGTTCTTGCTTTGTAAATTTGGATTGTATCCTGCACATTTTGGATGCCATCTTCTGAGACTCTGGATCCTTGAAAATCCTCTGTAGAACTCACATGTTTCTATTTTAGCAGGCAATCAAATGAGTTCAGTTCACATCACAGGTTTTGTCATGGCTTTTGTGATAATACTCACAATGTCAGTTTTCAAAACCTTTCCTGCACACCACTATGTCTCAGTAGGTGGTAGTCTGGAATTTTTGTTATGGTTCATGTGTCATTGGCTTGCTCTCTGGCCTTGTGTTTGTCTCATGCACGTTCAGCCTGGGACTTACACCCAGAACTAGGACATTCCCTTTTCCAGCTCTCTTGTCACCAAGATTATAAACCCACAGTCCTGGATCTCAGGAGCCTCTTTCCCCAAACCTCTGAATGGAAAGATGAAGCTTCACGCAGAATTCTAGCTGCTCATGCTGCCAAGATACAGTTCAGTGTGACTACGGCAAAGTAGCAACAAAAATGAGAGAGAAAAATTGACAGGGGTTCCTCCCACATGCTCTTCGGACCACAGGAAACTCTTTTCCTCATTTTTCTGGCCAAAATCCTGGGGGTTTTCTCAGAGTTTAGACAACTTCGCTACTGTCGTGCAGTTCTATAACTAGGGCTACCTTCATGTGGGCCATGAAAGAAATAAGGGGAAATTAAAAAAAAAGAAAGAAAGATGAAAAAACAAAAGTAATATAGAAAAAATCGCAGTATCTTCACGCTCTTTGCTTCATGGCCCTTTTCCTGATCCTTCTTCCAGAAAAATAGGGTCTTACCGAATTTTTGCTGTCATTGTCCCTGGCATAATTCTGCAACTGGGACCACCACCATCAGGTCAAAAAGCCTGTTGAGGAAATAGGAAACAAACCACTCCCACACTGTCTGTTTCTTCAAGTTTTGATTCCCCTTCTTGCTTCGCTTGTCCTTACATTCCTTTTAGAGTTCTCAGTTGTTCTTTATTTTGTTCCAAGTTTTTAGCTCTAACCAGGAGCTACAATAGGTTGTAGTAGACTGATGCATCTTAGCCCAGGATTCTCATCATATTTGAGTGAGTTCCCCATGCCTCAGTTTCCACATAGCAACATAATGAAGGCCAGATGTTTGTCTGTACATAGAATGGGTTGTACCACAAGAGTAGCTTAAATTTTAGGAAACTCTAATTTTTTATAGACTCATTGTAGAGTTGCAGAGAGAGAGAGAAAGACATTACTTATTACCCTGAAATGTAAGCAGTCATTTCTGGAAAATGAAAGGAAATTTTACTATCCTGGAATGTTTCCAGGGGTCTCTACCTTTAGAGAGAAACAATCTCTAAACCATCTCTAACATCCAAGGCATGTTTGCTGTTCCTTCACATCATGAAGGAATGTGAAAAATGCACGGAGAATTGTCTTCCAGTGTAAAGGAAGGAAGGTAGGATGGCAGGAGGGAGGGAGAAAAAGGAAAGAAGGAACGAATGATTTGGAATATGGCCAGGTCCAGGAGGAATCGGGCATTTAGCAGAATCATGGCCAAAATAAGGTCCCAAAACAATTCCAGTGAGAATACTGAGGATGCTATCAAAAAACCTTAGTTTATATTATATATCATTGGTTCTGGACACTAGTGTTGAAAGTCTGAAAGTGAACAAAAAACCTAGAATGACTGTTCCTTTTTGATAGTAATACTTGACATTACCGTCAACTCTGCCACCATCTGTCCCAGAATGGATTCTCTGCTAGCTCTAAATCATTGCATCAAAAATTCTAGATTCAAAGTGTGAGGTGACTGCAACTGAAAAGAGAAACAGAGGTTATGAATTCTTCCCATCTTCAAAAGAGACTAAGACGGTGAATATCTGTCATTTTCAGGTTCCAGGAATAGAGGAGGATTCAGCATTATGCCAAGATACAAAGTTCACAAGTTGGGAACTTCTCAGACATGAGAAAGTTATTTACAAAGGGCTCAACATCCATTCAAAGGTATATTCACTCCATTTGTTCAAACATAGGTTAAAACCAAAATATTACAACCAATATAGCCACACTTAAGACTAAAATTATTTCTTTTGACAGACTGAGGACAGGGAGAGAAAACGTTTATAGACGTAATCAAAATAAGTTTGAAGTTAAGAAGCAAATTACAAGTTAAAATTTACTTGTTATCTCTTGATCTTATATACTTTCATGTATTGATATTTAATTATAAAAAATATATTAGTGAAATTACTTTTTACTGGAAATAGCCCTCTCCAGAAAATTTGGGTACATTGCTAATTTTTGATGCCTTAGGCCAGAATTAAAAATAAATGAAAATACAGAAATATGACATGCTTCTTGAGATAGTTTATTTTTGAGATTATCAATTATCCTAAAAAATGTATAATACATACGTATCTATTTATATCTACATACAAAACACACAGAATGAATTATACCCTTTCCTATGCAGGTGAATAAAGCCAAGGACCGTGGCTCATGCCTGTAATACTCTAGAAAGCTGCATCTGGGGTATTACTGGAACTCAGGACTTAGAGACCAGCCTGAGCAAGAGTGAGACCCCATCTCTACAGAAAACAGAAAAAAATGGCTGGCCATTTTGGCAGGCACCTGGACAACCAGCTACTCGGGAGGCTGAGGCAGGAGGATTGCATGAGCCCAGGAGTTTGAAGTTGCTGTGAGCTAAGCTGAGGCCATGGCACTCTACCCTGGGGCAACAGAGTGAGACTTTGTTTCAAAAACACAGGGTAGGGAGTGATGCTGTACAGATTATGTTGAGTTACCATTTTGATAAAAGTGATAATGGATTACAATATTTACTTTACAAAACAAGTGATGAAAGAATTCCTTTCTTCCTTCGCATTCACATACTACCCATCCGTTTATTACCTGACCTCAGCCCCGACCAGCCTTACCCGCCTCCCAACCAGCATCATTATCATGGTGTTTACGTCACTCTGCTTAAAAAGGGAATCTTCCATTTATCTTCAAGCCCTACTCCTTCTGTGACACTTACAGGCTTCATTTTGCTGTTACTCAAATATTTTGATAATTGACAACTGCTATAATTCAATGACTGCATTTGTAGGTGTTCCTTTGTACGTGGCTTGCTGCCTGATGATAAAATGGCTAATTTTAATAAGCAATTATTACACTGTCAGAAACCATGCGAAGTCTAAAGGCGTAAATGATCCTTTTTAGACTTCATAACAACACAAAGAGGCATATGTGAATATAGAATCCATTTTATAGATGAGAATACAGGTGCTGAGAAAATAGCCTAAATGTACTGGTCAAGGGCAGAGATTACACTAGAATCCAAAATTGGCCTGTCCCTGGAGACAGTCTAACTGTTCTATACCATTTCCCTAAGTCCTTGGTATGATGCTTATGCAGTTAAGACAACATTTGAGATTATTTCTAAAGTAGAATCATCTTTGGATTCAGCTAATTAGTAGCAATATTATTCTTCCCATCTGTCAGTTTTTCTGTTGATCTCTTAGACTCTTTGCCAAAATTTCAAAGTGATTTTTGAGTTCCCCTAGACAAACTTTGAGATCAGAAACTGTTTAACCCTGAATGGAGAGTTGCAAGAAAAAATATAAATACATAAACTGGAAAAATGGAGCTTTAAAGTACTTTAGGGCTCATAACATCACAATAGCTACTTTTTAAATAAGCTAATCATTTTGGTTTTATATGAAGATTACAGGCTGAAACTGTGTTTCTGCCTTAGTTTAAATTGATTATATTAACATAAATACACAGAGTAAAAGGAAGTAACTAATTTGAATTTTATAAACATAATTAGCATTAATAGAATGTATGCATGATATAGTTGCATTAATTCTCTTCCCTTGATAGATTTAAGTCATTCTAGAATTATATTCCTTTCTAATTAGGTTGTTCTAACAAGAATAACTCAGTTGATGTACATTTAGAGTTCAACAGAATAGGACTGCTGGAATTTTAACGACACAATGAGGGAATTTTTTGGCTTTTTGTACATCAAGTTTTCAAAGATGTCTTTTAAATTATTTGTACAATACTTGTTTGTGCCTACTTAGACGCTTCATTCTGAATAAAGTGAATTTTCTTTTTTTTAACACACCGAAGTACTGCTTGTACTCAAGGGATAACTAAGTAATTATGTGATTTTTCAAATAGGTTCTATGCTTTTATGTAACAAAAGAATCCATGTAAAGAATTTTAAAACTCAGGAATATCTAATTCAATGTGAACACTCAGTAGTGTAGAATGGGGAGAAAATCTACAAGAAGGCCTAAGAAATACATTTAATCATCCAATCTGTATGTCTTATTTCTAATGTATTGTATTTGTGTTTTACCCTTTTTGTGTAGTTCAGAAGTTAAAAGGGTATGCTGACTTTGACACAATATGAGCTTTTTTATTTACTAATATAATTTCTTTTCCCTAAGGGACATAGTATCTATATCAACAAAGTTATTATAGTAAATCCTCAAATATTAAGGTTCCAGAAAGGGCTCACTAATATTTTAAAAATGTTATTTAGAAAGCAGTTTATTCTACACATACATTATGCTCAAGAATTGGAATTTTCCTGCACTAGACTGGAAGCAGAATGAAGAAAAAAGGAAAAAATTATAATCTTCCAATTCCATGGACCTACAGGTAATTCTACCTCCTTCTACTTGTCTATGAGTTTATACAATCTCCCTTCATTTTTTTTTTTCTTTTTGAGACTGAGTCTCACTATGTCGCCCTCAGTAGAGTGCTGTGCCGTCACAGCTCACAGCAGCCTCAAATTCTTGGGCTTAAGCGATTCTCTTCCCTCAGCCTCTTAAGTAGCTGGGACTACAGGCACCCGCCACAATGCCCAGCTATTTTTTTTGTTGTTGCAGTTGTCATTGTTGTTTAGCAAACCTGGGATAAACCCACCAGCCTCGGTGTATGTGGCTGGTGCCATAACCACTGTGCTACAGGCACCGAGCCACCTTCCTTCTTTTTAAACATTTTTTTCTAAGATGGGAACTCACAAAACGGCCTACAACCTAATATCAAATTTTTATTGTAGAGATAGCTTAATTCTACAAATAATTACTTGCAGTCAACTTACTAGCAAAACTGATCTCACTTTTCATATTTGACAGCTTATAAATAATAAATATAGTGAGAGATATATTTGTATATACACATATGGTGTTTTCATATAAATTGTCAAAGAATTTTTAGATGAGATGATACCAGCTAAATTATCTGCTTGTTTGCCTTCCTGCTTTTTTTCTTTTTTCCTTTTTCTTACTTATTTTCCAAATAGGCTCCATAATGCTACCCAAATCAGTAAAACTTTCAGAGAAATTTTTATGAAAAGATGTCATACTTGACTTTCTGCTAGGGCTACCACAACACAATACCACAGAGGAAGGGGATTAAAAGACAGAAATTTACGTTCTTACGTGGTGGAAGTCCTAGAGCAAGGTGCCAGCAGGGCTGGCTTCCCCTGAGGTTTTTGCTGTGTCATGTATGGGGCGCAGGTGGGGTAGATAGAACATCATTCTAAAGGGTCCTAGGATTTTCAGAATGGTCCGTGAGTATTGGCCTTAGCTTCCAAGTCCTCAGCTGCATTAGTTTATAACAAGAGAATCAGCCTGTCCCTCGAAGCTTGGAATTCAGGGGTTGACTTCTCTCTAATGACAAAGGTTGTACATGGCTTCTTGTGCCAATAGAAGCTTGTATGATCTGCATTGAAAATCTGTTGTTTACTGTGGCCATCCCCATCCATGACCTTGGCTAGGTCTTCTGGGTCACTTGCTGCAGCTCTCCATCAGCACTTGCTGCTTTAGCTTGCGCTTACGTTAAGGAGACGGGTTCTTTCCTCAAATCTCATTAACCAATGTCCGCTAGCTTCCGGCTTTTCTTCTGCGGCTTTCTCATCCCTTTCTGCCTTTGTAGAATTACAGAAGACCTGACTTGCTCTGGATTGGGCTTTGGCTTAGGCAATGCTGTGGCTGGTTTGATCTTCAGTTCAGACCACTGAAACTTCATCCTTATCAGCATGCCATGAAGGCTACGTTGAACAGTGTGATGAGAATATTTCAGATTGTATATGAAACCCGCACATTGTACCCCTTGATTGCACTAATGTACACAGCTATGATTTAACAATAAAAATAAATAAATTAATAATACAAATAAAAATAAAATAAAAAAATAAAGTGTTTTGCTTTCTTAACATTTGTGTGTTCACTGAAGTAGAATTGTTTTTTTTTTTATGTTCTTTTTTAAATAAGTACTATATTGAATACTATGGAGATAAAATAATACACAGGTAAACACTAAGAAAGATAATATTATTTACTAAACTCAGGTGATGGAAAAGAGGGCAGGAGGGTGGAGGGACAGGGAATACATTAATTTTGTTATTGTTGATAGTAAAAAAACTATTAGATACTGTCACACTGGGGGAGAGAAGAGAAGATGGATTATTCAATGAGTACCATCCAGTAGCCAAAAAACTGGATAAATACAGTTGACCCTTGAACAACATGAGTTTGAACTTCGAGGATCTACTCATGCACAAATTTTTCACAGTAAATACAAGGGTGCCAAAAAATGCATACACGTTTAAAAAAAAAACTGTAGTAAAATTGTAATATTCAATATAGGCCAATGTTTGTTGTTGAAGTTAGAACTGTTAATTTCTTTTTTTTTTAATTAGGTCATTTGTACATAGATCATGAATACATTTATGCCATTATGGGATTCAATGTGTTGATTATTTGTACAAATTGGAGTGCTTACATCCTACTCATCAACACAGCCTTCACCCCATTTATCCAATTACCGCGTTAAGAGATTTGTGTTGGTGGGTCGATAGAGGGTGAGTTAGTAGGGGGACCACGCCTATGGAGCAGATTGCAAGTACAAGTTGGATCTATCAGGTGTAGAACTGTTCATTTCCTTCAAGAATTTTCCCTTTGCATTCACGACTTGCTAATTGTTTGGGGTAAGAGACCTAGCCTTTGGCCTCTATTGGCTTTTGTCCTGCCTGTTTTGCTAAGCTTAATCATGTCTCTTTTGACTTTTGAGAGAGAGAGACATAGGATTGTAAGGTTAACAATTGGTCTAGTTTAGATATTTTTGTATCCTGGTAAATAGGGAGGCTGGGAGAGGAAGAGAAATGAGAAGTGGAGCAGTCAGAACACATTCAACGTTCATTAATTCAGTTTACCATCTTATCTGATCCACATTTCTGGCACCCCAAAACATTGGCAATAATAACATCCAAGATCACTGAACACAGATCACCGCAACAGGTATAATAATAATGGAAAAGATTGAAATATTGTCAGAATTATGAAAATGGGACACCAAGATAGAAAGTGAGGACATGCTGTTAAGAAAAAACAAAACTGTACCAATACACGTTCAACACAGATTGCCACAAATCTTCAGTCTGTAAGAAACATGGTATCTTGGAATTGCAATAAAGTGAAATGCAATAAAATGAAGTGTTATTTTAAATTACCCGTTCTGTGATATTCTATTATAGTGGCATAGAATGAACTAAGGCAGGCCGTCACATCCCTATATTAATTTCTGCCAAACAATCCACTTTCCCTTACTCCATTACCCCTCCCTGTGGAATTTTTAAAATTTATGATTCATTCCTTCCCCTTGATATTTGGTGTGGCCAATGAAATGCAATCAGAACTTTTAAAAACCAGCTTGTGGGTCAGGAGGTCTCTCTTCCTTGGATAGTGCTATAAAGGCTTCTTGGTGAGGCTGGGTCTTAGAGTAAGGACGACATACGGCCACTCCACAGTCTACCTTCAGTGGTTGTCTATATTGAACAAGAAATATATCTCTGTTAATATAAGCCACTGAGATTGGGGGAATCATTTGTTACTGCAGCATTCAGTTTATTCTAGTTATTATAGACATATCACTGATGTGCTATTAAATCTTTCGAGGTTCTTTATAGCCAAAGAATAAAATTTGAGTACCTGCTCTCATATTTTGTTTACACTAGCATTAAACATAGGAAATTAAATTATTAGCGATTAATGAAATGGGTATATGAAGCTTTATAAATTAGATGTTTCTTTTCATTAAATACATCTGGAAATCTTATGCATTCATTATCAGTCTCCAAGACATGTGAAGAAAGCAAGTTATAGCTCCTACTGGTAGTTTTATGATTAAAAATTATTATGACTAAGAAAGAAGTTGAATGTAGGCATAGCAAATCACTGTTCTTTTAATAATATGAGTGAACTACTGCAGAACATTCACGGCTATTTCTATACTTGCCCTTTCAATTTTATGATGTGTACTTAATCTAAATTGTGATATATGTGCTCTGTGAAATATTATGCATTTATTAAAGAATGTTTATAAAGAATTCATAATGACATAAAAAATGAATGCCATGGTGGAGGAAAGCATGGTTAAAAAAATATTATATATATTTACACACACACACACACACACACAGAATAATAGTAAACCTGTATGCACAGAAATTCCTATGAATGGGATAAATAGGAAAAATCTTGAAAGCATAGAGTAGTATTAATTACAGGTCTTTATAGGATTGAATGCCCAGCCTTTTTTCCACCTTTAAGTAATGATTTTTCATAAGTTGAAATAATACCCAAGGCAAAAGGATAGTAAATGATCTAAAATCACCAACATTCACAGATTAAAAATCATCTTTAACATTTGTGGAACATTATGCAAAATATTCCTCTATTCAGAGTTAATGAGAAAAGAAAAATAGAAGAAGAATGATTTGCGATGACAGTGCAAATAGTATTTGCGCTCTTTTTAAGTTAAATCCTATTAAATTGCATTCTTAATTATATTTTACAAAAGAAAAATAACTGAATTAAAAAGGGACATGTTCCTAATTTTCAGATAAATGTTTTTTAAACACTATGAGCTATTAGTTTTTTTTTTTTTTTGTAGAGACAGGGTCTCACTTTTATGGCCCTCGGTAGAGTGCTGTGGCCTCACATAGCTCACAGCAACCTCCAACTCCTGGGCTTAAGCGATTCTCTTGCCTCAGCCTCCCGAGTAGCTGGGACTACGGGCACCCGCCACAACGTCCGGCTATTTTTTGGTTGCAGTTTGGCCGGGGCCGGGTTTGAACCCGTCACCCTTGGTATATGGGGCTGGCGCCTTACCAACTGAGCCACAGGCGCCGCCCGAGCTATTAGTTTTTTTAAAATACCTCCGAGATTAAGAATAAAGGAAACAAGTGTGAGTTTTTAGCTGTGTGCTGATAGCTCCTCTGTATAAATGATGAGGCAAACTGATGTTGAGATGGGTTCTCCTTTTCTCTCCCACAATCCATATTACATACATGGAGTTAAGTCTGTTTTTAGTGAGATTTTTGGTACTTTCATGTGGTTATGCAGTCTAAAATTTTCAAATTGTTTTTCAAATTCTTCTCATGATTCACATTTTAACTCAAATCCCAACTCAGCCCTTCTCAACTCCCAGGAAGCCTGTATTATCACATTCATCTCTCCTTATCAGAAATGAATTAATACAGTGCTTAATTATTCTCTAGTTGCTTCATTTGTGCTCATTTAGATTTATAATCATTTTATCAAGCCACACAAGAAATGCTTTTTTTCCTTCACGTGTTTTTAGCACAACAAGGCCACACAGGGCGTCCTCCATAATCCCAAACAATTTGTTTTTGTGAGATGCACCCAAGTGTTCAGTAAAATATCTATGTATTCCTTCCTCATTGCTGTGTAGGGCATAGAAGAAAAATAAAATTAATCTTGAGTACTTTGCCCTTCACAAAAATAATTTGGCAATAGGCTCTATTATTCTAGGTATATACACACACAAATCAGCTGATTGATAAGGCAATCTGTGCTTTGTCCAGTAGTGCAGAGCCATAAAACTGACTGTGTAAGCTGAAACTATGCAAAGCAATCATAATAATAAGTGGGAAATAGCGTTATAGTTCAAAGACCTTTGAAATTTTGTCAAAAATTTTAAAACTCTTAGTATTCCTTATAAATACATGGAGAAATGAAAAAGTAGTAAAATTAGGATGTACATTTACATTCTGATCTAGAACATTAGAAAACAGAGAATTCAAAGTCTTTACTTCTTTGTAAAAAAAGTACCAGGGTTAATTTGAACGCCCTGGCCACCTTGTTGTTGTGTATGGCTTACGATGTGGAAGGCACATCTTGTCTGTGCCTTGGTGAATTCTCACACTCCCTCCTACATTTAGACCTGCTCGTTTATTTATCATTTGCGTTTTCAGGTCAGGAAATATTTCTAAGAGTCCTTGAGAGTGAAGCCGTTTGCCAATTTCACTTTCTGGAACTTCACTTCCAGCTTTATGCTCTTTTGTCATAACCCTATTTCTGAGTTGAGTCTATGCGATTCTGCCTCACCAGGTTCCTCAGGGCACTTCCGGGCAGCAGGAACATTCCCAAATTTCACTTCCAATTTTATCATTTTTTTTTCACTGCTGTATTTTCATCTCTATTGGACAATTTCATTCTGGTTGCCTATTTTTGTAGAATAAAACATAGGTTTATTAGTGGGAGACAGGAAGGCAACCCAGCTTCACTCTTTGCTGTCTGTGAGCGAACTGAGCAATGGCTACGCGGTGATAATTAACGCAGACCCAGAAAGAAGTGATGTGATTGGTCACTGACCATGACGTATATCTACTATGTATAAAGTGATTGGTGGACTGAAGACTTTGCGCTATGTTTGTACTTACTGCGATCATTCATAGTTAATATCAGTGTATAGTGATAACTAAAACTTGAGCCGTGCTGCTGGGGGACTGGTGTTATTTAATTAAAATCGTGTTGAATGGCAGCGGGGCACAGTGGCTCACGCCTGTTATCCCAGCCCTCTGGGGTGCCGAAGCAGGCGGATCACCTGAGCTCCCAGGTTCAAGACCAGCCTTAGCCAGAGCAAAACCCATCTCTAAAAATAGCTGGGCATTGTGGCAGGTGCCTATACTCCCAGCTGCTCAGGGAGTTGAAGCAAGAGAATCGCTTGAGCCCAAGAGTCTGAGGTTGCTGCGAGCTGTGATGCTGCAGCACTCTACCCAGGGAGACAAAGTGAGACTCTGTCCCAAAAATTAATTAATTAATTAAATAAAAGAACAAAAATGTGTGACTGTCTGAGCTATCTAAACCAAAGATTGTACTTGGTTTTCTGTTTTTTTTAGTCTGATCATTCTATAATTCCCAAGAATAATCTTTTTCTCCTACAATTTTCTAAGATAAATGTGGCATTTTTCTTTAACTTACTTTCAGGAATTTATCCTGTATTTCTTCCTAATTGAAGGTAATAGCACTGTAAGTATGTCCTTAATTCTTTAAATATGACTAGATCATCAGTAATAGCAGTATGTCTTGGTACTCTATTTTTTCCAATAACTTAAATCTTTCATCTTTTGAATATAATTAGAAAATGATTCAGCCAGTCATCTGACATGTAATCTTATTTGAAGGAGCAGAAACATACATATATATAGAAAAGCTTTAGTTTTAATACCACCGTATGTTATTAATTTTCCCTTCTTTTCTGACAAACCAATCAAATATTATCTGTTCTTTTTTCATTGCTTACTATATTTGGAGAATATTTGTCTGTTTGTTTAGTTGTATTGCTATGATTTTGTTGTTGTTGTTGTTTTTGTTTTTTGAGACAGTCTCAAGCTGTCGCCCTGGATAGATTGACATGGAGTCAAGGCTCACAGCAACCTCCAACTCATGGGCTCAAGTGATCCTCTTGCCTCAGTTTTTTTGTTTTTGTTTGTTTTTGTTTTTCCTATTTTTAGTAGAGATTGGGTCTTGCTCAAAGCCCAAGCAATCCACCTGCCTCGGCCTCCCAGAGTGCTAGGTTTGCAGGCATGAGCCACTGTACCCTGCCTATATTGCTATGTTTTAATGCTTTGAGTGTTCGTATCTTTTTTCCTTTAATGATCTGATTTAATTTCCACTACTTTGATTTTTCCCAGTTAATCTAAAAATATTGACTTGTTTTTCAAAGCTTCTGAGTATCATCAGAAGCAAATAATTCACCTTATTATTTATTTCCTTCTTTTGATATGATAGTGAGTGTCCATATTAAAGTTTGAAAACCTGATTATTTTTAATCTCAATTAATTTCTTTTCTGGTATCTATTTTGGTAATTAAAGTCACTGACACTCTCCAGAGTCTCTCTCAAAAGTTCTTTGATGACTCGATCAAAGAATAATTAATTTATTGCCTTATTTTATGTAAAGGTCTACTTTCTCTTCTTAAGTTTATGTCTGTTTACTAAGATACTAAACACTTTAAGAAAATATTAATACACAAGAAAACACCGCTTTCTTTTTAGCTTCTCAATCTTTCTTTAGCTGAGCACTTAAAGTGTTACGTGTTGTGTCACCTAAGCTCTTTCTTCAATATTAGCACAGCTTTCTTTATAGACTAAACTTAAAGCATCCATTTCCCTAAGTAAATTTTATATCCCCACATTTGCTATGAAACATCCAAGTTATCCTATTGTCAAAATTCTATCCCCTATGTTAGATGCTTCTAAGAATCAGTGAATTTCGACACTATGGCCTTAAAATTTCACAGAAAACTACACTAATTTATTACCTAGTCTTTGTTTATCATTTTCATTATTAGAACAATCAATGGGCTCACAAAGACATTTTCCTACTGAGAAGAACAGCAGGAGCCTGGAGTTGTTGAAAACACTCCTCTGGAATTCAGATGACTTAAATTCTACTCTTAACTCTAAGTAGTGTGGCTTCTGGAAAATAAATAAATTTTTCTGAGCATCATTTTCCATATTCTGACATGATAAGCATTTGGGAAGGGGAGGAAAATTTAAAGTAGAAAATTTCTGTGTTTCTTCGAGTTTGCATTACTTCTTGATTGAAGTTTCCTTTTCCCGAGTCACCTAACATTATTCTTCATGATCCACATTAAATATATGCACTTAATCTCTCAACTGTTTTTGTTGCTATGCTAGTGAAGTGGACTAAATATTTCTGTCCCTCTCAAATTCATATGGTGAACCCCTAATGCCCAAGGTGATGGTATTGGAGATGGGGCCTTTAGCAGGTAATTAGTTTTAGATGAAGTCTTGAGAGTAAAGCCCCCATGATGAGATCAGTGTCCTTAAGAGAAGAGAGAGAAAAAAAGCGTGCACATGTATGAGGGCTCTCTCCCTTTCTCTCCCCCTGCTCCCTCTGTGTGAGTGTGTGTGTGCCGCTTTCTCCCCTTTCTGAGGATGCAGCAAGCAGGCTGCCTTCTGTAAGCCAGGAAAAGAGTCCTCACCATACACCAAATCTTCAATGCCTTGATCTCATACTCCTCAACCTCCAGAACTATGACAAATGATAAATGAATATTTGTTTAGCCACTCAGTCTGTGCTCTCTTGTTATAGCAGCTCACATGGACTAAAATAGTCAGCCACTTCTTCTCAACTGGGAATATGAGTAAGTATGTTGACTTTGAGACCCCCAATAATCTGAATGACTGTTTTTAAAAGCTCCTACCTATTCAAAATTTAGTATATCACAGTTTTTTGTATTCCCGACCAAGTCATATATGTAAGATAGTAAAAATTAATTCTGATATGACTGGAATATTGTATATTGCAAAGTTTAGTGATTCTATTGGTGCTATAATAGTAAAAAAAAAAGTCTTCTTTTGTGTTGTTTTACAAGGATATATTGTATTAGTGAGGTTTTATGAGGACATTGTATCAATGAGGTTTTAATCAGAAAGAAAAATATTTAAAACAAAAGGAATTTATTAGAGTTTTTTGTTTTTGTTTATTTGCATATTTTTTTTCCCATAGATAATGGAAGGGTTAGAAAGACACACAGGTAATGGTAAGTAATCCTAAACATCAGGACCAATATGAAGCTACCACCACCTTTAGGCAAGAATGACAGAGAAGAGGTACTATTACCAGAAGGCAGCAGACAGAGTGTCGGTCCAAGTGATGCTGAAGTTGTGGCAGGACTGTCCTTTGGGAACTGGAGCTTCAGAAAAGCGATATCCCCTAAAAGAGAACCATTCAAGATGGAGGGGGAGAAACACTCCAGCTTTCTCCTCTCCTATTTCCCCCCTCACCACTATCTTCACCCCCACCACTACCACCCTGCAGTTTTCCAACAGTGCCTCCTACTAGCTGCTGTTAGCTGGAGGTCTGCTGACACTGAAGCAGGGGAAAGAAGTCTTTGAAAGTCAGCCCTGCTGGGGAATAGTAAGGAGAGTTGCTGAAGGCTCCCAGGCTGAGCCCTGGCACAAATGTAGATAGGTGTGCTGGTTTCTTCCTACTATAAACCAGCGTATGTTTGGCTTCAGAGGGGTGCCGATTTGTTCTGTGCATGATAAATCATTCTCTTCTGCAATTAAGGTTGCACTCATCAAAAACAATATACTGTTTTTTATTATTTAGCAAAATGAAAGAAAGACACCCAAACAATCTTCTGCAGAAGATATTTTCCTCATAATTTTATTATGGACAGAAGATAAGAAATAAATGTCAATCATAAGATCAGTGAAGCATCTCTGATATGGTAGATGAGAGTGAGTGTTAACTGCCCATTAATATTTGAATTTGTTATTTGAATTAATATTTGAATATTTACCAGTGGTGGTAGCTTCATATTGGTCCTGATATTTAGGATTATTTACAATTACCTGTCTGTCTTTCTAACCCTTCCGTTGTCTATGGGAAAAAATAAGCAAGTAAACAAACACAAATGAATTTGTTTCCATTTTAGAGATTAAATCTTCTAATTTTAAGAGTTTCTCCAAGACTGAAGATTTGTGGTATTAAGAGCCCTGTTTCCAGAAGTGTTCACACAAAACTGACAGGGTAGGAGATTTGACATGGTGACCTCTCAGATGGCTTCTGGCACAAATTATATATATTTTTAAATATATCACTTAACAATATCTATTCAGGGTTTCATCCTTGCATTGACAAAATATGCAAAAATGCAAAAATAAGGGACTTGATTATCAAATAATCCTGTCTTCACCAAGACCTATAATAACATTGTAAAAAAGATAAAACTGATAATAGTGACTGCCATTTGTTAAACAGCTACTGTGTTCCATGCACAATGCTAAATAATTTAATCTTTAATCCTCACAAAATGGTACATTGTAGATATTATTAAAAGAATAAGACTTAGATATCCAAAGTAAGTCACACAGTGAATGAAAGAGCTAAAGATTCTACCATAATGTGATGCCAGATTCTGTATTATTTGTCCCACTTTTAGACATCAACGTTGTAAAATGAATCACCAGATATATATGGGATGCTTGATAGGGGAATAACACTAGGAGGGTGCAATAAAATTTACAAATAGGCCAGGCTCACGCCTGTAATCCCCGCACTTTGGGAGACCAAGGCAGTGGATTGCTTGAACTCAGAAGTTCGAGACCAGCCCCAGCAGGAGCAAGACCCCATCTCTAAAAATAGCCAGGTGTTGTGTGTGTGGGGGTCCTTATAGTCCCATCTACTTGGGAGGCTGATGCAAGAGGATTGCTTGAGCCCAGAGAGTTTGAGGTTGCTGGGCACTATGATGATGAGTGAGACTCTGTCTCAAAAAAATAAAAAATAAAATTTACAAATAAACATCAAATGTAATTCCTGCCCTCAAATAATAAGCCATCTAGCTAGAAAAAGAGGAAACTATTTATTGAAAAGCAATTTAACGATCAAGTTCAACAACTGAGCACAAAAATAACTTACAATAATTTTATATCTAGAGCAGCAGTCCCAGGAACCAGTTTTGGCACCAGGAACCAGTTTCATAGAAGACAATTTTTCTATAGACACCAGAAGTTGGGGGAATCTGAGAGGAAGCAGAGCTCAGTTGGTAATGTGAGTGACAGGGAGCGGCTCTAAATGCAGATGAAGCTTTGCTGCCTCACCTCTCACATCCTACTGTGCAGCCTGGTTACCAACAGGCCATTTCAGTAACTGGTTCAGTACTGGTTCACAGCCTGGGACTTAGGGACTGCAGACTTAGGATCTAAACTATAGAACTTGACTTCTAAATCTATTAGTCAATTATAACCTTTACTTTCGATGGGGTTTAGAAAGTAGAACGTCAGAGTGTCTAACTATCACCCTTCTTTATAGCCGAAGCACTATGTTTGTGGTTTTGACTAAAAGGGACAATAAATATGCTATAATCTCTTTGATGATTTGTTCTCATAAAATTTGCCCTTTGATTTACAAGGCCAGATGCTATTTGCACAACATACTATTATTTGTACTTCCTTTTCTTAAACTCATAGCATGCTTGAAATCTGTTCTGGAATAACCCCACCGTCCCAGCCTGCTGCTCCACCAGCTGCTCTGCTTTCTCCTGCCCCTTTATCCTCATGGTCTTTACTAAGTTTTGCTGTTCCAAGTGGTCTTTGGGATGTCATATATAATCAACAAAGTTTGGTCTGAATTCCTGAATTCCTTTATAATACGTGGACGTCACTAACAAAGAAAACTGCTTTCAGATACCGTTTATAATTTACACTGTAAAATCTAACTGGATTTAGTGTAACATCACTAGATGTTTTACTCTATATAGCATTACTAAAGGGAATACCATGCTCTTGTAATTACATAGATATTTAGTTCTGTCTTGTTATTGCATATTACGAGTGACTGATGAAAGAATCATTAGATGTGAGCTGACAAAGTAAGAGATGTTCCTTCAAAATAATTTAGATTTGTAGTAGTAATTTATTTTAGATATTTTCTCATAACATTGTGCAAAGAATGAATTTGAGGGAGGAAAATCAATGTAACAGGACGGCAAAATATTGTTCATCATTACAAACCAGGAAAAATAAAATATATTTCTTTGGAAGCTGCAATCTTTTTAAATATACGAACTATGAATGCTAAAAATAAAAAGATTGTGAAATCTGAAATGTAGATTCTCCTCACTATCACGCTGAAAGCAGAGCTCTATTTCTTCTTGGTTCTGAGCTCATCCCTCCTGCACATTTCAGATGCATAATGGTGGTGTTTTTTGTTTTTTTTTTTTTTGTAGAGACAGAGTCTCACTTTATGGCCCTTGGTAGAGTGCCGTGGCCTCACACAGCTCACAGCAACCTCCAACTCCTGGGCTTAAGCGATTCTCTTGCCTCAGCCTCCCGAGTAGCTGGGACTACAGGCGCCCGCCACAACGCCCGGCTATTTTTTTTTTGGTTGCAGTTTGTCAGGGGCCGGGTTTGAACCCGCCACCCTCGGTATATGGGGCTGGCGCCCTACCGACTGAGCCACAGGCGCCCCCCAATGGTGGTGTTTTGTTTTTATTTTTTGGTAAGAAATAGCCTATTACACTTGTTTATTAAGTGTATTAAACTATTTTTATAATTATGTTTAAGTGTTAAGATTGGAAGAAAATAAGTAAATATTCTAGCTTAATGCTTGGCATGTAATGAATAATCTATAAATGATAATATTATTATTTAATTTTGGTTGGAAAATCAACAGACCAATATATGGTTTTATTTCTGGACTCTCAATTCTTTTCCGTTGACTTGTATGTCTGTCCTTAAACCAAGATCACATTGTCTTGATTACTGCAGTTTTGTAGAAAGTTTTGAAAACAAGGTGTGAGTCCTCTTAATTTGTCCTTCTTTTTCGAGAGTATTTGGCTACTTGGGTGTCTTTTGCATTTCCCTGTGAATTTTAGGATGAGCTTGTCGATTTCTACATTAATATTTTTCAAACAATTTAAAAATCCAGTTCTGTCAGCTGCCAATCCTCAATGAGAAATAAATACTACCAAAGTTAAACATACTTAGATTTTTTTCATTTGTTTTTAACACAAAGCCTCACTCTGTCATCCTGGGTAGAGTGTTGTGGTGTCATCAAATCTCACAGCAATCTCCACTCTTGGCCTCAAGGGATCCTCTTGCCTCAGCCTCCCACGTAGCTGGGACTACAGGCCTTTGCCATCATGCCCGGTGGTTTTTCTATTTTTCATAGAGACTGGGTGGGGGGTGGTATCTCACTCTTGAATAGGCTGGTCCTGTGAGCTCTAGAAATCCATCTGCATTGGCATCCCCAAGTGCTAAGATTATAGATGTGCGCTAAGATTATAGGCCAGATTATCTTCTAACTTGCTCCACTGAGGAATGACTTCTGAATGGTGGATTTAAGGAAGAATCTCTGATAATCTGGATGCAGATTTCATCATCACCTGGATGCCTCAATTTCTACTCCTTTATCTGTAGTATAAATCATCATTCAGCATTTTTCTGAATCTAGCAAATGATTGAATATTACATTGTCTTTGGTTCATGATGAAGCATAGATTTCAAACCAAATTGGAGGCTCTCACATTAACACTAGGCTAGAGTGAAATGTCAATGAAGTTTTTGTCAATCAGGTGTTTTCAGACAGAAACATTTGTGTATTTTAAAAGACATTTTATTAACTATATCCTCAGCACTTTCTGAAAATCTTCTAATGTGTGCAATTAATCCTAGACAAGTGTTGAAGAGACTTTGGAGGAATGGGCAAAGAGGTCAGATTAGTATAGATTTTTTTATAGTTACTCATTGCTAATGACTTTCATGGTTGAGTCACCTGAATTTGACTCACTCTCATCTACCGTATAAGAGATGCTTCACTGATCTTAGAATTGACATTTATTTCTTATCTTCTGTCCATGATATATGAAACACATAGACGGTATTAAAACAATTACAGAAGAATGCATTGGCAATCAATATATAGAATTCATGATCTATTTCTACTTTGTAAAGCAAGTTTTTAAAATATTTCTAATGTTCTCACCTGACCTTAACGGCTGACAATTTCATTTTGTTTACTAGCTTCCTTTGCTGGGGACTGCTTCTCACTTTGATTACTTCAGGGCGTTATACATTTACAACACATTACACTTGGGCTCTACGTATTTCTCTTGATACATACATAGTTTCTTGATGCTATGGCAGGTGATTTTTTTTTTTCCTGAAAATGGTTTGGGTTTACATTACCATACAGATTACTTTTCTTAATTAAAGTGGGTAGATTTATAAATTGGAGCTGAAAGCTTTCAGCTCCTCCTTGAAACTCTGTTTTGCCATTCATTATTTGAAGTGTTCACTCTCCCATTCACACCACCATTAACCAGAGGACAAAAATGCCTCTGATTTAGATAAGCTATATTTAGACAAATTAATCCTATGAAATAGAAAAGGTCACTTTACTAGTCTTCCAATGTTTGTTGAATAATGAAAATGATGAATAATAGACAGACTATAAAAATGGGGGTTATCTATCATAAAGGTTATATTTCCAAATATACTTTCAGTTTCTATAATATTTATGTTCTTTCTTTTGTCTTAGAATTATAAAGAGAGATTAAATAAAATGCATATTAATAGAAATGGCTACCAGTCTTAGCAGCAAATTTGAACTTTGAGAGAAAAATATAAGGTTAAAAGAGCTTTATGTCACTAAAGATTTATGGAGGGGATAGTTAGTACATCCTTAGAGGAGTATTTAAAGTTATCAATGCTAATAACACCTCATCTTCTCGTAAAATGAAACATATGTCTTATAGTCAGATTTCCATTTGATGTGAAGATATATTTCCATTTAAAAATAAAATGGAATCAATGTAAATTGTGCTGTTCTCTCTCAGAAAATGGTCATTGAATTTTGCCCATGACATTATAAGTTTTTAGTGAGAAAAAAGCCCAAACTATGTAAAATAATTTAAAGAAGTTTATTGTGAGCTGACTATGACTGACTACAGTCTGGAGCTTCACAGTCTTAGGAGTTCCTGAGAAAGTGTGCCCTAGGTGATCAGGTTACAGTTTGGTTTACAGGAATTGCAGGTAAAATCATAAATTAATATATGCAAGGTATACATCATTCAGTTAAATAGGTCAGGACACTTCCAAGTGGGGGTTTACTGACTATAGGTGAGTTCAGAGACTCTTTGATTTGTAATTGGTTAAAGAAATAAAGCTTTATGTAAGGCTTAGAGTCAATAGAAAGAAATGCCTGAGTTGAGATAAGGAGGTCTCTCAGGGTGTCGGGTCTCAATCCTGTTATCTAGCACTCTAGAGGCTGAGACGAGCAGATTGCCTGAGTGTAGGAGTTTGAGACCAGCCTGAGCAAGTGCAAGACTCCATCTCTAAAAAATAGCTGGATATTGTGGTAGGTGCCTGCTGTCTCAGCTACTTGGGAGGCTGAGGCAAGAGGATCACTTGAGCCCAAGAGTTTGAGGTTGCTGTGACCTATGATGACACGAGACTCCTCTATTGAGAGAGACAAAGGGAGACTTTGTCTCAAAAAAAAAAAAAAAGAAAGAAAGAAAAGAAAAGAAAAGGAAAAATAAGCCAAGTGTTGTGGCAGGCACCTGTAGTCCTAGTTACTGGAGAGGCTGAGGCAAGACGATTGCTTGAGCCCAGGAGTTTGAGGTTGCTATGAGCTAGGTTGAGGCCACAGCAGTCTAACCTGGGCAACAGAGTGAGACTCTGCCTCTTAAAACAAAACAAAGCAATATATATATATATAAAAAACAGGGTCTACTATCTGTCACGTGATACTACACTAGAGTCAGGTTGGAAAGTCAGCCAAATTATACCAGGTTAATAAATAAAGCAGAAGTCAGTTGAACAAGACTTTATGACTTGTAAGGCCACAGTGACCCTTGATCTTGCATGGCCTTAGGTCTTCTTTGTCATTTATGTCTACTTACCACAAAGACACACTCAGCTGGTGTGTCTAAACTCCCGAAAGGAAGGACTCTAAGGAGGCACTTCTGAACTTCTTCTCCGCCAGGGCCAGGAACTTTGTTTGAAGGTTTTTCTGGGGCCCCTTCGTCCAAAAGGGGGGTCTGTTTGGTTGACAGGGACTGAGAATTTTATTTTTGGCTTATAAAATCTAACCTAAAATTTAACCAATAAATGAAATCTCTGCGGGCAAATAAGACATGAAGTAGCTCTGGTGTAGACAACAGAAACATTGTTACAGCAGGGTTATCTGGCCTTGTATTCTAGCTCCCCGACTCGGCTCCCTGCGCCCACTGATATACATCTGCTGACAATAAGATTAATCACCCGTCTTTTAATTAAATTGTTGAAGCATGATGGATGAGTCATAGTTTGGAGAATAATGATCGCATTTTATTCTCTTATTTGGCTTATTTTAGGATAGTTTTAAAACTTTTGGGGAGATAAAATCCTAATTGAAATTTATTAAAGACTGTAAAGACATTAATATCTTTTCACATTAAATCCCAGAAGTATATTTTATATAATCAGCATTTTTCTTATTTTTTTCTTTTTTTATAGCCATGTGGGCTTTCAACTAGCTTATTACTCATAAATTAGAGAAACTGGAAGCTATAATAGACTGACTGATCAAATACGGAGGATGGCAAAAATATATACACATTCTAAGAAATGAAAACACTTCCGCAGTTGCAAGAGATGCTCAATGTGAATTGTATTCATCTTTTGTTATCAATGCATATTGAATATTGTCATTTTAGTACAGTTCTTTCCTCTCTTAAAATGTGTATACGTATTTTTGGCACCCTCTGTAGTAGAAACGTCTACATTTACCATGAAAGGCAACTGTACGTCTAGTGTGTTTTTTAATATTTTGTTATATGTGCAAATTTTCTAGCTTTTTTAAGTGGCCTATTCAATATGGAATAATAGTCCTGGCATTTGGCCATAGCTACTATAGCTTTCAATATGCCTAGACAGAGAAATTGGAGGTATCTATGGGTAAAAAATTAGGAATCTGTGCTCACTGGTTGGTGCTGAAAAACTAGCATTCATTGACGCCTTTCCTGCAGCTCCCAATGTCCTACCTAATTGGGTTAAGACAGCAGACTCTGCGATTTCATCCTTCCAAGTCAGCTCTTCATCCGGCCATCCCTTCCTGTCCTAACTCTTCTGGAGTCACATGATCTCTTTGTCACTCGAATTCAAAAAGCAAGTCCTCTCTGCAAAGACATTACGGAAACACTGAGGGGGAGAAAAAAGAGAATGAGGCATGGTCCCTGTCAACAGGGATTCCTGATTTTTAAATGATACAGAAATGTTCACATATCTTTAATATTATAAAGACAAAATTATGCTACCCTACAATTGGATTTTCCTTCTAGCCGTACCACTTAACAATACTGTGAGCTTCAGCAAAATATAAATCCTCTGAAAACCTTCATCGCCTTACTTGTAAATTAAAAAATTTATGAAAACCACTCAGGCTAGGGTTTAGTAGGATTCTAAAACAATTGCTGGCTGTTGTTGGCTGCTGTTATTTCAACAGTATTTATGGTTTTATGATATGAAAAGAGTGCTAGAGGTTACCGTGAAACAATCCTGCCTCTTCATTATATTGAACCTGTGCATTGTATGATAAAACAACATTATTTTGAATATACCTTGGAATTTAGAGACATAGAAATGACAGAGAGGATTCGTAGATTTAACTTCTCCATAATTTCCCTCATCATCCATATTTCTCTCTACCTTTTCACTTACAGCCTGTAGCCCATAAGAAATATCCCACAGGTGCTATCAACAGTTCAGCAGAAAACCAGCGATGTTTTTCCATAAGGTGGAAGTGCAGAAGTAAGTTGGAGTTTCTGTTTTATAGTCTTCTTGAGAGATAAAAAACAATAGTAAACCAATACTTAAAATGACAAAAGTGATGGTCAATGCAGAATCTGAAACAAAGGCTAAAGGCAAGGATTTTATCTTGATTTTTATCAAGTCAAAATACACCAGTATTCTGGAGCAAACTCACATTTTAAGTGATCACAGGGAAAGAGTGAGGGACAGCAGTAGTGAAAGAGGAAAAAGACAAATCCTTTATAGGAATATGTTATCTTCTGAGACACTTAATGAAATGTGTCTTGGACCAGACACCTCCTTTTGGCCATTGAGTCCTTTTTCTCATTTGACCCCTTCTGGATGGGCCAGGGGTAGCTCCCAGACTATAACTCTCCTGCACATTGAAAGTTGTGCAGGGCTGAGTGAGTAGCTGATCTTGCAGGTAACTCAAGCCACTTGGGCTGGAAATGAGAAATATGTTCTAACATCCTAACCCAACCCAGCCTCTAATCTCTTTCTCAATACTATGACAAGTCATTTCTGAAGTCATTATCTCCTTTACCATAGAGTGCTTTTGTACCCAACCCTTAAGGAACTGTGTTAGGAGTTTTCATACCAGCTCCAGGTAGCTTTATCAGGCTGTGTCAAGACAAGTCATGGGCAAGTATTCTGAAGTCAATACATTCTCCACTATCCAACCATTTCTGTCAGTTACCTCCAGCCAACACATTCAAGATCACACACAGGCAGTGGTTCCTGCCTACCTAATGGCAGATGGAGAACTCTTTTGGAGAGTCAGCTATTTCTTCCCAACACAGGCGCAATTTCCTACTCTAGCTACACAGAGATATAATCCAGGATATAGGATCTGTTTTAGCCTAGAAAAATATGTTTTGATATATTTCTTAATAATGAACTTAGCCCCTTAACAAGATGATGAAATCTTATAGAAAACCAGCTGGATTTGTTTTAGTATTTTTACCAATCAAACTTAATGACTAATTATAATTTCAATTAAACACTTAATTTTGTTAACATGAAAGAAAACTCATACTTAGCCCAATATTTGTAATTTAAAAAAAAAAACTATCATTTCTGTCCTTGAAAATGACATGGTTATCCCAGCTGCTCGGGAGGCTGAGGCAAGAGAATCGCATAAGCCCAAGAGTTAGAGGTTGCTGTGAGCCGTGTGACGCTACGGCACTCTACCCGAGGGCGGTACAGTGAGACTCTGTCTCTACAAAAAAATAAAAAATAAATAAAAAATAAAATGACATGGTTAAAGTGCACAGTCAATGAAATAAAATTATTGGCATGAAACTTATTACATTGTTTGATGAGTTTAAGTAATAGATTAGGAAGAAAGCTGTGTACTTGGAGATTCAGTGTATACTTATTAATTTTAAAATTTCAATTCAAACTTTTTATATAATTCAAAAGAAAGGATACTTGAAAGGAAGCCACAATGAGTTGAATTGGTCACTTGTACCTTAACAAATTATAGCATTTTTCAACCATAAGACCCACAAGTCAAAATACACCATTAAGCATTCTGGAGCAAACTCACATCTGTCCAAGCCCAGACAATTTGTTTGGCATAATAAGGGTAGTGAAATTATCTCTGCTGCTCACCTGGCTTTATAGTTTCCTTTCCAATGTTTTCCTGGCTCTGTTGAACACTTCTTCAATTACTTCCAGAATCTCAGAGATACTCCCTGCACACTCCTACAACCCTCTTGCATTCTTTTCTCTTTTTTAACAATTGGTACAGTTGTTTGAATTAAATAACTTCAATCATATGTTGGTATACCTACCTTCCCACTGTGTAATTTCATTAACATACAGTGGATTTCCTTAGTAAGTCTAGGAAAATTGTAGATGCATTCTACTAAAAAGCAGCCAGACTTTGGGCTTTGACCTCAGAGCATTTAAGAAAATAATTCTCTCCCCATTCCTACCCCCAGTTACTAACAAATGAACAGCTTTTTGAAATTATATTTCTTAGCCCTAACATCTGCTTCACTGGCCTCTCCATATACGTGGAAACTACTTAACAAATAAGTGAACTACTGTTTGTCTGAGATAACCAAATGTTCGACATAACCAAATCATATGCTGAGGTCTGTTTCTGAAAACATCCTAAACGTAAAACATTTTCTGACATGCAATTTTACAGGTGCATGCCTTTTGGAACTTTAAATCTACTTGGTACGCATCTTTTCCTGGACTATTCCTTAATATTGTGTTTCAAATATTAACTTAGATTGACTTTGATAGAAATTGTAGAGCAGAAAGCAAACAATAACCAAAACATCACATGCAAAGGCTTTTTATAAATGCTACTAAACCATAATTCAAAATAAATGTTTTAATTTAATACTGTGAGAAATGGTGTTAAGGTTTAACAATGTTGGTCAAAACAATTTAATTCCTATTGATTATACTTGACTTTACTTATTTATTAAGATGTAGTTTAAAATAATTAAATTTATTATAAGATACAAGATCAAGTTTACTTTAGAATTTTTCTAGAAAGTAACTCGTCATGAAAATCTGATTTTATACAGTCAACTCTTTGACAAATGCTAACATAACTTAGATATACTAACATATTTATATATTTATAAAAATGAGAAAAGGCAAGTAGGATTAAATATTTCCAACCATTGTTTTTTTTTTTTAAACTGCTTTTTTTTAGCTTTAAGGATTTTCTCCTTATAATTTCCTCTGCTGATACATGCTGGCATCTGTATAATCATTCTGGGGGCGTGTTTATGTTTTTATGATATGAAAAGAGTGCTAGAGGTTACCGCTTTGAAGCTCTAAATAGTGGTAATTAGGAGGACACGGTACCATTAATTACAATAAATTAAGTTTGAGAAATGAGAAGGTGTTGGGATTTTGATTATGTTGAGTATGTATCTAGATGTAAATGTTTAGCTGGTATAAATCACAGATTTATTCCTGAGACAAATGTCAAGGCCTTTTTCACAAGTTTCAAAGAAAAAGCAAGCAGCTAATCTTTTGGGAGTTTCTCAACTGGAGGTCTTACAGGTCTTATACAAGCACACCAATACTTAACTGGAAACATTTCTTGTAACTGCCTTAGGAAAAAAAAAACAAAAAGACAAACAAACAAAAAAAACAGCACCTGTGGTTCAGTCGGTAAGGCGCCGGCCCCATATACCGAGGGTGATGGGTTCAAACCCGGCCCCGGCCAAACTGCAACAACAACAACAACAACAACAAAAAAAAAATAGCTGGGCGTTGTGGCAGGCGCCTGTAGTCCCAGCTACTCGGGAGGCTGAAAAAAAAAATTTTTTTTTAAATTAAAAAAACAAAACAAAACGGTGAGCCTCAGCCAATCACAACCAGCCAACCAGCCAGTTGGTTTTTCAACTAGGGATCTCTCATCAGACCATTTCCAAATAAATGCCCTATCGCACTGTACCCAAATAAGGCAAACACCTTGATGTGGTCAATCAGGTAATTTCTTTCTTTGCTGCAGCTGAGCTCCCTGAACCGGCATGTTGACAGATTTATGCATTCATTCTTTGCTCAAATAAACTCTATTAAATTTGTCTAAAATTTCTTTTAAGAGTGATAATTAATGTGGGTAAAATGTGCACATAATAGTGGGAAATCGAAAGCCTGAGTGATAAAGGATTTATCTTTAGATTCCTTTAACAAAGACGGTGTATCCTGAAAACGTCAGCGCTAAAAAGTAATTAATATCGGCACCTGCAGAAACAAGCTGATATTGAGACCCCAAATTAAAATATACTGGAGTCTTAAAAGAGGGGAATGACAGAGGATACCCAAGAAGGTTGAGGTCTAGGAGAACAGGTCTTCCAAGGAGACCACAAGGATACAAGTGACCTGACCTCCTAGACCTCAACCTTAATTTCTTTATCTGAATATTGTTATGCAAAAACTTACCTGATAGGGTTATTTAGGAGTCTAATGTGGAGCCTGAAAAATTTAACATACGTGAACTTTGTACTGAAAAAAATTATTTTATTTCTACTAAATTTTACCGCGGTGTGCAACCTGCCTGCCATGTGTGATCCAGGTGTTAATTTTGTGAGAGCTTTTTTTTGCTTATCTGTAGTATCTGATATCACAAAAAATATGCATGGACCTTTTTTTTTTTTTTTTTTACTAATCAGCTTTCATTAGTATTTGTGTATTTAATGTGTGGCCCAAGATAACACTCATTCTGCCAATGTGAGGCAGAAGAAAAAAAAGGGTTGAACTCAACATGAAAGTTTTCTTCAAATACAAAGGCAGGGAACAGACCATAGACCCCAGCAATATTAGCAGCACCCACAGCTTTGTTTCCTATAGAATTGACAGACAGTTGTTGCTGATATCTTGAAATACTGTCATCATCACTACTCCAAAATTAACATTTTTATTAGAACTGCAAAATTTATTCACAGATTTCACGTCACTTAGTTGGCCAAGCATTCTACAATTCTGTGCATCTTGGTCAGCATAATCACAGTGTGAAGTCTCAATGTTTGCACACGGGTTCCCACGTTCACATTGCTTTCCACTATTCCCAAAATACAAACATTGTTGATCAACATGAGAAAAGAGATTGATACTGGAATTGTGCTCTTCAGTAGGTTCTTGGCCTGGGTGATTTGAAGAATGAATCCGCGGACCACAGATCAGTGGTAAGACAGGATTTATTTACAGAAAAGAATACAGAAGTGCCAGAGCTGACAAAGAGAAAACTCCAGTCAGGAGAGAAAAGTGCTCTCTCTCTCCTTCTCTGTCTGTTTGTAGGCTCTTTGTCCTGAGGTACATACAGTTGCAAGGGGCCCTCCTTAAGGCTAGGTAGTTATATTTAGCTGGTCTGGAACATCATGTCTGGGTCACGTCTGGAACAGTCTGGGTTGCAAATGAATGGCTACAGTCCCTTTCATTCCCAGGCCTAGGAAATGTGGACCCCCTGCCCACCACCCCACAGCTCCATGAGCTGGCTGGGATGCCACTTGTCCCGTATCAAGATTAATTGTTTTAATTTTTTTTTTTTTTTTTTAGAGACAGAGTCTCACTTTATGGCCCTCGGTAGAGTGCCGTGGCATCACACAGCTCACAGCAACCTCCAACTCCTGGGCTTTAAGCGATTCTCTTGCCTCAGCCTCCCGAGTAGCTGGGACTACAGGCGCCCGCCACAACGCCCGGCTAATTCAGCCGGGGCCGGGTTTGAACCCGCCACCCTCGGTATGTGGGGCCGGGTTTGAACCCTCCACCCTCGGTATGTGGGGCCGGCGCCTTACCGACTGAGCCACAGGCGGCGCCCAATTGATAATGGTATTTTATTATAGTTGTTCCTTAGTAATCCTGTATATTTAATTTTATACACTTAGAAATGTGTAATTTGTATGAATGTATGGGGTGCAAGTGTTCAGTTTTGTTATGTGGGAATATAGTGCAAAGGTGAAATCTGCGCTTTGGGTATAACCACCGCCCTAATAATGTACACTGTACCCAGTAGGTAATTTTTCAATCCTCACACCCTTGGTTCCTCACTTTTTATTCATGTGCACACGTTTAACTCCCACTTATAAGTGAGAAGTGGTATTTGATTTTGTTTCTGAGGTATTTCACTTAAGATAGGTACCAACTGAAGACTGCTTCCAAACATTTCATCAGATTATCAAAGGTGTTCACGCCACAAACCAAGAAATCTTGAGGTAGAGGAACAAAAAAGGTACACATGATGCTTTAAAACCACAGCACCCCACATTACATGTTCACTCTACAGTCTACAGCTATTGTTCTTAAAACATTCATAGAACACAAGTTGCATTATGGCCTATTCATTTTTACATTAAAAATGGGAAATACTGCTACAGTGATGCCCTGCACTATGGTATTCCGTCAACAGTGAATGAATGAGGGAAGGAATGAAGGAAGGAAGGGGAGACTGGACTGGCTGGCGTCCCATGCCTCTCAAATGCACCTGGAAGGAACAGCCGTGAGGCCGTGGGACGGCATCTATGAACCCAGGGAGCTCTGGAGGATGTTAAACAGATGACTTAGAGCTGCGTCCCTAATGAAGTCCCCTTGGGAGTGGAGATTGCTGGTGGCTACAGGGCCAGGTTCCTTCACTACCCAGGACGCAGTTAGGTCTGACCAAGGCTCCAGGTGAAGCGTGGACTAACAGGCTCCTGGCCTTCTCCGGGGACCTAGTAACGGGGCCAGCGCGGGGCAGCCTTCGAGCTATGTGGGCGAGCGCCCGGCGCGGGTCCGGGAAAGCCCGGGCGCAGCGCGCGCCTCGCCCGAGTCCCGGCGCCGTCGCCACGCCCACTTCCTGCCCCATCCCGCGCCTTTCCAGGTCCCTCTCCCGGTGAACCGGATGCTCCGTCAGTCTCCTCCTCTGCGTCCTCGGCTGCTGCCCGGGTCCAGCGCGAAGCCGCAGCCACCCCCGAGGGCCCAGCCAGGGGGCTCCCGGAGGCGGGCCCGGCAGGTGTGCAGCGCGGAAGGAGCTGGGCGCGCACGGTTACCGCGCGTGGAGGAGACACTGCCCTGCAGCCATGGGTGCCAGGGGCGCTCCTTCACGCCGGAGGCAGGCGGGGCGGCGGCTGCGGTACCTGCCCACCGGGAGCTTCCCCTTCCTCCTCCTCCTGCTGCTCCTCTGCATCCAGCTCGGCGGAGGACAGAAGAAAAAGGAGGTAGAGTGACTCCCCTGGGCAGTCCCCCGCGGGCACGGAGGGCCGGGGCGCGCGTTGCTAGGCAGAGCCGGCGCGTTGCTAGGCAGCGGGCGTGGGCGGCGGCGGCCTGGGGCGGGAGCCGCGTGGGCGGGAGCCCCGGGCGTTCCCTCGGGCGCCGCAGCCTCGGGTCTGGACTCGAAAACCAGAAAAGCCTTCGCTTGATCTTTGACTCCGGGCGCATCATTTGGACTCTGGGCGTTTTGATCCTCAGCTAGAGGCGGGGCTTCGGGCGCTGTGTCCCCAAAAGGGGTGTGTTGGGTGTGAAAAGAACTGGAGTTAGTATTTGTAACCTACGGAAATTATTCGTTCCTTGTTTTCTTACTCCGCTTCCTTTATTCATTTGAAAAGGCAACAGAATACTGAAAATGTGTTTTTAATTCTGTATTCTTAATTGTGAATTTTTAAAATTAATTATTATTTATTTATTTTTGAAGCAGAGTCTCACTCTGTCACCCTGGTAGAGTGCCGTAGCGTCACAGCTCACAGCAACCTCAAACTCTTGGGCTCAAGCGATTCTCTTGTCTCAGCCTCCCGAGTAGCTGGGACAACAGGTGCTCGCCTCAAGGCCTGTCTATATTTAGAGATGGGGGGGGGGTCTCTATCTGGCTCAAGCTGGTCTCAAACTCGTGACCTCAGGCAGTCCACCTGCCTCAGCCTCCCAGAGTTGCTGGGATTACAGGCGTGAGCCACCTCTCCAGGCCTTGTTCATTTTTTTTTTCATGTTGAACTCTGTACCTGTGAGAATGACCTTGTTGTTTGTTATGCACTGAAGTTCAGACCACCTGATTTCCATCTTAGTCCCACCATTGATTTTGTTGAGGGTGAAATTTGAAGTGACTGTATTTAAAGTATTGTAGGTATTTAAGATAGTTGTAGAGTTATTTGGGAATTTCAGTCATCCATCTTGGATAATCTGGCAGCAACAGAATAATAATTATTTTGGGCATGTGACCAAGGTTTCTAATGTTAGACCATTTTGGTGAGAGTACTCTGCTTATAATTCAGGATGGTGTTTCCTGGTGAAGTTGGCACCTACAGTTGGCTCAAAATCTGAATCAGGTTTAATTATCTTCTTACCAAAATTATCTTAATAGCTGAGCAGGGATAGTGAAAAAATAGTCTCAAATGCGAAGTAATTTTGATTCTCTTTGTCTTTATCCTTTACTCCAAAGAACCATGTGTTCAACATTAACTACTGTTCTTTTTAGCTTCTTTATTTTAACATGAAAGTAGGCCATATAAAATCCTTGATGGAATTCTGGCAAGGGGTTTAGAGAAGAACCATTGTTAAAGAAAAATTACATGTACAAATATAAATTAATGATACATTTTCTAGCACTTGGCATTTATATATCATTTTCCAAGAGTTTTAGATTTCATAGCTATTCATGAGAAAGGAGGACATTGAAAAGTAGAGTTTCTTGTGGATTACCAGAGCAGAGGAAAATGAAAGATTATGAGGAACTCCATGGAAATTCATCTCTTAGGAAGATCACTGTGACCTTATGAACTTTTAGTTGAAGGGAGAAAAAAATCTGAAAAGTGTGCATGTTCATAGCATCTGAGTATCTGCAATTATAAGACTACTGTAAATGTGGAAATGCCTGTTAATTTAGTATAAATAATTAAATCTAACTTAATATCTATTTCTGTTAAAATATTGTACAAAAGATATTTTAAAAATGAAAAATTAGGGAGAACATTGTTGAGAATTTAAAAAGGGTGTTTTCAAAATTACTTTGTGGTATGCAGGAGAGCCTAATACCAATAGCTGTCATATGAGTGGTACGTATCTTTTGTTTAGGAAAAGAAGAGCATATCTCTGAAATACAGGCCAGTTCCATGTTTGGTACACAGTTTACAAACTGATCTCTTCTACTATTGGAAGGGAAACATTCTGTAATTGTAGCCCAAGGTGGTTTTGACCACATGTGGTTTCTTTCTTGCTGACTTTAGAAGCTGATGCCCCTTATCCTATACTATATTGTTGACCTAGAAAGTATAGCATTTGGAACTTAATTTGTCACAATAAATATTACTGACACATGTACCAGAGCTGTTGACTTGGCATGAGCAGTGAGTGTTTTCCTTCCTTCTGAGGAAGTCAAATTAAAGTCTGAAGTTGAGCCTGGAGTCAAGAATGAACATTCCTTGCTTTAAGGAAATAATAGTTAAGATGATCGTAGTTAGTTAACACTGGTTTTTGAGTCAGTCCAATTACAGCTCAGCCTTTATCTAATTGTATGACATTTAACTGTATGACATCAGGTAAACCACTTAACCTCCCTGAATTTTAGTTTGCTTGTTTTAAAATACATAATTCTTGTATCTCAGGGTTGTTGTTGGGATTACTAAGACTGTGTATAGAGCCTGAGCAAGAGCAAGACCCTGTCTCTAAAAATAGCTGGGCCTGTAATGCCAGCTGGTCAAGAGGCTGAGGCAAGATAATCACTCGAGCCCGAGAGTTTGTAGAGACAGAATCTCACTTTGTCTCCCTCTGTAGAGTGCTGTGACATCACAGCTCACAACAACCTCCAACTCCTGAGCAGTTGGGACTACAGGCACTTGCACAATGCCCAGCTATTTTTTTGTTGCAGTTTGGCCGGGGCAGGGTTTGAACCCACTACCCTCGGTATGTGGGGCCAGTGCCCTACCCACTGAGCCACAGGTGCTGCCCAAGCCTGAGAGTTTGATGTTGCTGTGAGCTGTGACATTACGACACTCTACCAAGAAAGTGAGACTCTGTGTCTCAAAAAAAAAAAAAGGTGCTTAGTGCAATACCCAGAAGGTAACAAATGATCACAGAGTGGTAGCTGTTACTCTGAATTCCTCATTTAAGTGAAAACATTAGTATAATGAGATTCTAAAATGTAGTAAGATTTTTATAATTGATTTTTTTCTGCTAAATAAATAAACGTTATAAAAGTAAATTATATGGGCTCTAGAATAAAGATCTATTACTTAAACGCTGAGAATTCTAAACTCTCTTTTGTTGTTTGAGAATTCCCAGTGGGAGATTTTGCATCATAGAATTGGTGATATTCTATGGATTGGTTTGTGTGTGTGTTTATTTTTGCACACGTGCATATGCTGCTTCATTAAGACTTTTTTTTTTTTTTTTTTTTTTGAGACAGAATCTCACTCTGTTGCCCAGGCTAGAGTGCCGTTGCCTCAGCCTAGCTCACAGCAGCCTCAACCTCCTGGGCTCAAGAGATCCTCCTACCTCAACCTCCAAAGTAGCAGGGACTAAAGGTGCACGCCACCCTGCATTTTTTTTTTTTCTATTTTTAGTAGAGACAGGGTATTGCTCTTGCTCAGGCTGGTCTTAAACTAATGAACTCAAGGGATCCTCCTGACTTGGCCTCCCAGAATGCTAGGATTACAGGTACGAGCCGCTGCACCTGGTCTCATTAAGATATTTTCATTTTTCCAAATTAGTTTTGTTATATTCTCTGAGAATATACTCAAGAGAAGTCATTAAGTCAATGGGCAAAGAAGATGGAGATTTTCATAGTCACTTTCCTTAATTAAATTGAATATAGTTATTAAAAAATAATTTTCGAATCCTTAGCAATGTGAGTTTATGAGAGATTTTGAATTCTTCGCAGTATATTATTTGCATATTCATATCTACTGCATATTGCTTTCATTTTGACTGTTTATTTTTTACATCATTAACACTTCCTAGTTAATCAGCTTCATTTGAATTTTTAAGAACCTCTTTATAACATAAAAGGAGCTCAAATTCTGTACTGATTTTCGGTACCTTTACTGATTTTGCTGTTATTAAAAGCAGCTATTGTAATAATTTATCTTCAAAGACTGTGATTAGCTAGTAGGCCATGATATATAGGTAACAGTGAATTTTTGGTATGAAAAATTAAACAGCTCATAACAATTTTCTAAAACGTAAAATGTTAAGCCAGGCATGGTGGCTCATGATTATAATCCTAGCACTCTGGGAGGCCAAGGTGGGTGGATTGCCTGAGCTTAGGAGTTTGAGATTATCCTGAGCAAGAGAAAGACCCCCATCTCTAAAAATAGCTGGTCATTGTGGTAGGTGCCTGTAGTCCCAGCTACTCAGGAGACTGAGTCAAGAGGATCACTTGAGCCCAAGAGTTTGAGGTTGCTGTGAGCTATGATACTACAGCACTCTATTGAGGGTGACAAAGTGAGACTGTTTCAAAAAAACAAAACAAAAAAACAAAGTAGAATGCCTAAATGAAATATATTTCAATTGCTTGTGACATAACTTCTGTACATCATTAATGGTTTTAAGCATATTTTACGTGGAGATGTATAACATCCAGTTATTTTTCATAGTACAAGTGTGAAATAGAGACTTTACTATCTTAGCAAACGATAAAAGAGGATGAAAGTAAGCAATGAATGTTGCCTTTAAGCAAAGAAGTTAAGGGGAAGAAAAAGTTCACAAACATCACAGAAGAAATGCATAGTAGGTGGCGCCTATGGCTCAGTGGGTACAGTGCCGGCTCCATGTACAGAGAGTGGCGGGTTCAAATCCGGCCCCGGCCAAACTGCAACAAAAAAATAGCTGGGTGTTGTGGCGGGCGCCTGTAGCCTCAGCTACTCGGGAGGCTGAGGCAAGAAAATTGCCTAAGCCCAAGAATTGGAGGTTGCTGTGAGCAGCTGTGATGCCTTGGCACTCTACCAAGGGCGATAAAGTGAGATTCTGTCTCTACAAAAAAAAAAAAAAAAGCATAATAATTATACACTAATATGTATATACATAAACACAGATGGTATGGATGTCAGGCAACTGTTGTTTCATTTAGGTTGAGTATATGTATGATAACCCCTTGGATTGGAAATGACAACAATAACCAAAGCTGCTTCTTGAGACTGCCACAGTGTCACCCATGATGGACAGAAGATGTGGGATTCCTGTGTCACACATGAAGGATAGTTTATGACTCACGGCAACAGAATTGCCAGAGTGTCAGTATTTGCACTGGTTCCTAGAACTTCATTTCCCACAGAACAAGGTGAAAAGGGCCAGATGATGCCCAGGCCCATAGTGAGTTGTATTACAGCAGAGGAACTTTGATTTCAGGGAACTCAAATCTTTCAAAATAAATTTGTTTGGCCTCTGTCCTAGAAGAAGATGTTATCCTTATTAAACTCAAAAATAAACAAATGTGCCCATTTTTTCCCTAGAATGAGGACTCTTTTTCCATGGCCATGTGCTATACAAAAATCCTTGAAAAGATGTTCCAGGACAAGTGAGTCATTCCACTGGCACTCTTCAGAAACTCTCAGGAAATGTTACCTGAGCCACAAATAATAAATACATAATAAATCAACTCTTCACCTTCTGCTACATTTACTTTTTCTTTCTCTTCTGTTTAACTGTAAATAGTCAATGATTTTAGATCTGAGTGTGATTTGTTATGCCTGTGGGTGATGTTGCTTGCTTCAGTCATCGCCCAGTTTATTTGGCATATCAGACTATCTCCCGATTGCTTATTTCCATTAGAATCCCACCTTGTGTACCATGTTGATCCCGTCAAGATAGAAAATTTGCCTTTGGCTAAGTAGAGGAGTAATGTCATCCTCTACTGGAAAACAGGTAGGTACTGAACAAATGTTTGTTATATAACAGTGTGTGGACACACATGTGCATGTGTGTATGTGTATAACAAATGGATAATACTTTTGTTGGTCTCTATCAAGTTTTTCTATCTATTGGGCAAGATTTCTGCAGCTTCTCAAATTGAGCATATCTAAAAGTAAGCTCTTAATCCTTCCCTTGGCCATCTGGTCCATCTGTTTTCTTATTGCTGTTAACAGTGCTGTTTTATGGTAAATAAATTTTAACATTCTAGAACTTCATTTTTTCTCTAATCACTTGCCAGTATAATTTATCTTTGTGGTGTTTATTCTGTATTTTGTAGATAGTATGCAGGGAGGCTAGCTTCACATAGATTTCTTCTGCGGAAATATGATTATTCTTATTATACATGGATATGTAAAACATATTTAGTTCTAATATTAAACTTCAAAAATGTTATCACAAGAATGGATAATATGTTCTTTCATAGTAATTACTATCTGTTTTCCTGCCTGTCTTCATTTCTGTTTAACCCTGGAAGAGAAAAGGTATAAACAGTGAATTTGATAGTGTATTTTGAAATCTATGATAAATTTCAACACAGAGCAGCATCCTGAAGGCATTAATGAACTGAAAATAGTTCAGAGGAAAAGGAAGTCTTTACATTTGATATTAAAGTTTTTTTTTTTTTTTTTAGATAGAGTTTTACTTTGTTGCCCTTGGTAGAGTGCAGTGACATCACAGCTCACAGCAACCTCAAACTCTTGGGCTTAAGCGTTTCTCTTGCCTCAGCCTCCCAAGTAACTGGGACTACAGGTGCCTACAATGCCAGCTATTTTTTTGTTGCAGTTGTCATCTTTGTTTAGCAGGCCCAGGGTAGTTTGAACCTGCTTGCCTCCGTGTATGTGGCCTGTGCCCTAACCACTAAGCTATGGGTGCCGAGCCATTGTTAAATTTTGGTTAATCATATAAAGATACCTACTGAGTTTGACATTTGAAAGTGAAAAAGGAATTTCCTTTCCTCTTTATGTTACCATGAGAATTTAAGTACCTTTAATGGAAAGGACGCTTAGTATAGGTTAAATAAGTTGTGGCATTGATTTTATTTAATTGAAATGTTTGTTGTTTATTTTAAAAGTATATATATACTTTTTAAATAGCTTAACATAATTGTCAATAATGATTTGATTCAATTTTTGAAACTTTTTTGGTAGAGTCTTCTCTGCTGGGAAACAGCAAAGCATTGGCTAATTAGTTCATACTTGTATAAGTTTTGTAATAAAATTTAAAGTATAAAATTGCTTATTTGTGGAATCTGTTTGATACTCATATAAAATGTTAAGTGGAAAGAATATTGTAGTATAGCCTAATGAATTGAACAAACTTGGGAGTTGAAAATAAGATTTAAATTATATCAGGAAAGAAAAATCAAATAACAATACAGGATGCTAGGCACGCCACTTAGATTATTACAGTGGATTGACTGTGTCTCCCTCCAAATTGATAGGTTGAAATCCTAACTGTGAATATGGAAGTAATAGGAGATGGGGCATTTGGAGGGCGATTAGATCCTCAGGGTGAATTGCTCCTGAATGAGATTAGTGCCCTTATGAAAGGAACCCCACAGAGCTTTCTTCTTTTCCTTCCACCACCTTACAGATACAGTGATAAGACCAAAATCTGACCCAGAAGAGCCCAGGCTAGAACCTGACCATTCTGGTACTCTGACCTTAGACTTCCAGCCTCCAGAAGTATTGAGAAATAAATTTCTCTTATTTAAGCCTCCTTCTACCTGAGTCAGTAACAGGTATAAAATCTTTACAATGTCTTTGCATGGTAGATTGTTGTGGCAGACAAGTTCGTTTGTCTAACTTTTGTCTTTGATAACAGTACTGTGATTTGGTTTAATTATTGGGAAAAGCTGGGTCACTTATCAGCCCCAAGCAATAATTTTTTTTTTTTTTTTTTGTAGAGACAGAGTCTCACTGTACCGCCCTCGGGTAGAGTGCCGTGGCGTCACACGGCTCACAGCAACCTCCAACTCCTGGGCTTACGCGATTCTCTTGCCTCAGCCTCCCGAGTAGCTGGGACTATAGGCGCCCACCACAACGCCCGGCTATTTTTTGGTTGCAGTTTGGCTGGGGCCGGGCTTGAACCCACCACCCTCGGCATATGGGGCCGGCGCCCTACTCACTGAGCCACAGGCACCACCCCCAAGCAATAATTTTTATTAGAAATCATTGTGATTATTCTATTAATCTTGCAAAGTACTGTTTTCAGAGTGAGTGTGTGATACAATATAGGGGACTTTTGAAAAGTTTTTTTCTTTTTTATAAAGTAGTCTTTTTTTTTTGAAAAAAATGTCCTTTTTTATAAAGGAAGGGAAATTTTTTTCCTTCCCATCTTGGGGTGTGTATGTGACATTGTGATGCTGGAGTTGCCGAAGCTGCCTTGTAACCATGAAAGTAAAAGCCTGAGGGCAAAACCAGAGTAGAAAAATGGAAAGAACATGGGTACTTGCTGACAGGACTTAGCTAGCCTTGTAATTGCTCTAACTCTAGACTCCTTCTGTGAGTTAATAACCTTCTTTATTATTCAAATTCGATTTCTGACTTTTTTTTTATCTAAAAACATTCTACTAAAGGAAGTCCTGTTGAACTTATTAAATGTTTTGCCCATGATTGTACACCATTTACATTTACAATCTTAAATTGTAAATGTTTTAATAACTAGCAATATAATACTATTTGCTAATTAGGTGTTAAGTATCAGTAAACTAGCGGTTCTCAACATGTGGGTCGAGATCCCTTTGTAACAATGAAAATACATCGTGGCATTAGGAAGGTTGAGAAGCACTGCAGTAGAGGATTTGTTAGGTATATCTAGCCCTTCCTGACCCTTGAATCTATGTGATCAGTGTTAGAACACATCTGTGTAGGCCCGGTGCGGCGGCTCACACCCATAAACTAGCACTCTTGGGAGGCTGAGGGATTGCTTGAGCACAGGAGTTTGAAACTAGCCTGAGCAAGGGTGAGATCCCATCTCTACTAAAAAATAGAAAAAATTAGTTGGGTGTTGTGGCAGGCACCTGTAGTCCAAGCTATTTGGGAGGCTAAGACTGGAAGATCACTTGAACCTAGGAGTTTGAGGTTGCTGTGAGCTAGGCTGAGGCTATGGCGCTCAAGACTAGATAAGAGTGAAATTGTCAAAAAGAAATACCTGTTTGTGTTTGGAAGTGAATTTTTCCATGTGTTCCTTTCATTAAATAAATTTTTATTGTATGAATTAATGTTCTGTATTTAAATATTATGTGAGCCAAAACATTATTGGAAAAAGATTGAGAATAAATTTAATATGTCCTTTTAAAGCTGTTAGCCCAAAGAAAGAGTGGAAGAATTATTTATGCCTTGGTATTTGATGGTTTTCTATGTGAATACTTTCTTTTGTTAAGGAAGTAGTGTGATAGTAGTCAGTGCTGTTAAAAGTATTTATTTCCTTTTGTGTGTGTGTGCTTTTAATAGATTGGTAGGTGGTTTCATTTTAAAGGCATACTAAGTAAAATATACGGAGACATTTAACTTTTATTATTTTTTTATTTTTTTAGAGACAGTCTCTCTGTCTTCCTCAGTAGAGTGCTATGACGTCACAGCTCACAGCACCCTCCTTCTCTTGAGCTTAGGTGATTGGTTCTCTTGCCTCAACCTCCTGAGTAGCTAACTTTTATTTTTAAAGGATTATATTTTAATAATGTTCTTTTGGTTAATGAGTTAAGACTAAGCAAAAGAAAAATTGGGATCTCCTTCAGGAGGAAAGAATGCTGATAGGTCAGTGTTTTTCAGAATTTGCAAGGAGAGTAAAGGTTTTTTCCTCATATTCATGAAACTTGAGTGGTTGTGCTGTGTTTTGCCATTGCTTCCTGTACGTTTTTCCTTTGGGAGCCTTTCTGGGGAGGAAGGATGGCTGAAGCAAGGTCTAACCCTCCTATTATGGTCCTATAATTCAACATAACTTCCCACTGAGAGCGACATGAGTCCCATGCTTTGATGTTGGAACGTAGTGCAAATCGTAAGAGAATAATACCTGTACAATGCGCTTTCTTTATACTGCATTATGGAATGTGCGTGCAGCTAAGTCAGGTTTCCGGCTAAATAACAAAACTGGGAGTAAAGGAAGGTTTTTTGACACAACACTTTCTTTTTTTTTTTTTGGCCGGGGCTGGGTTTGAACCCGCCACCTCTGGCATATGGGCCGGCGCCCTACCCCTTTGAGCCACAGGCACCACCCAACAGAACACTTTCTATTTCCATATTCACTTGCTCAACTATTGAGACTTTATGCTGTTAATGTCCCCTCCACCCCTTTATTATTTCCTTTTTTTTGAAGAAGAAGAGTCTCACTCTATCACCCAGGCTAGAGTGCCTTGGCATCATCATAGCTTACAACAACCTCAAATTCTTGGACTTGAGCAATCATCTTTCCTCAGCCTCCTAAATAGCTGGGAGGGACTACAGGCTCCCACCACACTTGGCTAGTTTTTCTGTTTTTAGTGAAGACAGGCTCTCGCTATGGCTCGGGCTTCTCTCAATCTCCTGAGCTCAACAACCCACCTGCCTCAGCCTCCCAGAGTGCTCGATTACAGGCATGACCACCACGCCCGGCCCAGCCACTTTCATACTGTTTTAATAACTATCACTGTTCTGTACTCTGTCTTTTCATGGTGAGCCTTTATGGAACTTTCTTTTCAAGCTACTTGTTTTTTAATCCAAAAAATGATTAAAGATTTGGCAGATGCAAAACATAAAACAATCCTGTTAATACTGTTTAAACTTGCCTGCTTTGAGAATATTATAAAGTTTAGGCCTTCTGTTTCTTCAGTAAGCTATTTAAATAAATTAGGCTAAGGGAAGCCTAAGTCACATTGGCATCCAGAACTGTATGTAACCTACATGGATGAAGTATGAGGGTAAAAGTCCGTTTTAGTTTTCTTCCTCAAACTGTTCTGCTTACAATCCATGACACTAAGTAAATCGCTCTAACACTGCTACTTGCTAAGGTCAGCAGTCTGGGCTCATGTCACTCAAGTCACTGTGATTTTTTTTTTCATCATCCTTCCTTTCCACTCCAGCGAAAGCTACTATCGCTTGAGACGTCACTGAAGAATGTCAGGTCGTGGGGGCGTGCTGTTTGAATACCATTGGCCTGCAGATTCACAGTCCAAACTTCTTTGCATGTTACTTAGTTCCTTTTCTGAGTGAGCCTTTTCCCACCTATCCTGTTTTGTATCTCACCACTCGTAGGAGCTCTCACCACTCTGCATGCTTCCCTCTATATCACGTTTGGCGAGTTCCCCCTTTCCCATTTGTGATGAGGTGCTTACCCGGAGTGCTCACCTTGGGGGATCGTTGCGCTTATTTCTTTGTAGCACTGTCAGACAGTGTTGTCCATTATCTGTCATTCCCTTTATTTCATAGGCTCTTTGAGGAGAAGGGTTGGGTTTTTCGTGTCTGTATCACCATAGTCAAGCATAATGCCTTATACTTGGTAAAAAGGTACTTTTGTCAAATCACTTCATCTCACTAAGCCTCAATTTCTTCATCTGTAAAGTGGAGATAGTCTGCGGGTCTCTCCTCTATAGTTGTGTTAAGTGAGATAATCCTGGAAAGTACTCGGCATAGTGCCTGAAATGTAGCAGGTGCCTAATGAATGTTAGTGGTGCTGATAATTGGTGAATGAATTCTCAGAATGTGGTATATAGATTGTCATGTTTTCAAAGTGATTTTTTTTGGTAGCACAAACTGATTCAGTATTACAAAAGAAATTTTAAAAAATAGTGTATTAGGTAAGCAAAATTTGTCATGAAATACTCAATTTCCCTGTTTGACAAATTCTTTTTTTTTAATTAAATCATAAACACATAGACATGTATATCATAATGTGCTGATTTCAGATAGAATTAGGAATTTTTGAATTGAATTGGCTCTTGAGAAGGCTACCATTGGTTTTCTTATTGCTAGACCTAATGGGAACCTTTCCTACTTTACTTTTCTATGGCATTTGACATTGTTAGCTATTTCTTCCTCTTTTGAAACTTTACCACCCTGGCCTTTATGATGTCAACGGAAAAGAAGCCATACTCTGTAAAATAATTTAAAGAGGTTTATTCTGAGCCAAATTTGTGGACCATCACCTGGACCCACACCCGAGAAGCTTTGAACAAGTTGACTTGTGATAGTGGGTTATGGTTTGGTTTTCTACATTTTAGGGAGACAGGGATTACAGGTAAAGTCATGAATCACTATGTGGAAGGCATACACTTCCTGAGTGTGCCTGAGAAGGTTTGACCTGAGATGGTGGGACATCTGGAAGTGTGGGCTTTCAGGGTATAGGTGGGTTTGAAGATTCTCTGGTTGATACTTGGCTGAAAGAGTTAGGGTTTATCCGCTAGACCTGGAGTTAGTGAAAGAAAAGGAATATCTGAGTTAACATAAGGGTCTGTTAATCAGAGACAGATGACCAGACAGATGTCCAGACTCGTGGTTTGGCTATACATATTGAGGACCTGCAGGGATGTCTTGTATAACCTTCGGCCAGTTAATAAGTCACAAAGGACATCTCTAAGAAAGTGGGGGACACATGATGAGGCATGACTGATCTCTCTTATTGGTGGCAACTCAGTTTTATGCATCTACTTAGCCAAGAAGGGGTCCAGTTAGTCAGCCAGTCAGCTGCTGGGTGGTGGTGGTGGTGAGGCCTTAAGATTTTATTTTAGTTCACAATAACATGACCCATACATGTCTTTATACTAGAATGGTGGATAACAAATTATTAGAATATCACTACCACTGTTTCCTCCTCTTATCTTGTTTGCTATTGATTTAATTTTCACTTTTCTTTGGCCCCTGATGGAGGACTCTGACGTTCTATATTATTTGAATTGGTGTTTCTTTATTTTTTCTCTTTCAGTTGCTTTTTCATTCTCTCTTTTTTTCTTATTTTACTGTTTGGTGGTGTTACGGAATGGAATTCGAGAAAACAGATAATGTGAAGTCTAGCCTCATTGTTTATCTTTGCACGTTGTCAGTTTAGACATAGTTTTCCTTCTTTACAGACTGCTAATACTTGTACCCGGCTGTTTTAAAGATGATAGGAAATAAAATGCTAACTTAGAAAGTATTATACAATTTTGGTGAAAGTTCTAGAAAATGACATGTGGGTTGTAGTTTTTTTAATATAAATTCCTATGTTTTAGGGCAAGTCACTTAACCTTTAAGAACATCACTTTCCTTCCTTAAATATAAAATGAGAGAGTTGAATAAGATCAGGATTTCTGAACCTGGTGAAATTAAGTTTCTTATTTGTTCTCTGAAATTGTATACATTTTTCTTTTATGGGATAAATATATTTTTCTAGTGTGATTTTTATTTGATTCTAAAAAGGTTAACTATTAGAGTAGACATTTGCTTAGATCCTTTCTAGATTTTAAGATTATATGAAATATGGTAATAGGATGATTTATGGTAGTTTTTGTAAACATCAAAACCAATTTTATGTGTTAGAAGTTAACCCATGATAACAGTTCTTCTTTGATTTGATTATAACTTCCTTATCATAAAGAAGCCTAAATAACATTACTTTGTAACAATTTAATTGAGTTATATGATCCGCAGGGAATAACCAAAACTAATTGTGCCTGAGCTAAGTTCTTTTATTTGGCTATCAAATAGCAATTAAATTTACACTCTCATTATTTTTGCCTGCTTCAGATACCCAATCTGTAAAGCCACAAATTAAACAGCTACTTTTGTACACTGCTGTAATTTTCAGAGTACTTCCTTGGTGTTGTAACCACAGTAACTCATGGTGGACAACTTAAAGAAGTCAGTTACCTGAGTAGAGTCATTACTGCTGGTCTCTGTGTTCAGGTTTGTGTTAGAGGAGAAGTCCAAAATATTTTACAATCTAAGAATTTGGGGTGGGAACTGATTGCATTGTTTCCCCTTTTCTGTATCCCTTTTCCTTGCAAAGTTACTTCTGTGGAGTTGGGTTTGACTTATATCCTTTCTTTACATAGATTAATCTTTGTTTTTGCATTTTCACAAAGTGCCATCAGAGCACATAGTAAGTACATGATCCTAGGGAACTTTACATTATTTTTTACTGATTTGTTTCTAACGTCTGAACTTCCTGAGTATAGGAACTTACTTGTTTTTGAGTCTATACCATTATAATCATAGCTGAAGCCCAAAGTAGATGAGCCTTTTCTGTTTTATGACTGCTGTTTGGCTCCTAAATATGTTACAATTGTCATATGCTTTTCAATGATTTTTAATAGAAATATTATTGGAGTAGCAATAAAAAATAAATATATTTGAATATCTTTTTTTCCTAAAATAATGGCACATGTTACTGAGCAAAGAACCAAGATACAGGAGCTTCTCTAAAATGTGATCTATCATTCCTTTCTCTAACAAATATTTTTGGGTGAATACTACGTGTTAGGTAGGCATGTGCTGGATTTGGGAGCTAGTGTGATGATTAAGATTATATCTGATACATCCTGCAGCTCATTGCCCAGTGAGAGATTCAGACAAAAAATAAATAAATAAAATGTAGTGTGAGAAGTGTATAAACGGGGAAATGTTGGGTGCTATGGTAGCACATTGGTGTAAGCTGAAAACCAAAGTGGTAATCGTAGGAAACAGCCCAATGAAGAGGGAGAGTGTTCATCAGAGGAGCACAGCACCTGTCAGTATGAAAAAGTACAGCAAATTGGGAGAACTCAAATTATAGTAGAACTTCTGTAAGTTGACCACCCAAGAGACTATAACAAACTGATCATATGGAGGTGTTCAGCGTAAGCAAGTAGGCCTCCTGTGTGTTTAGTAATGTGGGTGTATCTAGTCTGTGAAAATTAGGTCAACTTAAGGAGGCGGTCAATGTAGGGAGGTGGTCAACTGCGGAGGTTCTACTGTAGTTTATGGCTACGTTTAGAATATACCAGAGTTGGGGAGTAATGCATTGAAGTTGGAATGGAAGCCAGAGTCAAATCCTGAAGACCCTCTGAAGCTGTGTTGAAGAACCTGGACTTGGTGAGGGTTATAGTGTTTTGGCTATGCTGGGGTGAATAGCTTGGATGGGAGAGCAAGATGCGGGGAAGGGCAACAGTCTACTCAAGATGCTTCTACAGGAATCAAGGCGAGAGGTAATGATGACTTGAAATTAGTTGTGGCAGTAAGAATGAGGAAGAATTGTTGAATTTCAAAGCTGCTTAAGAGCCAGAGTAGACAGTACTTGGTAATTGATTGTGTGTGGCCTGAGGGAAGAGGAGACAAGAAGGATGACTGCAATTTGTGGAAAGGGGGAAATTCTGTTTACTGAAATGAGAAACAGGTGAAGGAAGAGATTTTAGAAAGAAGATAACATTTTCCTTTTGAGAATGTGTGAGATGCCTATGTGAAATCCAAACTGAGAGGTTTGGGGGGCAGAAATATGGATGTGGAGGGTTGATCTGGGCTAAAGGCAAAATGGGTTTGGAAATCATTAGCATAAATGGGAATTGAATTCGTAGTGGTGGATAAGAACCACCCCGCTGGAGTAGATACAGTGAAAATAGAAGAACTGACCCTTCAAGGACACAGATAGTTCAGTGTGTGACAGAAGGTATGTTTGCAAAAGGTACCCGGATACCCAGGCTGTGCTGCCAGGGAGCTGAAAGAGACACAGCAGACTGGGGAAGTCAGGGGAGGGGAGTATGTCAAGGAGAGGTCAGCAGTGACACTTGGGGACTTCTGACAGGTTAAATAAAAACTGCACACAGTCCTCTGGATTTAGCAAGAACAGTTCCCCTACAGTGTTAAGTTGGAAACTAGAATCCAGCAGGTTAGTAAATGAGTGGATTGTGAGGAGGTGTGCGGCCAGCTGCTCTTTGTTTTGAGATAAGAGTCTCAATGTGTTGCTAGAGTGCTGTGGCATCGGCCTAGCTCACAGCAACCTTAAACTCCTGGGCTCACGTGGTCTTCCTGCCTTATCCCTGAGTAGCTGGGACTGTAGGCACCTATCACCATGCCCAGCTTGCTTTTCTGTTTTTAGAAATAAAAACAGGTGGAGTCTCGCTCTTGCTTAGGCTGGTCTGAACTTCTGAGCTTCAGGTATCCTTCTGTCTTGGCCTCCCCGATGGCTAGGATACGGGTGTGCACCTGGCCTGACATCAACAGTTCTTATCAAGCCTTTTGGCTTTGAATGAGAGAGTTAAGCGTGTAGTAGCTGGAGAAGAGGTTGGAGGGAAAAAGAGAAAACATAATGAACATAGAGCCAGGTAGCTGAGAAGCCAGAGGAAGGAACCGAAATCGGACAGCTGATGGAGTTAGCCTTGTATAGGAATGTGGTAGTTCCTGGGCCTGTTTAAAGACTTCCGCTTTTCTTCCATGTGTATGGTAGTGTGTTGGTCTGTGTTACTATGACAGTATACCGTAAACAACAGAAATTTATTTCTAGGCGCTTGGAAATACAAGATCAAGATGCTGTCAGATTCAAAAGGGTCTACTTTCTCAAAGATGGACATCTTACTTGGTCTTTATGTGGTGGAAGGGATCAATCAATAAACCGCCTTTGACCTATTTCATATGGGTGCTGATCCTATTCGTGAGAATTTCCCTCTCGTGATTTAATCACTTCCCCCTCAAGCCCCATCTTCTAACTCCATCACATTGGTGATTAGGTTTCAGCATAAGAATCTTAGGCAGGGGTGGGGGTGTGTGGGGTGGACACATAGAAACAGACATAGACCATAGCTGGCAAGATTGAACTTTCACATTACTTTGAACTCAGCGTAGCCGCATGACTTACTTTGGCCAGTGAAATGTGAGGGGATGTGTATCATTTCTAGGAAGAAGCTTGCATTATCATTGCTCACTTTACCATGGTCTCTTTTCTGCTGTCACACTGACGGCAGTGTTTGACATTGGTGGGTGCTTCATCAGCCTGGGTCTCTGAGTCACTAGGATGAGCAGAGTCTGCCTGCCATCCCATGATGGAGGAATATACCTTTATAATTTATTTTATTAGATACTGAGATTTGAAGCCGTTAGTGCATTACAATCTAGCCTATTTGGATTGCATCAAGGACTATCAATCTCTTTTACATTTTATTATAATTTTAAATAACTGGTGTGAGAATAGGTAAATTAGAGAACAATGAGGCATTGCTAAATTATGTGAAGGGCAATTTAAGTCAGGGGTTCTAGCAAAAACATCAAGGGAACACACATTATAGATTTAGAGCACGTAAAGAATTAGTTGTGATTCTGAAAATTTTATAGTTTTTTTCCTTGATTAGGTGACAGTATTGTAGTCTTAAACTGAGAAATTGTTAGGCAGTTAATAGTAACCTTCATTTCTCTTGTATCTAACTTCCAAGGTTAGATGGAATTTCCTGATATTATGACATTTTTATGAATCAGATAAACCTTTTCATGTTTGTAATATTTCATAACTTTATGGAATATTGTATATGTTTGAAGTATCTTGTAGAAATTTAGTAACATTTAATCATTTATACTAAGCAACCTTTCATTTAGAAATATGAATTTTAGCTAAATTTATTATAGACCGTTTAAGCTGCAGGTCATCTTATGAGACTTAGCCAGTTGGATTCATACTAATTTATAGTTCTCTGGTATATCAATGTATGTATATTTTCTGGATATAAATCTTCAAAATCATTAACAAATAGAGATAAGAATCCATTTTTAGGCCGGGTGTAGTGGCTCATGTCTGTAATCCTAGCACTCTGGGAGGTCCAAGGGGGTAGATTTCTTGAGTTCAGGAGTTTGAGAACAGCCTAAGTAAGACTGAGACTCCCGTCTCTAAAAATAGCCTGGTGTTGTGCTGGGCACCTGTAGTCCCAGCTACTTAGGAAGCTGAGGCAAGAGAATCACTTGAGCCCAAGAGTTAGAGGTGGCTGTGAGCTGTGACACCACAGCACTCAACCTAGGGTGAAATAGTGACTCTGTCTTCACATAAAAAAAAAAAAAAAGAATCCATTTTAAAATAAGCCATTATACCTAAGATGGAAATAGAAAAATAGCAGCAGTAACAACTACATGGGAATCTTTGGCTTAAATGATACCTGCTGGAAAATATATGGGCTCTTTATTTTCATAGAAAATATAGACTCCTCAAATTTAGATAGACTAATTGAGGTGAACGTCAGAGGAAATTCCCTCATATGAATTTGGGTAACAAATTACAGCGTAATGAGACTGCTTTATACGTACACATAACATTTATTTAACTTGTCTCAGAATATCTGTGTGATTATCCGGACACTTAGAGTGGGACAAAGATAATAACTTAGGGCCAGAGGAGCCAGATACGCAGAAAGAGGGTGACCATATAATTTATTGTTCAAACCAGGACACTTGGGAGTGAGAGAAGGAGCAATCAATAATGTTGCCAATATAACAAGAGTGAACTAGAACTCTCCCTGGGCTAAGTGGGATATCCGGTCACCTTAGAGGTAGGGTAGGGTAAAGGTTTTTTAATGGATACACAATGCTTAACACATTTTGGTTTATTGATTAGAGTAATTTTATAGGAATCTCAGTTGAAAATGTCTCTTTCTCTCTGTATTCAGATACTGTATTATACTGTGTATGATTCATTATTCAGTCAGTGCTGACCAAGGAGTTAATATATTGCTCTGGTTGCATTAGTGCTGATTGTTTATCTGATTTTTAAATTCATCTTTTAACATTTTATCATACTATTTTTGTCATGTCATCAATTAAGCAATTTGTTTTCATTAAAAATAAAGAGGTTTATTTGTTTCTATTATAAATAATGAATTTTGGATCATATATACAAAGCCTTGGTGGGAGAATTTGCTCAAAAAGAGCCTACAGATTGATAAGAGGTGTCCACATAATTAATACGTTTGTATTGCTTATGGCTTGTCATAACATTGCAAATTCTTGATTACTTTCTCAGTGTAGTGAAACTATTTTGGTACATCCTCTATCTTCTCTGTAATTTTTTTCACAAAACACCTTAGGACGTCTTTTTTTCTTTTCTAGTGTTAAAAATATTAAATTTTATATGTTACACGTACACAAATGTTTAATTGAATGTTGACTGATCTCCTAACGAGGCTTGATGAAAATTCATTAAAAGATTGAATTCTTTAGCTTGAAGCAAATTTTCCAAAAAATATACTTATAGCACACTAAGCCTTATTAATTCACATAGACACTTAGCCCTCCCCCCCCGCCTCCCTGTATTAATCTAAAGAACTTGAGAGAAGAAATTTGGTAGTGATTTTAAAGGAATGTAATTGTTTAGATTTAATTAAAGCAGGTACTACTATTTACATGTTGGTATATTTCAATACAGTTGAACGAATGATAACTACCATTTATTAAATACAGGTGCCTGCTATGTGCCATGTTCTAAGTATTTAATATGTGTTATCTTATTTAAGTACCACAACAACCTTAGTATGATTTCATTTTATTGATGCAGTTCAGAGAATTGAACTACTTTGCCCTGAATCATGCAACTTGTAATTGGGCTAATATTCAGGTGAAGAATTGACTTCAAAGCTGTTCTTCTGAATTAATTATTCTTTTATCTGTGGTTTACATACTGGAGGGAAAAGGGGTGAATGCATAGCTCTGCGGTTCTAGGGGTGCAGCATGAAACTGCCTGATTGTTCAAGATAATCTTTGTGATCTTTTATATTAAAATATTTTGTAAACTTTGCTTTCTAAACCATTTCCAACTGTTTTTTTTTTAATGGAATTGTTTAGTTTTTGTATTCTTAGTTGTATACAGGCATACCCGAAATTGTGGGTATAGTTCCAGACCACCGCAATACAGTGAAAATCTCAATAAAGTGAGTCACACACATTTTTGGTTTCCCAGTGCATATAAAAATTATATTTATACTGTAGTCTATTAAGTGCAATAGCACTTTGGCTAAAAAAAATACATACCTTAATTAAAAAATACTTTATTGCTAAATGCTAACAATCTGAGCCTTCAGCAAGTTGTAATCCTTTTGCTGGATTGTGGAGGGTTTTGCCTTGATGTTGATGTCTGCTAACTAATGGTTGCTGAAGTTAGGGGTGACCGTAGCAATTTCTTAAAATGAGAAAATGAATGATGTTTGTCACATTGGTTCTTCCTTTTTTCTTTTGAAAGAAGAGTCTCACTTTGTCACCCTGGGTAGAGTGACACGGCATCATCGTAGCTCACAGCAACCTCAAACTGCTAGGCTCAAATGATCCTCTTACCTGAACCCCCTGAGTAGCTGGGCCTCCAGGCGCTGGCCATGATGCCTGGCTAGTTTTGCTATTTTTCACAGAGGTGCAGTCTACTCACCTTCGCCTCCCACAGTGCTAGGAGTGCGCCACTTCTGTCGTCTTTTTTTTTTTTGGAGACAGAATTTCACTCTATTATCCAGACTAGAGTGCTGTGGAATTAGCCTAGCTCAGAGCAACCTCAAAATCCTGGGCTTAAGCAATCCTCTTGCCTCAGCCCCATGAGTAGCTAGGACTACAGGCAACTGCCATGATGCCTGGGTAATTTTTCTATTTTTCGTAGAGTCAAGGTCTCACTCATGCTCAGGCTGGTCTCAAACTCCTAAGCTCAAGCAAATCCTCCCACTTCAGCCTCCCAGGGTGCTAAGATTACAGGCTTGAATTTCCTTTTATGAAAGATTTCTTTGTAGAAGATGTTTGATAGCATTGTACTCACAGTAGTTTCATAATTAGAGTCAATCCTCTCAAATCCTGCTGCTTTATTTTATATTTATGGAATATTCTAAATCCTTTGTTGTCATTTCAACAGCATCTTCACCAAGAGTAAATTCCATCTCAAGAAATCACTTTCCCTGCTCATTCATTAGAAGCGGCTCCTTATCTGTTCCAGTTTTATCTTGAGACTACAGCAAATCAGTCACACCTTCAGGCTCCACTTCTAACTCTCTCCCTGTTTCCACCACATCTGCAGTGACTGCCTCCACGGAAATCTCGAACTCCTCAAAGTCATCCATTAGGGTCTGAATCAAACCCCAACTTCTTCCAAACTCCTGTCGATGTTGATGTTTCAACCTCCTCCCATGAATCACAAACATTCCTTATGGCATCTAGAATGATGACTCTTTTCCAGAAGGTTTTCAGTTTACTTTGTTCAGATCCATCAGAGGAATCACTTATCTATGGCAGCTATAGCCTTATGAAATGAAATGTATTTCTTAAATAATAAGACTTGAACTTACTCCTTGATCCATTGGCTGAAAAACTGACGTATTAGCAGGCATGAAAATAACATCTTGTAGTGCTCTCCTTGTCCATCTCCATCAGAACTCTTCAGTAATTAGGTGCTTTGTCCATGGGCATTAATATTTTGAAAGGAACTTTATTTTGTTCAGATCAGTGGGTCTTAAACTATTCAGTAAATTATGCTGTAAACAGATGTGCTGTCATTCAGGCTTTGTTCCATTTATGCAGCACAGGCAGAGTCGATTCAGCACTATTTTTAAGGTCCCAGAATTTTTAGAATGGTCAATGAGCATGGCTTCAACTTTAATTCACCAGCCCCTAAGGAGAAAGTCTGTCTGTTATTTTAAGCTTTGAAGCCAGGCATTGACCTCTCTGGCTATGAAAGACCTATCAAAGGTGGTTTTGTTTGCACTGCAAGTCCTCAGAGTCTCCGCCTTCATCAGATACTTGGTTAGATCTCAGGCATAACTTGCTGCAGCTTCCCCATCAGCACCTGCCGTTGCACCTCGCACTGCCATGTTACAGAGATGGCTTTTTTCCTTAAGCCTCATGAGCCAACTTATGTAAGCTTTTAATTTTTCTTTTGAAGTTTCCTTACCTCTGTCAGTCTTCATAGAATTGAAGAGAATTAGGGCCTTGCTCTGGGTTAGGCTTTGGCTTAAGGAAAGTTGTGGCTGGTTTGATTTTCTATCCCAACCACTAAAACTTTCTACAAGCGATAGGGTTATACTTTCTTATCTGTGTCTGCACTGGGGAGCACTTTTACTAATTTCCTCTGAGAACTTTCCCTTTGCATTCACAACTTGGATTTGGCACTAGAGGCCTAGCAGTCAGCCTGTCTTAGCTTTAGATCGATCGTTCCCACTAAGTGAAATCATTTTTAGCTTTTGATTTAAAGTGACTTTTCCTTTCATTTTAACATTTTTAGGTCACTGTAGAGTTACTATTTGGCCTAATTTTGATACTTTTGCGTCTCAGGAAATAGGAAGGCAATGGCTGGTTGGTGGATCAGAACACTCAAAATACTTATTGATGAACTTTGCCATCTTTTATGTGCACAGTTTGTGGTGCCCCAAACAATTACAGTTACCATAATGTTAAAGATCATTGATTGTGCATTACCAAAATAGATATAATAATGTAAAAATTTCAAATATTGCAGGCATTACCGAAATGTGCAACAGACACATGAAATGAACACAGTTACTGGAAAAATGGTGCCAGTAGACCTGGCTTGATGCAGGATTGCTACACACCGTGAATTTGTGAAAAGTGGGCTCTGTGCAGTGCAGTAAAGTAAGGCACTGTCAAGGGAGGGTGCCTGTGTAACTGTTGCTTCAGGATGGAGTACCTTATTTTTCTTATCATACTGTCAAGTCATTTAGGCCTGTGATTATTCTGTTTGTGAAACGAGAGTCAGAGCTGCCTTCTAATAGAATCCATGTTCAGAGTAACTACCAGCTTCAACTATACAGGGCTTGTATGTGTCAGGCAATTAAAGTGTTCTTACATGGAGTATGTTTGGAACTGCTGGGTTGGCTTGCCACGCTTCTGTAGACACTGCTGCTGAGGATATAAGGATCCCGAATAGGTTTAGGTATTTTGTTCAGAGCACAGCAGTCAGCTGAACCTGAATCTACTTGGTTCAGTTTTGAATGACCTGTCCTTTCCCCCATCTCCCAAGAGGGCTTTGGTAGATGCTGTGACTCATTACATCTGTGTCACAGTTAAGGAACGTTGAGTTTATGAATCCCAGACTTTTAAAGGGGATGCTAGCAAAATTTTCCAACTTGTGCCTCACTGGAAGTGTGGTTTCCTTCTGGTGAGGAAATCTGCCCTCTGGCTCAGAGAGAAACCCTGCTGCAGATGTTACTAAAAGATATTTTGGAAGCAAGTGTGCAGAAATACCATGGAGAATTGTTTCCCCAGAGCATGCTGTTTTCCAGCTTCCCTGAAAGTGCTAAATATGAAGGGTAAAAACAGTAGCATGTTACCTTCACGTTAGAACAGTGGTTCTCAACCTTCCTAACGCCACAGCTCTTTAATACAGTCCCACAGGTTGAGAACTGCTGCATCCAAAGGTAGAGAATGTAGCAGCTGCCTAAGCCAGTCTTTAGATCATTTTAGGAACTTCCGTGCCATTTTTGGGTGATACTTTATTCCTGGAAGTTATCTAGATTTTTTTTTTTTTTAATCCTTTATTGTCTCAGGTAGATGTAGTACGGAAAATCCAGCATTCTCCTTTGAGGGAGCCCCCCGGCACTCAGTTGTTAGTCACTTCTGTCGTCTGGTAGATTTTTGTGACAGCGAGTGCCCTCCTTCCCTGCTGCCCCCTACTCTTCTGTGGTTCTCCTTCTGTCTCTTTAGAGGTACAGAGATTTCACCTGTTCAGTTTTCATTGCTGCTATGAAAATTTTACCATTACGAATAAATATGTGTATGATGAGTATGGGGAAACTGCATAGGTCCTAGAATTGTCAGCGGCACTCTTGTTCAGTGCGTCATCAGCCTCACCGGGGAACTTAGGACTGCGGTATCAAGACTGTAACACTTTGATACAGCATCTGTACCTTCACAGATCTTGAGATGATTCATATCTACATTAGAGTTTAACAAGTATCGCTTTAGACAATAGAATGAGATGAGATTAGAATGTGAACTGATTTTGGTCAACTGATGAATTAGAAACCTAGCATGAAGTTTAGGGAGGAAAAGTATAGCATTCAGAAGGCTTTAACAGGAGGTCAATAGTGGGTAATTAAAAATTAAATTTTAAATTAATGTTACATTTACCTTGAGATAGAAAATTAAGGCCACTGCTACATTGAGATTCATAAGTAATGTGCTGGATCTGTAAGCTAATGTTACTCTAACCTATTCTAATTAGGTCCTTATTGAAATTCTATGTATAATTTCAAGCTCTGTGGCCTTAGATTGCTTGGACAGTATGTTTAAGTTTGCACTGAAAGTTTCAAAATTGAGAATGGAATTTGAAAGGAGTAGAAATAATGTTTTTAAAGCACCTTTACAGCATAAAGAAGAAGAAAAAATATATTATCTGAATATTCTATTAACTTCTTGGCAGACCTTTATGGTCATAATCATTATAATATTAAAAATGAGCAAATTGCCTTAAGGAACTTAAGTAATACAGTTAGTTTTCCACAGAAAGTGACTTAATTGTTGAACCAATTAAGAAACTGGTTGGAAAAGTTGGAAAAAAAGAAACTCTTTCTAGAAACTGTTGGAAAAGTTGGAAATAAGCCACTTCGTATGGGAGCAAATGAGATAAAATCTCAGGGTCTGTAGTAAAGATAAAATAGGAAAGAACTTCCGGCTAGTTTAACTTAGGCTTGACCTTGTTTGTAGGTGGATTTCACTTCATAGTGCTTCTCTGTAATTTCTTATTACCATTTAAATTTTGTATTAGACCCAACCCTCTTAATGTGGTGTTAGAAGCCTCTGACTTATTATTTAGGAAGCTACAAATTATATTGTAAAGCAGATGATAGATGATATTTGTTATATTTGAATTTTTAAATTAGTTATCCTGAATTTTCTTTTCAGTTTATCTAAATATTTTATTATATACGATAAGGTTCTTACCCTACTAATTATGAATTTATTTCTCTAAACTTTGTTGTGCACTTAATAACTTGGTATACAGGCATCCTTTGGACTACACAGAGGATTGGTTCTAGAATCCTTGCATATACCAAATTCTGCGCAGACTTAGTCCTGTATTTGATACCCTATGGAACCCGGTATACAAAAAGTTGGCCCTGTAAACATGTGGGTTTCACATTCTATTAACATTATATTTTTAGTCTGCATATTTTTGGGGAAAAATCCACTTGTAAGTGAACACACAATTCACACCCATGTTGTTCAACGGTCAACTGCATGTGTGTATTTGTCTATGTTTGGTGGGATATAAAAAGCTACTTTCCCATCTTGTAGTTTTTCATTACTTATTTTTGTTATTTTTTTCTCCACTCAAATAGTAAAGTTTTGCTTTCTCCTATAAAGCATGTTCTATAGATTAAGGTTTTTAGAGGAAGGAAAAACCACTTAATCTATTTATTTAATTTCTTTACCAGAATATCTATTGAGTAGTTTCTGTGTCCCTGAGAATGTACAATGCTCCAGAGAAACATTATGTGGAAGGTATTGAATATTCCCTGTCAGCATAGACTAAAAATACAATATTGATGGAACTGCATAACAAAGTTATCAAGTTCATTGATTCTCTGTATAGTTTCTAATTTTTCTTTACTTTCTTTTTCATTTTAGATTGCTGCTTTTAGAATGTCTTCAAATTTACTAATCATTTATTTTGCCATTAATCTTACCCATTATATTTCTCATTTCAGATATTAGTTTTTATCTCTGTAAATTTAATTTGGCTCTTTTAAAATATCATTTATATCCAGGATCCTGAACCCATAGAATATTGTTTAATGTGATTCTTTGCTGATTTTAACATCTGTGTCAGTCATTTCTGGGTTGTCTTTGGTTAATTTGGGGATTGTATTTTCCAGCTTTTTTTGCATGTCTGGAAATATTTGGATGCTAGGCATTGTGAATTTTACCTTGTTCAATGCTGATAATTTTGTACTCTCATCAGTATCATTGAGGTTTATTCTGGCTGCAGTGTAAGCATTTCGATCCTTTATGGTCTTGATTATAAGATTTGTGAGGCAAGACCCTATTCTACATAATGCCTTGTGAATTATAAGTTTTTTCAAACCGACTGGTGAGACTAGGCAGCATTCTTGGCCCTCTGTGAGTGCTGGATACTGCTCTTTGGAAGCATGTGCACTGTGCATTGGTTTAAGTCTGGTGAGATGGAATGTAATCATATAAAACAAATTCTATCAAGCAGATTCATTAGTTAAGGACAGGCAGGAAGGGAAAACAAGCTTAGGATTCATCATGAGCTGGCTCCCCAAGCTTCAGGAAAGTTTCCTGGGGCATATGGCATCTCAACTGTTTGTGCTTCACTTGCACCATAACTGGACGACCCTGGAAAGCAGTCTGCCCTGGGTTTCTGTACCTTGGGGCAATGGAATGTTCTGGACTAACGCATTAATGGGCATCTTGTTTCTAGGAGGCGCTGGAAACGAGCCTGAGCTGTTTGTAGCTCTTCCCTCCTTATATTGGGATGTTGTATTCTCAGCACATTCTACAGTTATTCTTGAAAACTGCAAGTGAGAAAAAGGGTAGAACTGGGTCTGTCCAAGGCCAGTTGGAGAATAGCCGTGTAGTTCTCATTACATTTTCAGATAGATCTTTTCCCCAGCCTCAGTTAATTTCATTAGTAGTCAGCTGAATACTCAAAGAGGATCTCTGAACCTCCAAGTTTCTCTCTGTGAAGTTCTCTCCTCTCTAGTATTCTGCTCTCTGATTCTAGTGGCCTTGGTCACATGGACTCGTCCACTGATCTCTACTTGTTCTCTGCCTCTCTGTGCCTCACCCTTGAATCTCTCTCGAGGAAGCAAGATGGAACGTCATAGGGCTCATTTTGTTTACTGACTTTTAAGCATCTGTGTTTTTTTATTTCCTACTGTACAGTGTCCTGAAAATTATTTCATATATTTTGTTTGCTTTTAGTTTCAGGCAGGTGGTTAAGACCAGTTTTTGTTGCTGTTTCTTGGCCAGAAAAGGAAGCATTTTATTTGTTGTTATTTTTTCAAAGTGATGAAATAAAAGGTGAAATGATGATATTGATAAGAGGAATACTTAATGGGGGAAGTCACTTTTAAGCCCAGTGCAATACAGTGTAGTGTTCATTTTATTTTTATGTTTCTATAAAGTTTTCTCAAAAATTAAGTAAGTATAAATGCAGAATACAAATGTCTTCATACAATAACTAAGAAAATGCCATGAAGGCTATATTAAACAGTTTGATGAAAATATTTCAGATTATATATGAAACCAGCACATTGTACCCCTTGATTGCACTAATGTACACAGCTATGATTTAATTAAAAAAAGAGTAAAAAAAAAATTAAGTAAAATTCTTTTGCAGTATGTATATGGAAAGCAAAATAGACTTAAAACAATTTTCTTAGTCTTAGAACTTGTACTTCAGCTATCTTTGTTATTAAGAATTAAAACAACAAGGGATGCAAGGCTGGTTTAACATACGCAAGTCCATAAACGTTATCCACCATATTAACAGAGGCAAAAATAAAGATCACATGATCCTCTCAATAGATGCAGAAAAAGCATTTGATAAAATCCAGCATCCTTTTCTAATTAGAACACTGAAGAGTATAGGCATAGGTGGCACATTTCTAAAACTGATTGAAGCTGTCTATGACAGACCCACAGCCAATATTTTACTGAATGGAGTAAAACTGAAAGCTTTTCCTCTTAGAACTGGAACCAGACAAGGTTGTCCTCTGTCACCTTTACTATTCAACATAGTGCTGGAAGTTCTAGCCAATACAATTAGGCAAGACAAGGAAATAAAGGGAATCCACATGGGAGCAGAGGAGGTCAAACTCCCTCTTTGCTGACGACATGATCTTATACTTAGAGAACCCCAAAGACTCAACCACAAGACTCCTAGAAGTCATCAAAAAATACAGTAATGTTTCAGGATATAAAATCAATGTCCACAAGTCAGTAGCCTTTGTATACACCAATAACAGTGAAGATGAGAAGCTAATTAAGGACACAGCTCCCTTCAACATAGTTTCAAAGAAAATGAAATACCTAGGAATATACCTAACGAAGGAGGTGAAGGACCTCTATAAAGAAAACTATGAACTCCTCAGAAAGGAAATAGCAGAGGATATTAACAAATGGAAGAACATACCATGCTCATGGATGGGAAGAATCAACATTGTTAAAATGTCTATACTTCCCAAAGCAATCTACCTATTCAATGCCATTCCTATCAAAGTACCTACATCGTACTTTCAAGATTTGGAAAAAATGATTCTGCGTTTTGTATGGAACCGGAAAAAAACCCGTATAGCTAAGGCAGTTCTTAGTAACAAAAATAAAGCTGGGGGCATCAGCATACCAGATTTTAGTCTGTACTACAAAGCCATAGTGCTCAAGACAGCATGGTACTGGCACAAAAACAGAGACATTGACACTTGGAATCGAATTGAACACCAAGAAATGAAACTAACATCTTACAACCACCTAATCTTCGATAAACCAAACAAGAACTTACCTTGGGGGAAAGACTCCCTATTCAATAAATGGTGTTGGGAGAACTGGATGTCTACATGTAAAAGACTGAAACTGGACCCACACCTTTCCCCACTCACAAAAATTGACTCAAGATGGATAAAGGACTTAAATTTAAGGCATGAAACAATAAAAATCCTCAAAGAAAGCATAGGAAAAACACTGGAAGTTATTGGCCTGGGGGAAGACTTCATGAAGAAGACTGCCATGGCAATTGCAACAACAACAAAAATAAACAAATGGGACTTCATTAAACTGAAAAGCTTCTGTACAGCTAAGGAGACAATAACCAAAGCAAAGAGACAACCCACACAATGGGAAAGGGTATTTGCATATTTTCAATTAGACAAAAGCTTGATAACTAGGATCTATAGGGAACTCAAATTAATGCACATGAAAAAAGCCAACAATCCCTTATATCAATGGGCAAGAGACATGAATAGAACTTTCTCTAAAGACGACAGAGGAATGGCTAACAAACACATGAAAAAATGTTCATCATCTCTATATATTAGAGAAATGCAAATCAAAACATCCCTGAGATATCATCTAACCCCAGTGAGAATGGCCCACATCACAAAATCTCAAAACTGCAGATGCTGGCGTGGATGTGGAGAGAAGGGAACACTTTTACACTGCTGGTGGGACTGCAAACTAGTACAACCTTTCTGGAAGGAAGTATGGAGAAACCTCAAAGCACTCAACCTAGACCTCCCATTCGATCCTGCAATCCCATTACTAGGCATCTACCCAGAAGGAAAAAAATCCTTTTATCATAAGGACACTTGTACTAGACTGTTTATTGCAGCTCAATTTACAATCGCCAAAATGTGGAAAGAGCCTAAATGCCCACCAACCCAGGAATGGATTAACAAGCTGTGGTATATGTATACCATGGAATACTATTCAGCCATTAAAAAAAATGGAGACTTTGCATCCTGCGTATTAACCTGGATGGAAGTGGAAGACATTATTCTTAGTAAAGCATACAAGAATGGAGAAGCATGAATCCTATGTACTCAATCTTGATATGAGGACAATTAATGACAATTAAGGTTATGGGGGGGGAAGCAGAAAGAGGGATGGAGGGAGGGGGGTGGGGCCTTAGTGTGTGTCACACTTTATGGGGGCAAGACAAGATAGCAAGAGGGACTTTACCTAACAATTGTAATCGGTGTAACTGGCTTATTGTACCCTCTATGAATCCCCAACAATAAAAAAAAAAAAAAAAAATAGAGACCTGGAAAGAAAATCCACTAAGCTTGTTTTGGTAGAACCTAAACCCAATGTTTCTTGTGAAACAATCTTCCCGAGTAGACACCATTACCTCCTGAGCTCTGAGAACATTCTGAGTTTGTTCAATGGAATAATTTCTAATTTCTGTGCTGGTCCTTTCACCAATAAACCCTTTGCACTGGAGTATTTTGTCAAAAATTTCAAAATGCTGCCCATTCTTTCGGATGTGTAATAAAATTAGTGTATGTTTCTGAAAAAAAAAAAAAAAAGAATTGAAACAACAATCTTTTTTGTATATGTATAAAATATACATATACAATGTATAAAATGTATAAAAAACAATATACATTTTAGAGGGATAGTGATTTTAAAAAATGACTGTAATTTGACCAATTTAATAATAGAAGTCCCAAAGGTATGCCTTTAACACATTTCTCCTGATCTTTAGAATTAAGGTTATAGGTAAAATCCTCTCAAATGATAGCCAGTATTACTTAAATGTATTTTGAAAGTTTTCTAATCTCTCACCTAAAGTAATATATTTATTTTTTCAGAATGAGTTTGTAAGAGGCGTATCAAACCTAAGTGTTCTTTCCCATTTTGTAGTCACATGTTTGTTCCTAATTAGGAACATATATCTATTAGTAATAATGAAATGGTGTTTCTGAAATGGATATTCTTTGAAAAAGTTTATTTTATTTACATAATTACTCACAGAAAGAATAATGTACCATGTTTTAGGAATGTTCTGCTGAAAAATTATTTGGAACTTCAGTTAATGGCTTAATGTGTCTTATAATAACAGTAATTATAAGGTAATTATGAGGCACACTGTAAATTGTAACCTCAGTTTTTCACACTCTTATACTAATGCCCTCTTATATCAATTATAGTTATATATTTCCCTATAAAATCCAAAATTTAATTGATTTATAAAGAGATGTTGAAAGTAGGGTATGTGGTATGGGTATTGGGAGACTTGACGTTGCTTAAATGAGTGTATACAGTTTTCTGGTTGGGATCGAATGTAGTTTTATTGTTGATAATTCTTTTTCTCCGTTTACTGAACATTTCATGAAATAAATATATTGTAATTATACTCAGTTATAATTTAAGTGGTAGAAGGTCTTTTAAAGTTTAACATAATAGACCTGTTGCCTGTAGCACAGTGGTTATGGTGCCGGGCCACATGCACTGAGGCTGGTAGTTTCGAATCCAGCCCAGGCCCGCTAAACAACAATGACAACTACAACAAAAAAATAGCCAGACGTTGTGGCAGGTGCCTGTAGTCCCAGCTACTTGAGAGGCTGAGCCAAAAGAATCACTTAAGCCCAAGAGTTTGAGGTTGCTGTGAGCTGTGATGCCATGGCACTCTACCAAGGGCGACGTAGTGAGACTCTGTCTCAAAACAATAAAAAAATTAGCATAGTAGACTATAGGTTGTGATAGAGGCTATGTAGTAGCTAACAGGGTTAATAATAGTTCAATTTAAATTTGGTCAGGTAACAGCAGTTGAAAGTAAATAGTTGTGGAAGGCCAGGAGAAACTGGATCAGTTCAGCAAAAATCAAATTAGCTGTGTAAGGCTATCAGCAATGATATCCTCTACAGGAAGAAGTAAGCCGTAGGAAGAGGGAAGCGGTACGTAACAAATGGAATCAGGAGATGAGGTAGCACCTTTTCCAAAGGCAGAAACATGGAGATGAGGTAGCACCTTTTCCAAAGGCAGAAACATGGAAAAAAGAGATAACCTAGTAATGGAGATTTGCTGCAGATTTTAATGACGGTAAATTAAGGCTTTCACAGTCTAACCCAGAAACTGTCTCCACTGATTTTGAAGGCACCTCAAGCCCAGGCAATCTCATTTGCTTTAATAGGTTATAGTCTGGGAAATTTTTTTTGAAGGTAAACTTCGCATTCTTTTTGAACTCTTCGGGTTCTGAGTTCCTGGAATATTACTTCCCCGTTTGTCAGTTATGCGTAGATAATTTGAGTAACTTCATATTTTTTCTTAAAATTATTCTCTTTGAAACAATGAACTTTGAGTTAAATAAATTCTTTGCAAATCATTTTTCAAATGATCAAGCCTATAAAATGCCAGCAACCTGGCATCTGAAATGTTAGTTTCATAACCCTAGAATGCTGGATGTGTATAATAAATTAATGTACATTGACATTAGATTGATGATAGTCAGAAAAACATTCATGAATTTGTTCTTGGAAAATGACCAGATGCCTGACTTTAGATTACTGAAAGCATATGGCTAAGTATTAACTTGCTGACCTCTCACAGTTTCATACTTTGCCATTTTTCAGAAATGAGTATTGCCCAGATTTTTGAGGCAATTGAAATTCTGACTAATGGGGAAAAAACTTTAGTTAAAACTGTAAATTGTTTTTAGATAACAGTATGTAGCATTGTTAGCATTTATATATGTAGACTTACACACAAGCACATTTCCACGTGCAAACACAATTCTTACTCAGTTTTATTTTTTCCTCCAAATCTGTAAACTTTCATTATTTTGTAATTGTCTTACTGTGTTAGCCAGAATTTTTAGTATGATGTTGAAAATTCTGACTTTTAGTGAGAAAGCTTGTAGTTTCTCATCATTCATTATGATATTAACTGTAGTTTTCTGTAGATGTGCTTCGTCAAGTTGTACAAGTTCCTCTCTATTCCGAGGTTACTGAGGGTTTTTATCATGAATGATTGCCAGATTTTGTCAAATGCTTTTTGTGTCTTTGATATGACCATGTAATTTTTCTTCTTTAGCCTGTTGATGTAACGGATTCCATTAATTGATTATCAAGTATTGAACCAGACTTACATACCTAGCATATATCCCATTTGGGATTTATGAGCTTTTGTGTTTTTGTACATTATTGGATTAGATTTATTAATATTCTTTTGAGGATATTTGCATCTGTGTTTACAGCAGACATTATTCTTCAGTTTTTTTGATGCCTTCATGTGATTTCGGTATTAGGAAAATTGGTCTCATTGAATGAGTTTAGGAAGCTTTCCCTCTCTACTTTGGTCCTTTGAAAGCACTTGTAGAGAATTGGTGTAATTTCTTTCATAAATGTTGGTAGAATTCATTAGTGATCAAGGCTGGGGTTGGTACTTCATGTTTTGGAAGGTTATTCATTATTGATACAATTTTCTTAAAGATATAGGTCTATTTAGATAGACTGTTTATTCTTGGGTGAGTTTTTGTAGATTGTGTCTTTCAAGGAATTTGGCCCATGTCAGCTAAGTTACCAATTTGAGTTGTTTATTCTTTCTTTATCCTTTTAGTGTCTGTGGGATCTGAGTGAAGTTCCTCTTTCATTTTTAAAATTTTTACCTATTTCCTTCTTTGGTGCTCTTCCTTTCTTAATGCAAATTTGAGTTTCAGGCTTATATTTTTTTCCTTTAATGAACTTTTTTTTTTTTTCTTTTTTTTTGAGACAGAGTCTCACTTTGTCCACCTCAGAGTGCTGTAGCATTACAGCTCACAGCAACCTCAAACTCTTGGGCTTAAGCGATTCTCTTGACTCAGCCTCCAGAGTACTGGGACTATAGGTATCCACCACAATGCCCAGCTATTTTTTATATACTGAGTGTTGCTCTTGCTCAGCCTTATGAACTTTTTTTAGCATTACTTGTAAGGCAGGTTTACTGGCAACAAATTGCCTAAGTTTATATTAGGCAGAGAAAATATTCTCCTTCACTTTTGAAAGATGAGCTCTCTGGGTGTAGAACTCCAGGGGATTTTTGTTTTATTAGTTTAATCTGTCGACACTAAATATTTCAGTCCATGTTTTTCTTACGTGGTTTCTGCGGAGAAGCCAGATAGAATTCTTACCTTTGTTCCTTTGTAGGTAATGTGTTTGTAAGGTGCCTTTTTCACTGTCTGGTATCTTTTGGGATTTTTTTTTTTTTATCTTTGATTTTCTGTAGTTTGAAAATCCTGTGCCTGGGTGTTTGTTTTTTCCTGCCTTTACCCTATCTATCTTGCTCGGTGCTCCCTGGGATTCTTGGGTCTATGGTTTGGTGTTCAACATTAATTTGGGGACATTCCCAGTCATCATTATTTCAAACATTTCTTCTTTTCCTTTCTCTTTTTCTTATCTTTTTGGTATTCTAACGATGCATATATTATACTTTTTGTAGTTTTCCCACATTTGTTGGGTATGCTGTCCTGTTTTTTTCAGTTTTTGTTCTCCTGTCTTTGTTCTTCTGTTTTGTAGGTTTCCATCGATAGATCCTTAAATTCAGAGACTCTTTCCTCAGCCTTGTCTAGTATACTAATGAGCCTATCAAAGGAATTCTTCATTTTTGTTACTGTGTTTTTGATCTTTCTCTTTTTTCTTTTTCGTTTTGTTTGGCTTTTTCTTAGGATTTCTGTCTCTTTGCTTACATTACATGTTCTTGCATGCTGTCTACATTATCCATTGGAACTTTTAGTATATTACTCATAACTGCTTTAAATTCCGTGTTTGGTAAGTCCAACATTCTTATCTGGTTCTGTTGCTTGCTCTAGCTCTTCAAATTTTGTGTTTTGTCACAAAAACACAGAAATTACTGTTCTGTAATTTTTTTTGTTTTTTGACAGATAGACATGATGTATTAGGTGAAAGGAATTACTATAAATAGGTCTGTGGTAATGTGGTGGTAAGGTGTTGGAGAGGTGAAGCATTCTGTCCTCCTATGATTATATCTCAGTCTTTTAGTGAGTCTGTGCCTCTGGGCTGTGGACTTCACAAGTGTTTCTCAGGTGGGGCATGATGGCTAGAGTGGTATGGAATTGGATATTTCCTTTCCCTCAGTCAGCTAACTTCTGGTAAAACCCTAGCAGATTTGGTTCTGGGTAACAGGTTTCTCCTGAGGGAAGGTCTTGTAAAGAAGAACAATTGAGAAATGGTTCCTTTTCCCCTCCTCTTATAGGAAATAAGAGATTTTTCTCTAATAATGGCTGTGAGAAAGTGGTTGAGCTCCCGGAGCTAAAACACAAATGTGTGGTGCTCCCCAGATGACTGGGTGGGTTTGGGGCCAGGTTTGAACCCGCCACCTCTGGCCTATGGGGCCTTTGCCCGACTCCTTTGAGCCACAGGTTGGCGTTTTTGACTCTCAGAGGGATGCACTCAGAGCATCTAGTACTTTTCCTGTTGCAAGTTTCTTGCCCTGGCACTAGTTCCCATGGCAGTTTCTGTCAGGGGTCCTCGTGTACGAATCCCGACCTGGTTTGAAACACAAAGTCTGAGAATGCCTGGAGATGGCTTACGGTATCTCAGGCTGAGTAAACCCAGAAAATGCAGCCCCTCTCTGGCCTCTTCAGAAGGCTTGTACTGATGTTTAAGAAAGACGCATATGCAAAATGCAAAAATGCCAAAAGCAAGGGTTGAAAGAATCCCAAGTAATAGAGGCTGAGTAAGAAGTAGAGGGTTGCTAACCTGGCCAGTGGTGTATTCAGAAAGCGGGAGGGAAAAACTAGTTCTGTCCTGGCGGGGGAAGTAAACCAGGTTTCCTAATGTAACTACAAAGCAGAGTTTAAAGGACTCCTCCTACTTGTTGGCTCTCCACAGCCTCCTCGGCCTGTCTGGACATCTCCAGGCTCTTTTCACCTTCTGTGGTTTTGATGAGCTCCCAGGGATCACGGTGCACACTTTCCCCTGGATACATATCCCAGGATTGAGGTGGGACACCCTAGCTACCTCCCAAGTTTCTACTGATAAGTCGCTGTGCTGAGAAGCAGACTCCCTTTATTCACCTCTCTGCCTCCTTAGTCTTGAGTATAGCAGCTTGCTCTGTGTCCTCATGTTTCTTATGGGTCCAAGGAAAGTTGTGGATTTTTCAGTCTGTAGAGTGAAGCCTTTCAGTCTCCTGATATGCGGAACCTGAAGCCAGAGGTATAGCGTTCCTTTTTATTGAACTTTTAATTGGGTTAAGCATGACCTTTAAGTTTATTCTAACCATGAAATGTGATATTTTCTTCCAAGTTTTGCTCTATTTTACAATTGAAATTAACATGTTACGTTTTGTTTCATTGCATGTTAGACCATAGCCATTTAGACTTGAAAATAGGTTTGTAGCAAGGTTTTTAATCTATTAATTTAAAATAAAATACCCTTCCTTTTATCAGTATATAAAAACGTAATTCAAAATTTTACTATTGATAATGTATCTAATTTATACTATATGACTTAGGATATCCTTTCATGTTTATGGGATGAGTATTTTTATTTGTTTTTCGTTTTTTTGAGACAGAGTTCTACTTTGTTGCCCTTGGTGGAGTGCCATGACATGGTGATATAGGCTTCCCCCACTCAGGGCTGGACAGGGACCCCGCATTTTCTAGGCCTTTTAAAAAATTACGATACATACAATAACAAGTGAAACATTTGCTTTTACCATATATGTGCTATAATTCCTTGAATTTATTACGTTGCATTGAGCCATTTTGTTCCCTTTGAAATGTTTTCCACATCTTCTGTGATTACATATATATAAGTTGGAATGTAGGAATTGGTACATACTTACTGCATTTCGTGGCTTTGTATTGGTGTGTATGCATGTATTTGCTTTGCTTATACTGCATAATAATTTATTCTAATGACATTCTGGCTGTTTGTATTGTAGTTGTTTATTCTAGTTTCCAGAATTAACCAAAATGCAGAAGCAGCACTTACTTTTACATTACAATTTGTATTACATGTTTAATATCTCTAATCAGAAAATCCCAAATCCAAAATACTCCAAAACTAAAACTTTTTGAGCACCAACATGATGCTCAAAGGAAATGCTCTTTGGAAAATTTTAGATTTCAAATTTTGGACTACAGATATTTAGTTGATAAATATCATGCAAATATTTTGAAATCAGAAAAATCTGAACTCTGAAACACTTCTGGTTCTGAGCATTTTGGATTAGGGATACTCAGCTTGCATGTGGTCTTTATTCACTAGTAAGTTTACTGTGTTTTAGTGCCTGCTGTTACTTTTCGTGGATGAAAGTATAGAGAATAAATGAAGGAAGCTTGATTTTCCTATACAAAATTTGTATTAAATGAATTTTAATTAGAGGTCTGATAAAAAACATTTAATAGGTTTTATTTCCCTATAATTTATCAAATGGGTTGTATTTTCACATCTTACATTTTCTTGTATTTTACATCTACGTGTGAAAAGTATCATTGGGTTTAGTTAGAGGTGGTTTCTCATGGGGGAAGGAAGAAGTAACCCAGTGGTCTGAGGTAAGTTCCTTGGGGTTTGCAGTCAGGCTCAAACAACTATGTTTGTGCTTTTGTGCAAATTGGTAAGTTAGATTGTAGTAGTTGCTTTCTTTTTGGGTTGTGAAGACTAAAATTTTGATATGTTGTGTACATATGTATTACATATGTGTAGGTATATATATGTTTGTATACATATATACACATACACAAAAATCTTAGTATGTTGCCTTTTATGTAGTATGAGCTTAATTTATGTTAGCTGTTATGTCATCACTTGTTATTAATTGAATTTGATACAAAGAAAAATGGTGCTGAAAGTGATCCATGGAAAATAAAATTAGATTATTACCTTATAACATAAATTAGAAAAAAAATACCTAGGTGGAAATAAAACTTTAATATTATTGTAGGAGATTTCATGATTATCAGGATAGAGTCTTTTTAAATGAAACTCAAAAAAGTACAAATTATAAATGAATGGATTAAATTTGACCAATTAAAAAATTCCAAAATTTTGTGAGACAAAGGAGACCAAAAATAAATTTGCATGTCAAGTCCTCAATAGAAGATGGTGGCAAGCTAGTATGTTCCTTTTGGAAGGAAGTTTGGAGAACACTAAGGGATCTAAATGTAGACCTGCTGTTTGATCCTGCAGTTTCTCTTCTAGGTGTATATCCAAAGGACCAAAAATCATTTGGCAATAAAGATATTTGTACCAGATTGTCCATTGTAGCTCAATTCATAATTGCATTCTTCCAGTCATGAATCCCATAATGGCATAAATGTATTTATGATCTATGTACAAATGACTTAATAAAAAAAAAAGAAGATGAAGATGGTTGCCACACATGTAAATAATTAATATTAATTACTAATATACTACCAATAAAAACAACAATTAACAATTAATAAGAAAAGACAATCCAGTTGAAAAATATATAAATAATTTGATCAGTCAGTTCATAGCAGAAACCTGAGTGGTTAATAAACATATTCATATAGGTATAACATCATTAATCATCATAAATAGGACAATTAGAAGAAGATTGAGGTGGTGTTTGTTACCTGTCAGCTTAAAAAAAAACTTAAAAATTTCTGACAGTGCTGGTGGTGATAAGGATGTGGGAAAAAGTGAACCTGCATGTTGCTGGTGGGAGTATAAATTGGTATAATTAATTTGGAAAATCAGTTTGGCAGTATTAAGTTTTGGTAGTCACTGGGCATATTTGATAGTCTGGTGAATGAAGCTTCAATCATTTTAATAGATTTTGTTGTTGTTGCAGTTTTTGGCTGGGGCAAGGTTTGAACCTGCTACCTCTGGTATATGGAGCTGGTGCCCTACTCCTTGAGCCACAGGCACTGCCCCAAGCCTAAAACATTTTTAAATGCATAAAATAAAATATGTAGGATTAAAAAGATAACCATATTGAAATATTGTTATCAAAATATGAACAATGTGTTTATAAAGACATTTCGTGACAAGAATCTAACGACAGGTCTTATAACCATTGCAATTTCAAAATAATGATGAGTGTAAACTATCCTGAGCTGTCAGCAACAATGGAATGGAATAGGAAAATATGTGTGATTTCTGTGGTTTACAAAGTCACAGGTACCGCTAATGCTGCTGTGATTTTTTTGACTTCACTTATAAATAAAATGCTAAATATTGGTTAGAGATTTGTGTAAATGAAGACATTCCTCCCTTTCTAAGTTTATCATCTCTCTGAGTTATAATAATGGAATTTATGGAGATTAGTTTAAGAACCCTTGTAGAATATCTCTCACCCATAAACATAAACAGTGCTAATGACTATTGTATTAAAATAAAAAAGGGAAAAATCTTATGTGACCATTATTAAGAGAAATGGAAACATTTAATTTGATATCAGCAGTGGAAGTTAATGAATTATGCCTATATGTGTAAATATGCATTCGTTTCTCAAACAAAATTCTGATTAAAAGTTATGTGTGGCATTGGAAAAGAACAATGTACAAATTAAAGACACATTAAATTATATTGTGTATCATTTGTGATTTTATGTACCTGTTTGTGTATCTTTATACAGGGTGTCCATAAAGTTGGTGTAAATTGTAAATTGCACACAAACTTTGTGGACACGCTGTATATATAAAGATATATTTGAAAAAAAAATATTTTTACCTGAGTGGGAGAGAGGAGAATAAGATGGGATGAATGAATTCAAATATGCCTGTAATTTCAATTCTTTGTCAATTCAAAATCACCAAACAGATATCAAACAAACAAACATACCTTACTCAGTGATATTTTTATTTATGGCTGGTGGGTACATGTATGTTTGTTTTGTTATTTTTTGTACTTTTCTGAATTAAAATATTCCTCAAAATTTCTCAAAATACTGATTGTAAGAAGAAAATATTTTATTGCAGTACTATAAATAAATACTGTAATAAAAAAGAAGTTAACAACAAGATAGGTTATCAATTTAAAAGGGGCTTAACTTTTGTCATTTGCTCCAGGTTACATATGGGTTACTCAAGCACTTAACAGAATTGATACATTGCAATTAATGCAAGGTTTTGTTTGCTTTTTCCTTCTATTTACACTTGATCTTAGCCAAACAGCTGAGAAGCAGTGCTTTTCTATTTAGGATGTAAAAATAAGTCTTTGAACAGTGGTTGATATTTATGGTAGCAGAATGTAAACTCCCTGAAAGTGGTTAGGACTATGGTATTCTGTAATAACTTAAAAGCCCTAAATTTGTCCATTTTTGGCATCTTTATCACCAGAAAAGCTTAAAACTTTATCTTACTAGATCCAGGAAAATGGTTTTATTTGTTGGACTTATATTGGTTTCTTGTATCTTTTCTCTTTAATGGTTCACTAAATTAGATTTGAAATATCTGGGATTGCTTTCCTCAGTTTCTTAGAAAAGAGATATACATAAAACTCTGTTTATTTCAGAAGAACTTCTGATATTCCAGGTCCCTTTTACTGAAATGAACTAAGGTGTTAGTCAGTAAGAATGAATATAGTAGTAACTGTGAAAGTTGGAATGTAATGGAACATCCTAATTTTCTCTAATATCAGTGTGACCCAGTAGTAAGGATTCGATTGAAATGAAATGAATGTAGCTTCCAAAAGAGTAGGATCAATTAATAGGTGGGAATATAAGTGTAGGAACAGCAGAGAGACACTTTGCTATTTTGTTTCACATTTCTAGGAATCAAAATTTCATGTCCTTTAATTACTCTTTTTTGGATATTTCTTTAATAGTCTTTTTCTATCTTGCAATAGCTATTGTTCTGTTTTATATAAAGTAATGCAGGTTAAAATTTCAAATCAGGCTGGGCGTGGTGGCTCACGCCTCTAATCCCAGGTGCTTTGGAATGCTGAGTCAGGAGATAGCTTGAGGCCAGGAGTTCAAGACCAGACTAGGCAATAGGACATCCGCCACCATCTCAACAGAAAATAAAAAATTAGCTAAGCATTTTGGTGTGTGCTTGTAGTTCCGGCTACTTGTGGATCTGAGACAGGAGAATTGTTTGAGCCCAGGAATTCAAGGATGTAGTAAGCTATGATTGAGCCATTGTACTCCAGCCTGGGCAATAGAATGAGGTCTTGTCTCTAAAAAAACAAAAGAAATCATAGAAATCATATAGAAATTTATAAAGTGAAAATAAACATGCCTCTGTAATATTTTCCTCTAGAAATAAACTGTTATCAATTTGTTATGCATTTGGCACTTGAATAGCATAGGCTTGAATCTCACAGGTCCATCGATACAGTGATATTTTAAAATAAAAGATGTTTTTGGAGTGCTTACATCCAACTAATCAACATAGCTTATTTGTACAAAAAAATCAACACATTGACTCCCACAAAGGCATAAATGTATTCATGATCTATGCATATATGACTTAATACAAGGAAAAAAATTTTTTTGAAGATTTGTGACTATTTGAAAAAACTTGTAGATGAACTGTATAGCCTAGAAATATCAAAAAATAGATATGTCACAAATGCATAAAATATATGTAGAAATTGGTCTATTTTATCATTTATTACCATAAAATATTCATACATCTATTATAAAATGTTTACATTTATCAAAATTTACACACATAAGACCTACAGACCATCATCCATGGCACCATTTACAGTTGTAAGAAATTTAAACAACCATAAAGATGCTGTATTAAAATCATAACTGCATATAATTAACTGTAATATATATGCTATACCATTGTAATGAGTGTAGCCATCTGTTGCTATTGTGGTTGCCAGCGTCTGCTTACAACACTGTGTGATGCTAATGGTCACTGTGTGAGCAGCCTCATCTCTTCCGTACATTGCAGACCTCAGCAAAAAGTAATCTCTGTAGTTTTTCCTGTATATTTCATTGTGTTTAGTCAGTACTTTAAACCTTGAACACCAGCCTACCCTTACCAAGTGCCACTGGTGATACTGGAAGTGCTACCAAGAAGCAGAGAGAAGCTGATGACATAACCCGCACAGGTGAACTGCTTGCTGTGTGTGATGGGCTGCTGTCTGCAGCTGTGGTTGCCCCTCGTTTCAGATAGATGATTCCTCGGGTAAGCAGATGACTTAAACTTACAGTCTTGGTCAGTGCAGTAGACCATTCTGAGTGTATTTTCTCTTTCTTATGATTTTCCTAATTGTATTTTATGTTCTCTAGCTTACTTTAATGTCAGAACATAGTATATAATACATAAAACATAAAATGTGTGTTAAATGTTTGTTATTGGCAATGCTTCTCGTCAACAGTAGGCTATTAGGAGCTAAGTTGTGGGGAAATCAAAACTTATACATGTATTTTTGACTATGTAGGAGTTGGTGCCCTGAACCTCTGTGGAGTTCTAGTGTAACTTCTATATCCCTTCCAATATTTAGCATGTAGGTAAAAAAATTAACAAGTGAATAAGTACATACAAATTGTGGCTATCCTTTATGTAAGTTTATCTCATCTCGTTACATAACTATAGTCAGACTCCTTTCTTAGGCACAAATACTATTTCCAAATATTTGGAATTACAAACAGCACTGTAGTGAATATCCTTTCACAGAAACATGTGATTTGTCTAATTATTTCTTTAGTATAAATTCCTAGAAATGGAATTACAGTACTGAAGGATACATGTTAAATTTTATATGCATTATTAGTACAACGTCTTAGAAAGTTTTACCAAAGTATATCTATATTATGTCTTGATATAGTTTTAACTTCTGTTTTCCAGTGATAGTTTTAATATAATGTTATATTTATATATTAAATGAAATACAATGTTTTATAATATTTTTACTGAGCGAATATTAGCACTGAACATGATTTCATATTTACAAACTATCTTCAAGTGTTGATCAGTTTTTAACCTGGGCTACTACTTCTCATAAAAACAAATATTTTAAAAAGGATAATTTCGCCACAAGTGGTGGGGGCTAGGTGTCTGGACCAAGGAAATAATTCAGCCGTGAGAGTTGTATTAAATTTATTTCTCCATTTTCAATACATTTTTTCATTACTTAATTAGTTATGCAGACACTCACTCATGAGGCACTAGGGACACAGCGGTGAATACAGCCACAGTTCTGCACTTTTAAGAGTTTATGATTCAGAGAAACTCCTAAGTAGCTGAAAATATGCAACTCTTTAAAAACTGCAGTTATAAAATTATATACATTTGTTAAATCATTATAACAAAAAGAAAAATGGAAATAAAGATGAGAACAAAAAAATTTCAATAAAGAGTCTAACTACCAGAGACAACTATTTCACAGCAAGTAATTTTTTTTCCTGTTTTATTATGAAATTTTCAAACATATAGGAAAGTTGCTGGAATTTTACAGTGAACACTCAAAAATATCCACCACATAGATTCTACAGTTAATATTTTCCAGTGCTTGCTTTATTATGTATCCGCCTTATTTATCACCTATCAGTCTTTATTTAATACATTTTAAAGTAAGTTGGAGACATGAATATCCTTCCTCCCTTCAACATGTAGAACATTATCTATTGCATTAAACAACACCGTTTTAATTAAAGTTTATGTTGATGGACTTTATGCTATAAAAGATAAGAGAAATTTTATACTATTACATTTCCTCCTTAATTTCCTGTCACATCACTAAATATTTGATAAATCACTTTGTCTAATTATGGAACATAATATAAGTGTCATAAACCTTGAATAACCATAAAATTTACTGGGAAATTTTTGAGAGAGTAAAGGTGTACTATTAATAACTTCATAAAGACAGTGCAATGTGGGGCTGCCTAGGCAAACCAGGATGGTACGAATATCTGTAATTGCTAGAGTTGTTTATTTTTGGTTTTACATTTAAATGCTGTATTCAAAGTTCAGTCTTTTCCTTGGCTTCCCTATTTCTTGAATTCTTTATTTTGATTACCTTCTGAGCTGAATGTTATTCATAGCTTCTCCTTTCCTGAGTTGTTTGATTCATCTATTAGATTTTATCCTCAAGTAGTTACCCTCTTCTCCTAAGTTCTAATGTATACTGAATTTCTTAATTTTTATTTGCTTTGTTACGTTACATTATTTTTGTACTTTTTATTAATTGTATATTTCAATACGAAATAGTTATTTATTTTATTGGGATAAAGTGGACGACAGTAGGGGACAACAGACCGTAGTCTGTTCTGGGGATGAGAACGTGAGACTAGAATACTGTCCTAATGCTGCTCCCTATCATCGACGCAAAGTTCCATATGAGAAGTTTCTTGGTGGATTTTAGTGCCTCTGCTGGTAGTAAAGATGGCAGTTAGTTTTGATAAAATTAATAGTATACCTTTTGCACAAAACAGCCAAAATGAATCTTTGGCTGTACCCTCCAAAATTGGACTTGATACTTCAGGTGGAAGTAACTTAGTAGACGGAATCGTTCTTAAGTTGATGAGAAAAGTACTGGAAATCTTTTAAAGTACATTCAAAGCTTTGTTCTCAGCTTGTTTGCTGTTGTATTCTATTTAATTTCCTTTGGTTTTAATAACCGTTAAAGATAACCATAACCATTATAGATTTTACTGATTAGTTTGTGTGACTTGCCTGAAAAATCATTTCTTAATTTTGTAATTTATGAATAATTGTTGTTTTTCCATCTTCTTGTGGAAAAACTTTTCTTCAGCTGTGAAACATGATAGGTTACCATTACTAGTGAAGAGTTATACACAATGACTTCTAGAGCAGTGCAGATTTTTAATGATGTGATGTATTAGTATAGTAGGGTACCTGCTACACTTGTTTTCATTGGTAACGGCCATCCTGCCTGCATCTGTGTTCCCAAGAAAGTAAGGCCAGATGGCTGTGTACAGCTTCAAGTAGCTTTTCCTGTCTGTTCTTAACAGCTGCTGACATTTTTTGTATCTGGTAGTTGATATAAGATGGGACATTTACTTATACAGTAATATTCAACAGAAGGATATTTAGGAGTTCAAGAAAGACAGTGATAGAAGCTAACGCAGTGACAGAATAAAAATGGCATGCTCGTTTAGCATATTTTATGATTGTCCCTAATTAAGATGACCAATTTTCACTATAATGTGAAAATCATTTTATTGTTTTATTTATGTGGGTTGTCCCAGTGACTATTTTTTATTGTAAAATTGCTAATATATGATACTCTGTCCCGTCAAAAGGCAACATCAATAAAATGGGGACTCTACTGTTTTCTCTAAAGGATCAAAATATGAAGTGATTATTAAGATACCAATTCCTGTATCATAGCTTCAAATTTTACAGATCGTTCATTCATTCAGTAGGGAAATCTTGAGGGCCAATTAGGAGTTTGCCATGTTTAGGAGCTTTCAGGGATAAAGAAGATAACCAAAGTGTGATCTCTTTTCAGGAGAAATTTCTGAGCAGAGTTCAGGTTGTTAAGGCTATAATTAAAAGAACATTACTGGAAATATTTTAAATGGGTCTTTAGAAAATGTTCCTTTAGTTGAATATTATACTGCCATCAATTGAAAGCTTCTCCTTTCTCAAAAAAGCATCAATTGATTTTTGAATAAATATTTTCTCCAATAACTATTTCTCACTAGATCTGAATTGTATTAGTATTTTTGACATGTTGGACTTGGAAACTTACATTAGACTACACCCCCATAGAAACTGTGGATCCTGCTGTACCTGCCAGAGATAACCAGGTTCCTGTTTTACCTACTTGTAGATAAAAAAGAGCATTAGGATCTTCCCCGAGGTAGAATTGGTCTGAGATTTTCCAGTACTCCTTTCTTTAAAGTGCTTGATTTTAATTACATTAAGGAACTTTAATGATGATAGAGGTAATGTATTTTGAATCTCTTTTTACCTTTGAATGTAATGTTGAGATTTTCTAGTAGAGAGTAAAATGTATTTTCTGCAGCAATACCATGATTTGATGAATTCTTAACTGATTAGATTCTTGTTTGACTCTCTGCTATCTCTATGGCATGTGTACTCTGTGCATTTAAATTGTTGATAAAAATGGTCTATTTGTCTTACTTATTGTATAACTCACTGTGGTCTTCTGAGGGCCTTGAAGGCTGTTGATGATCGTTAGTAAACAATCAATTTGTAGTATTGATGAGGAGATATAGTGCTTAACTTCCGATATTTGGGTTATAGAACCATTTATTGCCTTTTATATTTTACTCAAATCTGAGAAGAATGACAGTATATTAAGACTATGAATGTAGAGTTTTAAGGTCAAACAATTTCAGCAATAGAAAATAACTTTTCTCCTAGAACTAAATGGTATATGCATCTGGCTGCTTCTGTTTGGTTTATCATTGGGCTTTGATTAAATGCTTTAAAGTCTTGAAAAGTATAGTCTTTTCCTCTCAGAGATCATATAAAACAGCAGTCTGGAATCTTAGCTTAAACAAAAAATTGTACAGCTGTGTGAAAATATTTTCTCTTTTTATATCTTAATGAGTTTTTAACATCTTTTAATTTAATTTTTTTATTTTATAAGCTTTTTTGATAAAAAATTGACATACAGACACACATTAGCCTGTGCCTGCACAAGGTCATGATCATCACATTCCGTCTTCCCCTCCACACCTCTCCTACTGTAAAGTCAAGATCATCACATTCTCATCTTCCCCTCCACACCTCGTCCTACTGTAAAGTCAAGATCATCACATTCTCATCTTCCCCTCCACACCTCGTCCTACTGTAAAGTCAAGATCATCACATTCTCATCTTCCCCTCCACACCTCGTCCTACTGTAAGGTCACGATCATCACATTCCCTTCTTCCCCTCCACACCTCGTCTTACTGTAAGGTCAAGATCATCACATTCCCTTCTTCCCCTCCACACCTCGTCCTACTGTAAGGTCACGATCATCACATTCCCGTCTTCCCCTCCACACCTCGTCCTACTGTAAGGTCACGATCATCACATTCTCGTCTTCCCATCCACACCTCGTCCTACTGTAAGGTCACGATCATCACATTCCCGTCTTCCCCTCCGCACCTCGTCCTACTGTAAGGTCACGATCATCACATTCCCGTCTTCCCCTCCACACCTCGTCCTACTGTAAGGTCACGATCATCACATTCCCGTCTTCCCCTCCGCACCTCGTCCTACTGTAAAGTCACGATCATCACATTCCCGTCTTCGCCTCCACACCTCGTCCTACTGTAAGGTCACGATCATCACATTCCCGTCTTCCCCTCCACACCTCGTCCTACTGTAAGGTCACGATCATCACATTCCCGTCTTCCCCTCCACACCTCGTCCTACTGTAAGGTCACGATCATCACATTCCCGTCTTCCCCTCCGCACCTCGTCCTACTGTAAGGTCACGATCATCACATTCCCGTCTTCCCCTCCGCACCTCGTCCTACTGTAAGGTCACGATCATCACATTCCCGTCTTCGCCTCCGCACCTCGTCCTACTGTAAGGTCAAGATCATCACATTCCCGTCTTCCCCTCCGCACCTCGTCCTACTGTAAGGTCAAGATCATCACATTCCCGTCTTCCCCTCCGCACCTCGTCCTACTGTAAGGTCACGATCATCACATTCCCGTCTTCCCCTCCGCACCTCGTCCTACTGTAAAGTCACGATCATCACATTCCCGTCTTCCCCTCCGCACCTCGTCCTACTGTAAGGTCACGATCATCACATTCCCGTCTTCCCCTCCGCACCTCGTCCTACTGTAAGGTCACGATCATCACATTCCCGTCTTCCCCTCCGCACCTCGTCCTACTGTAAGGTCACGATCATCACATTCCCGTCTTCCCCTCCGCACCTCGTCCTACTGTAAAGTCACGATCATCACATTCCCGTCTTCCCCTCCGCACCTCGTCCTACTGTAAGGTCACGATCATCACATTCCCGTCTTCCCCTCCGCACCTCGTCCTACTGTAAAGTCACGATCATCACATTCCCGTCTTCCCCTCCGCACCTCGTCCTACTGTAAAGTCACGATCATCACATTCCCGTCTTCCCCTCCGCACCTCGTCCTACTGTAAAGTCACGATCATCACATTCCCATCTTCCCCTCCGCACCTCGTCCTGCTGTAAGGTCACGATCATCACATTCCCGTCTTCCCCTCCGCACCTCGTCCTACTGTAAGGTCACGATCATCACATTCCCGTCTTCCCCTCCGCACCTCGTCCTACTGTAAGGTCACGATCATCACATTCCCGTCTTCCCCTCCGCACCTCGTCCTACTGTAAGGTCACGATCATCACATTCCCGTCTTCCCCTCCGCACCTCGTCCTACTGTAAAGTCACGATCATCACATTCCCGTCTTCCCCTCCGCACCTCGTCCTGCTGTAAGGTCACGATCATCACATTCCCGTCTTCCCCTCCGCACCTCGTCCTACTGTAAAGTCACGATCATCACATTCCCGTCTTCCCCTCCGCACCTCGTCCTACTGTAAGGTCACGATCATCACATTCCCTTCTTCCCCTCCACACCTCGTCCTACTGTAAGGTCACGATCCTCACATTCCCGTCTTCCCCTCCGCACCTCGTCCTACTGTAAAGTCACGATCATCACATTCCCGTCTTCCCCTCCACACCTCGTCCTACTGTAAGGTCACGATCATCACATTCCCTTCTTCCCCTCCACACCTCGTCCTACTTTAAGGTCACGATCATCACATTCCCGTCTTCCCCTCCGCACCTCGTCCTACTGTAAAGTCACGATCATCACATTCCCGTCTTCCCCTCCGCACCTCGTCCTACAGTAAGGTCACGATCATCACATTCCCGTCTTCCCCTCCGCACCTCGTCCTACTGTAAAGTCACGATCATCACATTCCCGTCTTCCCCTCCGCACCTCGTCCTACTGTAAGGTCACGATCATCACATTCCCGTCTTCCCCTCCGCACCTCGTCCTACTGTAAAGTCACGATCATCACATTCCCGTCTTCCCCTCCGCACCTCGTCCTACTGTAAAGTCACGATCATCACATTCCCGTCTTCCCCTCCGCACCTCGTCCTACTGTAAAGTCACGATCATCACATTCCCGTCTTCCCCTCCGCACCTCGTCCTACTGTAAGGTCACGATCATCACATTCCCGTCTTCCCCTCCGCACCTCGTCCTACTGTAAGGTCACGATCATCACATTCCCGTCTTCCCCTCCGCACCTCGTCCTACTGTAAAGTCACGATCATCACATTCCCGTCTTCCCCTCCACACCTCGTCCTACTGTAAAGTCACGATGATCACATTCCCGTCTTCCCCTCCACATCTCGTCCTACTGTAAGGTCAAGATCATCACATTCCCGTCTTCCCCTCCGCACTTCGTCCTACTTGTAAGGTCAAGATCATCACATTCCCGTCTTCCCCTCCACACTTCATCCTACTATAAGGTCACGATCATCACATTCCCGTCTTCCCCTCCACACTTCATCCTACTATAAGGTCAAGATCATCGCATTCTTGTCTTCCTCTCCACAGCTTGTCCTACTATTAGGTCTTCAGGAGCATTGGCATGTCTGGAGCTACCATCTCTTACGAGGCTGTTGTACAGTCACCTTTCTTTTTTTATAAATAAAAGAGTACACTCTAATATAATGATTGAAAGTATAGTATGGTAAATATATAAAGAAGTAACACAGTTTATTATCATCATCAGGTCTTATGTACAGTACATAATTGTATGTGCTGTGCTTTTATGTGATTAGCTATAGCAGTAGGTTGTTTTTATTTTTTTTTTTTATTTTTTATTTTTTTTGACAGATTCTCACTTTGTTGCCCTCGCTAGAGTGTGTGGCATCACAGCTCACAGCAACCTCCAACTCTTGGGCTTAAGTGATTCTCTTGCCTAAGCCTCCCAAGTAGGTAGGACTGCAGGTGCCTGCTACAACACCCGGCTATTTTTTTGTTGCAGTTGTCATTGTTGCTCTAGCAAGCCCGGACTGGGTTGAACCCGTGAGCCTTGGTGTACGTGGCTGGCACCCTACCCAGTGAGCTATGGGTGCTGCCCTATAGCAGTATTTTGTCTTACACCAATGTCAGTGTAAACATGGGTAATGCAGTGTGCTACAGTGTTGTGAGAGCAGCCCATCTTCTCTAAACAAAAGCAATTTGGGGGATCTATTATAATCTCATGGGACTAGTGTCATAGAGTGGTATGTGTGGTCTGTCGTTAAATGAAAACTCCTTATGGAGTGTGGCTGTATTTCTTTAGATTTTGACAGGTGAAGTAGTCATGATTCCTACCACCTTAGTCATGAGACAGGACACCTTGATCATTCTACAAGCTGTGATTGGGAAGAAAATATTAAAAGTTCTTTGATACTTAAAATCCATATGAAAATTATTGTGTAGATTTTATTGATATTCTCGTTTCATTTGAATAATCAAATTAGGAGAGAAACTTGTTTGAATAATGAGGCCATTCTCTGTTTGGCCAGGTTACTCTCCTTTCCTCTCTTCCGTCTGTTTCCTTCAGTTCATCTTTTTTCCTTGTTGACGTGAGTGCAGAACACTTTGACCAGCGCTTTCACCCAAAGTTGCTGCCTTCCCTTCTTTCCTCTTTGTGTATACAGATCCTGTTTCTCTGAGGGCTTCACAGGGAGCCACCGTCCCTTTCCCATTTGAGAGGGAAGGGGAAAGAGATTATTTTCTCCCCAAATTCTAGAGTAGAAGTTGCTCAAACAGCACAATTCAAGCCCCGTCCCTCTCTCTCTCTCAACAATTGGTTTTGAACGGGCAGGGAATTTCTTTTTCTCGTAGGAATGCAAACTTACAGAATTCTTAGTTCTTGGACCTTTTCAGGTAAAATGATCTAAAGATAAGATTACTCTGTACAGAAACTGGAATGTTCACTTCTGCCACCTTCCCAGGAACTGGATATTACTGGTATGTAGGGCGACTCCTTCTGTGTTGTCTTATAGTTGCTAAGCCTTCCTTATCACCACTATCCTGACTTTTAACATAAAAATTAATTTTTTCTGTTTTTTACCTTAATGTAAGTAGAATCATGCAACAGTCTTTGTTCATAGTTTAAGTTTGTGAGAGTAGCATGGGATTGCAGCCCCTCCCCCACGGTGCTTGGAGCACAGCAATTATTTTGTCTTACTAAGCTGCTCCTTTGCTTGTCCTTTAGATGGAGAGAGCAAGGTTTACTTGAGGGTTTTTTTTTTTTTTTTTTAATTGTTGGGGATTCATTGAAGGTACAAGAAACCAGTTAAACTGATTGCATTTGTTAGGTAAAGTCTCTCTTACAATCGTGTCTAGCCCTCCAAAGGTGTGGCACACACCAAGACCCCACCCCCCTCCCTCCTTCCCTCTCTGTGCTCTTCCTTTCACCTACCCCCCTCCTCCTTTCTATCTCTGCTCTCCCCTTCCCCCACCCCCACCATGTCATTAATTGTCCTAATATCAAAATTGAGTACACAGAATTCATGCTTCTCCATTCTTGTGATGCTTTACTAAGAATAATGTCTTCCACTTCCATCCAGGTTAATACAAAGGCTGTAAAGTCTCCATTTTTTTTAATGGCTGAATAGTACTCCATGGTGTACACATACCACAGCTTGTTAATCCATTCCTGGGTTGGTGGGCATTTAGGCTGTTTCCACATTTTGGCAATTGTAAATTGAGCTGCAATAAACAGTCCAGTGCAAGTGTCCTTATGATAAAAGGATTTTTTTTCCTTCTGGGTAGATGCCTGGTAATGGGATTGTAGGATCAAATGGGAGGTCTAGCTTGAGTTCTCTGAGGTTTCTCCATACTTCCTTCCAAGAAGGTTGTATTAGTTTGCAGTGCCACCAACAGTGTAAAAGTGTTCCCTTCTCTCCACATCCATGCCAGCATCTGCAGTTTTGAGATTTTGTGATGTGGGCCATTCTCGCTGGGGTTAGATGCTATTTCAGGGTGGTTTTAATTTTAAAATCAAAATGATTAGGGATGATGAGCATTTTTTCATATGTTTGTTAGCTATTTGTCTTCTTTAGAGAAGGTTCTATTTATGTCTCTTGCCCATTGATATATGGGATTGTTGGCTTTTTTCATGTGGATTAATTCGAGTTCTCTATAGATCCTAGTTATCAAGCTTTTGTCTGATCCAAAATATGCAAATATCCTTTGCCATTCTGTAGGTTGTCTCTTTGCTTTGGTTGTTGTCTTAGCTGTACAGAAGCTTTTCAGTTTAATGAAGTCCCATTTGTTTATTTTTGTTGTTTTTGCACTTGCCACGGCAGTCTTCTTCATGAAGTCTTTCTCCAGGCTGATATCTTCCAGTGTTTTCCTATGCTTTCTTTGAGGATTTTTATTGTTTCATGCCTTAAATTTAAGTCCTTTATCCATCTTGAATCAATTTTTGTTAGTGGAGAAAGGTGCGAGTCCGGTTTCAGTTTTATACATGTGGATATCCAGTTCTCCCAGCACCATTTATTGAATAAGGAGTCTTTCCCTCAAGGTAAGTTCTTTCTTGGTTTATCGAAGATTAGGTGGTTGTAAGATGTTAGTTTCATTTCCTGGTTTTGTATTCAATTCCAAATGTCTGTGTCTCTATTTTTGTGCCAGTACCATGCTGTCTTGACCACTATAACTTTTTAGTACGGCCTGAAATCTGGTATGCTGATGCCCCCAGCTTTGTTTTTATTACTAAGAACTGCCTTAGCTATGCAGGGTTTTTTTCTGATTTCATACAAAACACAGAATCATTTTTTCCAAGTCTTAAAAGTACGATGTTGGTATTTTAATAGGGATGGCATTGAATAGGTAGATTGCTTTGGGAAATATACACATTTTAACAATGTTGATTCTTCCCAGCCATGAGCATGGTATGTTCTTCCATTTGTTAATATCCTCTGCTATTTCCTTTCTTAGGATTTCATAATTTTCTCTATAGAGGTCCTTCACCTCTTCTGTTAAGTTTATTCCTAGGTATTTCATTTTTTTTTTTGAAGCTATGGTGAAGGGAGTTGTGTCCTTAATTAGCCTCTCATCTTGACTGTTACTGGTGTATACTAAGGCAACTGACTTGTGGACGTTGATTTTATATCCTGAGACATTACTGTATTTTTTGATGACTTTCAGAGTCTTGTGGTTGAGTCTTTGGGATTCTCTAAGTATAAGATCATGTTGTCAGCAAAGAGGGAGAGTTTGATCTCCTCTGCTCCCATTTGGATTCCTTTTATTTCCTTGTGTTGCCTAACTGTATTGGCTAGAACTTCCAGCACTATGTTGAATAGTAAAGGTGACAGAGGACAACTTTGTGGTTCCAGTTCTAAGAGGAAAAGCTTTCAGTTTTACTCCATTCAGTAAAATACTAGCTGTGGGTTTGTCATGGATAGCTTTGATCAGTTTCAGAAATGTGCCACCTATGCCTATACTCTTCATTGTTCTAATTAGAAAAGGATGTTGAATTTTATCAAATGCCTTTTCTGCATCTATTGAGAGGATCATGTGATCTTTATTTTTGCCTCTGTTAATATGGTAGATAACGTTTATGGACTTGTGTATATTAAACCAGCCTTGGATCCCTGGGGTAAAACCTACTTGATCATGATGAATGACTTTTTTGATGATAAACTGTAATCTATTGGCTAGGATTTTGTTGAGAATTTTTGCATCTATATTCATGAGTTAAATTGGTCTGAAATTCTCTTTTTGGTTGGGTCTTTTCCTGGTTTTGGTATTAGGGTGATGTTTGTTTCGTAGGACATGTTGGGGAAGATTCCTTCCTCCTCAAATTTTGGGAATAATTTCTGCAGTATGGGAATAAGCTCTTCTTTGAAGGTTTGATAGAATTCTGGTGTGAAGCCATCTGGACCAGGGCATTTTTTTGTTGGAAGCTTTTTTATTGTTTCTTTAATCTCAGTGCTTGAAATTGGTCTGTTTCTTCCTGGCTAAGTCTAGGGAAAGGGTGTGATTCCAAATATTGATCCATTTCCTTCACATTGTCAAATTTCTGGGCATAGAGTTTCTTGTAGTATTCACAGATGGTCTCTTGTATCTCTGTGGCATCAGTTGTTATTTCCCCTTTATCATTTCTGATCAAGGTTACTAGAGATTTTACTTTTCTATTTCTAGTTAGTCTGGCCAAAGGTTTATCTATTTTATTTATTTTTTCAAAAAACCGACTCCTTGTTTCATTAATTTTCAGAATGATTCTTTTGTTTTCAGTTTCACTGATCTCTTATTTAATTTTGGATATTTCTTTTCTTCTGCTGGGTTTAGGCTTAGATTGTTCTTCTTTTCCCAATTCCACAAGTTGGCTTGTGAGATTGTTACTGCTCTCTCTTTCTGTTTTTCGAATGTAGGCATCTAAAGCGATAAATTTTCCTCTCAAAACTGCTTTTGCAGTATCCCACAGTGTACCTTGTGTCTTCATTGTTGTTATGCTCAAGGAAGTTAATGATTTCCTCTTTTATTTCTTCCTGCACCCATCTGTCATCCAACAGAAGGTTGTTTAATTTCCATGCCTTTGTGTGGGGTTGAACGTTTTTATTGGAGTTGAATTCCACCTTCAGTGCCTAGTGGTCTGAGAAGATACAAGGTAAAATTTCAATTCTTTGGATTCTGTTGAGATTTGTTTTGTGTCCTAGGATATGATCAATTTTGGCGAATGTTCCATGGGGCAATGGAAAGAATGTATATTCTTTATGTTTGGGATGGAGTGTTCTATATGCATCTATCAAGCACAGTTGTTCTAGGGCCTCATGTAAGTCCCTTATATCTTTGTTTGATTTCTGTATAGAGGATCTGTCCAGCTCTGTAAGAGCAGTGTTAAAGTTCCCTGTTGTGGTATTATAGGATATCATACTGCTCAGACTGAGTAAGGTCTCTTTCAGGAATCTAGGAGCGTTTAAATTAGGTGCATAAATATTTAGAATTGAAACGTCTTCTTTTTGTATTTTTCCCTTGACTAATATAAAGTGACCGTCTTTGTCTTTTTTGACTTTAGTTGCTTTAAATTCACAAAAGATTGCAACTCTTCTTTTCTTCTGAATTCCATTTGCCTGAAAAATTGTCTTCCAACCTTGAACTCAGAGTTTTGATTTGTCTTTTAAAGCTAAGTGTGTTTCCTGCAGACAGCAAATGGATGGCTTGTGTTTTTTAATCCAGTCAGCCAATCTGTGCCTCTTCAGTGGGGAATTCAAGCCATTAACATTTATTGAGATAATCGATTCATCTTATTTTGTGAGAGTCCATTGCTTAGTTTTATCTTTTGCATCAGTGTGGAGGTTATGTTCTGTCCTTTAATTTCTGAATTCTTACCTTTTTGTTGATCCATTGTGATGGTCGGTGTGTAGAACAGGTTGAAGTATTTCCTGTAGAGCTTGTCTTGATGTGTAGATTTTCCTCAATGTTTGTATATCAGTAAATGATTTGATTGCTCAGTCAAATGTAAAGCTTAGCTTAGCAGGATATAGAATTCTGGGCTGGAAATTGTTCTGTTTAAGTAGATTAAAGGTAGATGACCATTGTCTTCTTGCTTGAAAAGTTTCATTAGAGAAATTTGCAGTTACCCTGATGAATTTTCCCCTGTAGGTCAACTGGCGCTTACTCCTGGCAGCTTGCAGAATCTTTTCTTTTGTCATGACTTTGGACAGGTTCATGACAATGTGTCTTGGAGAAGCTCAGTTATAGTTGAGGTGACCTGGAGTCTGATATCCCTCTGTAGGGAGTGTGTCAGAATGTTTGGTGATATATGGGAAATTTTCATTTATATTATTCTGTAGTATGGCTTCCATTCCCCTGGGGCATTCTTCTTCCTCTTCTGGGATACCTATAACTGGTATATTTGAATGCTTCATAAAGTCCCATAATTCTGTCAGTGAACGTTCTGCTTTCTCTTTCTTCTTTTCTGCCTCTTTAACTACCTGAGATATCTTAAGAGCTTTGTCCTCTACCTCTGAGATTCTTTCTTCTGCATGGTCTAATCTGTTTTTGATACTTCCTATTGCATCTTTAAGTTCCCTAATTGACTGCTTCAGTTCCTTGAGCTCTGCTATATCCTTTCTATAGTTTCCATATCATTCATCTCTTATTTGATTCTCTTTTTGGATTTCCTTTTGGTTATTTTCCACTTTATCAGCAGTTTCCTTCATCATTTCCATCATTTCCTTCATTGTTTTCATCAACTGTATTCTAAATTCCCTTTCTGTCCTTTCTAGCATTTCTTTATAGGTGGAATCCTCTGCAGTAGCTACCTCACAGTCCCTTGTGAGCATTGCTCTGGACCAGTTTCTCATGTTACCAGGATATTTCTGCTGATTCTTCCTCATGAGTGTTTTCTTTTATGTTTCCTTGCCCTAATTTTCCTTTCAGTTCCTCTTGTTTTTTAAATTACCGTGCCTCTGGACTACGGTTTCAGTGAGTCCTTTTGGTACAGGACCAGAAGGATGAAAAGATTGAAGAGCAAGAAGGGTAAAAAGAAAAAAACAAGAAAAAAGAGAAAGGAGAGGGGGTGGGTAAAAGGGAATATTGGCAAAAAGAAGATAGGCACAGTAAGAGGGAGACAGGAGCAGTATAGGTGCACAGTAGGGTACTTTGACCCAAGCTTAAAAATCCCCAGGTTGGGTGGTTCCCTTGAGGTCAGCAGCTCTTTTCTAGCCTGTTTGGACACAGTATCCCACCTCCACCAAGTAGAGAGGAAAGACAAAAATGCTATAAATCAAATGAAAACAAGCAAACAGAAAACTTTACGGGATAAAATTGGGGGCAAAAACCAAATAATAGGGGTAGAAACTCTAGCAAAAATGAAGTTCTAATTGTTAATGAAGGAAACATTGGAAAATTATATTTAAACAATGAAAATGAAGAAAGAAAAGAAAAAATATAGAAGGAAAATGTTGAAATAAAAAACAAAAACAAAGAGTATATATCTTGTTGAATATTGTCTGGGCAATAGGTGATCTTCTGGGGTATGAGATGTTTAATCACAATGCTGATAATGGCTGTACAAGATGGAGACTGGAGGCCTCTGCTGATTTCTCAAACCCCACAGGGTGGAGAACCTAAATGTCTCCTCAGCCCACTTAAAAGGCACTTTAAACTGCTAACCTTGGCTAAGCAGAAGCTTTCCCAGGAAAGCACGTGTCGCTGGGATCGCTCTTGAAGTGGCTGTCCACTTACCCAGTGTGCCAAAAACAGTCTCACTCTATGCCCCCAAGGGCCAAGGCTGTAAGGCATCTCAGTCCTGCCTTTAGGCTGCTCAGTCACTAGATTACTCGCTCCCGCCCGATCCTTGGTCTGCGGCCCTGAGGGCAGAGCTTGCTGGGGCAGTTCTTCCACAATGGTTCCGTGCGGCCCACAGCCAAACACTGTTAGCTCCCTCAAGCTCAGTGGCTCAGTCTGGGGCCCTAGACAATGCTTAAAGTCCTTCATTCTAAGATTGCTGACTTCTGTAGCAACTGGTCTGGGAAAGGAAAGACCACCAGAAAACCCAGGGAATTCGCCTCCATGGAGTCCTTTGTGTGCGGAGGTCCCAAGCCAGTCTGCCATCTCTCTACTGTTTGGTCTTCTTACACTTGTTTTATCTTACATAGTGAACATTTTTGGCTGTATTTAATTGGAATATTAGGAAAATGTATGTTTGTTTGATCTTTCTAGAAGAAGAAATCTGATTGTTTTGCTTTTAGTATCTTCCTTATAAATCCTGAAGTCATTAGAAAAAATAGAATGAAATGTTTTATGCATTTATGGTCAGTAAGATGAATATAGTCTCCGAAACAAGGTATTTTAACAGAAATTGATTTGGGGTAAAATACAATCTCATGTAGTTCTGTTTGTATGAAATCTAAAATAAATGATTTTGGCTCCGGACCTGTAACTCAAGCGGCTAAGGCGCCAGCCACATACACTAGAGCTGGCAGGTTTGAATCCAGCCCAGGCCTGCAAAATAATGACAACTACAACCAAAAAGTAGCCGGGTGTTGTGGCGGGTGCCTGTAATCCCAGCTACTCTGGGAGGCTGAGGCAAGAGAATCGCTTAAGCCCCCAGGAGTTTGAGGTAACACCTCGGCACTCTGCCCAGGGTGATAGCTTGAGGCTCTGTCTCAAAAAAAAATAAATAAATAAATAAATAAAATAAAATAAATGATTTTAACTCTGTATAAATTTTAAATTTTTCTATGTTTAATTACAGAATCTTTTAGCTGAAAAAGTAGAACAATTGATGGAATGGAGTTCCAGACGCTCAATCTTCCGAATGAATGGTGATAAATTCCGAAAATTTATAAAGGCACCACCTCGAAACTATTCTATGATTGTTATGTTCACTGCTCTTCAGCCTCAGCGGCAGTGTTCTGTGTGCAGGTAACTTATATAATTCTAAAATTGAAAAACCATAACCCAGGCTTATATATTAATTTTATTATATTTAAAATAAGTACATATAAAAGAATTAAGAAGTTCTTCGGTCATTGCATATAACTATGTGCATTTGAAAATAAATGTAATCTAGAATAAGATATTGGTAGGCTAATATTTTATTTTGACATGTAAACCATCTATTGACCAGTTGCACATATCATTATATTAACTGTTTTGCCATCTTTATGTCTTCCATGTCATCTTGTGAGTCATCTAATTATACCTATGATCAGTGAAGGAGCCTTCTTAAATATACTCTGTTTTAACAGTTTAATAGAGAGGATTCACTTTTCCCTAGGAGTCCATTTACTTGATATCTCCAATGATTAGAAATTTCTTCCTATTCTATATAAGTAAGCAATTAGACATGAATGAAACAACAAAAAGAAATGAATTAAATGCTCATTAACAGGAACAAACCAAAGAAAATTTTAGACACGTACAAATAACAATATATGTGCAACAAATACTTCCTTAATTAAACTTTTTGTTGTGAGATCATTATAGGATCCCTTGCAATTGTAAGAAATGATACAGGGATCCTTTATACTTGTTACTAAGTTTGCTCCTGTGGTAACATCTTACAAAACTGTACTATGATATCCCAGGCTGGATATTGGCATTGAGACAGCCAAGGTGCAGAATGGTTCCATCACTCTTTTTGCCCTTGATAGCTGCACTCACCCTCCAGTCTACTCTCTACACCTTGAATTTGACCTCTGGCAATCACTGATCGGTTGTTCATGTCTATAATTTTATCATTTTAGGAACATTATGTAAATATTACAATATATGACCTTTTGAGTTTGGCTTTTAAAAATTTTGCTATGATTCCCTCAGAATCCACCCACATTGTTGGCATTTATCAGCAGTTCATTCTTTTTATTACTGAGTGGTAATCCATAGGATGGAGGTACTGTAGTTTACTTAACCATTCATCTTTAAAAGGATTTCTGTTTGTTTCTGGGTTTTGGCTATGACAAAATAAAATTGCAATGGATATTTATCTGAAGGTTTTTGTTTGAGGTTAAAATTTTAATTTTTCTGGGATAAATGCTAGAGTGTGTGATGGCTTGAATGTATGGCATTTTCAGATTTAGTTGTCTAAGAAACTGCCAAAATGTTTCCTAGAGTGGCTGTACGATTTAAATCCCAGCCGTCTGCATATGAGTGATTTAGTTTGTTCTTGTCCTTTGTTCTTATTATTTGTTGTTGGCACTATTCTGTTTCAGCCATTCTGATAGTTGAGTATTGATAAATCTTGTGCTTTTATTTTGTGTTATTATCTGTATGTCATCTGATGGAATTATCTGGTCATGTCTTTACCCATTTCTAATTGGATTTTTATTGAGTTTTGAGAGTTCTTTATATGTTTAGATACTAGTCCTTTGTAAGATACATCGTTTTTAAATATTCTCAGTACATATACAGTGTCTTTTGTAGTTTTAATTTCGATGAGGTTCACTTGATCAGTTTCTCTCTTTAGAGGTCTTACTTTTTCTATCAGATTGAAGAATTCTTTGCATATATCTAGATACCAAAGGTTTATGTTTTTTTCCTGAATCATTCTTGTATACTGGAATAAAACCCATTTGATTGTGGCATATTATTCTGTTATATATTGTTAGGTCCCTTTTGCTAATAGTTTTTTGAAGAATTTTGCATCTAACTTCATGAAAGTTACTAGTCTGTAGTTTTCATTTTTTATATTGTCTTTCCCTAGTTTTGGAAGTAGGGTAATAAATGTAATGGCCTTATAAAATGAGATGGGAAATGTTCCCTTTAAAATTTGTTTTTTCTTTAAATAGTTGATAGAATTTTCCAGCAAAATCATTTGAGGGGTAGAGATTTCTTTTTCAGGAGCATTTAAATTACATAGTTCATTTCCTCAGTGGTTCAGGACAGCATTAATTTCAGTGTTATGACATCCTAATCATGAGTGTATATTGGGGCATGGCTAGAAATGAGTAGAAAGATGGTGAAGAAAATATTTTTTAAAAAATCAGGTGATTCTGAGTTCCTCTCCTGTCTAAGTTGAGGACTAATACTTAAGTAGGTATTAACACTGTTGTCAGAAATCGAGCTGGCACATGTGTGGATAGAATGCGTATCCCTTAAAGCAGTGGTTCTCAACCTTCCTGATGCCGCGACCCTTTAATACAGTTCCTCATGTTGTGGTGACCCCCAGCCATAAAATTATTTTCATTACTACTTCATAACTGTAATTTTGCTACTGTTATGAATCGTAATGTCAATGTCTGATATGTAGGATGTATTTAGGCAACCCCAGTGAAAGGGTTGTTTGACCCCCAAAGGGATCATGACCCACAGGTTGAGAACCGCTGCCTTAAAGCATATATAAATCCCTTTCAGACAAAAATGCCACTCTAATTGCCATTTTGTTTTAATAGTTCAGTGTCTACTAAAAATAAAAAATGTCTGAAATTCTGTAATGTCATATATATAGATGGTGCTAACAAAATGTATGCACGTGTTAAAAAAGAAAAAACTGTATTAAATTTATAATACTCAAGTCCCATTTGACTTCTACAATTACAAGAGGTGCTCAACGTGACTTATATTTACCTTTTGTTATCAGTATAGTTACTATAATTTTAATAGTTTTTTCTTTTCTTAAGACGTGTATGCATTTTTTTTGGCATCCTCTGTATGTTAGGCAAATCATTTGTTCCTTAAAATTGAATATATTCATTTCCGATAATCACCAGTATTGTAAATAAATATTTTTAATTGACCATTTAATTTTTTGTAACTGTGATTTAAAAGATTTTATTATCTAAATATTTATTTCACGGTTATATAAAGTTATATGTACAGTGATAACATAAACCATAACATACTGTTAAATGATGTATCCTTTGGGTAGTATTTACTTTACTCATTATGGTGTTATATGTGTTGTTAATAAATATAGAACCTTGGGTTGTGCCTGTGGCTCAGTGAGTAGGGCGCCGGCCCCATATACCGAGGGTGGCGGGTTCAAACCCAGCCCCGGCCAAACTGCAACCAAAAAAAATAGCCGGGCGTTGTGGCGGGCGCCTGTAGTTCCAGCTGCTCGGGAGGCTGAGGCAAGAGAATCACGTAAGCCCAAGGGCTGGAGGTTGCTGTGAGCCGTGTGACGCCACGGCCCTCTACCAAGGGCAGTAAAGTGAGACTCTGTCTCTACAAAAAAAAAAAATAATAAAAAAATAAATAAATAAATATAGAACCTTAATATTTTAATGGCACTTAGTTTTGGACACCCTTTACTTATTTATTTGCTCTGTGTTTTTCACAGCCTATTTTGTAAGAAACTTTTATATTTTATAATAATTTTAGATTTATAAGAGAAAAAGAATGAAGTTATTAAGAAAAAATTAAAGGATTAATATGGGGAGGGTGTTAGAGAAGAGAGAAAGAACAGGTTAAAGTTGAAAAGCAAATTAAAAGTGTAGAGGAGATTCGTGGGCCTAACACCTATAGTTATGATATAATTGTTTTGGACTGGGGCCAAGGAATTAATATTAAAGAAATGTGATCTCCATAATTCTAGTGTGCAAACTAATATAAAGAAAGAGAAGGTAAGAAGCAGGTTCATGGCTCATAACTTTAGTTTATTTTTCATTGAGGAGCAATGGAAATAGACTTAACTAATTGGATAATGAAGTAGCATTGAGTACCCTTTTTGAAACTAGAATACCCAACTTCTTAGTGAAGAATCTATAGAATTGAATGCTTTTCTTCTCTAGTACTTAGCAGTGTAAGAGAAAGAACCACCCTCCTTTGGGATTTTCATGTTTGCTTTATGGCATGAAGTAGCAAACGAGCAGAAAGTGCTATTGAAAGTAGGGTCCAAGGCAGCCCTGAACAGCTGACAAACTAGTTGGGATACTACCCACCATACTGCTAGCTATTTACAAGGGTGAAGAACAGGTTGTGTGTAGAAGCAGGATGGAGTTGAATATTAGGAAGTTCTCATAAATGGTTTATTTAATTGCTGAAGCATGTGTAGATGATTTTTAATGGCCCAGAGAAGCTTGACGTGCTAGGAGACTGTGGTAATGTCTAGATTATAAATTTGTGTGTTGGGATTATTCAGGATGATATTGCCATTGGAAAGGAAAAGCTTGAGCATTCAGTTCCTCTAGGAAGAGGAGTGCCTTGGAGTATATTAGGTGAAGATGATAAATTTATGTTGTAGGATGATGTAAATTTCAGTGGAAGATTCGTTAAATAATTGTGATTGAACAGTGGTCCTGAGATCTACTACTGAGCAGTGGTCCTGAGGTCTTAATGTTGTTAAGCCAGGAGAGTGCTAAGTATGATCCATATAGGAGTGGGGGAGTGGATCAAAGAGATGTCAAGGGGACAAGTAAGATGAAAAAGTAAACAGGAGTTTCAAGAAAAACTTTTCAAGAAAAATTACCCAGATTATATTTCTGAATAATAAAGTAAACCTTAAGGGGAATTGTAGATGCATTTAGAAGGCACCCTGTCATCAGCAGCCATTTTTCCCCCATGCGAATTAATTCTCCCGGGTCCTTCTGTATCAGTGAACTTTTGGACCATTCTGTAATTTACTGCTGTAATCTTTTATAATTTTACAGAATCTTTGAAATGTTTTATAGCTATAATTAAAAAAATCTTAGGGCTTTCCTTTGTGAAACTTTTTTGCTTTTTTTTTTCTTTTCTTCAAAGAAAAGTGAAATTTTCTTCTAGAGTTAATTCACGCTTAGATTCTCCAGTTGCTTTTCTGTGTTGAAAGACTGGTGAATGAGCTTTTGGCTTCCCTATAAGCCCTTTTAGCAAATCATTCTGCTCTTCCTTCACACAGTCAGTTTATTCACAAATTTCAGAATTCAATTCTCACCTCCCTCAGGGCTAACATCAAACTCCTTGGCCAAATAAAGTTGTTAATTAAGACTGCTCGATATAATTCTCACCTCCCTCACGTGTTAACCCCAAACTTCCTTTATCAAATTACACTGTGTTTGGGAATATTCCCCATAATTGCACTCAACCTTTTTAGATATATTCTCCCACACAGTTATTCGTCTATTCCATAATTCACTATAGGTTCTAAGAACAAAATATCCTCTTTTAAGGATATTACAATGGAATGGTTGTTTTACAAAAAAAGTGCAGTTGAAGGAAAATGAAAAACTATGTGTAGAATCAAGCAAAGGTCAGGTATACCAAAGTTTTGGTGATGTGTTAGAGATTATTATATTATTAGACTCCAAATAAATGAAAAAGATTAATAAGGTAATTTGACAAGGATGGTGAATAACTCATTACAGTGGTGTATCAGATACTAACTGGCTACCATGCTATCTCCCCTGGCTTTATAAAATTATCGTTAACTATGTGTAAGTCATTGAGGGCTCCATGTGAATCCTACAGGAACCCAGTATTTTCCAGGATAGTTTTAGTCTTAGTAGGAAAGATTAGAATCTGACCATAAATAAGAAAGTTCTTTGAGGACAGACAGTTGGTTAAACCATTACCCTGATAGTACCATGAGGATGAGGATGTGCTGGTGCTGGGTCACGTGAAGGTCAGGGCTTTGCACTTTGTGTGCACTTAGTAGAGTTTTATTGAATTAGGTAAATAAGAATGTTACATTGATGAAAACCTCAGAAGTTTCTTGTTACATGTTTACAAAAGTAAATAGGGTATAAAATAGTGTTTTATTTCTCTAAAAATGCTTTATTTAGGAAGATTATAACTAAAATAAATTACTTGTAAAAGTACAGTCTTGATAGCTACACTCAAGCATTTAAAATAAAGAGCAAAGTTTGTACATTTTTATGTCTAAAGCTAGAAATATTTATAGATATAAATCTGTATTAATAAATTATAATTATATTTGTGTTAATTTAAAGCATTTTTCCTTGGTTTCCATGATTTTAGCATGTATTAGTCATTTAACATATTAAGTAAGATTCACTGTTTTTCTCAGTGAATCTTCTGAGACTCTGGTCTCAGACCTGGTCCTTACATAATTTCTCTTAAGATAAATAAGTCTCTTGATTCCATGAGGATGACTTAGTACAAACCAGTACTTTTTCGAGTAAAACTACTTCACATATATTCTTTCCCTTTGTCAGTAAAATACAGTGAAGAAGATGAATTCTTTTCTGAACTGGTACATTATAATCACTACCCTTTGGTAAATACAAGGAGTTAAGTCATCTCCTTTACTACCCTTTGGTAAATACCAGAGGTTACCAGGTATTTGTGATTGTTATAATACCTGTGATTGTTAGTTACACTCCCAAGGCTGGTCCTTGCCTGGAGTGTAGGAACTTAGATTTTGGGAATTCTCTCACCATTTGTTAACTGATCAGGGTGGCTCGCTGTACCTAAACTGTTGTAGCATATGGTTAATTCTGAACACGTGCTTTCCTCAGGAGTCCGGAATTGTCTCACCTGCTATACAGAGGGTGTGCATATGACCAGCTCTTGGAGCGCTGAATCTTGAATGGGCCTCCTGGGTACACAGCACTTTACCCATGCTGTCACACCTCTTTGCTGAAGGAATTGATTGACTCCTATGTGCCTTAACAAGGAATCACTCTTGGAAGCTTGCATCACATTTGCTTCAGATTTTGCACCAGGTGCCTTTTCCCTTTGCCAATTTTACTTTGTATCCTTTCACTGTAATTAACTTGAATGATAAATATGACTACATACTGATTCCTTGAATACTTTCAGTGAATCACTAAATCTGGGGTGGTATTGGGAACCCCAACACAGAACCTCTTAATAATTCTGAAGTGTTTTTCATTGGTCTTGGCAAGAAGGCATGTATTTAATATTCATTTCAGCTTTATTTAAATTTTTATTTTTCAGGTCTGTGGAATAGTGTTCCCTCCCCCCTTAAGAATACTCAGTAGAGGCTCAGCACCCATATAGCTCAGTGAGTAGGGTGCCAGCCACATACACCGAGGCTGGCGGGTTTGAGCCTGGTCCAGGCCTGCTAAACAATAATGACAACTGCAACCAAAAAATAGCCAGGTGTTGTGGCAGGTGCCTGTAGTCCCAGCTACTTGAGAGGCTGAGGCAAGAGAATCACTTAGCCCAAGAGTCAGAGGTTGCTGTGAGCTGTGATGGCACAGTGCTCTACTGAGGGTCACATAGTGAGAATCTGTCTCAAAAAAAAAAGAATCCTCAGTAGAACTGAAGGGAAAAAGAAATTTTATTTTATAAACTTGTGGCTTTGGCTCAAAGGAGTAGGGCACCAGCCCTGGCCAGAAACTGCAAAAAAACAAAACAAACAAAAAAAACTTGTAGCTTTCTACCATGGAATTGTATTCTACTATGATGAAATGATATTATATTGATGCTGACATTTATTTTTTGAACAAATATTAACCGAATGGTAACTATATATATGTATTGTGCTGGATACTAGGGAGATAATGGTAAACAAACTGACCCGGCTGTAGCTGTCATTTATCTCAGAGTCTAGTCGAACTGCTGGACTGTGTTCGCATTACATAGTTAAACTTATGATTACCTAACTTATAAAGGCCATGAAGGAAAAGAGAGTTTTATGAGAGGACCCTTATCTTATTATTAATTTTTATTTAAAAAAATATGTATATTGGAGTGTAATAATAGAAGTATTAAGATACACAGAATGATTAGTAATTGCTGCGGTTTGCTTCTTTGCCCCATGCGTGAGACATGTGCTCTGTGTATGTGGAAAGCTGGGGTGAGAAGGAAGAAAGAGCACGTACATCCTGTATCAAGAATAAGCTCGTTTATTCAGAGAAAGTAAAGGAAACTGTGGGGCCTTGTGTAGAGAGAAAAAGGGAAAGTAACTGGAGGTGAGATTTGAAAATGCAAATAGTGGATTTCAAGGTAGGTGCTAAACATGCCAAAATTTGTATAAACCTTTTTCATTTACTAAAGACTTTGCTATATCTCATGCTATTAACCTAACAACTGTTGAAAGAGGAATTATTACTTATTGTCATGCTAAGAAGGGGAAAATAGTGTTATAGTACATGTGACTTTTTCAAGTTTGTATACATTAGAAAGTGAAAGGCCAGTCCACAAGTTCAGATTTTCAAAATTCAGATGCTATGTTTTTTCTATTTGCTCATAGATAGTAATATGAGTAATATTACTTGTTTGAAAACCATGTTAAGAGTGTTAGGTTTAGTTTTCTGTTTTATTTTATACCATATTATACTTCTGTAGTTGTCCTTTTGTGGTGGTTGTTAACGTTGACTAATAAAACTTGCCACAGGATCAAATGGATTACTTTATTAAAGAAACGTTTTCAATTTTTAATCACCAAGAATAGTACCTGGGAAGCTGACCAAAATATACATTCTTAGAACCCACATTCTTAGAAGAACTTGACTAATTTAATGTGATATATTTTCAAGGAATTTGTATTTAAAAAAAAATCCCAGGTAATTTTGATATAAGTGGATTAGGAACTTCACTTTGAAAACAGCATTTGTGTTTGTATTTTTATGTATAACTATAGTTATACATAACCTTTCTCTCACTGCTGGCTCCTCTAATTACTAGCCTTGGAACACAGAAATGTTCCACATGAAATGGGATTAAAATAACTACCTGTATCATAAGGCCTTGCCAAAAATCAAAACAAAACCAAAACAACAAAAGAATACAAGGAAACTTTCGGGAGTGATAGAAATGTTTATTACCTCTGTTGTGGTAATGGTAACATGAGTATGTATGTGTGTTTAAACTCACCAGATTGTACCGATTGGGCACATTAATTACGTGCAGTTTTTCATGTGCCAGTTATACCTCAATAAAACTAGGGCAAAGAACACTTCAAGAATATTCCTTCAGTGTTAGCATGAGGTATTCCTATGATGGTTTGTTAGTCTATTAATAAAATTAGAGATGTTTGGAACAATATTTCTGGATAAAAAGGTTTCTCCTAATGGAATTTTATAATATCACAAGATAGATGATGTAATACAGGTGTCCATATAGTTTGTGTGCAATTTCAAACAGTTGTAAATTTTCAATTGCACATGAACTTTATGGTCACACTAATTTTATAATATAATCAAATAGTTAACTGGTTAATCAGTAGTTGAAGAATTATGTATAAAAATACGTAAATCTATAACTTTCAGCATATTTTTCTGTGAACCTAAAACTGGCCTACACAATAAAGTCTTTTAAAAATAAAATATTATTTGCATATTACAAATTTGACAAAGAGCTAATAACCTAATCTACAAATAACTCAAGCAAATCAATAGGAAAAGTGCAACCCAACTCCCTTAATAATTGGGCAAGAGACTTAAACAGAATTTTTTTCTCTTGAGGACAGATGAATGCCACAAACACATGAAAAATGCTCATCATTTCTAGTCATCAGAGAAATGGAAGGGAAAACCACTTTGAGATAGCATCTAACCTCAGTGAGAATGGCCTACACCTCAAGTCTCAAAGCTGCAGGTGCTGGTATAGATGTGGGGAACAGGAAACACTTATGCACTGTTGGTGGGAATAAGTATGGAGAATCCTCAAACAACTTAAACACTCAAACTTCATTTGATCCTGCAATTGCATTACTAGGTATCTACCCAAAAGAGAAAAATCATTTTACCTTAAGGGCATTTACACTCAAATATTTGTAGCTAATTAATTCACAATCAGAAAGAAGCAATCCAAGTTCCTATCAACCCATGAATGGACTAACTGTGGTATATGTATACTATGGAATACAATTTAGCAAAAAAAAAAAAAAAAGAGATGGAGACTTTGTATCTTTCATATTTGCCTACAAGGATTTGGAGAACATTCTCCTAAGTAAAATATCACAAGAATGGAAAATCAAGCATCCTATGTACTCAATACTAAGTTGAAAGTAGTAGGTTAACAATTACAGTCCCAAATGAGAGAAAAAATACAATTAAATGCAAGAAAGAGGGTGAAAAGAGTTTGGTAAGTTTCCATATAACTCGTCCTGGTTAAAGGGCACAACTATGATGGGGTACTTCACCTCGCAGACACAAACAATGTAACCTAATTGTATGTACCCTCATATTAATCTGAAATTAAAAAATGTGTTTGAGAAAAGTTTTAAAAAGTGAAGATTAAGTGAAACAAAGATAAATACATAAAAGGGTTAGTGGCACACACTAATGACAGTAAATGTCACTGATGTGGTGATCCTTTGAGTTGAGTAGCAAACAAAATCTTCATCTCTTGTGACATAATTTCTATAATCTTGTGTCAGCCTTTTTAATTCAGCACAACAAAGTTCTTCAAAGTGTGCACACTTAATGCTTGTTATCCTAGCACTCCAAGAGGCCAAGAGTTTGAGGTTGCTGTGAGCTGTGACACCATAGCACTCTACCAAAAGTGACAAAGTGAGACTGCCTCCAAAGAAAGAAAAGAAAGGTATCGTTCATTCTGAAAGATCTGTAAGGAAAACGTGGATGCGTAGGCAAACAGAGCTCTAATAGATAAACCTCATTTATCTTATCAGCCAGTGAATTATGTAGCATCAGTTCCAGTGTGATAGGAAACTGTTGAGTCTATTTAATGTGTTTTAAGGGCATTGAATCTATTTAATGCATTTTAGTATATTCAACAGAGTCCTGGTACGTATGTGTATAACACAGCCAGAGAAACAACTCTGTTAAACATCTTCGTGTAGTGTATTTACCAGTCTTTTTGTTCTCCTTGAGGTACCGGAACTTTGATAGGTGACTCTGCTCACTCCAGATCTATGTATATTCTTTAATTTGGGGTTTTATGAATATATGCCCTTTGGAATATGTATTAAAAAATTCGTTGTAAATATATGACTATAAAGTTATACACGGTTGGAGTTTGATAGGAATTCATTACCTTATAGGAAGTTTTAATCACATTGAAAAGAGAAACTATACTTCTAAAACATTCCTTCAAAATTATTTTCATCATAGTAAACTTATTACGTATACAGAACTATACATGAGTTAGTTCTTTTTAGTTTTACATCGCCTTTATAAAGGGGTTATAACAAAATTAGTGTTTGTATAAAATGACCCATTTGGTGGTGTTGTTCCCATAATAAAAAATGAAGACAATTTCATGTAACAGATGTAGCAGGCAGTGCCCTGCCATAATCGCTTAAGCCTTTCTGGATCCTTTCAGTGCAGCTTGACTGCCCTCTTCAGGCTGCATATGAATATATTAGAACAACATACAGTGTTCCCTATGTTTATATTACTATGAAATACCAAAACAGTGTTGGAAATGTGGTTATTTAAGTGCTTGGAACATTTGTGGCTTTAACGTCCAATTTCAGGTGGCAGTGAGGAGAGAAGTGTGCTGATGAGCACTGGTGATGTATTACTTTACTCATCAGTCCAAAGTGACATAAACAGACGCAAGAATCCACTGACTTTCTCTGTCTGTCATTAGTTAGGTCTCCTCTATTCTCTATTAAGTATTAAGAATTTGAAATATGAGGGGCATAGAGGTTAATGGAGTAAGGATAGAGAATGGGGTCTTCATTATTAGGGCACATTTATTCTAATGAATTTTGTGTATTCTGAAGAGTTATCATTAATATGTACATGTTTCTCAGGCTCGCTGAATAATTTTTTGCAGTGGGATACAGATTTGTTCACTGAACCTGTTGGTACTAAGTTACATCCAACAGAAGAAAGCCCCCATTTACCTTGTCAGTTTTAAATTGTCTCCAAGTATTGTATTTGAGTCAAGAAAATGTAATTTGCTTTGGCTCCTGTGGAATTCTTTATTCTAGCCAGAACTGTTTCTAAGTATATTGTCTAGAAAATTTTGCTGGGCGGGCTTTGGCCTGCTAGGTTCCAGTGGAGAGTATGTACCAAATAGGTCATATCTTCACTTACATAATATTTCCACAGCCTCATATATTTTCCCATCCAGAGCATTTCTAAAGACGTAATCTCTTTTCCTCCAATATATCATACACAATGGCTAGACACAGCATTCTTAAAGAGTATTTCGCATAATCCCCTTCTTTCAAAAACTCTTGTTCACAGAATAAAGTCCAGGTCCTATGTATCTTTTTACCACTTCCAGTCTTTTCTTTCCTTATTTCTAACATAAAACTTATATTCTATTATTTGAACACATAATACACATTTCAGAGTGGGTAGTCTTGCCTTACGATTCTCTCTCTGTTGTTTCATATTATAATTTTTACATACGTCCATGACTTTCCTTTTTTTTTTTTTTCATATTCACACTTTGTCTAACCACTCCTGGCCACTGGGATCTGATCCTTCTCTGTATAGAACTTACAATCTGTGTTCCTTTTAAAAATATATGGACCTTACTTATGTATTAAAGAACATTACTATGCTTTACTCTATCAAACTTCTTGAAGATTGACACTGTGAGGTATATTCCCCTCCTTTTTTTTTTGTTTTTAAGCAGTTCTGGCCAGGGCTGGGTTTGAACCCACCACCTCTGGCATATGGGGCTGGCGCCCTACTCCTTGAGCCATAGGCTCCGCTCGGTATATTCCCTTTCCTTACAGCACATATTAAAGTTGTTGTGTTTAAATATTGTTGATTATTAAAATCTGAATACTATGTTTGCATATGAAATTGATATTATATATTACATGATGATTTAGTCGTTATAGGCTTTGAATCATGAATATAATTCTTTCGACAAACAGCTTATATGTGACGGTACACAGATTTAAATTGTAGCCCCCCCCCAACATCATAGAGTAAAAGCAAATTTGCCTTTAAAGAGACATTAATCTGTGATGTTAATCTGACTAAATGGACTTTTAGCCAGACTCACTAGAATTTAGAATCTCTATGTGGTAAATTTAGTTTTAGGGCATTTATGATAATATTGATTGGTTTGGAAAGTATAATATTCACTATCACTATTAACCTTTATTGAATGCCTAGTGTATGCTGGGTCCTAGCCGCTGGATAATTGATATGCATAAAGAGAATGAATAGATATATGGAGTAAATTACGCCACACAGTGACTGTGAATTTCCATTTCAGACAGTTGCATTAACAGCTATTGTAGGTGGAGAGGTTTGAAGTGAGTTATATAAGAGAGGCAGCTTTTGAGAAAGGTTTTGAAAGAAGGTATGATATTCTAAGTAAAGTTTATGAAACAGACCCTTTGAGTATGGTATGTTCATAGGGTTATATACCTTGTGGCCAGTGTATGAAGCTTCACCACTTCTCATGGTCCTCATGTGGGTAGTGGGGAACGTTTTTGGAATTTGGAATAGAGGATAGATTCTACAAATTTGTTACTGGGAAGTTAAATCTGGAAAAGTAGAATGGTGTGGAGTACAGAGTTTGAAGGCAGGTTGAATTCATCCTCTCTGACTCCTCATTATTCTTTATCATATTTTATTTTTTTATTTTCCTCACAGTTCTTAAGATTATCTGGAATTTATGTACCTACATTAACGTATCTATTGATTCTGTTTATGTATGTTTACATGAGGCCCCTCCTTCTAGCTAATTGTATATGCATAGAGACTACGTTTATGATTCACTCCTGCGTTGCCTGGGACATTGTTGGTATTAACGTGGATCTGTGGATTAAAGTAATGATTTCGTGAATGTGTACTTAATATACTCCAGTGCAGTGGTTCTCAACCTTCCTAATGCCACTGCCCTTTAATACAGTTCCTCTGGGTCGCGACCCACAGGTTGAGAACTGCTGCTGTAGTGCATTAGGTTATAAAGGAGTGGGGAAAAGAAATTCAATATGCCTGTCTAGGTCATTCTATGTGGTGATATCCACCGATGTTGAATACTAAAGTATGATTGTTTTCTCTATTTAATTTTTAGAGTGAAGTATTTTCATTTCTTAGAATATCACCATCACAAGCATACTAGGATTTTTTTTCCGATTTACCATTTATCTATGTTTTATTTAAAAAGTAAAACTATTCTTTTTTGTGAAGTACTTCACTAATGGAATTGTGTTTAATACACTATTTTCTTAATGGTGATGCCATCCTCTTAATGATTTTTTACATCAATATTGGTCTCTTAAGCTTGATGCTATGCATAGATGTTCAAGCCCACTTAACTGTCAGTGCTAGTTCGCTGTGTGAAGTTATTATGCATGTTTTCTTTGAAAATCAATGATGAATACTTACCAAGCTTATTGCATTCCTCAAAAATCAAATCGATTTTAGGGCCTGTGTTGGTTTGAACTTTGTTTTGACTGTAGGATTGGCAGAGACCCAGGGCAGCAGTGTTGTACGCGGAGGAAGGAGGGTTAAGTGTGTATTCCTCTTGTAAACAGAGAGCGGGTTCTCGTTTATATCACAGCTTCATCTTGGCAGCAGCCGAAGTTCTGTTTCTCTTTAGGCCTTTGTGCTTGTTAGTTCTGCTGGCTCCTTCTCATCCTTGGCATTTGAGCTTTAGTGTCACTTCATCTGAGAAGCTGTTTATGACCAGACCATCTAAGTACATTCTGCATTATTTCCTGTGATGCCATTTGTATATTGTTTCCTCAGAGTACATCTTAGTTTTTAGTTATTTTTATTATTCATTTAGTTTATAGTCTCCTCACTAAAACATCAACTATATGAAAAGCAGAGACTTTGGAGATTGTGTCTTTCTTCCTACTGGGTGTTCAGTAAATAGATTCTCAGTGAATTACAGTAGATTAAACCTTATTTAACTACTACAGCTTTACAAGTTGTAACTTTTTATTAAAAATATTGTTAAATGTACTGGATAGTTTTCTGCCTACTGAGCATAATGTAGTCTTACGCTAATCATTGTAGTGATGGCTTTTGTACTATGCTCTGATGAAATCATGCCTTAAGGTCTAATGCTAAATGATCTCAAATTACAGCCCTGTTTCTGTTTATCACTCTTAAAGTATTTGTATTTTAATCACAACACTCTTACCTGCTTCCCGTTAGAAAAGAAGAATCTAATGAAGAACTACAGGCCCGGGCCATTGCACTTAACTGTTTGCAGACTCGTGTGCCAGAAACAGTCACTGTTAACTCCTCTGTGCTTTTTTCTTTTGATATTTTTTCGTATTTCCAAATGTTGTTCTGATAACAAGATCTTTGCATTTCTTGCTGTGATGAATGAAAATTCATCTTACCCCTTACGATTTTTACTGCTTTCTATTTCTTCTTTTGTTTATCAATGTAATAGTAAATACATCCTTATATTTTTCATTTATTAACTATGGTTATGTGTCTAGATTCTCTTAAGTTTTTTTCTAAAAGAGGTAAAAACACAGACTGCTTCACGAGTTTGCGTGTCATCATGGCTCAGCAGTTGATTTCTCTCATTTTGACCTGAAGATGAGCAAGCTCAGCCTTCCCCATCACCTCTGCTTTTCCCCCTTTACCGACCAAATTCTCTCAACTGTGCTTCTATGTTGTCATAATTGAAAACATACATGTTTTGTGCTCTGTCTCTAGGTTGATTTAGGAACTTGAAAGGTAAAAAATAGCATTTACATTATTACCCTATAAAATAGCATCCACTATAAAGTAATAGTTAATGATTTTGATTCCTTTTCTGCAAGGCCGTTGTTTATGACCCCTGCCCCACTCAAAGGAAAATGTTCAAAATAATCTTTCTCATCACCAATTGATCAAAATTATGATGCATTTTAATGTGTTTCTTATTTGGACCTTGCATGTTACGTTCACTTTTGGTTGTCCTTTTTACTGTTGTGGGAGCAAAATAAATAGTAATTACTATGGTTTTAGTATCTTCCATGTCTTTCTGATTCTAATCATTACTTAGAACCTGTAATTTTCATTTTTACGTCTAATTTGATTCCTGTTCTGAGTTGAGCTGGTCTCTTACAGCCTTCTCACAGTTCCGACTGCAGCTTTCTTGCGCCCTCCGTGCGTCCTGCTGTCCACCTTCTGGCTGTCCCGTTCCCTCTCCTACACTTCTATCGTGGTCTCAGGGTTTTCGACTTTTTCTTTCGTATTACCTTTTCTATTAATTACATTTTAAGATATTTTCCTAAGGTGTGTAGAAGGGCAATTTTAGATTCCTTACATTGCTGAGGACATATTCATTTCAAATGTAATTGATATTTTGTCTCAAGATGAATTCTAAATAGAAAAAATATCCCTTCAAAACTCTGAAAGAATTGTTGTGTCTGCTGGTATCTAGCATTATACTGACCAGTCCAATCCCAATCTCATTCTGTGCCCTTGTTGAGGAAGCTTTTTCTTCTCTCTGAAAATGATTAGAATTTTCTTTTTATTCATAGTGTTCTGAAATATCACAGAATTTTACTATGTTGGTTTTTCTACATTCATCTTATTCAGAACATAGGAGACAATTTTAATTTGAATTCTTAGTCTGCTTTAGTTATGTTGCTTCCAGAAATATCATTTCCTCTGTTTTATCTCTCTCTCCTCTCTGGGACTCCTGTTTGAAAGTTGTAATTACTGAATTATACCTCTAGATCCTTTCTCTCCACAACCTCTACCCTCAGGATTTTCACCTGTTTCATTTTGTTCTATAGATTTTATTTAACTCTGTCTTCTAAACTGATGTTTTATTTGAGCAGTAATATTTTAAATTTATAAGTGCTCTCTCTTACTACCAATTTTCCCTTTTTATAAGATATTGTTCTTTTTTTGGTGAATATTATTAAAGAAAGCAGTATGAGCTGAGCGTCATAATTCAGCAATTAGAACGCTGGCCTTGCCAACCATGGGCCACTAGTTGAAGCCTCACCTGGGCCTGACTTAAAAAGAAAGCAGTATGCCATGGGCCCCGAACATCCGTGCATGGTCTCACTGGGTATGCCAAGAATACAAAGGTTGACTGCTCTGTACCTGGGCGGTTTCTCAGCATTGTCTGTGAAGTGACAAGCCTTAAGGAATGAGATGTCTTCCTCTGAACAAAGCACAGACCTATCACTTACCATAAAACTCTAACTTCCCCCAAACTGATTGCTCTTCTGTACCACAGTCAACTGTGTATGCAGGCAGCCAGGAAGGGCTTTTCGTCTGATCCTGTGTGACTTGCGCCTTGCTGAACTGACATAAAGGAAAATAAAGTAACAGAGCCCCCTTTCTCTGACCCAAGAGTCTTACGTCTTCTGTAGCATCCATGAAACCATACGTGGCTTGCTTGTCAGCTTGACAGAGGATGAAACCTTAGCCCAAGCAGTCTTGGCAAGTGCAGGATTTTATCTGACTTTTATAAGTATATTAGTTACATTTTCTTTTTAACATTTTTGATCTGCCATCTGGAGTCTATCTATTTCTTTTATTAAATCATAGCTGTGTACATTAATGCGATTATGGGGTACAATGTGCTGGTTTTATACACAAATACTTTTACCAAATTGGTAATAGAGCCTTCACCTCATTTCCTTAGTTATTGTGTGAAGACATTTATATTCTACACTTAGTAGATTTAACATGTACCCTTGTAAAATGCACCCTAGGTGTATAACCCTCCCTCCACCCATCCTCCCCCTGCCCCTCCCCTCCCCCTCCTCTTTCCCTTCATCTTAGGCTGTAGTTGGGTTATAGCTTTCATATGGAAGTGTGGAATTGGTTTCATAGTAGGGCTGAGTACGTTGGATACTTTTTCTTCCATTCTTGAGAGCCTACAACACATGTTTAGAGTTTTTTAAAAATCATGTTAGGTTTTCCTCAAGTACGTTTTTTTGTTTTGCTTTTTAAGAATAGACTAGTTATTAAACAATAGAAAGGCCGACATTGGGACTGCTTGGTGAGGGGCCAGAAGTTTGGGTCTACTATTGACTATAAAGAAGTTTAGTTATATCCCCTATTTTTAGCTCCATTTCTCATCTTGTGTTTTTTTCCTAGATTCTTAGTGCCCTGTAACCTCCTTTGAAATCGTTGCCTCTTCTGTCAAAATGTTTTCACTTGCTTTCTCTTTTTTTAGACACTTTTGAAATCTCTTATCTGCTGCTAACTCTAAATCTGTTTGTGACTGTGGGATGGTCACATTTCTTCTGTTATTTCTTCTATTTGGGGGCACGTATAGTTTGTTTGTAAAAATGTTTTAGCAATAACTTGTTGCTTTCTCTCTCTGTTACTGTATTTACACCCTTCCAGCAATGATATTTTCATGTTTGTACTGTCCTCCTCCACCTAAATATAAAGCTTTATCACCTGGAAAATTAGCAAATTGTCTAATAAAAATGAGTTTTAAATAGGAGCGAATGTCATTTTAGAGAAGGGTTTATTCGTGGCATCTGGTTTAGTTACTTAGAGGAATTTTTGCTTACTTTTAGGTTTGAAGGTAAATGCATTTTAAGGTAAATGAAAAATAAAAAGGTGTTGTATGATTGTCTTTCCGATTTTAAAAGTTGTGTTTCCTCATGATTTTTGTTCCCTGTTAAACCAAATTGAAAGTATTTTTAAAAATTGGTCTTTTACTAAAAGTTATTATAAGATTTAATTTATATGTCTAGAGCATACTAAAAATTGTTTTTAATTCCTAGAAGAAGAGTTGGCAAACATTTTAAAGGACCAGGGCAGCCCGTGGCTCATACAGTTGCTACAACAACTACTGGCCTCTGCCCTTGTGGCACAACAGCAATCATAAACAATATGTGAATGAATCAGTGTGGCTCTGTTACAATAAAACTTTATTTGTAAATAGTACCGTTTAAATTTTATGTAATTTTCATATATCAAGGAATATTTTTTTCCTTTTTTTTTTAACAACCATTTAAAAATAACATTAATTTAAAAAGCTAGTGTTTGCTTGTAGTCTCTCAAAAAACTGGGCAAAGCTTGCCCTACAATCCTCGGTTTTATGAAGGGCTTTGGCACTGCTTCAATGCTGATGTGTCTCTACTCTGCCCCATTCTTCTCATTAGGCAGGCTAATGAAGAATATCAAATACTGGCTAACTCCTGGCGCTATTCATCTGCTTTCTGTAACAAACTCTTCTTCAGTATGGTGGACTATGATGAGGGGACAGATGTGTTTCAACAGGTAAAAGAGTTATATTTTATTTTATTTATATGTGATATTTAACAGGGTGACTTATGGATGATGTGTTTTTGTTTGCCAAATAAAAATATAATTCGTTGATTAAGTTAATAAATACGATAAGTAGTTGTAATAATTCTGTGATGTGATTAAAATACTTGCAGCTAATGTTGCCTTTGTCATTGTACAGTTTTTGGCGTTAGTAAGTATGGTGAATACATTTTGACTTTTGCATTACAAAAGAAATGTTTTTTTCTTAGCATGCAGCGGCAGCATACATGCATTAATCTTATTTTGATATTTAATTTTATGTGGTTAAGGTGTTTTGCACAAATTCATGACATTTTATATAAAATGTATGGCAAGTTTTACTTAAACTTAATTTCTTTCAATATGGTAGAAATAGAATTTTACATTTGTATTAAATATTTTTTAAAAAGTGTTTTCTCTCTGTTATGGGCTGAATTATATACATTTCTCTAAATTCATATGTTGAACCTATAACCTGTACCATGTGACTTTATTTGAAGATAGGGCTTTGAGGGATATAATTAAGGTTAAATAAGTCCTTAAGGGTGGGACCCTAATCCAATAGCACTGATGTCCTGTATGAAGAGGAACAGGCCTCAGCCGGAAATGCACCTGCACAAAGTAACAGACCGTCTGGGGCTACTGGGACGCCTCAGTAGAAACCAGCTCTGCTGGTCCTTTCATCTGGGCACTGGGAGAAATGCACTTCTGTTGTTTAAGACATCTAGTCTGGGGTTTTCTGTCAGGCCAACCTGAGCAGGTTGATGACTCTCCTTATAGCCGTCTCTGTAAGTATTTTGACGTAAGAATGTAGTTGTCCTGGATGTTACCATGGTTGTGTCGTTGTTGTTACTAACACCCAGAGCTTAAGGTCCAGGCCCTGTTCTCAGGGCTTCGTGTGTATGTTGTTGGCTTCACTTCATAGATGAGGAAATAAGGTATGGAGGGAAAGTTGCATGTCCAGCATTACAGACTGAGTGTAATGCACAGCTAGGATTGGAACTCAGCTCTCTGTCTTCCAGAGCTCTAGCTCTTACTCATGTCGTTACCCTGCAGTTAATTTTTTATATTTTTGTTACTTGATCAGACTCTTTTAAATGCAAAACTTATTGCAGTACCCAGCATGGATTCGTTTGGGTATCTTGGCCTATTTAATCATTCTAACATGGGTTTTTCTTGGCATAGTGATCTGCCAAGTCATGGAGACAAAGCATGTAGCTCTTTAAAGAATGAAGCTTATTAGGGAGGGGGGTGGGGCCTTGGTGTGTGCCACACCTTCTGGGGAGCAAGACATGATTGCAAGAGGGACTTTATCTAACAAATGCAATCAGTGTAACCTGGCTTATTGTACCTTCAATGAATCCCCAACAATGAAAAAAAAAAAAGAATGAAGCTTACTAATTAAGTTGCCATTAGTGCATAGTTTTGCTTATTTGCTTCCAGATTGTCTTTGCCAGTTTCTAACTGAACAATATAAATTCTCTTTTTGCCTTCAATGCCCTTTTACTCTTAATATTCTTCACTTATTTCTTCCTCCATAAGTTCATTTTACCATTTAAGGATGTTTCTATGTATTTATCCATTCAGCAAATAGTATTGAGCTACCTACTCTGTAGGAGCAATAAATTGTCAAGAAGAACATGCTTAGTTCCTCCCTATAAGCAGCTTACAGATTAGAGAGCTAATAATAGTAGTAGCAATAGTATAATAGTAATAATTATAATATTAAAATACTAAAGAAAAACATATGCACATGTAATTTAAAATAACCTTACAAATGAAAAATGCAGCACTATAAGAACTAAATTATTATGGAATTTATAGGTTATCTATAAAATGTCAGGAAAATTTGTTTTAGAGATCATCAGATGAAAGTGCTATTTATTATATACTTGAGTCCTCTGTCATACTGACAAATAGTTATCTGGGTAGAGTCTTTAACCCAAATACCTACTCCAATAGACCTATGAGCTAACTGAAGAAAGTGAGTTAGGTGCGTTTCATAGTAGTATCTTTATGTTACCTTTATTGACAATAAGTTATTTTTGTTTTGTGATATCTAGTACCTATATACTAAGTACTTAGTATATTAAATACATTCTTCACTTTTTCAAATAAGCTTCCATTGAAACGATGTTTGTTGATCTTCTAAAAACATAAATTGTTAATGGGAATACTTTGTTCCTAACTACTTCTAGAAATAAAATCAGCAGAACACCCTGCATCTGACCTTTGGTGTCATTGTTGGGGAAACAGTGCTGATTGTGGGGGCTGTAGCAAATGGGAGGGGACATGCTTGACCTCAGTGAGAGAGGTACAGCTCCCCTCAGCTCTGTTGGAAATATGTAGGCCACATTTTCTCAAGAAAAAGCCCGAATATGAATTTTTTGTATGAAATTTTTTTATCTTTATCTTTAAAATGTTGACAGTTCATTCAGATTTAAAACGAAAGAAGCTTTGTGGGATAAATTAATCTTACCTTTTTCATGTTGAGCACTAACTATAGGCTGACAGTTAATCATAAAGACACATGGTTAGATATAATGGTTGAATTCTTTTATATGATTTAGATTTAATTTCTTTAAAGTTTAGCATAGATATGAGAGTTGAAGTCAAGATTGTTTTTAAGTGAAAAGTTTTCTTGGGTTAGTTTTGATGCAGTAGGATTCTTAGTATAAGACTGTTAGGCATTTTTCAAAGTCTAGCCGTTGGCTCAGCAACAAGAGTTTTCATTTTAAAATGCAGAAGTGCATAAAAGTAATGAATTTTATGACAAATTATAAATTTATGTTTTGCTTTTCTTTTTTTCTTTTTTTTTTGGCCAGGGCTGGGTTTGAACCCGCCACTTCCAGCATATGGGACCGGTGCCCTACTCCTTGAGCCACAGGCGCCGCCCATATGTTTTGCTTTTCTTGAGAACTAGTCCTGTTATTAAATCACATCTTGTTGAAGCACTCTTTCTACAGTGGTGTTTAGTGTGTATCTCCCATTAGTTTATGGTCTAATCTTCACTTTGCTAAGAGCTATTTTTCTTTTTTTCTCTCTTTTTAAATTTTGAGTAATATAAAGGTACACATGATTAGGTTATATTTTTTGCATTTGTAAGGTGAAGTTCGGGTTGTTGTGACCTTCAAGCAAGTGTGTCATTTACCCACACATTGTACCCATTAGGTGGGAAATTAGCAAACTCCCACCTGCCTCCCCCCTTCTTGAATCTGAGTTTTTCTCTCATGTGTGCACGTTGTTGTTATTCTACTAGAAGTTTCGACTTAGTATTGAGCACGTGTGATGCTTGTTTTTCTATTCTTGTGATGCTTAGGAGAGTATTCTCCAAATCCACTCAAATTAGAACAAAAGATACAACTTTTTATGGCTGAATGGTATTCCATGGTATAGATGGTATCTATACACCACAGCTTATTGATTCATTCATGGGTTGAAGGGCACTTAGATTGTTTCCCCATCTTTGCAATTGTAAATTGAGTTTTTATGAACACTCAAGTGCAAATGTTCTTATAATAAAATGACTTTCCTTTGGGTAGATACCTAGTAATGGGATTGCAGGATCAAATGGAATGTCTATTTTTAGTTCTTTGAAGACTCTCCATACTTTTCCCCTTAAAGGCTGTACTAATTAGTGTTCCCTCCAGTAGCATAGGAGACTTCCCTTCTCTCTGCATTCATGCCAGCATCTGTGATGTGGGATGTTCTCACTGAGGTTAGGTGTTTTCTCAAAGTGGTTTTGATTTGCATTTCTCTAATAAGTAGACATGATGAACATATTTTCATGAGTTTGTTGGTTAGTCTTTGAGGAACTTAGAAAAATAGTTCTTTGTTTTGTATGGAACCAGGCAAAAACCTTGAATTGCCAATGCAGTTCTATAAAATAACAATTCTGGAGGCATTATGTTGCCTGACTTCCGATTATACTACAAGCATATAGTGATCAGAGCAGCATGATATTGGCATAAAAATCGAGAAATAGATAAATGAAACAGAAGAGAGAAGCTAGAGATGAAACCAGCCTCATACCACTATCTGATCTTCAATAAAGCAAACAAAAACATATGCTGGGGAAAAAAAATCCCTATTTAATAAAAGGTGCTAGAAGAATTGGTTAGCCAGGTGTAAAAGGCTGAAACTAGACCTGCACTTCTTGCCACTTAACAGAAATTAAATCATGATAAATAAAAGATTTAAACCTAAAGCACAAAACTATAAAAACTCTAGAAGAAAGTGTGGGAGAAACTCTTAATGATACCAACCTTGGGAGAGAATTTATGAAGACCCCAAAAGCAATCACAACAACAGCAAAAATAAATACATGGGACCTGATCAAGTTAAAACATTTCAGCCCAGCTGGGGACACAATCAAAAAAGCCAAGAGACAGGCTTCAGAGTGGGAGAAGATACCACAATCTACAAAGAACTCAAGCAAATCAACAAAAAAAGAGCAAATAACCCTATTAAAATATGGGTGAGAGACATAAACTGGTGTTTTAAAGGACTATCATCATTAGTGTGATATCTGAAGATAATATTAATAACAAATATAGAAATTTGCTAATTTCTAGCTTGTTGAGGACTTGTTGAGAAAGTAACTTCAGTTACAGTGCTTCTGTAAGAATGGCTGAAGTGTCTAATGACAGACCATTGAGTTAATGAATGTGGTTAAGTTGGGGGAAGCTCTGACTAGGAAACAAATTCGTGTGGGCCTTCATTTCTGTGTAACCTTGGGGAATTTGTGCATATTAACTGAGAGGAAGACTTCGAATTAACATGATTTTTTTTTAAAGAAAACTAACTTTCTAGAGTGGTAAGCCTTAGTATGAACTTTCTGATTGTTCTAATGCAGGAAGTGAGGATGAAGGGGACTTTCTTGCTTTCAATCTTCCATTTACATGTTGTCTGTAGCTTTCTCTTGTGTTGCCATAAAGGAAACACCTGAACAAAATCTAGAATGAGAGAAGTTCAGGAACGATAGGAACTTGTAACTGTGTACCTTGTTCAGTTGAATCAATATTACTAAATGTATATTAAATGTAGGCTCATTGTTGGAAAATGGAATAATATAGACTACTGATGTGTAGATATATCATGTGTATGTTAGAATAGACTTTTTTATATCTAATGTATGTAACATGTGTTATGTTATTTGTTATCAATTTGTACAGTATATAATTAAGTTTTCTAATGAACTTGTTCAAAATTTTTATAAAAAATTATTTATGAAGAAAGTTGTTAAATTTTTATTTGAGGAATTCGAATTTTGAAACATGATATAGTGGTAATGAGTTGTCTTGATTCAGAAGACTTGAGTTCAAACTCCATCTTTACCCTTTCATAACTGTGTGAGCTTTGGTAATTGCTTTATCTTTTTATGCCTTTATTTCCTCATCTTTAATGAAGGGAAATAATAGTGTCTTTCTCTTAGGACTGTTGGGAAAATTAAAATGAGATCCTGATATATGCAGACATATGTGTACTAAATCATTACTATTGTTATTAGATAATTACAGCAATGATAGTGGCATGCAGCTCTCCCCCCTCTGAAAACCACCTTAGTTTTACAGAAGTTTGTTAAATCTAAATTCTGTAGAAATAATGAAAAGTTGGGGTGAAGAAATGGAAAGCATGAAAAAAGAAAAAAACAGAATGAAAATGTCATCTAGATGTCCTTTTGGAAAAACTGATTGCTTAAACATTGTCTTAGTTTGTCTTGTGCTACTATACAGAACATCTGAGACTTAAGTCATTTATAATAAACAAGTTTATTGGGCTGCAGGTCTGAAGGCTGGGATGTCCAATGTCAAGGTTCTGGCATTTGGCAATGTCATGATAAAAGGAAAAGAGAAAGCAGAAGGGCGAATGAAAGAGAGGCAAGAGGGGCCTAACTTGCCCAAAATAATGGCACTAATCACACCCATGAGGGTGGAGCCCTCCTGGCCTACTCACCTCTTATAGGTCTTACCTCTTAATACTGTTAGTGTGGCAATTATATTTCAACATTAGTTTTAGAGGGGACAGATGTTCAAAGCATGGTAAACATGGATCAATTATTAATTTTCAGCAGTTTGCGGTTAACATGAAGGTAGGTAATACAAATTTGATTCATTTGTTCTAAAAATGAGGAATTTTTAATATAGAGAATTTTTTTGTCATTCAGATTTTCTGTGCTAAATTGTATGAAGTTCTATAAAATGATTGGGAGCTGTCTTGTAAATATGACAGCTATGATCAGAGTTCATTTATAGCACAGGAATTGTTTTTGTCTTAACTTAGTTTTTGTTATTAAATTTAATTCTTATGAGAAGCTAAACTTTTAATGTTGTATCCTTACCTTGATGGTCAGCTATAATCTTTATATATATATATATATATATACATGTATGTAAAAGTTGATTTTTATTTTTGTTCTCATAATTAGGATATACTGATCTTTTTTTGCAAGTCAGTGGTCAAAAATCTCTGGTCTTTCATTCTAAGATCTTTTTCATAATTCTTGGCAGCAGAAATTTAACCTTTACGTATTTTTTTTTTTTTTTGTAGTTTGATGTTGAATGCAAATTAACTTCAGTAATGTCTTTTAGATGTTATATCAATAATAAACAACATTTATACTAGGCTAGTTGTTCTATGTAGTATATTTTTCAAATGGAAATTACCTTTATAAAATATTTCTGAAATACATGGTAACCACAAAGTTCATGTGCAATACACTATTTATTTAAAATTGCACATGAACTTTATGGCCACCCTGTATAACCAACTTAAAAGACAGTTAAATTAATAAAGAAGTTGAGTGGAAGATCATTGGGGATTTCTCCTGAAGACTCTGATAAATTCAGATTGTTTAGAGTAAAAATGTTGGTTTCTGTTGCATAGTCATCATCATTAAAAAAGTAAAGTTTGTGTATTTTAAATAGAGAATTCAATCTATTTATAATTTGCTTGAAATGAATTCTGTAATATGCTTATTTTCCATTAAATTCCAGTACTTTTTCTTTAGTAACTGCTGAAGAAATGAAATAATTCATGGACCGCTAGTTTGCAGTATTTTCATTTTACACTCGTAATCCCTTCTTTCCTTACCCTGATTGTAGATCTAGAAATGACAAGAAGGAAATGGCTGATAAAATATATAGACTAAAGTTAATAAGGTGAATATGTTAAACGGGAGAGCTCGGAGAACTGATTTAGTAGTGCATTAAGGTGAATAAAAACAAATAAAACTTTGGAAAACCACTTGAATTTTCATAATTCCATCTTCCCAAACTTTTTGCAGAAAAAGCATAAAATGATAGATTATGATGTATAAGAAGGTAGAACATTCCATACGGTATTTTTTTTTAATTTATATTTATTGTATATATTAAGATGTACAACATGGTGTGTGTGCATATATATATTTAAAATAGAAATATTTTAATTAGCTAATGCAGAACAAAAATAAATATATATACATGTAAATAAGGAAAACAGATAAATAAAGAATTTGTGATACTCATGCACAAAAACACACATAGTGGAATAGTCTTCAGCCTTAAAAAAGAGAGATGGCTATTTGTGACAATGTGGAGGAAGACGGAAGACACTACATTAAGTGGGTATCTCTACATCTATATGTAAATCTTATGTATATTTATATCTATATCTATCTACTGATAGTGACATTATCACCACCGACAAGCAAACTAGCATACCTATCATTCCCATAGTTACCTCTGTGTGTGCATAAGAACACCTTAAAGAACATCTAGCAAATTTTAAATGTCCATACGGTATTTTTTATCTCACGTTTTACAGCTGAACATGAACTCTGCTCCTACCTTCATGCATTTTCCTCCAAAAGGCAGACCCAAAAGAGCGGACACTTTTGACCTTCAGAGAATTGGATTTGCAGCTGAACAACTTGCAAAGTGGATTGCTGACAGAACGGATGTTCATGTATGTTTTTATTCCCCACAATTTTAATACTAGACTGATTAGATTAGTTGTTTAGAGCATTGTAATAAGGCTACAGTAATGTAATATATGTTATATATAATATATGTATATAAATATTTTATTTCTCCATGGATATCTCTGTTTGTGAAGGGAGAAACTGCATTTGAAACGGCTTTTTACAAATAACAAGCTGGACTTTGTTAGAATTCAGATGGTTTTTAGGCTAGTGGTTCATTAACACCTTAAAAGCCATTAAGAAGTACTGGAGTTAGGCACAAAGTCATTTCAGAGGTTAAAAAAAGTATTGAAAAATTGTACTATTATTAGTAATCAAGAAATTCTAATTAAAAAGTTAGATGATAATTTTTATCTATCTTTGGGGTAAATAAAAAAGGATAATATCCATTTTAAAGCCATGTGGAAAAATACCTACTCACATTTACTGCTGTGGGGACTGTAAACTGGTATTACCGTTACAACAGCGCGTGTCATCTCTTCAGTTGTACGTAATTTAGCTTAACTATTCCACTTCTAGGAATTTAGCCTAAGGATATAATCAGGAATGATTTAAATTTTTAGGAATAGAAATTTATTAATGATATTTAGTGGAAAAAATTGGAAATAAATCAAATGTCTAAAAATTAAATGTACTATATCATAGCCAAAAAATGATTTGCATGATTATTTTACATAGAATGAAGCCCAAGGCATAATAAGGGAGAAAGTAGGTTAGAAAAATAATATTTATAGTATAATATAGAATTTTTTTTAAAGCATGAATGTGAGTGTACCTGGATATAGACAGTTTCCTCCTTCTGGAAGGATAGGAACCAAAACGTTGATGATAGTTAATACCTATTTAGAGGTCTTATGGCTACTCTCTCCCTTACCAATATTTTCATATGTCTTACCAGTATTTTCAATAGTAAAATATTATAACCAGTTACTTTGAAAGTATATTCACACTAGAAGGAAAACCAAAGCATTATTTTCTACCTTAAGGTGTGAGCGCATTCATTCTGAGTCAGTGTGGTTGTCTTTCATGTGGTACCAATGTTATATAAAATTATATCATAAGCTTTAATGATATTTTGTTTACTGTACTTATTTCCCAATTCTTGTCTTTTTAAAAAACGTTTTGGCAAGTACTGTGCAATGTGTCGTTTAGTTGATGTGTAAGACATTAAGGATAACATTGAAAGAGTACTTTTAATTTTTTATAAGAAATACTAAATTTTAATAAAAATTTTTCTAATCTATCTGTTTAGCACACTTACACATTTAGTTGGTAGATACAATTTTATAAAAATGCATTCTATTTGGAAATAATTTTCAACTTTAAAATATCATAGAAATGAAAGCAGTAAAAATGGAGCCGGTGTCTACCCTTTACTGGCTCACCTGTAGTTAACATTTTACCCCATTTGTTTTGTGATTATCGTTCTGTCCCCTACTTCTGCGTTTCTCTACTTCTCTCTTTCCCCCACCCCCCCAATATTTTTTTTTTGAAAAAAATTAGGGAGAGTCTCATGCTCTAAGAAATGCATAAACAAATCACAGTTACCAAAGCCACAGGTTAATGTTGATATAATACTTTTTTTGAGCTACTTCTATCCATATCACAATTTTATCAAATGACCTAATAATATCCTTTATAACGTTTTCCTACCTTCAAGTCTAGGTTTACATTTTATTTAGTCGTCATGTATTTAAAGCCTCTTCTGATCTGAAACAATTCTATATTCTATATTTTGTCCTTTAAAGACATTGACAATTTGGGGGCCGGGCATGGTGGTTCACGCCTGTAATCCCAGCACTTGGGAGGCCGAGGCGGGTGGATTGCCTGAGCTCACAAGTTTGAGACCAGCCTGAGCAAGAGTGAGATCTCATCTCTGAAACATAGCTGGGCCTTGTGGTGGGCACCCTTAGTCCCAGCTACTTGGCAGATTAAGGCAAGAGAATTGTTTAAGCCTTAGAGTTTGAGGTTGCTGTGAGCTATGATGCCATGGCATTCTACTGAGGGTGACAAAGTGAGACTCTGTCTCCAAAAAAAAGACATCGACAGATTGAAGAATACAGTTCTCTACCACTTTTTAAATAGAATGATCCTCATTTGATTTGGTTGATGTTTGTTCATGGTTGAATTCTGCTTACGCCTTCCTGACTGTGGGACTACACAGGTCATGCTTTGTTTTCATTAGGCACAGACTGTCCATCTGGCCTTTGTTGATGATACTAGTTTTGAATATCTGGTCAAGGTGTTTTATATCTGCCTATCTACCCACTTCTTCACTGTATAATTACTGGTTTTTTTTCCTCCTTTATAATTAATAAGTTGTCTGTGTGGAGTTACCTTAAGATCATGTGGATATCCTGTTCCTTCAAGACTTTTTCTTAGATTTAGCATCCATTGATGATTCTTGCTTGATTCAGTTTTTACCATGCTGGCTGAGAGATGATGATTCTACACTTCCTCTGTGTTTGTAGTTGTCCTTCATCTTTCTGCTGTGAGCAAGAGTCCTGCTCTGTCAGTCATTCATCTATTTATCTATTACTGAATGGACTGTCAATTGTGTGTTATGTTGTGACTATGTTTATGTTTTCTGTATATTATGATATTTTGACATGTTAAAAAAAATTCTGCCTGGGGAGAAACTTATCTTCCTTGGCAAGCCAGTTCTTAAAGATATAACAGGCCCAGCCAGGAGCATGGTTTTGAGATGCACCTAATCAGTTCAGAGCCACACCTCATTTGTCTGGTCTATACACCCTAGGAGACAGTATTTCTCTGCTTTAATCATAGCAAGGCCAGTTACCAGGCAATAGGATGGCTACTGTAGCCCAAAGTCTACCAGAATTATTCAAACTCATCAGTCCTAAACTGTTCACTCTGCCTTGCTTTGCCTTTCCCAGAATGACTTCAATAAAGGCAGTGGTTTAAACCTTCCCCTCTCTCCTGTCTACCGCTACCTGACCTCCCTGGTATCTTTCCCACATGGCCATACGTGGTGTGGCATGCCTCCTGTCCCTAGGACCTACGAGTACAGTCAACTTTGTTTATTCCTGAGCTCCTTTAATGTCTCCACCTGCCGCTCACCAGGCTGATCTCTTAAAAGAATGAAGACACATTTTCCCACTAGTGGTTTGTAATTTACTGCTGTTCTTATTTATTTTGGTGCTAACGTTTTCTAGATTTGACCAGTAGCAGCCTCTTCATGCTGGTTCCTTTGTCTTTGTGATATGCCTCTGTAATTTTCTTTCAAGTACTTCCTTATTTTCTGATGTAACAATGTATTCCAGGCTCATTTTTGTATCTTCCTATCTACTCTACCCAGCACTCAATTAGCTATCTCTGTGAGGACCCCTCGTTTCTTTTGGTAAAGACTGTTATTGGACCAAGGTCTGTATATAATTTAGAAATCACGAGTTCATGCCAACTATATATATATATTTTTTTTTTATTTAAAATTAGGCTTTATAATTGAAAGTACACCATCAAGAAAGCATTAGAATGGGGAAAAATATTTTCAAATCATTTTTCTGATGACTGACTTTGAGTGTGTGTGTCTGTGTACACATATACGTGTATAGTATGTATATGTGACTCTTACAACTCCTTAATAGACACAACCAATTAAAAATGGGCACAGGATCTGAGTATACATTTCTGTAAGGAAAGTATACAAATAGAAAAGATGCTCAGCATTATTAGTCATTAGGGAAATGCTAATTAAAATCACAAGATACCACTTTAAACCTACTAAGATGGTGGGTAGTGATGTAAAATGATGCAGCTATTTTGGAAGCAAACAGTCTGACAGTTTCTTAAACAGAGTTACTATGTGACCCATCATTCTATTTCTAGGTATTCACACAAGAGAAATGAAAAAATTTGTTCCTCAAAAACCTTGTATAAGAATGTTTATAAGAGCATTATTCACAATAGCCAAATAAGGTGGAAACAACTAAAATGTCCGTCAGCTGATGAATGGATAAACACAATGTGGTATATCCATATAAGGAGATATTATTCAGCCATCAAAAGGAATGAATTACTGATACATGCTTACCATATGGATAAAGCTTGGAAAAATGTGCTATGTAAAAGAAGCCAGTTATAGAAGACTGTATGTTATATGAAAGTCCAGGGTAAAAGCATCTATTAGAAGGTAAATTAGTAGTTACTTAGGGCAGGAGGTTGGGGCATAAATGGATGATTGAGATGATTAAAATGTCTAACTGTGGTGATGGTTGTACATATCTGTGGTGAATATACTAAAAACTATTGAATCCTATGTTTCGATGGTAAATTGTATAGTGTATAGAAAAAATTTCAACAAAGCTGTTAAAAAATAGTATTATAAAAAGTCCCAAATGTTAGACCCTCATCTTGCCCCTATCGTTTATTATAGACGATGATCCCATTTCCTGTAGGGTGGAACCAGAGCAGCTCTGAGTTGAGTTACAAAAGTCAGGTTTGCGCATGTTTGAGGTGTTCACCTGCAATGTGGAGGAAGTCATTTTACATAGCCATAACATTTTTTTTTTTTTTAAAGACAGAATGCTTATGTTTGTTTCTTATTGCTGGATTTCTCTGTTGGCCTAATAGGGCCCAACGGATAAAGAAACATACTCTCTCTTCTTTTTTAATTATTAAAAATTATTTATGTGTGTGTGTGTAGTTTTTCTTTTTTTGGTTTTTGCTTTGTTTTGAGACAGGGTTTTATCTGTTGCCCAGGCTAGAGTGCAGTGGCACAATCACAACTTAATGCAACTTCGAATTCCTGGGTCAAGTGATCCTCGGACCTCAGCCTCCTTTGTAGCTGGGACTACAGACATGTACTACCAAATTAGGCTAATTTTTTCTTTTAATATTTTGTAGAGACAGGGTCTTACTATGGTGTTTAGTCTGGCTTCTTAGACTCCTGGCTTCAAGTAATACTATTGCCTTGACCTCGCAAAGCACTGACGTTACAATCATGAGCCGCTGTACCCAGCCAAATTTTTTTAATTTTTATAGGTTTAGGGAGTATAAATGCAGAATTGTTATGTGGGTATATCCTGTAGTGGTGAAGTCTTAGTGTTTTACATGACCCTTACCTGATCAGTGTGTGCAGGTTATTTCTCAGCCATGGTGTTTTAAGGTGTGTATTTTTTACTTGTAAAGAGAGTAAAAATATAAAAATTAGGGTGACTTTTCTGAATTCTTTATGTTAAAAACTGGAAGGACTAGAATATAGCCAAAAGAATAATTTGGTAGTTTTCTTCCACATTTAGAATTTTCATTGCCTTTTTGCAGATTCGCGTTTTCAGACCACCCAACTACTCCGGCACCATCGCCTTAGCCTTGTTGGTGTCACTGGTTGGTGGTTTGCTGTATTTAAGAAGAAACAACTTGGAGTTCATCTATAACAAGACTGGTTGGGCCATGGTGTCTCTGGTATGTTGTCACATTGCCCTTGTTTTCATTTTCTTTATGATACATAGTAATATATGTTGCATAATTAGTAAGATGAGTTATTTGTATAACATCAACAGAAATCAAGTTGGAATGTGAATTAACTTCTTAGAACTTAGATGGTTAAAGTTCACCATCAGTTTAAACTATGCTATCTTCCTACTTTTCACTATTAAAATGTCCCTTTTTACTTAGCACATTATGAGTGCTAAATAAATACATATTGAATATGCTTATATACATGGTAAGAATTAGGAATTAGTAGCATGGAGTAATTTGCAAACCGAAGTAGTTTGGAAGTATACACATTGAACTGTTTGTTTTTTCAACAGCTCTTTTTTGTGCCTCTCTTATATGACTAATAGATAAGATATAAACTTAGCCTGTAAGGAATGCATTGTGGAGAGTAACCAACAGACAAATATAGCATTGTACGTGCTGTGGTGGAGGCAAACACAGACTATTACAGGGATACACAGGAAAGATACCTAGAGTAGAGGGAATCGTGACAGGCTTCCCAGAGTGTGACATGGATAGAATTTTGAAGAGTAAATGAAATTCTAAAGTTTAAAGCCGAATAACATGTGTAAATCCTGGGATGTTCAGAGAACTATAATTCTGTGTAGCCAGGGCAGTGATGTCAAGGCAAGAAGATGTCAGGACCGTGATGCTGCTGGAGAGGAAACAACGGCCCTGCCTTGTCTACAAAGCTCAGCAGTGTGAGTTTGCGCACACTGGCAGTGGGAAGCCCTTACAATGTGCCGTAGATAAAAACATGGTTAAATTTACGCTTTAGAGCAGTAATTCTGGTAGCAATGGACAGATGATTGAAAGGGGTAAGTAAGGGTAGCTAGAAGACTGGTTGAGATAATATGAGAAGAATCCAGGGGAACATGATCTTATTTCAGTTTGTACAAAAGTATTTTTCTTCTTTATGATTATGGTCATGGTAAATTTCTTCAAAATAAGTAGCTAATAAAATGAAAATTAAAAATTAATAAAAGATATCTGGACAATAATAGTTACAAGTAATTACAATACTGTGTTGATAAATGTAGTCATAAAATTTATATTACGCAAATAGATTTGAACTGAATATTTTCTGATACATGGAGATGAGTAGTTTCCTTTTTCCTTCTCTATGGAGGACGTATGACAGAGCAAAAACTTGTAGCACTGTAGTGACGTGTTGGTGGGTTTGTATTGTGTGTGTGCACGTATGTGTGCATGACAACAGCAGCATTAAAAGGGTAAGTGAAGCTGTGCCGTTGCAGTGTTCCTATATTTTACCTTAAATATTCAATATCAAGCTGTAATTGATTGGAACGAGTTTGAGATACATATTGTAATCCTTTGAGGAACAACTGAAAATATAAAGAAATATAGCTAGAAAGCCAATAGAAGAATTCTAAAAATATATATAATTGGCGCAGAAGAAGGTATGAAAGGATGAAAGAGGAATAAAAGTTATAAAATGAAATGTAAATCAAAAAAAGTAGACTTAAATACAATCATATTAATGTATTTATGTGCCAGAAACAGACTTAACATTTCAATCAAAAGGCAGAGATTGTCAGACTAGCTAAAAATAAAATAGCAAAATGTGTACTATCATAGGGGCAAGTCTTTAAAAACAAAAGTATTGAAAACAGTTTTTCTGAATTCATGGTCAATGGCCAAATATCATTAGGATTTTTACACATTAAGCAATTTAGACATATATTGGCAAGAAAATCTCTTTCATAATAGGAATAAAAAGTATAAGGTACTCAAAATTAAATCTAACAAGATTATGAAATATTTAGAAATAGAATATTGAGATTGGAGATGGATGGATACATATCATCGATTATATATATATATATATATAAATATATATATATATATATTTACAGCTAATTGTTAGTTTCTTTTGCCTTCTTGCAATAGCCCTTCATACATCTGACTTTGTTTTCACCAAAAAATTTGGGATCTTTATGACTGAGTTGGAAGTAACAGGACAGACTGAGAAGCAGCCCGCACAGTAGTCACCTTGAAGCAATTCCATCTTTTGCAATAATAGTTAGAGCTTAACAATTCAACAGAACCTCTGTGGCTTTCTAGTAGATAGCCAAAATGTAAATTGAAGTTTGAACGTTTAAGATTAAGGAAAATAAGACTTTTTAAAGAAAGTTTCTTAACATTAATATCGCACTCTTAATGAGTTGAATTAATTTTTAATAATTATACTCTATTTAAAATAATGGGACACTGTATGTGGTCATCACCTTTAAGTTGTTAAGTTCAAAAGTGCTTTGGTTTTTATCCAGGCTGGTTTTTAGGTTGTTGCATCGGTAAGTCTACCTGGGTTTCTTGGACAAAATGCAGTCTTTTTTTTTTTTCAAAATGTTGGAAAATTAAACTTTTTTAGTATTTAATGATTTTAATATCATACCAAATCTTGTCATTGTTTCAGTCTCAAAAAAACTGAAATATTTTCATCTCTAAGTTAGACTCATACATACCTTCGTTATTCTTATTCCTTAAGAGGAGCCCAAGACACATTGTGTTACAAGCTAGTAGTGGTTGACATTACTATTTATTGATCTCTTCTTTCTCTGGGGTATGTTTTATATTCTTATTCCTTGCAATAACTGTGCAAGGGAATTTATTGTTTTCATTTTATAAGCAAAGAAACAAAACATTTATTAAATTCTCAGAAGCTCACATAGCTAGAATGTTGGATCCCACTTACTGACTACAAGTTCTGTATTCTTTTCACAAAGCTGGGCTTTTCTCAATCTGGACACATCACTTACATAGTGGATATTTAACCCAGTGGGCACAGTGAGCCATTATGTCTGCAAATAAATGCATAGAAAAACATTTATATGATGAATAAGATGTTAAATACTTCATTGAATCAATTATCTTGCATCCTCTGCTACACTGTGCAGAGTTTTCTTTTGTTTTACTTTGAATCTTTGAAAGCTAATTAACTTGGCGTGGCAGAAGATATTCCAGCACTCCCAAATACGTGCTTGAGAAGGGAATCTTGGCAGGTATGCACCGTCACAGGCTTTTAGAAATCAGTAACAGGCTGCAGAGGACAGACGTGTTTTCAAACAGTATTTAAAAACTCTACACCAATGATAAAATGCGTCTTTTCTGCTTTCTTCATTAGCAGAGAAATATTTGTCTGTTGATGGCCCATAGAAATTATTAAAATAATTTAAACCATAAAATATATATGAGAATTTTCTTTACAGTTTTTTTGCCTAATACCACAATCACATATTTATAAAATGAAAAACTGGATATGTTCATTTCTAATCTTTCTTATTCTTAAGAGGCTATCTAAAAGTACATATTTATTCAGATACCTGAAAGAAATACATCAGTTTGATTCCCTAAGTTTTTTGAAAAGCTTAAATGCTGGAGATGAGTATATATTATTCCACAGTTCTCACAGTTATGAAAAGGTTTTTTCACATGAGCACACTGTAATGTGTCAATAGAAATGTATTTCTTGGGGCCATTCAGAGCTATAGGACAGCCCTAATTTCAAGTGGGTTTTTTCCCAAATTTAGTTAAATCAAATTATATATTAGAATTAAATCAAAATATATATTATATATTATTTAATATATAGAGATACTATTTCTGTGTTTTAGTATTTTACTGTATTTAAAAATGAGAAGCAATGGGTGGCTCCTGTGGCTCAAGGAGTAGGGCGCCGGTCCCATATGCCGGAGGTGGCAGGTTCAAACCCAGCCCCAGCCAAAAAAATAAAAATAAAATAAAAATGAGAAGCAAATAATAGCTAATAGTATTTTTTCCAGTGAAGTTAACTGTTGTTTGTGAATGACGCTATCCTGTTCTGCCCATCAGGAAACCGAGTCATTTGGCCTTTTGAAGATATTTTTGTCTATTTGCACATAGGTAATATCTGTATGTTGCCAAATGTATATTTGTATAAAGAGTTAGAGGTTAAAAGATAAGAATGCTACAAATAAAAAAAAAAGTTAGAGGATCAGTATAATAAATCATATATTTTTAGTAATCTAGTTCTTAATTTTTTATAGGGAGAGGAAGTAATGGCCTCAATAACAAAAAGATCATTTTAAAACTATTCATATGTGGGTGGCCCTTTTTAGAGTGTTTTGGTGTCAGAGTGTTATTGCCTCAGGCCTTTCCTTATTATGAAATCAGTTGAATAATCCTCACTGTGAAGATGCAGGACCTGGATCTGTAAGTCTCACTGTGAAAATGTAGGACCTGATTCCATAAGCGTCATTGTGAAGATGCAGGACCTGGATCCATAAGCCTCACTGTGAAGATGCAGGACCTGGATCCATAAGTCTCACTGTGAAGATGCAGGACCTGGATCCATAAGTCTCACTGTGAAGATGCAGGACCTGGTTCCATAAGCCTCACTGTGAAGATGCAGGACCTGGATCCATAAGTCTCACTGTGAAGATGCAGGACCTGGTTCCATAAGCCTCACTGTGAAGATGTAGGACCTGGTTCCATAATCCTCACTGTGAAGATGCAGGACCTGGATCCATAAGTCTCCCTGTGAAAATGCAGGACTAGGATCCATAAGTCTCACTGTGAAGATGTAGGACCTGGTTCCATAAGTCTCACTGTGAAGATGCAGGACCTGGTTCCATAAGCCTCACTGTGAAGATAAAGGACCTGGTTCCATAAGCGTCACTGTGAAGATGCAGGACCTGGTTCCATAATCCTCACTGTGAAGATGCAGGGTCTGGATCCATAATCCTCACTGTGAAGATGTAGGACCTGGATCCATAAGCGTCGCTGTGAAGATGCAGGACCTGGTTCCATAATCCTCACTGTGAAGATGCAGGGCCTGGATCCATAATCCTCACTGTGAAGATGTAGGACCTGGATCCATAAGCGTCACTGTGAAGATGCAGGACCTGGTTCCATAAGCGTCACTGTGAAGATGCAGGACCTGGATACGTAAGCCTCACTGTGAAGATGCAGGGCCTGGATCCATACGCATCACTGTGAAGATGCAGGGCCTGGATCCATAAGCCTCACTGTGAAGATGCAGCCCCTGATCTATAAGCGTCACTGTGAAGATGCAGGACCTGGATCCGTAAGCCTCACTGTGAAGATGCAGGACCTGGATCCATAAGCCTCACTGTGAAGATGCAGGACATGGATCCGTAAGCCTCACTGTGAAGATGCAGGACCTGGATCCGTAAGCCTCACTGTGAAGATGTAGGACCTGGTTCCATAAGCGTCACTGTGAAGATGCAGGACCTGGATCCGTAATCCTCACTGTGAAGATGCAGGACCTGGATCCATAAGCGTCACTGTGAAGATGCAGGACCTGGATCCATAAGCCTCACTGTGAAGATGCAGGACCTGGATCCATAAGCCTCATTGTGAAGATGCAGCCCCTGGATCCATAATCCTCACTGTGAAGATGCAGCCCCTGGATCTGTAAGCCTCACTGTGAAGATGCAGGACCTGGATCCGTAAGCCTCACTGTGAAGATGCAGGACCTGGTTCCGTAAGCCTCACTGTGAAGATGCAGGACCTGGTTCCGTAAGCCTCACTGTGAAGATGCAGGACCTGGTTCCGTAAGCCTCACTGTGAAGATGCAGGACCTGGATCCGTAAGCCTTACTGTGAAGATGCAGGACCTGGATCCGTAAGCCTCACTGTGAGATGCAGGACCTGGATCCTTGCCACTGCTAATCTCAATCTAAATCAGTGGTAGTTATTAATAATTTTTGTTGAAATATTTATCCTCAATGTATAATTCCTTTCTATGGAAATTAAATATTTATTTCTTAAAAGCTTTTTTGTAGGACAATAAAGATACTTCCCACCTTTTTTCTTACAAGGCAATATATAGATTCAGTATAAATAAAATGTTAATGTTTCTATAATATATAACATCAAAACCAAATTTTTAAAAATTTGTCACATAGCCAGGCATTGTGGTGGTCACCTATAGTCCCAGCTACTCGGGAGGCTGAGGCAAGAGAAGTACTTAAGCCCAAGAGTTTGAGGTTGCTGTGAGCTGTTACATCATGGCATTCTATAGAATGCGACATAGTGAGACTCTGTCTCAAAAAGAAAGGGGCGGGGGACTCGGTGCCCATAGCACAGAGGTTATGGCACCAGCTGCATGCACCAAAGGTGGTGGGTTTAAGCGCAGCCTGGGCCAGCTAACCAACAATGACAACTGCAACAAAAAATAACCAGGCATTGTGGTGGGCGCCTGTGGTCCCAGCTGCTTGGGAGGCTGAGGCAAGAGAATCGCTTGAGCCCAAGAGTTTGAGGTTGCTGTCAGCTGTGACGCAACGCTGCTCTACCAAGGGTGACATAGACTCTGGAAAAAAAGAAAGAAAGGAAGAAAAAAGAAATCTTCACTTACATATGTTCATTTTGATCAGTTTTAGAATAATGGTTTTATGCCTTCTCAACTCTATGATAAACTACTGGGCAAAGTACTTCAACCATGCCAGTGGTAAGACTTAAGAGGACTGAAGATTTTGGGGTGGATACTACTATTTTAAAATTTTTAATCTGAATATCTCGCTCTGTAAACCTGCACCTTGCCCTTGCTCTGTAATCTTTCTCTTTCTCAATAAACTTTGTTTCACACTTGCAATAAAAAAAAAAGAATCATTCTGTAAAGTATGTTAGTATCCTAAATGAGGAGCCAAAAACAAAACAACAAAACAAAAAAACAAAAAGGAAAAGAAAAATAAGTTTCCTGGATGTTAACATACACTGCCTAAAACACTGCATTTATCTATAGCATAAACAACTTTAATATATATACTCTGTAAATTCACTGAAATTATTTTCTTGTGAAGTAAATATAGAATTTATTTTTTTACATGATTTTAAATTTTTAAGTGATTTTTTTCAATGGTAGATCATTCTCTGTGCCTACCCTGAACCTAATATTCTAGTGTATCTTGTAAGTTGAAGTGAAAATACTTTGTAAAATTCTGACTCTCAGAAAATATCTCTAGTTAAGCTAAATCTGTATAAGTCAAATATGGCCTTTATGAAGTCTGAGTTAATTTCAGAGTTAAATTCAAGGTGGAAAGAGGATTCAAATTAATCTCTCTAAAGATGTTACGGCATTATCATTTCCTTTGAAACACCTTGCCTCCCAAGCTTTTATAGAACAGAATCTAAATTTATTCTCTGGGCTTAAATTTCCTCATGATTTGCTCCCATCTTACTTTTCCCCTTTTGTATACTTTTTCTCCCCTTTAAAATTATGCAAACCTAGAATGTTTAGACCTTCAATCCTGTATTGCTTATCCTTGCTTTTAACCTTTCTTGACACAACTAACCTGCCAGAGTCAGGCAGTTGAAGTAAAGAGTGATTGGGCGAGTTGCAGGACAGCAGGAAGTCCTGGGTACTGCAGAATGCATGTAAGTGTAGCAGTGCTCCAGTTTATTATTATAAAAATACTCTGTGATTTAAACAAAACATGCTTACACATAAGTTACAGTGATTGAAATGTGACTTTTGGTTCATTCATTCTCTCTCGTAATTTGCTTGTAATGCCTCGAATCTTCAAGATTAGTTTTCCAAATACAGCTTTTGCCAGTAGATCCAGGCAAAATAAATAATATAGGCATATAAATAATCTCTGTGAATTTTTCCTGGCTATGTCTTTTTTGTGATTTCTTCTGTCTGTAAATATCTTCTGAATTTACTATGTTGTGTATTTTTTTTGAAAGCATTTAGGTACTTACAGAGATGTAAGTATTGTAGTGGAAGAGTATAGGTTTTCGGTAATCCAAACTAATGTAAGAATGAAATTTAGAGGGTATACAAGATGTTACCATGTGCTTTAAAATATCACTAATACATCAAACGTCTCATTGGTGCTTTTGACTGGCTCAAGTGAGCACAAGATTGTCACCAGTGTGGGATGTTTTATGTATGTTATCCAGTTTAATTATTAATGTATCTCTTTATCAGAATTAGTATCCCAGGTTTGTAGATATGGAATATGAGATGCAGGTAGAATGAGGAACTTACTGAAAGTTCCACAGGTAGTTAGTGAAACACTTTTTAATGGGTGAATTGACATATGATTTTTAAACAGTAATTTTACAATGATCATTATTTTTTAAAAGTACAATATTCTGGCATTCTCTGGCTTAAATATTGAAATATGGTACCCTGTTATTCAGTGTATAGTCTTTGCCATGACTTCTGGCCAGATGTGGAACCATATCCGGGGACCTCCATATGCTCATAAGAATCCACACAATGGACAAGTGGTAAGTGCCTTTCTAAACATCGATATTCCTTTTTTTTTTTTTAATTATTAAGTCATATATACATAGATCAGAAATACATTTATGCCTTTGTGGGATTCAATGCGTTGATTATTTGTACAAATTAGAGTGCTTACATTCACTAATTAACATAGCTTTCACCTCATTTACTTAATCACAGTGTTAAGACATTTGTGTTCAATACTTGATAGATTTGACTTGTACCCTTGCAATATGCTCCACAGGGGTGGTCCCACCATTAACCCTCCCTCAATGGAACCACCCCCCTCACTTCCCCTTCCCGCCTTCATCCTGGGCTATAGTTGGGATTCATCTCTCATATGAAAGTGTGAGTGATTATAAATTGGTTTTATAGTAGTACTGAGTACATTGGATATTTTTTTCCATTCCTGAGATGCTTTACTAAGAAGTGTTACCATCTTTTTTTAATGCTGCATAGTATTCCATGGTATACATATACCATTCGTGGTTGATGGGCACTTGGGCTTCTTCTAAGACTTGGCAATTATGAATTGAGCTGCAAGGAACAATCTGGTACAAATATCTTTGTTGCCAAGTGATTTTTGGTCCTTCGGATATACTCCTAGTAGAGGAATTGCAGGATCAAATGACGGGTCTACATTTAGATCCCTGAGTGTTCTCCAAACTTCTTTCCAAAAGGAACGTACTAGCTTGCATTCCCACCAGCAGTGCAGAAGTGTTCCCTTTTCTCCACATCCATGCCAACATCTGTAGTTCTGGGATTGTGATGCCGCCTTCTCTTTCTTGAGTTAGATGATACCTCAAAATGGTTTTGGTTTGCATTTCTCTGATGATTAAAGATAATGAGCATTTTTTCATGTGTCTGTAGGCTATGCGCCTGTCTTCTTCAGAGAAGCTTCTGTTCATGTCTCTTGCCCACAATGAAATCAATATTCTAATATTTAACTCAGCTTAATATAGAAATCAGAAATTATGTTTGGTGTTTAGTAAGAAGTAATTCTATTTGTAAATCGAAGTATATATTCTCTCTCTAACCTCTGTCACTATATACACACATGCATATACACACGCACAAACACACACAACGTATTATGTAATACTTTTTTTAGGATCAGTATTACTTTTGTGTTGATTGAAAAATTTTAATGGCTAACACATTAAACATACAAGCATAAACTGTTTCTTCAGCTTTACATACCACTAACAATAATATGTAATACCATAAGGGAAAGGCAAACAGTTTGTAGTGTGTCATCAATGGTAAATCTAATTTTCTTCAGAACATATTAACAAAAACATTAAGAACCCTGTCAGTCATCATATTAGGATGTCAGGAACTCTTTGCCACGAAATTAAAAGCAAACTTGATGTGTTGTTAAATTATAGCAGAGTTTACATTGGTAACTACCACTGTAACTTAACTGGTTGCCTTCCCTTTCCTTTTGGTGGGTAGAAAATAATTGTGATAGATCAAAACAGCAAAATACTCTTCTTTGAGGCTTAGTATTAGGTTAATAAAGATAAATAACAGTTTAAAATGTTTTTTTTTTTTTTTTGTAAGTTTCTCTACTTTTTAGTTTGGAAAATATATAGATTTTTAGAGAATAACACAGTCACACACCCTCTTGTACCCATCATCAGACTTTATCATTTATGAACTCAAGCAAGTCTTTTTTCATCTATTCTCCCATCCCACTCTTTGCGCCTCCTGATGGAGTCTTTTGAAATAGGAGGTATTCATCCTCTTTTCAGTTCATACGTCAATGTTTCAGTGGGTATTCCTGCTGAAGTTCAAGGCTTCCCAGGCAGGGTATAGGACTTACTGCAAATTATTAGAGTTGCAGCCATCAATTTGGTCTCCTATGTTTGTGAACATTTTCAGATTTCTCTTACAGATGAATGACAAGGATGACAAGTCAGAGTTAAGACTCTGGCTAGTCAGTTGCTATAGTAAATCAGATATGGTTTTGTTATGTTTATATGTTTTTGAAATCTGTCATTAGAAGAGTAATTTCAGAAAGCCTTTGATGTTCAAAATTAAGTTATATATAAATATAAATATAATTAAATATACATTATATATAAATATATTTCATATATAAATATAATAATATAAATATATATATATATTTATATTATATATATAAAGAGAGAAAGACACCAGTAAATTATTCCTTTACCTCTAAGTCTACACACAAATGCAGTCTTCTCCATCAGGCCTTTCCTGACTGCACTGTGAAAGTACAGCCCTTTCGTCTCATCCTCTTCCCAATTCCACTTTCTCCTCCTTTCCTGGTTTGTTTTTACTCCATAGCGCTGGTCACTTTAACATGCTATGCAATTTACTTATTGTGTTATTTTTGTCTGTCTTTGCTATGACCCCTAATAGCAGGGATTTTATCTGCTTTTGTCACTGATACGCTTCTGTTACATAGGGAAGGGCCTGCTGCAAACATTTGATCACTACTGGGTTAATAATACTGAAATTTATAAATTTAGGAAATCTCACAAATTTTTCCTTCCTGTCTTCTATTCTTTCAGGAGTGTTCTCTAGGTTAAAAAGAAGGCCTTGCTCTTTACTATGATTTATGATTTGTTAAAGTATATTAAAAGCTCATCAACATTTTTATGAAATATTTTAACATAATACTGTAATCTTGATCTTCTTACCATTTCACCCAACTCTTTGCTAATTCATGCAGCTCTAGTCCTTACGTTCAGTTTACTAGAGTGAGCTCCAAAGAAGTTTGTGCCAAAAGCAATAATAACCACCACAGCTATTTCTAGTATACCTTGATTGTAGCTACGGTATTGACACAGGGGGAGATGAGGTATCAACGTTGGAAATCTCTCTTAAAATTACCTATTCTAATTTTCCTTTTCAAACTTATACCTCGACTACTTGGTAAAGAAACTCAGTGTTTAGTCTCTACTTCTTTCAAATCATACCCCACACCCACATTTTATATCTCTGCTCATCTGTCATCTCTCCAAGACGCGTTCCTTCTTAATTACACTGGAAGTTTTCTCTACTTCCCTTTACATGTTTATGGTCTAATAATCAATTCAGGTGTTAATATACTTTTTAAAAGTATACCACTTTTTAATATTTCTTATATCCTCTATTAGTAAAATTCTTAAACAGAGAATTTCCTCTTAAACTACTTTTTATCTGTACAGCTTGCATATATTTTAGCTGATACTCAATAAATATTTTATTAAATTGTTATAGTAAACTCATAGTAGATTTTTGTTTAAGTTGGATTATCAGAATTCTTCTAAATTTTTTTCTCACTAGTCAGCAGAATAATAAAATCAACATGTCACTGGTTAATTCAGCATGTATCAGTAACCTTAATGTTACCAGAACATCTAAGGTATAGGTTAAAGAGAAATTTTCTTTACTGATTTAGAAATTTTTTTATCCCCCTCCAAATGTTTTATGTTACTACTTAGCACAAAGAGTTTGGCATGCCCCTTGAGAAAAGGTACTCATGGAACAGAGGAATACATTAAGAAACTAGAATTCTGTACATTTATATTTAATTAATTAATTATTTATTTTTAGAATGGGATCTCACTATCTTGCCACAGCTGGACTTCAACTCTAAGGCTCTAGTGATTGTCCCACCTCAGCCTCCCAATTAACTGGGACTCTAGGCATGTGGCACTATGCCAGTCTCTTTATTTTTAAAAGAAAATTTTTTTCCCTCAAATATGCATCTAATTTTCAAATTATTTATCTCAGCACCTTAACCATTAAGTTATAGAAATAATGAATTTAAGACTATAACCAAAATATTTGAAAAGATATGCAAAGATTGATCATATCACAAATTTCACTACTTTATAGTTTATAAAAATACAAGTTTTTCCTATATTTTAATTAATTATTAGATGAAATTTGACAGATATATAACCTCTCTGGGGCAGTGCCTGTGGCTCAGTGAGTAGGGCGCCAGCCCCATATACCGAGGGTGGTGGTGGGTTCCAACCTGGCCCCGGCCAAACTGCAACCAAAAAATAGCCGGGCGTTGTGGTGGGTGCCTGTAATCACCTCCCTACTGGGGAGGCTGAGGCAAGAGAATCACCTAAGCCCAGAGGCTGGAGGTTGCTGTGAGCTGTTACGCCATGGCACTCTACCGTGGGAGACAAAGTGAGACATATATATATATATATACACACACACACACACACACACACACACACATACACCTCTCTGGTACCGATGGACTTCAGCCAACTGGTCAAAGAAATGCAGGTGTCTGTGGTGGAAATTAGCCTGAGTGCGCTGAGGTGCTACAGGCACAGAAATACAGGCAGGATGCTGATAATGCTGCCTGCAACTGACACTGATGGGTTAGCTCACTGTTTTTTAGTTGATCCAATGCAGAGAAAAAAAACTTTTACATTGGTATTTTAAAGATCGAATTCTCTGAACATAAATAGCATCAAATATTACTTAAGATGTCTCATCAATTATGGATGGTTTTATTTTTTATGCTAAACTGTGTATGTCTTGTAAACAATCCTGCAGGAAACAGTGTAAGAATATAAACATATTCTTGAGAACATCTGTCTCTATTTATCTATGAGGAATTTTATCTTTGTTACATGTTTTAATGATTATTGAATATATGTATGAGGAATTTTATCTTTGTTACATGTTTTAATAATTATTAAATATATGTATGAGGAATTTTATCTTTATTTATCTGTTCTGTATGTTCAACTTGTAATTAACAATGGGCCCTTGGAGAAAGACTGATCAGAATAGCATAGTTGGTGGCTATCAACTGAATTGATATATAATAGGCCTGTGTCAGCTCTGAACTTCTCCTTCTATCTTCAATAGCTCAGTTTTCTAACTGGACTGAGCTAATTGGACCAGACAAGCTTAATAAAAGACTGGAGTATATTACTGGGTTTTTGTTCATTTCTTAGCTTTAAAAAAAAAAAATTAAAGGTATTTGTATGGTGTGGTCTTTGTTCACATTTTCATGTATTAATTGTGATATAAAACATGTCTAGAAAAAACCTGATAATACTCATGAAATTTTTCTTCATTGAACTTAATGACTATGGAAAGGTAAAGGAAATTAATAGTGCAGCAGTAGGACGCTGTGCTGAGTGGCACATTTATGTGTTTGTCACTTTTAAGAGGTTACGTAATGGCACAAGCTGCATCCTAATGGTCCACTTAACAGCAGGAAAGAGTCACTACTGTGCAGCTAAAGGCAACTACACCACTGTATGGTTACCTAGGACCTGAAAACAATTTCTGTTGTTATTGTATAAAAATAATCATCTTTAATGAAATGCATTTAATGAAATAATGCTTATACTGAGGTTATACTGCAACCATGCATCATTCTTTTTTTTTTTTTTTCTATCTGGATTTTAGCTGTTGCTTCAGGATTGCTGTTAATTTGCCATAAATCTGATTTTTTCACTGCATTATAGTTGTGAATAAAACTAATATATCCATAAGTGTTGTGTTCTGCTTGTATATGCAAAAGCATTTTATTGCAAAATGGCATGCTGCTGATTAAATGTAAAATTTATGATTAATAAGGTGCTTTTTCCATGTCTCAGTCAAAATAGTCTTACATTTTCTTCAATCTGCTACACTTTCATGCCTCAGGGATTTTTGCTTGCTAGCTCTTTGAGGGAGATACTAAGGGTACTGTCATTCCATTTCTTAGTGTTATGTTGAAAATTGTAAAAATTTATATAAATTAAATATAATTATTATATTTTCAACAGAAACATTTACAAAGACTATTCAGTAGTTTTATTGTAACATTCATACCACTAACAAAAACCATGTTACCTTATCCTGAAAATTTTTAAACAAAAAATCAGGAAGACAAGACCAATTGACATACTAAAGATGTGGAGAAAACAGTAGTAGTGTTTGGAATTGGGATTCTGCTATCTCGCTTATTTGTATTTTTTTTTTTTCATACAGCAAACCTTTATTGAGAGCCTATTAAATGTTAGGTATTCTCCTGCCCTGGTAGTACACATATATCCTGGGCTCACAGTCCAGTGGGGAGGTATAGTGTAGTGCAAGTTGTCCCAAAGTCTGTCTGGAGAGCCTCGCTGCTCAGAGCCTCGCTTCTGCATAGTATGGTATTAGAAACTGGAATTGTTTTAGAATTTTAGACACTTTAGAAAGTGTCATAGTCACTTTATTGCTGTGACCCTGCATCTTTATAAATATAATTTCAGAGGAGAAAGAATAAGAACAAAAAGAGAATTGGCTGTCCTGTAGAAAAAGAGATGAAGTACTTGTTAACTTACTCATCCTGTTTAAATACTTTGCAATTACGGAAAATTATTTCATATATTAGAAAGAGTCATTTACTAAATAGAATCTGATGTTCTGTACAAGGCAAGGAAATTATTCTATCAACAAAGTAAGTGCAATTATATTAAACATAATTCATATAAGCATTTAAATTGGGGTTTAAAAAGTATTTTAAGTTACATTTCTACAACTTCAAAATAAGACCATGAAATTTGTGATACCTCAAATATTTCTTGTCAGTGTATTTGTATCAAACTTCATTATATTTTGATTCTATATAGAGTTAATCAATGATTTTGGTACAATGAATTTTTCACAATCTCAAATGAAATGAACATTCAAAAACTATTGCTTTAATATTCATATTATCCGTTTTCACCTCTGTCTAGGTATAAAATTTAGGTATTAAGTTACATTAAAATATGACATAGTATTTCTGTGTTTAGGAGAGATTTTCCTTTTTAGTCTTAAACACCACATTTATAAGCCACATGTATTATCAAAATTAGATACATGTCTTATGTTTAAATCTTTTATCCAGTGCGAGTCAATTTTTGTTAAGAAGTTGGCCTGGGAGAATATTTTATGAGGAGGACCCCCCAGGCTATTGAAGCAATACCAAAAATATATTAATGGGATGTGATGAAACTGAAAAGCTTCTGCACAGCCAAGAACACAGTAAGTAAAGGAAGCAGACAGCCCTCAAAATGGGAGAAGATATTTGCAGGTTATGTTTCAAACAAAGGTTTGATAACTAGAATCCATAGAGAACTCAAACTAACAAGAACGAGTGATCCCATTCCATTGTGGGCAAGAGACTTGAACAGAAGCTTCTCTGAAGAAGACAGGCACATGGCCTATAGACACATGAAAAAATGCTCATCATCTTTAATCGTCAGAGAAATGCAAATCAGAACTACTTTGAGATACCATCTAACTCCAGTAAAAGTAGCCCATTTAACAAAATCCCCAAACTACAGATGTTGGTGTGGATGTGGAGAAAAGGGAGCACTGCTGGTGGGAATGCAAACTAATATGTTCCTTTTGGAAATAAGTTTGGAGAACACTTACGGAACTAAAAGTATACCTGCCGTTGGATCCTGCAATTCCTCTACTAGGTATATATCCAGATGACCAAAAATCATTTTACAACAAAAATACTTGCACCAGAATGTTTACTGTAGCCCAATTCATAGTTGCTAAGTCATGGAAGAAGCCCAACTGCCCATTGACCCATGAATGGATTAACAAATTGTGGTATATGTACACCGTGGAATATTATGCAGCCTTAAAAAAGATGGAGACTACCTCTTCATGCTTACATGGATGGAGATGGATCATATTCTTCCTAGTAAAGTATCTCAAGAATGGAAGAAAAAGTATCCAATGTACTTAGTACTATTATGAAACCAATATATAATCATCCACACTTCCATATGAAGGTAAAACACAACTTAGCCCAGAATGAAGGAGGAAAGAGCAAAGGGGGGGGGGGCAATTGGTGGGACCCCACCTGTGGTGCGTATTGCAGGGGAACATGTCAGATCTATTAAGAGTAGAATATAAACGTCTTAACAATTAAGTGAGGTGAAGGCTATGTAACTAGTTTGATGTAAGCCTTGGAATTGTATATAGAATCAGCACCTTGTACCCCATAAATGGATTAATGTACACAGTTATGATTTCATAAAATAAAATAAGGAAATAAAAAAAAAATTAGAGAATCGATACATGCTGTTGGACACACCTTAGAGTAATCAAATTAAAATTGCAGTGAGTTGCTACTACACATTCATCAGAATGTCTAAGTTTAAAAAAATGATAATACTAAAAGTCTTGTCAACCATATGGCACAACCAGAGTTCACATTAATTGTTACTGGGAATGGTGGTTTCTTAACTGTATGTATACTTACCTTATCATCCAGATGGTGGTACTAGGTATATCCCTAAGATAAATGTTCGTGACCACTCTGAGCAAGAGCGAGGCCTCATCTCTTTAAAAAAAAAAAAATATATATATATATATGCATATATATAGAAAGAATGTTTGTGGCAGCTTTATTTATAATTGCTCAAAAGTGAAAATGACCTTGGTATTCATTAATAGGAGAAGAAAAATTCTGAAATATGTCCATATAACATAATATTATTCAGCAGCAAAAGGAAATCAACCACTGATACATGCAACAACGTGGACGAACCTCAAAAGTACAATGCTGAGTGAACTAACATGGTAGAAAAAATTAAAAATGGCTTCATCTGGGGTTGGAAACAGGGTTTTACTAGGAAGGGAGATAAGGACTCTTTCTGCCATTAATGTTATAGCTTGTATCTTGGTAGGGAGTGGGCTTGCAAGAAACTCAGTGAAGACTTATGCATTTCATGGCATCTAAATTTTATTTTATTTCTTTAAATTATAATGGTTCTTTTTCTCTTTCTTGATAATTTATTAAAATTTATTTATGGTTAATGTGAGGGTACAAACACCCAGGTCAAAATATTTGGTTTTGTTAAGCAGAGTCCCTCTTGTGGTTATGTCCCATACACAAAGTGTATCTAAATTTTCAATAAAAGGAAACCAATTATAAAATAACAAAAACACAAAATATGCTATATCCTTCCTTTATTAAACAAAAGTCACAGTATGATTTGGTTATGCTGTAGACCAAGTTATGCTTTAGTTCTAAAGTTCAGAATAATCAGTAATCTCAACAAGAAGACAAACAACAAGTTTATCTCCCACTTTTAAGTGAGAACATGTGGCATTTATTTTTCTATTTCTAATTACTTGGGATAATGGCCTCTACTTGCATCCAAGCTGTTGAAATCAGTTCAGCAAGAGGAGGTAACAATCCTGAATCTATGTGCAGCCAACACGGAAGCACCCAGATTCACAAACAAACGTTACTAGACCTAAAGAAAGAGTTGGACAGCAACTCAGTGGTAATGAGGGACTTCAGCACCCCAGTCATAGCACTGGACAGATCATCAAGACGAAATCAACAAAGAAACTTTGGACTTGAATTGGACTTCAGACCTTAGGAAATGACTGTTCTTAGCAGTCATTTATAGAACATTCCACCCAGCAATTGTAAAATATACCTTCTTTTCATCAGCACATGAAACATTCTCCAAGATAGTCCACATCTGGATCCACCAAACAGATTTTACCGATTTTAAAAATTAAAATTAAGTATCTTTTCAGATCACAGTAGAATAAAGCTAAAAATCAGTGTGAAAAGCAAATTTAGAAACTATGTATACATACGGGAATTAACATGGCCCCGATTGACCTCTGGGTTGGTGAAGAAATAAAGACAGAAATTAAAAAAAATTTTTTTGAAACAAATAAAAACGAAACACAACACATCAAAACCTATGGGATATAGCGAAATCAATGCTAGGAAGGAAGTTCATAGTGTTAATGAAAGATCACAAATTAACAACCTGACAGTGCACTAGGTGAATAAGAAATAAACCAAACCCAGAATAAACAGATGTAAAGAAATAGTGGAGATTAGAGCAAAAATAAGTGAAATAGATACCAAAAAAAAAAAAAAAAGAAACAGGATCAACAAAATGAAAAGCTGGTTCTTTGAAGATAAACATAATTGATAATTGATAAACCAATAGCTAGACTAACCAAGAAAAGAAGAGAGAAGATCCAAATAAACACAGATGAAAAAGACATTACAGCTGGCGCCACAGAAATATAAAAGATTGTCAGAGACTTAACAACTGTATGCTCACAAAATAGAAAACTTAAAGGAAATAGATGAATTCCTGAAAACATACAACCTCCCAAGATTGAACCAGGAAAACATAGAACCCCTAAATAGATTAATAACAAGTAGCAAGATTGAATCAGTAATAAAAATTCTTTCAACCAAAAACCCCTCAGAGCCAGATGAGTTCACAGACGAATCCTACCAAATGTACAGAGAAAAGCTGGTGCCAGTTCTTCTACTGTAGTTCTAAAAGATTGAGAAGGGAGGCACCCATCCTAAATTCTCAGAAGCTAATATCAAAATCTTTGCTGAACATAGACACAAAAATCCTCAACAAAACACTCACAAATTGTATCCACTAGCACATCAAAAGGATAATACACTACATTCAAGTGGGTTTCATTCCGGGGATGCAAATGTTTTACACACATAAGTCAATGCATGTGATTCACCACATAAACAGAGTTAAAAACACCCATGTGATGATAGCAGTAGATACAGAAAAAATATTTCATAAAATCCATTATCTCTTCATTATGAAAACCTCCAAAAAACTTAAGAAGAACAGAATGCCAAAAGCTGTATGTGACACACGGCCAACCTCATACTGAACGGGGAAGGTTGAAAGCATTCCTTTTAAGAACAGGAATAAGACGAGAGTACCCGCCGCCACGTCTACTCAGTATGATATTGGAAGCCCTAGCCAGAGCAGTCAGGCAAGGGAAGGAAATTGAGGACATCCAAATTGGAAAAGGGGAAGTCGAATTATCTCTGTTTGCAGAAGGAGGATTTTTATGGGCCTTTGGGACCTGGGCTCACATGTTTTGTGGTGGGCTTTTCAAAGCAGGCAGCCAGTAGACTAAGCAAATTTTGTGATAGAATAATTTAAATTTGTTTGCTGTGAGTCAGGAATCTTAAACTCATTATCCAGTGTGTAGTCTCTGATTAATTGATCTGTAAGAATTTTCTGAAGCAAAGTGAGGTTATCTTTTTGGTTTGTATGTAGTCTTATCTTGGCCAGACAAAGATGTCTTTGACCAGACTACTAAATCATGTTGACACAGATGGTCTCAGTTCTCAGGGATAAGAGATTGTTGATGAATTTTAAGTTATTAAGGCAGCTGCCAAGATAATGGTCATGTGCTGAGAATGGAAGAACCATTGTGAAAGGGACCAATAGGGGCTATGGGGATTAAAAATAAAGAGATTCTGTTTGCAATGCCTGATGGGACTTATTTTTGTAGATCATTTTTTTTAAACTATGTCATTTATTCTTAAGAGACTTTTTGTAGATCTTATAGATGAAAGAGACTCTCATGTTACCAAAGGAGAATCCTTTGTTTGATTAGGAAAAGTTTTTATAACATTGGTATTAAGTAACAATTGTTGAACCTTTTCTTAAACAATTTAGATGTTTGGGAACTTGGTTTCTCAAGAGACAGCCAGTTTTAGCTTTAGAAAGCTTTATCTATGGGAAGATGTTTCTTATATTGAACTAAAAACTCTTTTTTTGAAATGCTTTCTAGTACTTTCTTCCCCCTCTGGACTCTCAAGAATCAATGCCTTCTAGGGCCTCATAATAGATGAACAAACATTTGAGGTGGCTTACTGTACTGGACTCCTTCCTAGGCACCCCGTCTCCAGCTCCTTCAGCTGTTGCCGTGTTGCAGATTAATAATACCTCACCATCCTCATTGCTGGTCTCTGTTTTGCTGTCTGGTTTGTCAGTACCATTCTTAATAACTGCAGTGTTCAAGTTGAATACTATTCTCCAGCTGTGTTCTGACCAGGAATAAGTCAAAGTAATTCTTTCTGGGTACTAGACTTATATTGCTTAAAATAACAAACAGAAACAAGAACAATGAAACCAACTTTTATTGTAGCTCTTCTAATAGCTACATCAGACTGTAAACTCATGGTTCATTTGGTTTCAGTATTTGGAGGTGTAGTTGAAAGTGATTAGTCCCAGTGTTCCAGAGGAAAGAGTTGAAGCTGTTGATGGGCTTGGTGCTGAGTAGACGGCCCTGTTTACTGCTTTAGGAAAGAATAGTTCCCTTCCTGTCTGTACTCTCTAAAAGTAATGGTGTAAGGAAGTGTTTGTAATGAATTTGTGTATGAAAACCACATTTCTACAAGTTAAAAGAGAAAAACTGGGTGTATTCCTAGAGAGTTAGTGGCCTCAAAAGAGATTAAAAATAGTGTCAGCAGAAGCCCCAGTGAATAGATAGCTTTTTGATTTCTTGTATACTTAAGCGATTCTCTGCCCTGATTGTCCTTAGGAAGGGAAAGACACAGCACATTTGAATCTACTGGGCCATCTTTTCTTGAAAACAGCCTTGCAATGGAGGCAGCACTGAGGCTGTCTTTCTGTTGTTTATTTAACTTAGACCCTGATACAGGGAAAAACGGCTGAGATTCTTGCATGTTGATAATCCAGATGATTACAGAATCTCATTTTAGTTGCATGGCTTGCTATTATTAGGAAAAAAACGTGTCTTTCTAAACCCCTTATGAATTCAAGAATGTGGTAGAAGAAATAGCAGGGGACACAGTGTAGCTATGTACTTTAAAGAGATATGTGACTTGAGCCTAATTAATTATGGAGTATAATCTTATGGAAATAGAAGTAAAACAAATAATACATTCCAACTACCCTATGCTTTTAACTTTTTTCTGAACTCTTCTAAGAGGGAATTTCTACTTCAAATTTAATGTACTTTGGGTTGTAACTGGGTTGGCAAATTTGAAGTTTTGGTCTTATTTTTAACATATGCATTTTATTTTTATTAGTGATGCTGAAAATAACAGTTTGGGGTAGCCTTGTATTCGTGTGTTCGTTCACATATCCATTCTGCAGAAGTTTTAAGCGGGTCTACTGTGTGCTAGGCACTGTTCTAGTCAGGCTGCTAAGCAGTCTTGGCTAGACACTGCAAATTAAGTGGTGAACAAAATAGATAAGACCCTAACCTCGTAAAGTTTTTATTTTAACCAAGGGACGCAAATAATGAAAAAGCAAGTATGTCTGATGGTTAAGTACTTTGAGAAAAATAAAGCAGAGTGTTAGGAAGTAGGGGAGAATGCCTGTCCATACATTGTTCTGAGAAGGCCTGTGTGAAAATGAGGCATTAAGCAGACACCTGAGGCAGTGAGAGCGTGATTTATGTGATAGAGGGGAAAGGAGAAACAGCAAGTGGCAAGGCCTGGGGTGGACGCAGCCTGAGCATTTTTTTTTTTTTTTTTTAGAATAGCCTGGAAGCCAGTATGGTGTCGTCCTGAGAGTTAAGCAGAGATTGGTAGTTGAGGTTAGCGTTGTATGTGGCTACAGGGCAGGGACAGGAGTGGGCACTGGTCTGCACGCTGTGTAAGGCCTTCCCAGCTACGCTGAGAAACTTGGGTTTTCGTTACATAAGGTGAATGTCACTTGAAGGACATTAGGCAGAAGAGTGAGATGATCTGATTATTTTAAAGAATGTTTTTTTTTTTTTAGCTACATTGCTTTATTGGTTCTTTGTTCTCATTCTGTTTATGGAAACTAATAAACTAAACTCTAATACTGCTTCTCTACAGGATACCTACTGCCAGTTAAGGAAAACTGTGTGTTTTATTTCCTCATCCACCACCCCCGTGTCTGTCTCTCCATCTGTCTCTTTCTCTCTTTTTCTTTCCTTTTTTTTACAACAGAGTTATGATGCTTGGGACCTACAGTGAATGACAGGTGGATCATTTTCAGTCAGTCACAAGAAGAAATAGCTTCTCTTCCAGCTCTCATCCCTTGCTTCATGCTCTGAGTTTTATCAGGTGAAACTGTATTCCCTTTTCTGCTTATAAACCTTGAATTCCTGTGCTGTGACACACAGAGATCATATTCCAGGCATCCATTTTCTTCTATTTTTTTTTAATAAAAGTTTGGATTTTGGGTTCTAGTTAAATCTCTAAAGATGCTCATACTGTATATGGCTGAATCTCTTAAATTCCATTAGTAAGTCTAACTGAAATCATTATCTTTTGTACCTAATTGAACTTGAGCATAATCCAGAAACTGGAGATTACTTCCTGTTGTCTCAGTACTCCTGACATAGTATTGCAGAACGCTCTTCTTAACTTCGGTAAGTAATAAATGACTGCTAGGGCACATACACGGTATGTTTTGTTGTATATTTGTGTGTGTGTGTGTATAAATACGCTGCTTGTTTTCATTTTATATTTTAGTAGTCGTAGTACTCTTTGTATTTAATAAGTCAGTGGAGAAAGCAAAGGAAGAGAAAATGTGTTTTCTCATGAACAGCATTGTGTTTTGAGGTGATTTCCCTAGGAAATGAAACAAAGATTTCTCGTAATAATATAATCTAACAAGGGCATCCAATTAAGTATTAAAATATTGGTTCTAAGTAAATTAATTATGGAAGTTCCCTTCAAACATTCCTCGTGGCTTTCTGTTACCATTCAGATAGATGTCAAAGTCATAATGTGAATTCTTAAGAAGGGTTTGAAATGTCAGTACAAGATGCTTCTACTTTGAAATTATGTTTGCAGAAGTGGAGAAAAGATAACACTACTATCAATTTTGTGTTGCTGATATTGGAAAATAGGTTATAGTACAAGATGTTAATACAGTAATAAATATTCTAAAACTTAAAAATAAAATCATAATTATGCCTCTGCATGGTCAAAATATGAACTAAATTGCACCCTTGATTGTGCAAAGATAGGATCATGAACATCTTCTGAACCCCTTCACCTGTAAAGCAGTTTCAACATGTTAGGAAACAAAAATACTGTATGGGGCAGTGCCTGTGGCTCAGAGGAGTAGGGTGCCAGCCCCGTCTACCAGAGGTGGTGGGTTCAAACCTGGCCCTGGCCAAAAACTGTTTAAAAAAAATATATACTGTATTTCAGCTGTCAATTTTATTCTTATTTTATTATTTTGTACTTTAAATAGGAGCTTAGGAAATTGATTCAACCACCCAAAGCAGCATAAAAATAGTGATAACTAGAAGAATGCTACTTTTGATTATTGAATCATATTATAAATCGTTTGTTGTCTCTAATATGAGTATACTTGTGGGTTTTAGACTGCATATTTTTTTCAAATACTGACTTTGTTTTCTTTTAAGTTGTAGATGTCTCTCAAAGCTTTAGCACCCTTGATTAGTAGAGTATTAAAACTCTGTCAAACTAACCTAATTTTATATGAGATGGTGTTCTTTGAGATTCAGACGCTTTTATAATGCCCGCAAAAAGTAATTGAACTAGAGAATAGGTTAACATAAGTGCATTTATAGCTGAAGAATGCTTATGCCAAGCTAGTCTCAGTAAGTTTTTAAATTTACAGTTCAAAAATCTGAATTTAGGTTAAAATTGTGGGGCTTTTGTTTTCAGTCCTGACGCTCAGTGATAAGCAGTGTAACGACAGTCCCATCATGTAGTTCCCCCTTCTCTGTGACTGAATACAGTATAAGATTTGTAAGTTTTTTGGCTCGTATTATTTTTTAAACTGACACTTCCTATATTTCAGCAAGTAATTCTCAATCGTCCACTACGTGAGGCCCCACTAGATACTGGAAGTAAAGAACTGTGGGTTGTTACTCCTTCCTGGTGCCCGCTCAGTCCTGTAGGGGAATGACATGCAGATAGACCAACTGCAACTTAGTGACAGTTCAGTATGACAGAGATGGAGCCTCAGCTCACTGCACGGATGGATCTGCAGGAGATGAGGAAAGGGGAATGGAAGAGCCAAGATTTTCAGTTTAAGTAGGAATTTCGCAAATGGATAGCTGGTTGTATTAATTTTCTAGGGTTATAATAGCGCAGTAGCAAAAACTAGATAGCTTAAAACAACAGAAATTTGTTCTCTCATAGAGCGAGGCTAGAAGTCCAGAATCAAGATGTTGGCAGGGTTGGTTATTTCTGGAGGCTCTAAGGAGGAAACCCCCACGTCTCTTCCCCAGCTTCAGATAGTTGCTGGCAGGTCTCGGCGTGCCTTGTTTGGAGATGCTCTACTCTGGTCTCTGCCTCCATCTCCGTATCACCTGTTCAAGTATCCACAGGCATGGGGCACATAAAGTTCTTAGGAGGTTCAGGGTAATAATTTTTTTCCTCGGGGTAATAAATTTTAAGTAAGTGGAATAAATTAAGTACTTTGGGGGTGATAACTGAGAAAATTGATCAGGGATAGATTTGAAAAAGCCTTATCTGCCACTCTGAGATGTTTAGACTATCTCCTGGAGGCATTTGGCTGCCAGAAGCCTGCAAACGTTTTAGTTGCATGAACAGATTTGTATTTTAGGAAAGTAACATACATGACCAAAAGAGGAGTTTGGAGATGGAGGAAATAGATACAAAACAAAGGAAGTGCAGTAGTGACTCTAGAGTAGTAATTATGGAACTCCAAAGGTGGTTAAATGAGGAGTGTTGAGAAGGAAGGATTGAAAACGGTTTTGGATTGCTTCAGGGACAAGCTGGTAATGTGTGCCATCTGCAAGAATTTCGGTCGGAAAGGTAGAAGGTTGAGTTTTAGGTAGACAGTCTGGTTGAACAGTCAGTCAATACTTACTCAGTAATACTTTCTGTCCAGCATTATCCTAGATACTTTGGAGGTTATAATCAAGGCTCCTGTTTCAAGAACTTTACAAGACATTTGGAGTCATGACAGTAATAAAAGTAAAGCAGAAACCAATCCAAATCCATATATAGGTGAGTATAAACTTGGTGTTTCCAACTTATAAATACATCAGAGTTTTAGATTAGAAAAAAAGAGCTGTGTGGAGTTAAGTGCTATAAAAAGCTTGAGAAAGTAGTACTTAATTTATTCAGTAAGTCATACTCGAATTAGTTCAAAAGAAGACAGAAAGAAACTCCAATTGGTAAGTAATCAGTGTATCTTATAGGTGCCTGAACAAAAAGTCTAATAAGAGTAGAAGGCAAAAATAAAAATGATGTGTACAGGAAACATACCCAACTAGAGAGAGGTCAGCCAAGTGTCAGATTGGATTAACTTTGGGAAAGCACATTGCCGCCAACTTCTATTTAGGAAGGTGAGGTAGGCAGATTGGTAGTCCATACAGGGCATATTATTTAGCATTGAAAAACATTTTCTTTTAGTAATATTAGCCCAACAGTAATGTACAGTTATATTATTTTATTAACAAATGAAATGTTTGGAGGGAAGCCAACCTGGAAGTTTTGTGAGTCTCATTCACAGTAAACTGAAGAACGGTTGCTGTAATCCAGGCTTGCTTCTGGTAATGCAGGCGTAACAAACATTCCCTGAACTACTACCTTCTTTTTCCTCTCTCTCCCTTTTTTTCTTACCACCCCACCCCACCCCCACTATCACCATTTTCCTTGGCAATAAAATAATGTTACTATTATTCTTCAAAAGGAAGCTGACACTAAGAATGTATTTCCTTGGTGTCATCAATTAAAAGATTTTCAGAAAACTAAAAAGTTTTGTTCTCTGTGACATATATATTAGTTAGCCAGGGCCGCCGTACTATACACGTATGATACTCTGTGACACATATATATTAGTTAGCCAGGGCCGCCGTACTAGACACATATGGTGAAGTGCACTGAAGGGGCAGTTTTGACTACAGACGTGGATTATCTCACAGTTCTAAACCTGGACGCCTCGTCCCCGGGGTCAGTGGGTCGGTCTCTTACAAGGCCTCTCTGCTGGGGTCACAGACAGCAGCTCTCTCCTCCAGTCTTTCCGTACAGCCTTCCCTCTGCACGTCTGTGTATAATCTCTTTTTATGAAGACACTAGTCACATTGGTTTAGGACCCATCCTAATAACTTCGTTTAACCTTAATTATCATTTTTGATTAGCTTCTCTAGCTAGTCATGTTATGAGGTACTGAGGATTAGAACTTCAGCCTATGAATCTGGGTGTGGGGGACACAATTCAGCTTACGACAGAGCATTAATATTTACTTGAAACATTTGTTAAAAATATTTCTCACAGAAATGACTGGTGACTTATTTATGCTCTTGGTCTTATTTCAAAAGTACTTGAGTACAGATTGCATGTTAATGGCTTACTGATTAAATTTTCTTTTAATGAAAGAATGCCTTGAAAGATAGTACCTGTACATTGAAGCTACAGCCATTGTTCATGAATAAGAACAACCTTAGTGCTTCTACCGAGCTTGCTTGGCGTGAGATAATATGCTACCGATGGTAGAAGGCAGGGCAGTATGTATAAAATTGCATTGTACATCTTAAAGTATTCACATTCTAGGTGATATTATTTTAAATGTTTTATTGTTGGGAAGATGAAGATATACTTGGTTTTATATAGCCCTTTATGTTTAACTCAAACATTAACATTTAACTTACAAGGGATTTGAATAATTATCTATAAAATAAATTTATGTTGATGACAAGTATAGCAATGTAGAGAATTTTTCTGTTTTGAAATTATCATTTTGAACCCCAAATTTATTGAATTATGTGTAGAGGAATGAAAAAATAGTCTCTCATAGCTTCTTTTCAGCCACAAAATGTTTTAATTACTTCGTATTTTCTACACTACAATACAGATACTACATTTTATATGATAGTTATATTTGATAAATTGTAACGACTGGAAATGCTTATTAAAGAGAGAGTTTAGAATTGATAGCAAACATGGTTGTGAAATAATTATACCAAGAGTTGTGAGCTATCTTAAACATCTGGTATTAATCCAAAGCAAATATTTCAGTACTGAATAAATAATTTTCAAGGTTATTACTTCTTTCTCAGTATGAATGATAAATGTATAATTTCTTGTTCTCTAATGACTAGTTTAAGGCTTCCTTCAGTTTGTTCAGTTTTATTAAGAATCAGTAAACTTAGTTGAAGAAATGAATGTTCAAAAGGAAGACAGATATTTACCAAACCTGGAGAATATCTAAAAGTGAGAGCGCTGTAACTAATCCTGACAGTGCTCGCTTTAAATTCTTAGATGCTCAGCGCTAACGTTTGTGTTATATTATTGATGAGTCCTCAGCGGGATTTCTTCCTCTCTCTGTCTCTTTAGTATTTTATTTTTGACTCATTCCTTTGAGTGGACTGTGATACAAGGCCAAGAGCAGGTGGTTTCATATTATGCAACTCTGCATTTGAAGGCAGATGGTCTTTGACAAGGCAGATAACTAAGTAGGACTCTTTTCCTTTTCTGTAAAATGGAAGGTTATATATACTTCAGAGCTTTCTTTCATTCTTTTTTTCTACTCTGATAATTATAAATAATGTGTATACAGTAGTCCCCCTACCCACAGGAGATACATCGTTCCATGACCCCTCATGAATGCTTGAAATTGCAGAGAGCACTGAACCCTGGATATAGTATGTTTCTTTCTGTTCACATATAACTATTGTAAAGTTTAATTTGTAATTTAGGAATAGTACGAGATTAACAGTAACGAATAATAAAGTAGAACAAATAGTATACTATAATGAGAGTTATATGAATGTGGTCCATGCTCTTGCTGCCTGTGTGAATTTGGACTATAAATTTTTATTGGAAATACAATCAGTTATAAAATTGCTATCTCCTTTTACATAAAAACACACAGAAAACAAGAAATCCTATTGTTCTCTCTTCACACATACACACACCTGCCATCAACCTGCTCTATGTATAAGCATCTTCTGTCTGTATTACTGTCAGAATCTTTCTTTGTCTCTTTGCTTCTATCCTTGCTTGATTATAGTTTTTTTCTCAATATAGATCATGTCACTTTTCTTCTCAAAAACCTCCTATTGCTCCCCCTGTGGCTCAGAATAACATCTAACATCGGTGCTCTTACTGTTCCTTGAACACGTTTCCACCTTACGGCCTCTGTGCCTGCGTTGTTCCACCTGCTTGTGGGTGCCTGCCCCGAGTCGGTGCGAACACCCGCTGGCCTTTCTTCATCAAGCGCCCGAGGTTGTAAGGTCTCACCTACCTCTGCTGGATAGGGGCAGAGAGTAGCAGCCTGGCTGAGCAGACATAGATTTCCTTGTGATTCAGGCAGGTACCCCCTGGAGTATCTGCTCATTGGAGGCAACTGGGTCACAGCCCTGCGGGTTTATCAGTGACTGGGTGTGACAGAGGTGCAAGGTGGGGAAGGAGGCATCAACCTTCCCAGACTAATCTATTTGCTGGGTGAGTCCTCCTGCCTTCACAGAGCACCGGAGCAAGTCATATTTGAGTTGTGAGCTGACCCCTGCGATCTACTTGCCAGAGACTATTTATACTCTCCCACCTGAGACTGATGCTGACTAACAACTCATTTGGACCTTTTGAACTGAGCCAATCACCCAAGGACTAACCAAGTGCTGCCCAGGGTGTGTGGTTGTAGGAAGGTTTGATTTTACTTTTCCAATGGTTACCTGTTGGGGGCGGGGTGAGTTAATTGCTGGTATTTCTCCACAGCTGAGACTTCAACCCTGAGTAACTGTTTCACTAGGGTCGGACAGAGACCAGCTGAAAACAAGACAGAACCACTTAGCCCCACCACACCAAACAGGTCCCCAGTGCCTCAGGCCCGTAGCACTATACGGGTCCACGACAAAGCTCCAGGTGAAAACTCAAATGGTGTAAATAATCATGGAGCTGAATCAGTGGAAAAACTCTGGGAACATGAATAACCAGAATATATTAACCCCCCCAAGGAAAGATATGACAGATGTAACTGAAGATCCCATGCACAAACACCTGGCCGAGATATCAGAAATCGAATTGAGAACATGGATTGCAAACAAGATTAATAGAATGCAGAAAAATTTGGAATTAGAAATTCAAGGAGCAATTTAAAAGGCGGAATCAGAAATTCGAGGAGAAATTCAAAAGTTGTCACAAGAATTTAACGAATTTAAAGACAAAACCACCAAAGATTTCGACACACTGAAGCAAGAATTTGCAGCCCTCAAAGATCTGAAAAATACAGTAGAATCCCTCAGTAACAGAGCGGAGTAAGCAGAAGAAAGGATTTCTGACATTGTAAACAAAGCTTTTGAACACTCCAAAACTCTCAAAGAGGAAGAGAAATGGAGAGCAAAAACAGATCATTCTCTCCGAGAGCTCTGGGATAATTCAAAGACGGCTAATATCTGCCTCATTGGAATCCCTGAAAGTGATGAAGTGGCCTCACTAGGCACAGAGGCTCTTCTACATGAAATTATGAAAGAATTTTCCAGACATGCCAAGAAATTCTGAAATTCGGATAGCAGACAGTTTCAGAACCCCAGCACGACTCATCCCGAATAAGACATCCCCTAGGCATATCATAATTAACTTCACTAAAGTTGACATAAAGGAGAAAATTCTGAAAGCAGCCAGACTTAAGAAATCCATTACCTACAAAGGGAAGAATATTAGAATGACTGCAGATCTCTCTGCTGAAACTTTTCAAGCCAGAAGAGGGTGGTCATCGACTTTTAATCACCTAAAACAAAATAACTTTCAACCCTGGATCCTGTATCCAGCTAAACTGAGTTTCATTTATGATGGAGAAATTAAATATTTTAATGACATTCATATGTTGAAGAAATTTGCCATAACCAAACCTGCTCTTCAGGATATTCTCAGACCTATCCTTCATAATGACCAGCCCAATCCTCTACCACAAAAGAAAACTCAATCAAAATCTTTTGATCAAACTCCAACTTCCCCAGTGGCGAAAGGATTAAAAATACCTGCTGGACTTTCGAAAAACTCGATACTCAAAATTTTACCAGACTTATCAATATTCTCCAGTAATGTGAACAGCTTAAATTGTCCTCTAAAGAGGCACAGGTTGGCTGACTAGAAAAACTCAGACCAGATATTTGCTGCATACAAGAATCACATCTTACCTTAAAAGATAAATATAGACTCAGAGTGAAAAGATGGTCGTCCATATTTCAGGCAAATGGTAATCAGAAAAAAGCAGGTGTTGCAATTCTATTTACAGACACAATAGGCTTTAAACCAACAAAAGTAAGGAAGGATAAGAATGGTCACTTCATATTTGTTAAGCCCTACTGTCATACGTTAAAGATCTTGAAAAAATAATACTTTGTTTTTATCTGGAATCAGAAAAAGCCTCAAATAGCCAAGACATTACTCAGAAATAAAAGCAAAGCAGGAGGAATCACGCTACCAGACCTCAGACTATACTATAAATCGATAATGATCAAAACAGCATGGTAATGGCACAAAAACAGAGAAGTAGATGTCTGGAACAGAATAGAGAACCAAGAGATGCACCCAGCTATTTACCGTTATTTGATCTTTGACAAGCCAATGAAAAACATTCAGTGGGGAAAAGATTCCCTATTTAACAAATGGTGCTGGGTGAACTGGCTGGCAACCTGTAGAAGACTGAAACTGGACCCACACCTTTCCCCATTAACTAAGATAGACTCTCCCTGGATTAAAGATTTAAACTTAAGACATGAGACTATAAAAATACTAAAAGAGAGTGCAGGGAAAACCCTTGAAGAAATTGGTCTGGGTGAGTATTTTATGAGGAGGAGCCCCCGGGCAATTGAAGCAGCTTCAAAAATACACTACTGGGACCTGATCAAACTAAAAAGCTTCTGCACAGCCAAGAACACACTGAGCAAAGCAAGGAAACCGCCCTCAGAATGGGAGAAGATATTTGCAGGTTATGTCTCTGACAAAGGTTTAATAACCAGAATCCACAGAGAACTCAAACGTATAAGCAAGAAAAGAACAAGTGATCCCATCACAGGCTGAGCAAGGGACTTGAAGAGAAACTTCTCTGAAGAAGACAGGCCCACGGCCTACAGACATATGAAAAAATGCTCATCGGGCGGCGCCTGTGGCTCAGTGAGTAGGGCGCCGGCCCCATATGCCGAGGGTGGCGGGTTCAAACCCAGCCCCGGCCAAACTGCAACAAAAAAATAGCGGGCGTTGTGGCGGGCGCCTGTAGTCCCAGCTGCTCGGGAGGCTGAGGCAAGAGAATCGCGTAAGTCCAAGAGTTAGAGGTTGCTGTGAGCCGTGTGACGCCACGGCTCTCTACCGGAGGGCGGTACAGTGAGACTCTGTCTCTACAAAAAAAAAAAAAAAGAAAAAATGCTCATCATCTTTAATCATCAGAGAAATGCAAATCAAAACTACTTTGAGATATCATCTAACTCCAGTAAGATTAGCCCATATCACAAAATCCCAAGACCAGGGATGTTGGCATGGATGTGGAGAAAAGGGAACACTTCTACACTGCTGATGGGAATGCAAATTAATACATTCCTTTTGGAAAGATGTTTGGAGAACACTTAGAGATTTAAAAATAGATCTGCCATTCAGTCCTATAATTCCTCTACTAGGTATATGCCAAGAAGACCAAAAATCACATTATAACAAAGATATTTGTACCAGAATGTTTATTGCAGCCCAATTCATAATTGCTAAGTCATGTAAAAAGCCCAAGTGCCCATCAATTCACGAATGGATTAATAAATTATGGTATATGTACACCATGGAATATTATGCAGCCTTAAAGAAAGATGGAGACTTTACCTCTTTTATGTTTACATGGATGGAGCTGGAACATATTCTTCTTACTCGATCTCAAGAATGGAAGGAAAAGTATCCAACGTACTCAGCCCTACTATGAAACTAATTTATGGCTTTCACATGAAAACTATAACCCAGTTATCACCTAAGAATAGGGGGAAGGAGGAGAGGGCGGAGGATGGCCAGAGGGAGGGTGGAGGTTGGGTGGAGGAAGGGTGATTGGTGGGATTACACCTATGGTGCATCTTACAAGGATACATATGAAACTTAGTAAATGTAGGTATAAATGTCTTAACACAATAACTAAGAAAATGTCAGGAAGTCTTGTGTTAACCAGTGTGATGAAAATGTGTCAAACGGTCTATAAAACCAGTGTACGGTGCCCCATGATTGCATTAATATACACAGCTATGATTTAATAAAAAAAAAAAAAATGATCATGGCTAGAATCTTTGGTAGAAGACTCAAGTATATGCTTGTCTCCTTGACCTAGCAAAGGAGATAATCTTAAAACAGTCCAGCTCAGACATCTCATTAAATGTTAAATTATAATAAATGGAAAATAAATATAGATAAGTTTTAAAAAGAATTTTAATGGTTATCCTCCTATTATAAATTATAGTAAATTGCTTTAGTTTTTGGCTTTGATGGTACATTTCATTAGTGTTAATAAATAAATTAAAAACAGTAAAAAAAAATAAAGTTTTGCTTTGTGCTGGAATAAACTTAGTCTCATTATGTTGTCGTTTTTGTTCTCTCAACATTTATTTTGAAAGTACAGTAGAGGAATAAGCCCTCTAATTGGTCTTAACAGCAGTTTTGCTCAAAAACTAAAAAGTGCTTCTCCAAACAGCGTTCATTCCCAGTAGCTGTCTCACTGTCTGGCGCTAAGGGTTCTTTGATATTTTCCAAGGAATTTTTCCAGCCCTACACTTTGTGTTTATTCACAGACCTTCTAGGGAGGGGCAATAATCATAAAATATTTCAGTGTATTCTGTGTGCGTTGCCTTAGTATTGATTGGGACTTTTTGTTTTTGTGATAGTAATATTGTAATTCAACTAAAGCTGGTAGAGAGACATGTTTTTCCACTTTACTATTATGCTCAACAACTTTCTATGGACAGTGTTTTAAATACGGCTTATGTATTCCCTTCCTAGGCTAGGGCAACAATTTCCTCAAAACTGAATTTATTCATATTCTAGTTAGGATGTAATAGCCCACGATTTGCAAAAGGCCCGGTTTCTGCCGCCTTGTCAGTTTTACCATGCTGTTGGTGGTGGTCTAGAGAATCTCTTAGAATGCTGGCCAGGATGGCGGTGCAGTCTGCGTCTCTGGAGACGTGCGTGGCGTCTCTTGCCTGTTCAGCATCACACGCGTGTGCAGGGTCTTCCGGTGCTGGGGCTGAGTGTGCTGCCTGCACTCCGTATGGCTTGTATCCCCAGAGCACTAAACCACTATAATTATAACAGTAGTTCAGGTATTGTTAAAATTTATCCAGAAACCAAAAATGTTCTTACAAGTGAGATGTTTTCTTGAATACGTAGCTTTTCTGAAAACTCGTACAGGGCTGTACGTCATCCATCCAGCTTTCTGCAAAGTGTAGTTTGTGTAGTCGTGGCTCGCTGCTCATCAACAGCAAGAATTCCTGGTCCTGGTCCAGTCCTTCTATACAGCAGAACCTGAATATCTGCTGCTTCAATGAGTATCCCAGGTCAATTTCATGCACACAGAAATTTTGAGAATTCTTTTGAGAACCACTGACTTAGGTTGATTGTTCAACCTTTTTGATCCTCAGCTAGGATAATAAAATTTGAAAACACATTTCTGCAGTACTGCTGGGTCAGGGCAGGATTTCACTCTCCATGGCAGGCCATGCAGTGAGTTCAGGGGGATATGGCTAAAGATGTCCTAAAGCTTCAGGCAGCAAGAGAGAGTGGCTGAGTACCAAAAAGGGACACAGACAGAGCACTTCAAGTGGCAAGTAATCGAGGCTTATCACTGTTTCCAGGAAGACTTTTATTTCATGTCTCTGTTATAATAATTTCTTAAGTCAAATATTTAATGAAGTACTTAGGAATTTTAAGCACGGCATGTGTGTAGCCTCTGGAAAAACTGAATACAGTCACATTCTTTATCACCTAAATGTAGATAATACCTATTTGTATCTCTTATTTTAGGCAAATCCAGAAATACTTAGCCTAGGCATTCTGTATATCAAATCTTCCATTTGGTTTATAGAGCCTAGTAAGAACTAATGCTGCATCAGAGAAGTTGATGCAGCTTTGTGAATAAAAAGAATACCCCCAAGGACAGGACTAGAAATACGCAAGTGTCAGGAAATAGAGGAGAGTTTTACTGGACTGCTGTAATGGGATTTCAGCCGATTTTATGCGGTGACAGTGGCGACCCAAGGTGGTCCCTTCCCTCCCCGCTTGCTTTCCTTCCGTCTTTCCTTTTCCCCTCCTTCCCTCTCCTCTTTCCTATCTGCCCTCTCTCCCTTCTTTCCCTCCTTCATTCCTTCTCTTACATTTTTTTCATTGTTTGTTTTTATTAAAAACCCATTTAATTGGTTCCAGAATTATAGTATGATACCAGGAAAAGTTCATAGGTTACATTTAAGTATTTATATTAATGTTAACACTAAGTAAGAGAGTCTGTTCTGTCTTAACATTTCTAAATGGCCTTGTCTAGACATTAGTATTCTGAGAAATAAGCTGAATAGGAAATGATAGAGAAATGTTATTTTGTTTCTGGATTCTGAGCATCTCAGCACACAAAGACTTGGGTCTAGCGCGTCATTGCTGCATTCCCACTAACTGATACATGTTGAAATTCTTACTTTAGAATTTCTTATTTGGTGGTATGAACTGAACTGTTACCCCCAAAATCACATGTTGATGCCTTAACCTACAATGTCACTGTATTTGGAGGGAGGGTCTTTAGGAGGTAGTAAGGTTAAGTGTGGTTGTAAACCTAATCTGATAGGACCGATGGCTTTGTAAGTAGTACAGGAAGAGAGACACACATACGCTCCCCTCTCTGGGACCTCAGAACCAGGTCACGTAAGCCCATCATCTTCCGCCCAAGGGGAGTGCCTTCACCAGATGCCTGTCCTGCTAGTACCTGGATCTTGGAATTTCAGTCTCCAGAACGCGAGGAAATAATTGCTGTTATTTAATCTACCTGATTTATGGTATTTGTTGTGTCAGTCAAAGCAGATGAAGACACACGGTAAAAATAATTGATTCAATCACACACTGAAAAGCAGATCTGTCATTTTATAAAGGCTTTGCTTAGCAAAGCTATGGCTCTCCTACTGGATGTTCTTAAATAGCCAAGAAGAATTTCAACTGCGGTTAATTTAAAAGCAGTAGAGGGGCCCTTTTGACTTCTTGCAAAGAAAATGCAAGATTTTTATCCTATGTTCTATTTTATGTTAATAGTAAATCATCATCTTTCCTGTTTTTGCTATTGCAACAATTCACAGAAAATGCAAAATCATGCTACCCAGTCAAGATTATCATTTAAAAGATATTTTTAGATTTCAAGTGTCCATTGCCTTTGTAGTAAGAGGCAGTGAATAAAGGACTGAAACAGACTTAAAAATCCTGAAGAAGGGTTCACACTGGTACTTTGTTGTGATGTGTTCAAGGAGAGGAAAAGAAAATGAACAGAAAAAATTTATATTTCATCTCATACTAATTTGAGTAAAACTAGATGAAAAGATTGGAGAGGGAATTCACGTTGTTAGTGGGGGATAATCACAGAAGTGTCTCATCAGGCTGTCGACAAGCTCTTTGTTCATTTTGCAAACATGCATTTAAAAATGAAAAAAGGGACCAAAGTATTTTTGTGGATTTGACCTGAACCTAGCAAAATTGTCATTTGGATATCATCCAGCAATGTCAAATCTCAGTTTTCTTCATTTTATGTTATATAAATGGTTCTTTATTAAAATAAATTACATTTTAAAATAAAGTTTTCTTTACTTTATGTTATATAAATGGTTCTTTATTAAAATAAATTACATTTTAAAAAAATGATCAAAATTTAGAATCTCTTAAAGTCTTGGGATTAATTTAAGCACACTTTAAATTTTATTGCTTTCTAATAAGGAATGTGTGCCAGAGCAAAGAGATGCCAGCATGCGTTTTATCATTGAGTAAGAGAGCATAACAATTAATTTGAGCACTACGTGTAATTGTCTTCCAAAGAACTACTTTCATATACATACACACACATATAAACAACTTTCTGCACTTTGCTTATGTCAATATTTACTTTTGTTTCAGCACTTATTTAACTAATGCAATCTTTGTTGGGGTTCATCAAACAGACTGGTTGTTTATATCTTTTGCTTTCAAGATTGATAATTTTTATATCAGCTTGGTACATAAGGAACTTGAATAGGTTAAATACACACACACACAAATTATTCACTGGCAGAATTTAACCCAACATAGTTTACTGTTACTTGATGAACCATAGGCAGAAAGCAATGGATGTGAGTTTTATCATCTTTGAGTCACATGACTAGCAGTAAAATTTTTAAACTCAATTGAATATTAGATAACTAATGGTAATAACTGTGATAAATTACATTTATTCACTTATTGGGTTTTAGGTTGGATGCTAAGTATTTTGTATGTATTATCTAATTCACATCTCACATTTTATTATTTTCATCAAAGAGCTTAACAATTTGAGAATTAGAGTAACTTGTTCGTGTTCTCACTTGTAGCATAGATATAGTAACAAAAACATTTGACTAAAATCCATTTTACAAACTACTGCATCACATTCTGTCCTTTATACGATCAATTTCATTGTCTTACAGATTAGGAAACTAAGGGCCAAATTATTGAACTAATCAAGTAATAACTAGTTTCTTAAATTGAATGCTAACCCTATTAGCATTCAAAACCAAGATTCCCAAGTTCAAGTTTACTTTTCATTACAATAGCTGCCTTCTTAGGTAATAGCCTATCCATTCACAATGCCCGTTCTTATTTGCAGAACATTATGGAATATTCACTAACAACACAGTTTTAAAATAATACTGAAAAATCTGAACGTATTGACTGGTATCATTTTCCCAAGAATTCAAAAATAACTTAAATGGAATGAGGTTTATTTCATCTGCTGATATACAGTATATTTAGCTTAATTTCCATTTTGTTTCCATTCATTCTTGATACTGCTATATAAGAGGTGTAGAACTGCAATATTAAACAAAATGTACTCTATTTTATTTTCAAGTATGTTACTTGAAATTAAGAAAACAGTGTCATTTATATATTATTTTGATATGCTATGCATACTTCAGTCACCTAATTTTTCTTCTAAATGAAATCAGACTTTAAATTTAAAGTCCTGGGTCATGGTAATTAACTTTCTTATAAACGGCTTTTTATGAACAATTCTTTTCATTTCATTTTGGTTCATATGCTCTATGAAGTATTCAGTAGACTGGACATTTACCTTAACCATTTGTCAAAACATTGGTCTCTATGGAAAAACTGATGTATATCCAGTATCAATGGCTACACACATTTTCTTTACTGTTCATCTGATCTACGGATACTTTGCCCCTATAAATAAAAGTTAAATATATATTTTGGAATAAATTATCTTTATTGATATTTTCCTTACTCATTAGATTTAGTAAGACATCAGAGAGGGAAACAAATCCACAAATATCACACTTTAGCCATAAAAGAATTTATTACTCAGTGTTTCTTTTTGCAAGAGATTTTGAAAATATATGTATCCATTAAATAGAAATTTTTAAGACCATTTTAAAATTGTGAACATTAATTTAATGTTACTTAATTAAGTCATTGATGTAGGTGGCCCCAGACATGAAATGTGACTAAGTCGGTCCTTTAGACATCTGGAGTACTGGTCGCAGCTTCGCTCTTAGGACTTTGCTGTGTGCCCACAACCTCTTTGTTGCCCGTTCATAGACAAAACATGCTGGTATGCTTTGCACATGTGAGCGGCTTGAGAACATAGATTTTTTTTTCCTGTTGTTGTTGGATTCTCATTGCATATGTTGGTGCCTGATACATATTAATTGCTCAGTAAAAAATTTGCAAATGAATTCAAGTTTATTGAATCCTAAATTCTCTTGAAGTGTCTGGACTTGATACTAATCTTAAAGACTAAAAAAGATGGACAAAAATCAAATGTTAGTACAGACTCCTGAATATCATCTTTTTAAAATATGAGTTCAACATACTGAATTCACCTGCAAAAAATAAAATGAATTAATGAATGAAAATTTGTTTAGAAGGTACAGACAATTGCTTCTCATCCTTTTGGCTAAGATCAAATGTAGAATATAGAAATTTGGGGGAATACAAACTATAAAATGATTTATGCTTGACTACTTTTGACTAATTACACTTTTGTATAATTAACATAGCAAATTTTAGGACAGTATTTTGAGGAATATCCCCTATTCCTATTTTAAGGATGAGATAATGATACATATTCGGTTAATCCAGCAGTAGAGGGCAGATTCAGGACTGTCTCCAAAGACTTTTTCCTCTTTACTACCTTATGTGTACAAAAAATAAGCCACATGTATTATAGATTGGTTGTACAAAAACGAGAACTCTATAAGGATCAACTGTGAATTTTTTTAACCTAATTGTATCTGTAAGTTAGAGGAAATTATTAGGCTCCTTGGTATTGTGACTGGAAGTAGAAATGCATTGCAGGGTTTGATGATTGTTTTTTGCTCACTTGAGAAAGCATTGAAGGCTTCTGAGCCAGGTAATGATAGGATCTGATTAGTTTTGACAGTATTAATCTGACTGATAAATAGACTGTATAGAAAAGGCTGGGAGAATAAAGGAAGCTTTTGCAATAACTAGGCAAGAGATGATGACTACTTGGACCAGAAATGTCTCAGGCCTTATTCTTCAGGCCTGTCTGCCAGTTCTTCCTGGCCAGTGGCTGAGTTTGGAATGACTTTATAAAGTAGGGCCAGTAGCAGTTTATGAATGCCTGGATGTGGGGAGGGAGTGATGGAAGGAAGAAGGAAAAGAATGAAGGAAAATCAAGGTCTGAGACATAAGGGTGAGTCCAAGATTTTGGTCTAAACAACTAAGAAAATTAAGCTGTTGTTACCGGACATGGGGGGAATGAAAGAGAAGCAGATTCTGGGATAGAAAGGGGGCATATTGAGTTTTAAGTTTTAGTTTCAGATTCCAAGTGGAGTCTGTTTGTGAAGACCGTTAGACTGCCAAGTGGAGATGTGGTTATATGTAACCATGAGAACCATCAGTACTGATGTTATACTTAACGCCATGAGTCGGGATGAGAGCCTCTGGAAAGGGTGAGAGGAGGCCTAAGGCTGTGGATCTCTGAGACACTGCAGACTTTAGATGTTAGGAAGATGCGAGATAGAAAGGGAATAGCCGAATGGCCTCAGGGGGATTTGCCAATGAATTAGGAGAATCCAGAGTGACATCCTGGAGGCCAAACAAAGAAAATACTACCAAAAAGAGGGAATGGTCAGAAGCACCAGATTTTCAGATAAAACAAGTCAAGTAAGATTGGGTATAGGATTTAGCAGTGGAGAAGTCAATTGATGACCTTGGCAAAGGCTTGATCAGAGAAGATTGTGTTATCAAAACAAACAGAAAAGGTTTGAAGCCATCCTCTAGAAGATGGCTAAAATTCTTCTCTAAATTTGTGATTCTCATATAGGCAAACTATCTTAAAGTTGCTGTGTAAACTTGGGCTCATTATCCTGCACTGTGATACTCACATATTTTACTTGGTTGTATAAATATTGATTTTAAATTACTTTATTTAACTATCTGATTATCAAGTAATGCTTTTATAAAAGTTAGTTTTACGTGATGTTCTTCCTGTCTTTTGGTGAATTGTTAGGTAGCAGAAAGGGCATGTATGAGCAGGCCAGGGTTTCAGTCCAAATTTTCCAATTACTAGTTGTGTAATGAGCAAGTTGGTTAAATTTCTCTAAGTCTCAGTTTTCTCATTTAGAAGATGACAGGTAATAACCATATTATATGGCTATTAAGAAGGTAGGATGGAAAAAATAAAAGATTTGTTGGGATAACATGTATAAATCCCTAATCAAACGTCCAGCAAATCACAAAGTAATGTCTCAGGACCCAAAATCAAATAGTGCAGAGCTGAAATCCCAGAGCTGGCTTGGCACCTATAGCTCAATGAGTAGGGCGCTGGCCACGGACACTGAGGCTGGTAGGTTCTAGCCCGGCCAGGACCTGCTAAAGAACAATGACAACTGCAACCAAAAAATAGCCGAGCATTGTGGCGGGCACAAGAGTTTGATGTTGCTGTGAGCTGTGACAACACTGCACTCTAGTGAGGGCGACATAATGAGACTGTGTCTCAAAAAAAAAAAAAAAGATGAAATCTAAGAGCTGGCGAGTCATAGATGTGGAAACTTGGACAATGACTAAAAAAACCCACTGGGTTTTTGCAGGGTTAGCAGAGTTAAACGAGATACCACATGTAAAGCTTTTAAGTGTCTTACAAAAAATGTTCTATAAATGTTAATATCATTTGTACTGGGCATGGTGGTATTATGTGTTACTATCCTGAATAAAATTTTAGTTGTTCTTTTGATCTGAGTTTCGAATAAGACTCAATGTCAAGCATAATTTATAATGTTTGTATTTGTTTTGCTGCATTTTTTTCCTGATTTTACTGTGTATCCATTAGTAATGTTAAAAAATCTTATGGTTAACTAGTAGCTAGATTACCATTTTTCCAAGTTATACTTGTCTGCTTATAGGAACATCTAAATGGATAGAGTCAGATGAAAAACTGTATATGATGGGATTATTTAGATGTTATAATGTGAATGGCCCAGAAATAGCTGTATTTTAGCCCATCTGCCTGAAGGTGTGCTTCAAGACAGTACCTGAAAACACCTTCAAATGCAGCAGCTGTGCTGTAAATGCCTCAGAAAGGAGAGATGGAAACAAAGACAGCTTAGATCAGGAGGTAAAGAACAGCTTTTACCTGGAAGTAATCAAGACAGGATTTATGACAAAACATAGAAGACTTTTTACTTTTAAAAAGACCTTAGTTTTTTATTTTATATATGAGAGAATACTGAATTTATCAAAGAGTTGGTGACTTGTCCAGGATTAAGGCCAGGAAGGAATCATTCTGTGACTCTAGATAAATATTCTTTCTATTAAAATACACATGGTTTCAGCCATACTTATTGTCAAAAAGGGAAAACATTGAACAAGGAAAATGTCAGAGCACCACTTTGATCCTTTCATTTGATACAATTATGCATCATAAGTGGTATAAAAGTTGAAGACATTGATTTAATTGATTTATATTGTAAGGTGTTACATATTTTTCTCTTTTTTTTTTAAATAAATGAAAACCAACACAAGGACTTTTATTTAAAGTAACTGCAGATGCTGGTATGGATGTGCAGAGAAGGGAACACTTTTACATTGCTGGTGGGACTGCAAACTAATACAACTTTTTTGGAAGGAAGTATAAAGAATCCTCAAAGAACTCAAATTAGATATCCCATTTGATTCTGCAGTCCCATTACTGGGCATCTACCCAGAAGAAGCAAAATCCTTTTATCATAAGGACATTTGCACTAGTCTGTTTATCGCAGCTCAATTTACAATCACCAAAGTGTAGAAACAGCCTAAATGCCCACCAACCCAGGAATGGAATAACAAGCTGTGGTATATGTACACCATGGAATACTATGCAGCCACTAAAAAAGATGGAGACTTTACATCTTTTGTGTTAAACTGCATGGAGGTGGAACACATTCTTCTTAGTAAAGCATCCCCAAAATGAAGAAGCAAGAATCCTATGTACTCAATTCTGATTTGAGGACAATTGATGACCTCGTACATGGTGGAGGATGGGGGAAAAGGGGTGCAGAGAGAGGGAAGGGCCGGTCACAAGGTGTGACACGCCTCTTGGGGATGGGACACAACTATAAAGAGGAACTTACCTAACAAATGCAATCAGTGTGACCTTGTTCTTTATACCCTCAGTGAATCCCCACCAATAAAAAATAAAGAAATAAAATAAAATAACTGCAACTAATTGATAGCAACTAATTTTCCTAAGAGAGGTGAATGGCAGAAATGCTGTAGGAATCAGTTTAGAAGCTGCATATTCTAAATGTAGATCTGTATCAGATTTTTAATAATTAGCTAGTATCAACTATGTCTATAATTCTTCCTATGTATAGAAAAAAGTACATTTTTCAATGGGGTGAAAGCAGTGCTGATGCTTATGTTTGGAAGAAAATTTAATGATCTAATGTATGCATTTCTAAAGCTAACTCCTTATTTTAAAAACTTTGGTAATGTGGAAAGTAGTGATTTGACATTTGATTAATCACTTTTGACTTATTTCAAGGAAAAATGTGAAAAATTATCTGTACTAATATGTACATTATGTTATCAAGTACATTTTTATAGTAATTCTGGAAGAATCATTTCAGTGTATATGTGGGTATGTTTGGATCAATCCTTTAATAAGTTACACAGTTTGCTTTTGATACTAAGTTGCTATGTGTAGTTTACAGTAATATCAAAGAACATTTTCATGTATTTCCATTTAATAATTATTTTTCAAAAGAATTATACGTAACAACTTAATTATATTTTTCCATTGTTTATCTTCATGAAATAAAAATATAAAACAAGTACATCTTTTTCTCTAATTATGATTTTTGTTTCTCTGTCTTCTTTTACAGAGCTACATTCACGGGAGCAGCCAGGCCCAGTTTGTGGCAGAGTCACATATTATCCTGGTACTGAGTATCCTTTAAAATACTGGTGAATTGAAAAGAGCAAACCAAAGCTGCGTGTTTGTAAATTGACATTTTTTCCCTATCAGTAAATGTCAAGACTTTTAAAAGACATTAAATTTTAAGCTGTACTATATGATTATTTTTTAATTCCTAAGCTGATTTTTCCTGTTACAGTATAATTTTGTTGCTACTCTGAATTATTAACAGATGGGAGTTTCTCTTTTTTATTTACTACTGAATTTGAATGTGTTGCTTTTATTCTGCATTGATTTCCTCTGGCTCTGAAGTTAATGAAGTTTATATAGTTTTCCCCCTATAGCATCTTAATGGGGAGGAAAAAAGTGCTTTATGATAATAAATACCAACATATAAAAAGAATCATCTTAGTGTTGCTTCCCTTAAATATGCAACAAGTCAGAACTAAAGGTTGTGTATCAGATCATACATGTAATTTATGATTTGAAGATAGAAGGGTAAAGAAGATAGTAGGATTATAAAGAGGTATTGTTTAAGCATCTAATCTGAATATCCTTAAAATGAAATAAAGTTACTGTTTGGGGAAACCACTCTATTTGGGGTGAACTTGATGTTTGTGTGAGTCTTGTGAAATGGTCAAAGTTTAAATTTATAGTGTTATTTGAACATATTAAGTCATGAGAATTTAAAGTGTACTTACAATATCAGTTATGAAACTTGATGACTATTCTGTTTATTAAAATTCTCAAATGAAGTAGATCAAATTCTCCAGTATTTTATATATCATAGCCGTCATCTAGGCCCAAACAGTATTTTATATTAAGGAAAACTAGAGCCCACGAAGGTTCATTGACTTGCCTCTGGTTAGGAGAGGAACTAGGATTAGCATTCAGTTTTGTTTTCCATGGTCTATTGGTGGTAAAGGAACTAAAGTTTCATATATAAAACTTTGTTACGGTCGGTGGCATCTGATTTCGTGGATCACTGTCTGTCATGCCATCTTAAACTTAACTACTTTTAATCTGGTTGGAAAAGCTGTCTTTTTAACAGCACTGAAGTTTTTGTATTTTATTACTTGATTGTGTCATAACAATGCATGTTTTTAATCTACCAGCAAAGACTCAGTCACTACCATCAGTTTATTCAAGCAGTGTGTTTTGTTTACTTACGATGTTCTGGGCACTGTACCAGGTACCAGTGTGTACTGAGCATTGTGTTAAGTCATGATGAGGGAAAGGAACGGCGAGTGTTTAAGCTCTTAGAACTCTCAGTAAGCTCACATACTCCTCTCTTGTAAAATCAGGACTAAGGATAATAAGTACATGGCATTTCTGTGTGACGTAAAAGAGCTAACACACAGAGGCATCTGATGGTCACTGAAGACCAGTTGCTTTATTCCCTCCTGTATATTCCCGTCTTTTTTACTTAGAACGCTGATGGTCACAGCATGAATACTTGTTTACTGGTTGATTGTTCAGTGCTTGACAGAGGTGCAAAAGATGAGGAAGAAAATCATAGCCGTGTTATTTATCAGAATTCTAAAATTTACACTGAGTACATTTTGAAATGACTTAATTTTTCTAGAATAAAACTTGTTGAAGCCATCTGTTCATGTAATTTACAAGACAATAAAAAGACACTGTGGGAAAGCTTAACCTTGGAAGTGAAGTTTGATTAGAGTGAGACTGTAAGTCTCCAGTTTATATTGTGGTAAAACTAAACAACTGTCTTTTCTAAAACTCATTGAGCAACATAGACCATCTTCTTCCTGTGTGTTATTTTGATCATTTTAGTTCCACAATTACCCATGTTTAGATGTGTACACGGAATGTGTATATCTCAGCTTATTCCTTGCTTACTTTTTTTTTTACTTACCTAGTGCTTTATGGTTTCAAATTTAAGCAACTATTATGGGCTTGGCACCTGAGTCTCAGTGGTTAGAGTGCCGGTGGCCACATACAGTGGGGCTGGCGGATTCAAACCCAGCCTCGGCCTGCTAAACAATAATAACTACAAAAAATAAAAAATAAAAAAGCCGGGCATTGTGGCAGGCGCCTATAGTCCCAGCTACTTAGGAGGCTGAAGCAAGAGAATCGCTTAAGCTCGAGGGTTGGAGGTTGCTGTGAGCTGTGACGTCACGGCACTCTACCCAGGGTGACATAGTGAGACTCTGTCTCAAAAAGAGAAAGAAAAGAAACTATTATGATGAATATGTTTTTGCTCTAGTTTGTCTTACAGATTGGAGGTGGAAATATCTAGATTTGAATATTCTTAAATTCTGTGATCTTGTTTGGTAAATACTGGGTTTCTGCGTGCCAGCTTTAATATAGTAAGAGGTTAATACTTTCTGCTCAACAGAAGAACCTTAGGTGATAAAATATTTGTGAATGTGTTTACACGGATATTTCATCCTTACATAAGGTCAAAGAAAAAATAAGGGCAAAGCTACTTCTACCTTATTTTTTAATTATTTAAATGTATTTAGGAAACAAAGAAGCACAAAGCCTTTATTCCAGGTAAGTTTTTAGATCTTATTTATTCATATATTGTGGTTTCTTTTTTCCCCCCTTTAATCTATAGTGTGGCATTTTAGTATTATAGTTTATTCGAAGTGACAAGTTTGTTAAAACATTATCAGACATACCTAGCAAAAGGATGAAAAGCTGTGTTGAGATCATCATTTTATTGTATGGCACAAATTCTCCCAAGTTTTCATTTTAGGGATCATTGATATCAAGCTGAGATCTAGGATACAAAGGAATTTCACAATCAGTATGAAGTTTTTTTCATATAGATTTTAGCAATAATACATAGAAGAATTAAAAGCCCATTTTTTATGCTAACAGTAATTATTTGTTGCTTCATTACTTCTGTGTTTTTATTATGGAGATATCTGTTACAAAAGAAATACAAAAGTTCTTTTTAAATGGTGAACTTTTGAATATTGCCAGTGAAAGTTTAGAAGACATTTTGCCATCATTTCTAATTTTACTTTCACTTGACAGGCTACTGATACTTTTGAAGTAATCACATTTTTTTATAATTTGTATGTATACTTTTTCCTTTGTGCAAGAAAATGTAAATACCAGATGGTTACTTTTTGTTTATATGTAGGGAAAATTTCTGCCTTTTGGTTTTTCTCCTCCTAATTTATTAAGTCAGATTATTAGATTCAGTTGCTATTAGTCTATGCAAAGTTTATTGAAAAAAACCTAAGAGAAAACAGATGGAGTCACTTGGTATCATAAGTTATAGATTTATTAAGAGTAAAATTTTTACTAAGAGTAAAATTTTTCCCCTATCAGGTGTTTTCTTTCCTCAGTTATTTCTAGTTACTTCAGAAGGAAAAAAGAATCCCAAGTGGTCTGGGAGAGAAAGCTATATGAAAAACAAATAAGAAACGTTATGATATTTTAGTATGGAATTTGTATGAGCCATCTAATAATAACTTATATAATGCCTTATATTTTTGCTAGTAAAACTTTATTTTTATTTCATCTATTTTTTCATTCAGTTATGTGTTTTTCAAACATTATGCAACATGAATAAGATACTTGCTGTTTGAACGAAGGTATAGCAACCGAAAACAACCCAAACCCTGTAAAATGTAGGCGACCCCCTGTGAGTTGACTGAACAGAATACAAAGGTGGTATACCAGGTATACAAACCTGGTCAGAATACGAAGCTGGTCAGCGTGAGGAACCAGGATGACCATACCGATACATCCATGTGGTCATGTCTCGTCTATGAAGATCAGTCACTTAGGGAAGTGTTTAATGTAGGGGAATGGTCTACTGTGAAAGTTCTATTGTAATATACAGAGGTTTATTCTGAGCCAAGTTCAAAGCCATGGCCTGGAGCCATGCCCAGGAAGCCTTGAGCAAGTGAAGTGGCCATGATTGGATTACACTTAGGTTTTTTTTTTTTACATTTCAGGGAGACAGGAATTACCTGTAAAGTTATAAATCAATACACGAAAGGCACACATTTGGTTGGTTTTGGTTTGGTTTTGCCAAAAGGTGGGACATTTCAAAGTGGGGTCTTACAGGTTATAAATAGGCTTAAAGATTGCTTGATTTATAATTGGTTAAGGAAATTAAGCTTATCTAAAGGCTTGGAAGGTTTCAAGATAAGAAAGTCAGATCTCTCTGCTCAAAAAACTGAGTTTAAGCAGTAGAAATTCCCTATATATAGTTTTAGTGATACAGGTTTTTTAATTTCTTCCTTCATTTTATTACTAGTAGTAACTATAGACTCAGGTAACTTCTTACTGGAGTAGATTGTGCAAAACACTTTGAGAGTAATGGATCCTAAAGTCAACCCACTTCCTGTCATACTGCACTACAAACAGTCATTCAGGCCATTGCTCTATGATTAAAGCCCAGCATTTAAGTAATTACCTTAATTTCAGTGGATTTATTTATTTATTTATTTAGAGACAGAGTCTCAAGCTGTCACCCTCAGTAGAGTGCTGTGCTGTCACTGCTCACGGCAACCTCAGACTCCTGGGCTTAGGCAATTCTCTTGCCTCAGCCTCCCAAGTAGCTGGGACTACAGGCGCCTGCCACAACGCCCAGCTAATTTCAGTAGATTTTAAACTGCATGTCATGGATTTCTAAAAATTTAGTAGTGACACATGTTACATAAGTGTATGTGCAGTGAAGGGGATTGGCATTGCATCGGCATTGCTGGTGGGAACTTTTTCTCTTCATCTTCCAACCAAGTTTTTTTGTTTTGTTTTGTTTTTTAACCCCAGAAGGAGCTTCAGTGCTAAAAATAGTTGGAAAATCATTTGTGTAAAGAGGTCAGTGTCAGCATAAATACCTAAGTAAGGCAGGCATTTATTATCCAGAAGTTGGGTAAAATGGTTATGAAAATAGACATTATTCAAGTGGAAATATTTACTTTGCAGAATTTTCCCTGACCTCCTCCACTTAACTGGTGTAAGACATAGCCCAACATTATCTTTTGAGTTTTCACTGTTAGGAGTAAAAGGCATTTAGAAACATCTGCACAGGAAAGGTATTGATGCCGTTTGTATACTTATAGCACTATAAATTAGAATGTAAGGAGATTGTAAAAATTAATTAAGAAAATTATGGTATTTCTGCCTTAGAATTGTTTTGTTTTTCCCTTCATTTTAAAATCTATTAGTTATTTGGGCAGAATGCATAATAAATACATTTCCAGAATTGATGAGTTCTAAAATCTTAACAGTAACATGTCAAAAATGTTTCACAAATGGCAAAGAATGTTTTCCTAAAGGTAAAAAAGCCATCATTGTCTTAATTTTTGGCATCTTTCAGCGTGAACATGTCTTACTGCAAGAAGGCATTAAGCACAGAAGAAATTTTGTTTTCTCATTCTTAGAATGTCGATTAACTTACTAGCTCGAGATTTTGCTAAATGTGTTATTATTTTATAGTGTATTTGCTTGCTTTATAATGCTTATGAGATACCTAAGAATTTTCCAAGTGGTGTAGTACCCAGCCTTAATAAATAAAGATTTCTTTAACTCAACAAAAGAATGTATAAAATAAAACATTTAGTAGTCAGGAAATAAAAAGGCTTTGCATACATGCACATACACACACAGTGAAAATCGGAAAAAGAAGTCATGCTGAATACATTCTGATTTTCTGTGATTGCCAACGGAATGTGTTACTATGACTGTAAGGCGTGCACATCTTTATGTAAAATGTGAAATATTATAACTGGTTTTGAGAGTTCATATCATTTGTATGCACAGTGAAAGTCCTGGAATTTAAGAGCATTTAGAATCAGACTCAATCTCATAAAGCAAAATTTTAGGTTATCAATTTTTTTAAAATTAAGGAGTATCTTTCAGCATGAACAGAGAACAGTGATTTTACATTATATAATCGGTTGTATTTACCTGTGCATGCATTTGTAATTTACCCATTCTGGAACATTATGTTCAGATCCAGAAAAATTGATTTTATTTGCATCTATTTCTATGGTTACCTTGACAACTACTGCAGATGCTGCTATCACCATGGGGATGGTTCTTTTAAATGAAGCAGCAACTTCCAAAGGAGATGTTGGAAAAAGACGGAGTAAGTCTCTATGTTGGTATTTCTGTTTTTTGTTTTAATACCAAGATTCAATCAAATGGGAAATCTATAAAAGCCCTTCTTGAGCATAAAGTTTTACAGAATTTTTCTGACGGGCTTTTTTTTTTTTTTTCACTTTTTTCTATTTCTAGGATGTGTGTGTGCACATACTTGAAAATATATTTCTTCCAAAATGGGATTTGGCAATTATCTGTGGAAATGTATAGGAAGGAGAACTGTCATTTCCTTGTCAGGGGTGCTGTGATCCATCTCTTCTGAAACCATAGTCATCATTATAGTATCCACCAGACAGAGAGGGATGAAAAATCTTGTGGACAGAATCTTCAGAGATTTTTTTTTTTTTGTAGAGACAGAGTCTCACTGTACCGCCCTCGGTAGAGTGCCGTGGCGTGACACGGCTCACAGCAACCTCTAACTCCTGGGCTTCCGCGATTCTCTTGCCTCAGCCTCCCGAGTAGCTGGGACTACAGGCGCCCGCCACAACGCCCGGCTATTTTTTTGTTGCAGTTTGGCCGGGGTTGGGTTTGAACCCGCCACCCTCGGCATGTGGGGCCGGCGCCCTACTTGCTGAGCCACAGGCGCCGCCCAGAATCTTCAGAGATTTTTATCGGCATATCATATGTTCCCTGTGCGGCACTCCGAGCCTGGCTCAAATGAAGAAATTTCTGCATAGGTTTTACACTCTGGCACATAGTACTTTCCAATTTCTTCCAGACTTTCTATTATCAACATTTTAAAAAGGGAACACATCTCTTGAAACTATATTTGCAAGTACCTTTACCTTTTCTTTTGATCGACCAAGATTAATAACACCATCAAGTTCTGTAACTGTGTTTTTAGGCAAGTTAATTACATTCTTTCCTTTAATTAAATTACTCCTTTTAGAGCATTGTTGGGGGTGGAGGATGTCCTTTTTTAAAGTAACAAATTTGGTAGCAAAAGAAAGAAGAATACACAGAAAAATTTTCTGCCCGGAACATAGGTTAGGAAAGGACAGACAGCCTTAGAGTTAATGTTTCCTGGTACAGACCTACATTAATATCAAGTCCTATATGATCAAACCTCCAGAAACCTGTAATTAAAAGTTTTTTTTACTACACTTTGCATTTCTGAACTCTTTTTAAAACCCAGAGTTTGTTTACCTGTGAGGTCCATAAGTATCTGAAAAAGACTGATGGTTTATTAAAATATTCGCAGTTGCTCATGCCTGTAATCCTAGTACTCTGAGAGGCCAAGGCAGGAAGATCCTTGAGTTCAGAAGTTTGAGACCAGCCTGGGCAAGAACAGTACCCTGTCTCTGCTGAAAATATAAAAATTAATTAGGCATTATGGTTGGTGCCAGTCCCAGCTACTCCAGAGGCTGAAGCAGGAGGATCACTTGAATCCAGAAGTTTGAGGGTTGTGAGCCAGTTTGACAGCACAGCACTGTGGCCTGGGCAACATCGTGAGACACAATCTCAAAAAAAAAAAAAAAAAAAAAAAAGAAAAGAAAAAGAAAAATGCTATTTGGAATAAAAACCTAGGACTTATTTTCTTTATGGGATTTTTAGCTAGTGTGACCTGTATGTAAATGAATTACAGTGATTTCTGAATACTTAGAAGTCTCAAGTATTGAAAATGTTTTGGCTATAATGATGCGGTTTAAATACCCGTCTGTTTCCTGTGATGCCATCTAACATGAGTGTAAAGAAACTAGAGAAGAAACGAGCACACTATTTTGTTTACTTAACGTTCTTGAATATCATTTTATGGTATGTTTTGGAAGAAAGAACGTAATGTTCTTGGGATTTATAAATCACGTGTATGATGACATGATCTTAATTATATATCTTATTAATGTAAGTGATAGTGGTAGATGCATAGTAATATTTTTGATACCATGTCCGTGGCACTGAGTTTATAAAATCCCTGCTTACGGCTTCCTCCTCAGTAGATGTTTCCACAATAACTTCAGCTGTCACCCCCCCTCCCCAGATGATCTATTCATGTGTGTGAGAGAGAGAGAGAGAGAGACCTGGGAAGTGTATGTTAGAATTATTCTGGTGTGATTTCTGTTCCTATGTGGTACAGCTCCTAGGATTATTAATAATGCTCAGGTCAGCATGTTCTGTCGTATCACAACGTTTCCTCGCGTAGGTGTGTAATCTCCCACGGGCTGCCCTGGTTCCGCTAGTAACGACTGACCCTCACTTCCTCACTGCTTCTCCCTCCGTATATACAAGTACTTGAGCAGCATTATTCTGTTCCCCTGCGTCAAATCGAGATCAATACTTGATCACGTATTGTGAGCCCTATTTGCCATTGAACACAACCTAGTGAGGCTACTTAAAAAGCAGCAAAGAGAATAAAAAGAGTCTTTTACTCAACAAAATTAGGAGATAAAAAAGGAAGACATATTTGATAAAATACCAAATTGAGAAAGTATAAATAATTATGTGATTTGTTCTAGGTTTAGTAAGGTTGTTGTAAACGAAGTTGTGAATAATGCTATTTCTAGGGCCTGGTGTCTGTCATACGTGGATATTCAATAATTTTTTAAAAGATCTTTTACATGTTGTGATATTCAGGAATTTTTTTGCTGTATTTTCTGCCAATATTCATTTTAAGTTCAACTGCATGGAGTGTTGTCTGAGATGAAATGTCACAGAGGCTGCAATTGGATACTATTAAAACACTCATGATGTTTCATGATTTATACTCAAAACTTTTAGGCTGATACGCTGCAGAGCTTAATAAAAACTGACTGACAGATTTGTAGACTATATTTTGGCAGTGCCATCAAACCTTATCTATTCCCTGATTTCCAGGATTATAAGTAACCTGGTTTCATTTATATGGTAGAAAAATTTTTTAAGATCACATTTCAATATTATATCTGTTTGGTTTTCCTTTTTTTTCATATTTTTTATTGATTTTAATGTTTTTATTGTCTTTTGTTAAACATTTCAGATATTTTTAACTTTATTTTATTTATTTATTTTTTTGCAGTTTTGGCCGGGGCTGGGTTTGAACCCGCCACCTCCAGCACATGGGGCCAGTGCCCTACTCCTTTGAGCTACAGGCGCTGCCCGATATTTTTAACTTTTTAAAAGAATTGTTCGAAACTAATGAAAGAATGTAAACATTGCACAGATCTTTTATTCTTAAAAGATGTTTAGATATTATTAAGAAATAACACTAATGTACATAGTTAAAGATAATTTTATTTAAACATAGTGATTTTTTTGCCCAAAACGTAACTGTAGTTATTCATTTTATTGAATTAGGTCATATTTTAAGCATTTAAATTTTGTGAACATATTTAGAATTATTTTATTAATAATGGCCAATAAGCGGCTCGGCACCTGCAGCTCAAGCAGCTAAGGCGCCAGCCACATATATCAGAGCTGGCGAGTTCAAATCCAGACTGGGCCTGCCAAACAACAATGACAACTACAACGAAAAAATGGCCAGGCTGCAGTCCCAGCTATTTGGGAGGCTGGGACAAGAGAATCACTTAAGCCCAGGAGTTGGAGGTTGCTGGGAGCTGTGATTGCCACAGCACTCTACCCAGGGCGACAGCTTGAGGCTCTGTCTCAAAAAAAAAAAAAAAAACAACAGAGGCAATAAGTCATGTTTAATTAAATAACCATTATACCATCTATACCTTATGTATTTTATTACTCATCTGCTTAGAATAAAATCTTAACAAAAATAAAAATAAAATGAAAAAATAATTTTCTGTTGTCAGCTTTCCTGGAACAGAGTAACGTTGAAAATCTAGGCCAGCACGTATCCCACTGTAATATGTGCCCTCTCGTTCTTTGTAATACAAACACCACTACTTTGACACTGTTACCTGCTGTTGAGGGGGATTTTCTCCTGTTGGCTCTCACTGAGACCCTATTTCTTATCCTCTAAGTTTTTATTTAGTGTTTTTCAACTTTTTTTATCTCACAGCACACTTGAACCTATAGTTAAACTTCCATGGCACTCTTAAATTATATTTATCAAAAAAAAGAGTAAAAAAAGACTATGTTTACTGTGCTTTGAACTTCTTCAAAAATAATTTAATTAATGACCTTTAAAAGTTTTTGTGGCTCATCTAAGATCATCTCATGACATACCAGTGTGCCGCGGGACACCACTTGAAAATCACAGCTTTTATTCCTAGCCTTCTGTGTGCCAGGATCAACTACTTCTAAGTGCCATGCTTTTACTAGGCAGTAATCTAGCCAGTAATCTAAACTTATATTTCTTTTATACTGCATGGTATTTGAAAAGAGTAGCATTGTATTTGTTAACACATCCTAATGCGGGGGCACCTGCTGATGTGGCTGATGCCCCTGCTGCAGGCTTGATCTTCCAGTTTGGGGTTTATCATAGGCTTTCTTTTGACTACTCTGGGGCATTTTAGTATTTTAGGAGCTCTACAGATCAATTTTGTTGTTTTTATACCCAAAATAGTACATTTTCATTGAAGAATGCAGAAATAATAAATATGTATGTATTGTGAATTTTCTGGTTTGTTGTGTCTGTATGTGCCATGAACTCTTAAATGTAAGTATAATGTAATTGAATGCATTTTAAAAATATAAACTTTGGGTTTTATTTGCATGCTTTAGATACTAATGGTATTTTCTGTCTCTTTCTAGTAATTTGCCTCGTGGGATTAGGCCTGGTGGTCTTCTTCTTCAGTTTTCTACTTTCAGTATTTCGTTCCAAGTACCACGGCTATCCTTACAGGTAATGTCTTTATACTGAGGTGACTGTTTTTGTTTTTTAGTGTAGATTAAATAGAATTTTGAAGGTTAATATATAAGTAAGAACTAACATAAAGTAACTCATTTGCCGTGTTATTTTTAAGTTCAGTTCAGCAGGTTTTGAGCACCCGCTGTGTATTCAGCGTGATGGACTGTGCAGAGGAGATATAAGGCAAATGTTTTGTTCCCACGCGGGGTATTGTTTCATTTTATAGACACATTTATTATATATGTACGTATACTTAAGAAAATGAGTTTTAAAATTCATGGATGTCATCAGAATTTCTTTGTCTAATCATCATAGTGTTGATTTAATTTGCAAAATTTGTTTTCTCATATGTTCGTGTTCAACTTCATACATGTATTATCTTTTGAATTCTGCAAAATTTTCACTTTTCAGAATAAGAAAAGCCAATTTGAAAGGGGAAAATTAAATGATAAAATGACCTCTAGTCACCAGAAGTCATCATAATGAGTATGTTGGAAGATTTTCACCAATCTGTTGTTACAAGTGGGTATAGAATGGTGTTGAAACTTCACTCTCAGACCACACTTTTGTTACCATCTATACTGTCACTGAAGCACAGTGACAGTGGATGGGCCAGGTGGTAGTTGTTCAGTGTATTAGTGAGGCACACACCCACTTCTTAAACTTACTCCTCTCAGCTTTTATTGAGAAACTGACTATTTTGTCTTCTCTCCAGGTAATGCTCCTTTTAGCTTAGCCTGTCTTTCTCTTATGAAGCATTAAAAAAACCCTGTATTTCCTTTCTCAGAGATTTTGAAGGCTCTGCTGAGGCAGTAGAACCAGTGATGCATTGCCAGAAAATAAAATACAGTCGTACCTTATGTCTCTTCAACGTATGCAAAATGAACATTTTATGAAAATGTTTCTGCATAAATCAGGATAACAGACAAAGCTTTATTTAGGAGACAAAACTAACCACATAAAAGGGAGGTTTGATCATAGGATTATAATGGAAAAATAAGACTCTTCCCCCCCCACCCTCTATTTCTCATATGGATAGAGGCATATTTCCAATTCTTTTTCTCACATCCATCAAAAATATACTAAAGGAATGGGAAAAAATGTGGTTATCACATTTGAGTTGTGAGATCTTCTACCTTAAACCCTGCCTGCAGCATAAATAGACTTCTAAAAACACAAGCTCTGAGAGAAACAAGGAGTTATGAGACTGGCCAGCCGTCTTCGTTTTTTTCTTACTCTTGATGTTAATTGGCTAACTAGTTTTGGTTTTGAGGATGTAAAACGAACTAAAGTAAGATTAAATAATACCCAGAAAGATGTATTTATTTATTTTTCTCTTTCCCTTAACCCCTGGATTGAGAATCATGATTCTGTACAATTTGTCTTAATTTGATAATACATGTGTTCTATAATGACATCTGTAAATTAAGAAAACTATAAATACTCTGTATTTCAAGTCTTTTATCTAGAGTGCCATAAACACTTAAAAATATCCAGCACTTAAATTATGTCAGAGGAAGAGTTGTAGAAGATAAACTATGTCAGGGTATCATGAGCTATGTTTTGTTGACATAGGAAATTGATGTTTAGTGTGGAAAGTAAAGGGCGGATTTCAGCTTTCCTTGTATATTACAGCACATAATCATACCAGAATACCATTCCCTATTTAGATTGTTCTCGGACAGAACAAGATAACGAACAGGAAAAGTCAAGGAAGTTCAGTTCTGCTAGTTTCTTTTAATGTTGTATTTGATAGCTCTAATTTTTTATGATGTGAGGAGTTTCAAGTTTGTACATTTTCTGTGGCTGAAAGGAGTAGGGCGCCGGCTCCATATGCCGGAGGTGGTGGGTTCAACCCCAGCCCCGGCCAAAAACTGCAAAAACAAATAATAATAAATAAATAAAAAGTTTGTACTATTTTCCAAGGAGTAACTGGTAACTTATTTAGTACAATAATTCTTTAATGCTCTGGGTTGTTTAAAAAAAAAAAAAAAAGGATAAGGCATAATACATCACCGGGGAAGCTTTTCAAGATTTATATTCTTGGCCAAACCCTGGATATACATACTAAGCATATCTGAACCAGAGTGTATGCCTACTTGTTTAATTTCTGTAGGAATGTGGCATTCAAACCTTTTTTTGTTAAGATTAATAGAAGGGTACATAGGATTAGGTTACACTGCTGCATTTGTTCGGAAAAGTCTGAGTTGTACTTGAGTCCTTCACTTAGGTGAGCCAGACACTCCTACATTGTCTTTGTTAGGTAGGGCTTACTGAGCTCCTCCTCCCTTCCCACTTGTTGAATTTAATTGTGTTTTTCTCCTGTATGAGCCTGTAGTTGTTTATCTGCTAATTTCAAATTAGTATTGAGCACATGGGATGCTTGTTTTTCCATTCTTGAGATACTTTACTAAGGAAAATGTTCTTCAGTTCCATCCAGGTAAATACAAAGATGTGAAGTCTTTACCTTTATTTATGGCTGAATAGTATTCCCTGGTTTGCATATACCAGAGTTTATTAATCCATTCATGGGTTGATGGGCACTCAGATTGTTCCACATCTTTACTATTGTGAATTGAGCTGCTTATAAACATTTGAGGGCAGATGTCCTTTTGGTAAAATGATTTTATTTCTTCTGGACAGGTACCTAGTAATGGAACTGTGGGGTCAAATGGAAGACCTTTTTTTTTTCTTTTAGCTCATTGAGGATTCTGCATACCTTTTTCCAAAAATGCTGTATTAGTTTGCAATCCCACCAACAGTGTATACGTATTCCCTTCTCTCTGCAGCCACCCCAACATCTGCAGCTTTGGGACTTTGTGATGTGGGCCATTCTCCCCAGTGTTAGGTGATTTCTCAAGGTGGTTTTGAATTGCATTTTTACGATGCTTAGGGACAATGAGCATTTTTTTTTCATATGTTTGGCCATTCTGTCTTGGGAGAAGTTTCCATTCATTTCCCTTGCCCAGTGATCAGTTGGGTTATTTTCTCTTTATTTATTGATTTGCTTTAGTTCTCTGTAGATTCTGGTTACTAGACCTTTATCAGATTCATAACATGCAGATATTTTCTCCCTTTCTGAAAGTTTTCTATTTGTTTACTGTGTCCTTAGCTGTGTAGAAGGCTTGATCAGGTCCCATCTTTTTACTTTTGATGCTGCTACAATTGCCAGTGGGATCTTCTTAATAAAATCTTTAGTTCCACATGCTTTGTAAGGCCCCACCAGCCTAGCAAGGGATGAGTTTGCCCTCAGCAGCTTCATAAGGCTGAAAGTGTAGATGAAGTCTCTTGTGAGAATGCAGAGATGGAAATCATGAAAGAGATATGTACAGATATGAAATTGACATAGTTTAGATGAAAACCCTTCAGAAGGACCTACCAAGAAACAGAATCAGAAGAGAGGCTAGCATGGAATCCAGGTGTGCTAACACCTGTGGCGTGCAGTGTGGAGAACTGGAGGGCAGACGTGGCTGCTGCGACAGCTTTTCACAGGGCCCTGTCGTTGGTTGTGTGGATTTACCAGACTGACTTAAACAAGCCAGAGAGAGTTTGGCTGCTCTGTTAGGTGATTTTAAATTCAAATAGCCAAGAGGTAATTAGGCTGAGAAGTTTATTATAAAGATATGTAGAGAAGCAAGGACGATTCCTAAACCTAACTAACACACAACTAGATCTCATCTAAATTTGGAAAAGGCTTAGAAATAGGTCATTCGTCCTTGTGGATCGTTACCCCTTACCCATGCTCCCTTCATTGCTCTCCTGATTCTAATTCTTCTACTTCTGTTACTACTGAGTATTTTTTTACACTGCTCTTCTTCAGTAATTACAGCCTTCTTTGTGCCTTTGGCTCTTCCACGTGCTACCGGTTTCACTCTCAGTGTGACGTATGATCTGTGAACTTCCTTTTCTGAGAGGTAGGCGTGATTAGTTACGTTTCCGCTGTCCACTGTAGGGCATCCCAGTTAATGAGGACTTTTATACCAGAGCACCTCATACGCCGTGGTCCACCCATGGATTCCTTGAAGGTGTCTCTTCTTCATGATCACTTTTCAGTGTTGTCAATGTCTGTCAAGTGTCTAATTTTCTTGGTTCTATTCAGAGAGTCCACTGAATATAAACTAAGCATGTGTTTTCTTCAAAGGAAACCAAATAAAGACAGAGGCCTGTAAAAGACAAAAGTACCAAAGAAGTGAGCAGGGTAGTAGCAAGCAATCTGATTGCCAAAGCATTTAAGGAAAATGTCGACAGATCCGACTTTATCTTCCTGAATGCCTTTGTGAGCTTGAGTAGTTCTAGAGGAAGGAGATGACTTTTCAGTGGAAGTTACAACAGTTTATCTTATTTTTCCCTTGTATGTTAAATTTCACAAGTACAAATACGTGAAATGAAATAGATGAACTTAGGGTCACTGACAAAATTACCTTGTTAATTAAATAAAAATCAAAATTATTTTTATATCCATCCTTTACTGAATGAAAACCACTATAGTTTACATAGTGGAAGATGTGATTCCTTTTTTTATTTTTCTTCTAATTCTTGGTAATATCTTTTCTAATCGCTTCAGATCTTTACTGAGATTTTTAATGTTTCTCTCTTATAAGAATTGTGTTTACTTAGTTATCCAGTTTTTTGTATAAATAATTCTTCAAATTATCTCTTCCCATGTTATATTAAAGTCTTCTACTATTTCTCATCAGCCCTTTTGCGAACTTCCATTTATCTGTTTCTTTTACCTTCTTTTCTTACAGAGCATTGCTCATCAGGCTTCCGTAACTCCTTACGGTTCTCATAGGCATCCTTTCTTGTGATCGTTCATACTCAGTTGCTTTGTCAGGTTTATATGGAATAGGTGTTCCCTTCATGGTGTTTACAGTAGCCAAGGACAGCTTAGAGGAACGTTATGAACAACAACAAAAAATTCTATCTGTGGAAAACCTCCTACTTCTAACAATTCAAAACCTCCATTTCCTTTTATTATTCCAGCATATATACAAGGTTGGACAATTAAGTTAGCAAACCTATCCTAGGAAAAGTGCTTTGAAGAGTGAATTAAGCGCTCGGTGCATAGCTTCCTATGGGAATACTTCCTGATACTCAGCAGGGAGGTGTGTAGAGCTTTTTCTAGGATGAGTTCGTGAACATTAATTGTCCAACCTTCTATGTGCAAAAGTTACCTAAGGAATAGTCTATATTGCCTTGGGTTTTGTTTTTGTTCTGTTGCATCATTTTCTTTCTAAATAAACTTTGGGTGGGGGAGGTCCTCAGAAATTGTATTAATAACTCTTGCGAATGATTCTGGTAATAAATAGACGATAGACAGAGTTCAGAGATTTGGCCAGGAGCAGTGGCTCATGCCTATAATCCTAGCAGTCTGGGAGGTGGAGGCCCATGGATTGCTTGAGACTCAAGCCCAGCCCCAGGCCAAAAAACTGCAAAAATCTATTTAGTTAGATCACTGCAGAAAGATGAGTGATGGCAAAAGTAGGAGAGAAAGAATAAATGAAAAAAGAAAAAAGAATTCTGAGACTAATTGAAAGGTAAGGTATTGATTTAAAAGGAAAAAAAAAAAAAATTTGTGTTGAATTACCCTACAAGAGAAGCTTGGTCAATTATGAACATAGCACCACCTTGTTAAGAAGTATTTTGTAATCCCAGAAGCATTTATCTGTAGTACCAGCATTATATTACATTATTTTAAAAATTGCTTATACCAGATAAAGGCAGTTTGTAGGGAATGAGAGAATGAGGTACAGGAAGCCATCATTCCAGGAGGAAAACACCAAACCGTATTCCAGAATGCATTTCCTGGCCTAGACTACTTCTGAAAAGACATTTCTAGATTTCTGTTTTCAAAGAGTTAGCCCTTACGATAGTAAAATCATAAACCGTAGGACAAAGAGCTAAACCAATTCCGCCATTCATGACAGAGAACATATCAGTAGGCTTCTAAGAGAGGAGAAGAGTAGTTTATCAAAACCATATTCTTGACTTCCCCCATTTTAACATGTTACATATTTAAAGAGATAAGATGCAAGGACAGATGTACATTTTTCTTCACAGTAGCTTGTGGGAAAACCTCCTACTTCTACGTACTTCAAATAATACCTGTACTTGAGATAAGACTCAAGATATCCCTTAGTGAAAATGCACATTTGAACATAAGACCATCTACTACTTTTAAAAAACCACCTTTAGTCACAGGCTTTAGGCACCAAAGTCCTTAGTTGGGAGTTATGTCTCTGCCTTTTATGTCCTTCTGTATGATGAATGTACAAAACTACAGCCACGATTTTCTTTTTCTTTTTTTTTTTTGTAGAGGCAGAGTCTCACTTTATGGCCCTCGGTAGAGTGCCATGGCCTCACACAGCCCACAGCAACCTCCAACTCCTGGGCTTAAGTGATTCTCTTGCCTCAGCCTCCCAAGTAGCTGGGACTACAGGCGCCCGCCACAACGCCCGGCTATTTTTTGGTTGCAGTTCAGCCGGGGCCGGGTTTGAACCCGCCACCCTCGGTATATGGGGCCGGCGCCTTACCGACTGAGCCACAGGCGCCGCCCCACCACGATTTTCTTTATACACAGAACTGTGTCTGTAACATTTTTCTTTCTGCATGATTTTGAGTATTATTTAATCTACAAACCTTAATTTCTTCTATATAGAGTGATCCTGTTTTTCATTCATTTTTATTTTAATCTTAAATGCCCTTCATCATATTTTCTCAGTGCTTCAAAATTGCTGTTTTCTTTGTTGATATATATATATATATATACGCCTGCTAAAGGGATAAAAATCTACTATAAATGTTTTTCCTAATTCCTTAATTCTTTTCCAACTTTTAGTGATATATTCTGTGGTATGAATCTATTTTATGCCACTGCTAAATTCTCTCAGATTGTCTTTTAAGTTTCAATAAGCTAACTTCCCTAATTGGAATCTACAATCTGTGTGATCTTAGGCAAGTAACTTACCTTTTTTTCTTTTCTTTTTTTTTTGTTTTTTTAATTGTTGGGGATTCATTGAGGATACAAAGAATTAGGTTACATTGATTGCATTTGTTAGATAAAGTCCCCCTTATAATTGTGTCCTGCCCCCAAAAGGTGTGTCACACACCATGACCCCCCAAACTTACCTTTTCTTAACTTAGGTTTTCTCATTTGCAAATGGAGATGATTATTCAGGCCTCATTCAATTATTGTAAAGATTACATGAGAGACTCCATGTAATCAGTTAGCAATTTGCCTGGTACATAGTATTATTCAATAAATGATGCTAATTATTATCATCATTAATTCTGATATAAATATTTTAAACTCATTTATATTTAATCTACTTTTTTCTAAATAGGGTTTTTCTTTACACTCAAGATTAAGTAGCTTTGTTTTATATTTGCATAATTTAGTTAAGCAAAGAACAGATTTTCCCTGAACCTTTTGATGAACTATATTAGGTTCCTGAGTCCCTTGAAACTACCCATAAAATATTGGGATTATTATGAATTTGATCTAATTAACATCTGAGCCATAGTTCAGAAGAAGGGGAAATATTATTATGTGGTAGCACTGAATTCATTTTTTATATTAAATAAAAATTAACTTTTATGCTTGCCCCATTTTCTAAGAAAAGCCGTGTGCTTGTAAAGATACACAACCGTCTTCTCCGTGTTTTCCACTGGTACTTCAGACTGGCAAAATTTTCTTCAAAAGACTTCTGTTTTAATAAGAAAATAAAATGAGACATTTATGTTAATTGTATCACTATTATTCCCAACTATTTATAAAATTGTCTCCGAGAGGCAGTGTGGTATAATGGAAAAATAACAATGATTACAAGTTCAGGTGTGGGGTTTAATTTTGTACTTTAGCTAAGAGTTCTGGTTTTGCATTTTAGACAGATCTGGGTTTGAATTTTGGATTCTTTATTCATTAACTTTGGACCTTGGAATTAGTTACTTAATTTCTGAGTCTCATTTTTCTTCACCACTAAAATAGTGTTTTTATGGGGCTGAGGACAGACTTAGTTGCTAGATTTGTCTCTTATTTCTGTGTCTCCTAAAAGTATATTTAAGTTTGTTAAGACTGTTTCTTCTTTTGTAAACTTTAACTTTATGAAGATAAATTATATAATCATTATGTAGTCCCTGAAATGTATAGGTTCTCAAAAAAGACTTCACCTCTTTCTCTTCACCTGGCCTAGCCATTTAGCACTTGATTATTCCATAGTATTCTACCGCATTGCATTTTCCGTTAAGTATTCGTTCATACACATCTGTTTCATGTGTTTGAGTCCTTTTCCTTCTAGAAAGTTGTTAAGTATTTGTGTCCATGACAAATACCTTTTTTATATCTCCAAAGTGCTATGCACACAGTAGGTGCTCATTATATACCTGTTAATTGAATCTGTTTATTTAAACATTATTCCTTATCTATTTTCCTTAAATGGAGCAGGAACCATTAAAATAGAAATATAGGGAAGAGTACTGATCCGCCACATTGCACAGTCCCAGAGCTGCAGTTTCCATCAAATGATACTCCCTGGAGTTGTCACGTTGTTTCTAAAGACTAACTAAAGGCGGCAGGTGTCAAGCAAACAGAATGCACGTTAATTAAGCTTACAACGGACACAGAAAGTGCCTTCCATTGTCTTATGAAAAATACAGTTCAGACAGCCTTGGATTTTGAGAGACGATGAATAACAAGAAAATAGAATGACATTTAATAAAGAAAAGTACAGAATAATAGCTAGAAATGAAAGGCATTTACATAAATTTTGAGAAAAGTTTGATAGTAGGTAAGCAAAACAAAGCAAAAATACCCCAGTGTATGCATACAGCGTACAGCAATATCACATTCATTGCTACCTCTTAGATGTGCACCTTTCCCCATAGGGAAAATAAAAATAATCTTAAGCTGTACAAATAGCAAAATATAAAAATAGCCTGGGGATCAGGCCACAACACACGATTGACAAAGAGTTTCCCTGGTATTGCCTTTCTCGTACTGAATCCCAGCTTTGAAGAATGACTTACAAAGGTCCGAAATTTAGTGATGAATTGGAGAAAAGCTTCAGTGTTATAAAGGCACCATTGTCTATCTCCTGTCTTTATCCAGATGAAGAATGCAGTGATAAATCTTGTAATAATATGTACAAATGGAAATTGAATCTTAAGGATTTTTTCCCCCATATTGTTGTATTTCATTGTGGTGTATTGGAAAGTGATCTGGACTTTGAGTGAGAAGATGTGATTTGGACCGTGGCACTTAAAAAACTCTGTAACCTCAGGCAAGTCTTTTAATCTTCTCTGAGCCTCAGTTTCCCTCAGCTTTCAAATAAGGGTCATAATATTTATCTTACAATATTATGTAAAGCAATTATAGTGAACTACTCTTTTATAAATTGTAGGGTAACTGAGAGTCCATTTCCTAGTCTTTACGTTACCATATAGGGACAAGTGCTCAGATATAATTTCCACCAATAAATTTTGACCTTTGGAGTTAACCATTTGACAAACTCAGTATATATCTTTAATAGTGACACTTACTTACATACATAGCCCCACCACCCCAGATAAAATATAATTCTTTTTTTTTTTAACTTTTCTTTGTTATCACTTAGGGAGGAAAAGCAAAACTAAAATAATCGACGGAAATATATTTAATTTTGCAAAAATGTCAGTTCCTTTTCCTGTTAACAAATAATATAAACTTTAATGTTCACAATTAACAAAATATAAGCTAACAGCTAACTTACCAAAACTCCAGTAGAATCCCTGTAAGTTGACCACCCAAGAGACTGTAACAAACTGGTCTACTCACAGAGGGGTCAGCAGAGGAACAAGGCCTGCTGTGAGGACAGGCGCCTGCGCTGCGTGTCCCCTCTGTGGAAAGTAGGTCACTTAAGGAGGCAGGCAGTGTAGGGAGGCTGTCAGCTCTGGAGGTTCTGCTGTATTTTTTTAAATCAACATTGAAACGTTTCAGAAATAGATATGAGGATATGTCACATAAACCGAAAGTAATTTTTTGTAGAAAATTCAGAATCCAGCTTTTGATTTTGGCACTATACATCCTGCCCCTGTCAGCCCAGGAACACAGGGTGTGAGCCACATACACATCAAACTATAGCTCTAGAAGGTTATTTCCCTCATGCCATTTCAACCCTCCGAAATCAGCAAAGGAGTCAGAAGCTCCTTACGGTACCCATGAACTTTTTGGTCTTCATCGGTCCCTTCGCATAGTAGCTTTATTGCTCTTTCCCCCCAGACATGCTGCCCATGTTTCTGACCATTCCTTGTTGTTATTATTAGTCATGTTATCAACACTCAACTGTAAGTGTGTCTCTTGACAGCCATTAACCCTGTGAGATTATAGCTGTAAAAAGTTTTCCACTCCCAAGGATTTCTTGCCCTATTCTTTATAAGGGCCTAAATTTCCTTAGGCCTTTTTAGAAGAATATTTGTTCTAGACTTGAAGACTTTTCTTGATTTTGCAACCTATTACACAGAAAAGACCCCCCGGAACTTACGGTTAAAGAGGTCTGCCTAACATCTATATGTACCTCTTTCTATCACTTCCACAGAACACTTAGAAATGCAGAGCAAAGGTAAAAAAAGTCAGAAGTGTGAAGTCACTGAGATGCATTAACCACAAGGTCAGTGGAACAGGAGTGAAAATTCATTCACTGACCTATCTGCGCTTAGTGAAGAAGTGAGGCCTTTCTTACCTCCTCCATATTTTTTGGATAACAGTGAAATCTAAGCAGCTGCCTCTTAGCCACGTAAGTGATTTCTGTGAGACAGAATGCCACTGTGGAACCATTAGGTCTCCCTCTCTCCCCAGTTTGAGAAGAGGTGGTAAAACAGTTAAGTACACAAGAAAATTCTGTCCAGCCAAAGATACCAGAGAATTTAACCAATTCCCAACTGGACAGCACACATTAATATCAAGAATACTGTGTACATTGTTGTTTTTTAAAACATTAGGAACAGATGGAGTAATTAAGAAAAGAGAAAACAAACAAAAATACAAAGAAAACATTAAATAAAACCAACAAACCACTGATTGGTACCTATTCAGATATTTCTCAGGAAAGGAAAAGGAACAAATGTGCTTTCAATAGACCCTTGGTCTGCAGTGACCCAACCCCAGATCTCTCCTCCTGTGACTTCTCAAGCACTGTAGCTGATAAGCCCCTCTTTGAAACTTTATTCCCTGGGTTTTGTAACATGGCACTCTTATATCTTCTTTTTTTTCTTTTATATTATTTCTTAGTCCCTAATGTATTTATCAAATCCTGACCTTTGTCCCGAGATCGAGAATCAAACCTGAGTACCACATTAACAGCTCACCCTTCACGTGTCTAAGACCAGCGTCATCTCTGCCTCTAAACCTGTTCATCCCCCTCTGCTCCATTTTCCCCGAGACACTGCCATGCTCGCAGAATGTCAGGATAGAGACCTTGTGTTCTTCCTCATCCTTGTTTCCATCACTTTCCTGTTGCCATAGTTGCTGTTTTAAGTCCACCGTATCTTTTCCAGACTACCACCTAGCCTCCTAATTTATCTCCGAGTATCTAGTCACTGTCTTCACTTATTCTAGGATAATGCCAGAATTACTTTAAGATAACACTGACTGTGTTGCTTCCTCATCAAAATCTATTAAGAGCTAACAAAAAGAAAACACTGAATATGTGTATGTTTCTTCTGAACGATGCAGATAAGGAAAATGAAGGAAATAAAATTCCTTCATAATCCCAACACCCAGATTATCAGTGCCAGCAGTTTAGATGATAAATACTATTTTGGATATGGACAATGATTAAATGAAACATATTTTGTAAGCTGCTTGTTTCCTACATCTTGGGCATATTTCAATGCCTTTATTCTATAATATATATGATTTTATTGTTTTTATAAAACTATCATTGTATGAATCACTGCAAAATGTGTTTTAAATTTTATTCCATCTATCTTTCCTCCTGGACAGCCTTTAGTGTACCTGGTGGTTTAGTGCACATTTTAGCAATTGCTGCCTATTTTGGCATACCTCACAAATTAAGAATTTTTTATGGTTATAAGTTATTGAAAAAAAAAACAAAGCATGATATTTTGTGACATGAAAATTATATGAAATTCCAATTTCAGTGTCTTAATAAAGTTTTCTTGCAACACAACATGTATTTTTATATCATCTATGGCTATTTTTGCACTGCAGCATTTAGTTGAGTAGTTTCAGCAAAGACCTATGGCTCACAAAGTTTGAAATGTTTACCTCTGGCTGGTTACAGAAAGTGCAACGGTGCCTGGTTTGTGCACACTGAACACATGTTCATGCTTTGGCGCCTCCTGTATGTAGTCCAGGCTGCTATCTCTTCACTTCACTTACTATCAAAATTAGAGTTTTGCTTCATTTGTTTTTGAATTCCTATAACAATTTGAATCACCATTATGTCAAGTATATCACCATGTTATACTTAATTGCACCCAAGTCTTTCCTTTCTTTAGATAAAATAAGGGCTGTGACTCGGAATCATTCCATTTCCTGCAACACAATATTCTTACAAAACAGATGGTCAGTAGATCTTTGTGGAATGCTTATTCCAACTGACCTTCTTTGGGACTGAATTTGAGACAGCAGCTAACACTTTGAGTCATGTTTCTCCAGAAAAACCTACATTTGAAATTTCAATCATAAACTTGCCAATGACATTTTGGAATATTATCCTCAATAAATCAAGGACAGCATTTTTCTGTAAGTTCTGGATGTTTGTTAGTTTTAAGGGAATAATGAGGAGTCAGTCTTAAAGAGAGAAATGGTTTGAGATTTCATCCCACCTGTTTCTATACAGTGTCTCTCTGCATTCCTCATAGGCTTTAAGCTGCAGTCAAGTTGTGTGTAGTACAGACTAGAAGGGACTGCTTGCATCCTGTAGGCTAGAGGAAAAGAAGCTTTGGGGGCACATTTGTGCTGGTCTTGGCCTTACGTAAAACTCCCTACTTTTGGAAATTGGCTTCCATCTTGTATTGCTTGCTTTAGTTAAAGTTAACCGTGCACGTGTTCACCTGAGAACACGCCGGCCGTGGTAATTAGCACACATGCAGACTGCCGCCAACAGTAGTGAGATTCATCCGTGACACAGAGTGACGTCCAGAGAGACGTTGAAGGTGGTATCAAGGCAGCTTCTTGCTTTCTCAGAAAATAAACTGCATCACTGAAAAGCACAAATAAGAAGAATGTATTGTTTTCACTTTTCTTAACAGTGTTTTTTAAGATGCAAAAGCATTTATATATTGTTATGATAGGCATTATTAGGAAGAATAACATCCAAGCACTGTTGGAACCATAAAGCTATAAAAACTCATTTTGTTAGATTGTACATCAAAATTATTAGACAGGAAATGTGGAAAGAGAAAAAGATACCTGTCAGACATTGATAGAAACGCGAGAGTAATCCCTTGAGTGATAATGTCAATATAAACATTTACATTTAAACATACCTTGGACATTTAGTATGTATTTAATTAAAATAAAAGTCAGACCTGAAATAATGATTACCTAGGGAATAACAGTTCATACTTGACTAAGAAACATGTTAACACAGCTCTTGGTGCTTCCAGTCTTTCTAATGCCTTGAACAAATTCTTATAGAAACTTCTGTATAATTCTTTTATTAATGGGAAGGATTGTTTTGAATATAAGAGAATAGGAAGTTAGATCTATCTTTCATTGTGGGACAGTTAATAGAATGATCAGTTCAAGATTAAATATTTGTCAGTTAATAATGAGGTACAACCCACCAATTTATTAATCCATTCATGGATCGATGGGCACTAGAATATAATTGTCTTAATACAATAACTAAGAAAATGCCAGGAAGGCTATGTTAACCAGTGTGATGAAATTGTGTCAGACTGTTTATAAAACCAGTGTATGGTGCCTCCTGATTGCATTAATGTACACAGCTCTGATTTAATAATAAAAAAATAAAAAATAATGAGGTACAACCAAATGATTGCTATAACAGATTTTCAAAATAATTACTAAGTATTTCAGTTTGGAAAACCCTAGCAAGAGTGTCCATCCTTTTTTTTCTCTTTCACATATTGGAAGAAGGAGAGTTGTCATGGGCTACAAATTAAATACACAAACACTAGCAAAAGCTGATAAGCAGAAAAAAAGATTAATACGTCATTTTGTGATATCTGACACCACAGATAAACAAAATAGGCCTGAAGTAATCTGCATGCAACTTGCTGGCCACAGGTGGGACACCCTTGCCAGAGTGAGTGACAATATAGTAACTAAGGATTAAGAATCTATGCGGTGCCTGTGGCTCAAGGAGTAGGGCGCTGGCCCCATATGCCGGAGGTGGTGGGTTCAAACCCAGCCTCGGCCAAAAACTGAAAAAAAAAAATCTATTTTTATTGGGTGGCACCTGTGGCTCAAGGAGCAGGGCATATACTGGAGATGGTGGGTTCAAACTTGGCCCTAGCCAAAAAGTGCAAAAAAAAAAAAAAAGAATATTTTTATGTTCAGAGTATACTCATCAGTCCTTTTACTCCGTGAATGTAACAACATGCCAATATCACAGATCCTTTTAAGCCTTTCTAGCTCTAAAAAGTTAAGGGGAATAAAAATATCATAAAGAGTTATATTACTATTTGTACATTGACAGTAGCAGTATCTTCAGCAATAATGAATGTTACCTTTTGTGCCCCCAAAGCTTGAAATTTTTCAATCAGTCTTTCAAAAATGAAACAAAACAAAACAAAACAAAAAAGCCTACAAATCTGAAGTTTCAAGTTTTAATTTTTCCACCTCTCATTCCATTTTAAAATATTTTATGATCAAGTTTTCTTTTTTCATTACCGCTCATTCTTCATTTAGCTTGATCTTCAGGGCAGGCTTATAATTGTGGGCAGAAAATGCCAAGGAGTTAGTCTGTGAGTGACGTATCTGGCCTGCTTTGCCAGCACTGGTTTTAAGGATTATTGGATTGAAAAGCAACTGCAGCTTACTGCTGTGATGAGGTTCACGGCTGACATTTTTCCTCCTGAAGAGAGTTCCCCTTGTAACTGTCACTCATATCTTATCTTGAAAAACACAAGCAGTGTCCGCGTCCTAATATCACCACAATTTCTATCTTTTCATTTAACAATTCCTCAGAAACAGATACACATAGAAGTTATTCTACTTTATATTGCGTCACTGTTTACATTTTAATACGTATTTTATATGACATTTTATGATAGAATGTTACTTATTTTAAAATATGTATTTTAGCATCTATTTTAAAATACCTATTCACTTTTAGCACATAGTGTCAGTAGAATCCTGAGACCTCAGCACTGGAAAGAACTTGGGAGGTCGCGCAACACAACCGCTCTTCCTCTAATGAGGGGACCGAGGTTTAGAAAAACACAGCAGAGCACGCCTAGGATATTCTGAGATCCGCATGAATGAACAGACTGTTCGACTAGTCCTTCCAACTACATGGTTTTTTAGCTCCATTCACTATAAATTTCAATTTAGCTTTAATATTTAATTAAAAACAAGTTAGTCACTGGTGGTCTTGCAAAGTTGTTTTATTTTGTCGAGACTTTAAAAGAACACGCCACATAGCCACATATTGGTAGAAAGGAACAAATAAAAGCTTATAAATGTTGCTTAAATTGCCTTATTTCACAAAATTTAATTTCTGCTTATAAATTAAACCTTAGGGAATTTAAAAAACCTGACATAGTTGCCTTTTGCTTTTATTTCTTGGTATTTTGCATTTGCTTGTGCAGAATTTGCTTCAGCAGAATTTGATGACCATTGATTTATGTATATATTCTTTTTGGCTGTTCAATGTAATGAAATTGTAAAGTATATTAACAAAAGACAAAGTGTTGAAATAACTTTTTTATGTAAGTAAATGAATTATAGATTGATGAGAAAATATTCTTTGTAGGATTTTCAAATGACCCCCTTCGTGTATTTGTTCCCAACTCATTCCCCTGTTTACCCTACAGCGCCACTTAAATGCTGATTTAACTACTGCTCTGACCACCTATTGCTCCAACAATGAGATATTTACATACATTTAAACAACCAAAAATTCAAGTTGTCAGCGTCTTTTCTTGCCCAGCACCCTATTCTCACCATAAGCCTGACCCTGTTACAGGAACTAACTTTTAAAATTTTGCTTGATAACAAAAATTACAATTACTTGACTTAATATAATTACAGCATTTTAATGTTATTTACGTATATTAATTTAAAACAATAAAAAAGTATGTTATATTTCCTTATGTTCAACACATCATTTTCTTTCTTTTTCAGCTTTTTAATTAAATGAAGTCAAGTGGGATTTGCATAAAGTGAATGCTTACTGTGAAGATAAACCGTTCCTGACATTGTTATTTTGAATTCTCAAGTTTATTTCTTTGCTCATTGTGATCGCTAGCTTATTCTTTGTATTTTTTTAAGTGTGGATTTTCTTAGTAAATTTAATTTATAGAAATGATGGTAACATTTCCTATCTACAAAGGAGACAATTGAAGTGTTTTTAAGCCTATTATATGATTCAGTGTATGCCACAGGATTGAAATAAATGACAGTGTAATTATGAACTCACGTTTTAGAACCATTTACTCATTAGTAAAGGAAAGCACAGTGTTGGTAAAAGGAATCTATGTTAAAGAATGCTTAGTATCATGCTGGGATAGATCATATGCATGAAAATATGTCGTGTGCACTGCAGTTGCGGTTATAAAGACATGCATTGTTCAAATAGTGTGTTGTTCTTATTAATCATAACTATATAAAGGCACAAAACAGGGACCTGCTGAATGATGCCTGCAGCTCAGGTGCCTCACCTGGGAAAAGGAGCTTCCTCCTGAGATTTAAATCTAAACCACACATTCACGAAATCAACTTTCCTCAAAGGAATCAGGCAATGGAAACAACACACCACTCCTAGGCATTAATACTTCTCTAACTTTAAAAGTGTCATCTAGGAGTCTAGACTTACAAGAGCCAACCAAACCCACTGTGGCCAGTTCCCTTTTGTGTTTCATGAAAGCTGCTTGCATCAAAAGCTCATTTTCCGAATCTAGATAAAAGGTTAGTAGTCCTGGGATGAGTGAGTAACTCAGTGAAGCTTTTTTGAGAACCAGATACAGGAAGTTTAAACGTATTATGTTTGTATTCTATTTTAGTTTGTAAAGCACTTTGACATACATTATTTCTTCCTCATCTTTGTAAGTTAGACAGGAAGTAAGTTTTGTTTCTGGCTTGTTAAAGTAATGGAAGCTGAAAGCCAAAAATGATTTTAAAAAATGGAGCTCCTATCTAGGCTATCAGACTCTTAAGCCTGAATGTTTATGTTCTGTGGAACTACCCAAAGGTGGATTTAAGAAAGGAGTTCTTTAGTTAGTTCAATAAATGTTTACTTTCTCTTTTTTAAGACATATTATCTAATTTGCATTAAGATCTGATTATTAGACCATGGAGCCTTTTGTTCATTGGAAGTCTCAGCCCTATAGTCTCAAATGGGAACCGGATGTACATCCACAGAGTTTACTTATTTTGTATCTATGAATTTCAATGAAGAATGAGAAATACAAAAGCTCACCAGGACATGCTTATCAAGTCCAGGGGAATATGCTAGCAGGATGAAAGCTATCTTCTCAAAACATGGTAATTTTGGTGAAAATTACATAATAATTTAGACCTATATTAATTAAGTTTATCACACACTCTAAAATATATTATTAAAAATGGCATTGATTTCCCTAGTTCCTATCCGTAGGTCAATAAACTTGGTATTGGAATGGCCTTTAAGGAAAAGAAGTAGCTGACTTTGATCAATGCCTATCCCTGCGTGAACTGTAATTCTTAATCTGGTGCATATTTTTTATGTTCTCTGAAGTTCTGAATGGAGTTTAAGGCCAAATTTAAAAAAATAATAATAAATATTTATTACAACTAACTTTTGCTTGTCCTCTTAAATCTCAAAATTATCTCCAGGTGGGATGCAGTTGATTAAATGATAATGACGAAACACAGGTTCTCTCTGTAAAATTAATAGGGTTTAATGACAATAAAATTAAATAAGGAGTTCTTTATTCCTAAACCATGTTAGTGTTCTAGCCTATGTTGTGTACTTTCCTCTGAACATTTAAAATAAGTCCAATAATTAAAAATATGTTATTTAGAATTTTATAATTTAAAGGGCTTTGGCTTCTCTATAGACAGTCGCTTAGGGAGGTGAATTTGAGGGAAATAAACTCTTGTCAAAGTAATACATTGTTGACTGGAAAATGCTATAGAAAACGAAACTACAAAGACTAGTTCAAATACAGTTTGCTTACAGAGCGTCGTATGTGTGAAAACACAATGTATTTACCTTTGCTAAACAGAATTGGTATCTGGTGTGCTTTATCGCTCCAGTGTCGTTTTACCAGAATCACTGTGTTGTAAACTCTCATAAAAATGATGTTTAAAAATTTCCTGTTAGAATTTTAAAAAGTACTCTTCTAAATTGGAGAGAAAAATCCTAACAAAGTTCCATCAAAGGAGTTTCGATTTATAATAACGTCTGATAATAACGTCTTGTTGCATTTTGCTCACTGTTCCTTGCATAAGATATTCCCAACTGTGTTCTGTGCTTACTGTAATGTTTTATTACCCATAAAATAATACCCTTTGTCATTACAATTCAGTGGGCATGGTGATTTGGGGAGATTAGAGCTTGCTGTGCCAGAGAGCTTGAATAGTGTTTTTCTTGGTGTTACAAGAACCTCCATAAGGGTACCTGATTTTTCTAAATGAGGCATGACATATCATTATTTTCAATGAATGACATTAAACATTGTGTTTTAAGGACTGGTGACAGGGGCAAACATACCAGCTAGAGCATCTAGACGCAAAAGATTTGTTTGGGGATATTTTTTTAATTCTTAATTTTTTTTTTTTTTATTGTTTGGGGTTCATTGAGGGTACAAAGAATTAGGTTACACTGATCACATTTGTCATACAATGTCCCTTTTATAATTGTGTCCTGCCCCAAGAGGTGTGCCACACAGCGTGACCCCCTCATTCCTTTCCCTCCTCCCCTCTCCCCACTTGCTCATTCCCCTATCCACCCCCACCCCCCTTGTATTAGCTCATCTACTGCCTTCATATTAGAATAGACTACATTAGATTCTTCTCCAGTCTGGTGATGCTTTACTTAGAAGAATGCCTCCATTGAGGAATACCTCCATTGAGGTTAATACAAAAGATGTAAAGTCTCCATCTTTTTTAGTGGCTGAATAGTATTCCATGGTATACATATACCACAGCTTACTAATCCATTCTTGGGCATTTAGGCTGTTTCCATATTTTGGTGATTGTAAATTGAGCTTCAATGAACAGTCTAGTGCAAATATACTTATGATAAAAGTGTTTTTTGTTTTTCTTTTCTGGGTAGATGCCTAGTAATGGGATTGCAGGATCAAATGAGAGGTCTAATTTGAGTCCTTTGCGGATTCTCCAGACTTCCTTCGAAAAGGGTTGTGTTAGTTTGTAGTCCTGCTAGCAGCGTAAGTGTTACCGTCTCTCCGCGTCTGCGCAGCATCTGCAGCTTTGAGATTTTGTGATGTGGGCCAGTCTAACTGGGGCTAGGTGATATCTCAGAATGGGCTTGATTTGCATTTCTCTGATGATTAGGGATGATGAGCATGTTTTCTTCTGTTTGTTAGCCATTCATCTGTCTTCTTTAGAGAAGTTTTTCTTGTCTCTTGCCCAGTGATATATGAGATTGTTTGCTCTTTTTTGGTTAATTTGAGTTCTCTATAGATCAGCGGGTCTCAACCTGTGGGTCATGACCCCCAGGAACTGTATTAAAGGGCCGCGGCATCAGGAAGGTTGAGAACCACTGCTGTAGATCCGAGTAATCAAGGTTTTGTCTGATTCATAATATGCAAATATGTTTTCCCATTCTGAAGGTTGTCTGTTTGCTTTGCTGGTTGTTTCCTTAGCTGTACAGAAGCTTTTCAGTTTAAGTCCCTTTTTTTTTTTTTTTATAGTTGTCATTGCCACAGAAGTCTTCTTCATAAAAACTTTCCCCAAGCCCATATCTTCAAGGATTTTCCCCACACTTTCTGTGATGATTATTGTTTTGTACCTTATATTTAAACCTTTTATCCACATTCAGTCAGTTTTTCTAAGTGGTGACAGGTGTGGGACCAGTTTCAGTCTTTTACATGTGGTTGTCCAGTTCTTCAGCACCATTTATTGAATAGGGATTCTTTTCCGCAGTGTATGTTCTTGTTTGGTTTTTCAAAAGTTGGCTGGATGTAAGATGTTAGTTTCTTCTCATGGTTTTCTATCAGTTCCAAGTGTGATTGTCTCTATTTTTGTGCCATTACCATATTGTTTTAATCACCGTGGCCTTGTAGTATGGCTGAAAGTCTAGTAAGGTGATACCCCAGATTTCTTTTTATTACTAAGAATTGCCTTGGCTATGTGGGGTTACTTCTGGCTCCACACAAAATGAAGAATTATTTTTTCCAAATCTTGGAAGTTTGATGATGGTATTTTAAATGGAGATAGCATTGAACCTATAGATTGCTTTGGAAAGTATAGAAATTTTAACAATGTTGATTCTTCCCAGCCATGAGCATGGGTATGTTCTTCCATTCGTTAATATCTTCTCCTATTTCTTTTCTTAGGGTTTTGCAGTTTTCTTTGTAGAAGCCCTTTACCTGTTTTTGTTATGTATATTTTTACGTATTTCATTTTTTTGGAAGCTACTGTGAAGGGATTAGCCTCTCACCTTGGCTGTGATTGGCGTATACAAAAGCTACTGATTTGTGGACATTGATTTTATATCCTGAGACATTGCTGTATGTTTAGTGGTACACTAAAGATAGTGTAGAGTGGACTCTTCCACTCACTTCCAGGAGTCTTGTTAGGGGTTCTCTTAGTATAAGATCATATCATCAGCAAATAGAGTTTGACTTCCTCTGCCCCCATTTGGATGCCCTTTATTTCCTCTCTTGCCTGATTGTGTTGGCTAGAACTTCCAGCACCATGTTGAATAGTAGTGGCGATAGAGGACAGCCTTGTCTGGTTCCCGTTCTAAGTGGAAAAGCTTTCAGTTTCATTCTATTCAGTATGATATTAGCTGTGGGTTTTTTTATAGATGGCTTCAGTCAGTTAAAGGAACGTGCCATCTATACTTGTATTTTTAAGTGTTCTTGTTAGGATGCTGGTAGTGGGATATTGCTGTAATAAAGACCTAAAATTATGGACGTGGCTTTGGAACTGGCCAGTGAGCAGAGGAACATGCGAGACACAGCCCAAATGCTCATACCAGGATGTGCAAACAGTGCAAGTAAAGATGGGCCTGTAACTATGCCTCGCATGTTTAAAGGAATAGTGAAGTTTACAAAGCCGGAGCCTTAAGCAGACAACCAGGACATCTGCAGACACTGAGGAGGTGAAGAAGGGAAATAATGATGCCTGGCAAGAGGCAGGTTGGTTTCGCTGCAGCCACAGTGATTAAAGCTTGGGTAGCTCCCAGAATGAGAAGAGTGAGAAGACAGCCTTGTAAATGGTGTTTCCTTTATTTGTAAACCAAGGAAAATACAATTTTTCCTCTTGTAGTGCATGACTATTATTATATCTATTCAATAAACATAGAGTTCATCACTTTCCTTTTTTTGTTATTTATTTATTTTGCCCAGAAATACATCCTTACTGGTCATATAATCCATCTGTGATCTGAGAAACACCGATCAAATAAAAGACCAAATTCTTAGGTTACTCAAATGAAGCATATCCTCTCAAAAGAAAAGCTATTTGTGTAATCAAGTACTCAGGATTGGGCTAACTGTAGCAGAAGATTGCTAATTGCACTCATGCACAGTGGTCATTCCAGCACTAAATATAAAAAACAAAAATGAAGAGGCACATGCAATTATTTTATGTACTACATCACTTGCGATAATTGCTGGGTAAAACCAGTTTTCACTTAAACACATGTTCATACAAACAATTTATGGTAATGTTGGCTGGGAGAAGATAACAACAATTAAATACAAGAATAAGAGTGGCAAATGGTCTATGAAGCGAGTGTATGATGCCCCATGATCATATCAATGTATACAGTTATGATTTAATAAAAAATAAATAAAAGAAAAAAAAAAAGAATAAGAGTGGTGTTGATGTCCACTCCTCTCGTCTCAAAGTTTACCTTCTTTGGTCATGATGTCCAGTGCAGCAAGGGAACAATACCCTCATTTGAAATTGCTCATCATGTGCTTTTTTTTTTTTTTTTTTTATTTGAATAAGATTTCTCTTTCAGGCAATACACTTTGGTAGCAATATTTGATTTTTCTTTTCCAGAGAAGAAACTAAAGTATTACATTGAAATGCTTATATGTCTTAGAACATTTCATATTTCATCCTAGTTAGACATTATAAGCCTCCACATGACTATAAAGATCCATAACTTCTTTCAACATGCATTATACTTAGAGACATCAAAATATTTCTAATTAAAATAAGATCATATAAAGCAGTGACAACTGAAGAATTTAACATGAAAACAAATTTTCTTAGATGGAGCTGAAATGCAAGTAAGCCAAACATTTCAGCAGCATGAAAGGTTAAATAATTGAATAGATACTTTTTAAAATGCTTACACGAGTATAATTTTAAAGCTGCCTACATATACTAGCTTTTGAACATATTACCAAAGGACTAGCCCCTATCATTTTGTGGTGGATAGTAGGGGTGCTTTATTTTCTGACTGGTATGAGAAAAGATGGGATTGTACAACAGTCACCTACCAACGTTATGCAAACTTTCTCCACCTGCTAAAACATGTTCCCCAAAGAACTTAATAACTTTGCACACTTTTTGTTAGAAATATTGGTCCATTATTATTTTATTACTCAATTTATTTGAAAATATTAAACATAAACATTATTTTGAAATAATACTGTATCAAGAACAGTGGGGGGATAACAGATACATTTAGATATTTAATCCTAATAACATGCTCCTGTGTATTTTCTATCAACAGGAGTATTTTTATAGTGGACAAAGAAAACTTAAGGGGGATAGAAAAGTTCTTTCTACATATTCCTTTCCTTGGTCACCTTGACCCCAGCCTTTGAGTTGATACGTATGTCCAGAATTAACATCTGTTCCCACTCTCAGACCTGCTGTCATTAACTTCTGTGAAGCTAAGAGCATGAAAAACAGACTCAGTCCATATAAGTCAGATTCTGTCTTCCCTGAGAGCTAGAATGCCAAAGACATGGCTGGGAATTTGCCTGATGGCTTCTCCAGTTTTGACAGTTGTAGGCTCAGGGGCGGGTTATTACTAGTCTGGCCTGCTGCTCTAATTGCTGCCTAATGCATGGCGGATACATTCTAAGACCTCTCCAGTGGGTGTCTGACCTGCAGACAGCACCAACTATCCCACAGTCACCTACCAACTTCATGCAAACTTTCTCCACCTGTGTGTTTTTTTCTTATATACACCCATGATAAAGTTTACTTTATAAATTAGGCACAGTAATTAATTAAATTACAGATTAATAATAAAATAACATTTATAATAATATGCTGTAATAAAAGTGATATAAATGTGATCTTTTTTCTCCTAAATATCTTATCTATAGTCACCTATTTTCAGACAACAGTTGACCACAGGTAACTGAAACTGTGGAAAGTGAAATTTTTGTTAAGGGAGGACTGTGGTTACTATATTACATACCACTTCTGAACATTTAGCTGTCTTTCCACTTAGCAATGAGAAATTTTACTCAGCCTTAGGGAAAACATTCAACCCTATTTTCCTCCTATTTTTTAGAACCCTAATGCTTTTGAAACTCTAAGGTGCACACAACCTTACCTGGAGAATGCATCTTATTAAATCACCTAGTTAAAATGCAAATTCCAATTGAATAGTCCTGGGGTAAAGGATCACACTTTCAGCAGTAAGCTTATAAAGTGGTTCCCAAATTGTGTCCTTGGAACAGCAGCAGCACCTAGAAACTTAGTAGACATGCAAATTCTCGGGTCCAATCCCAGGCCTAGTCAATCAGGAATTCTGAGGGTGAGGCACGGTCCAATCCCAGACCTATTCAATCAGGAATTCTGAGGTTGAGGCACAGAAATCTGTTTTAATAATCTTTCAGGTGATTCTGATGTACTCGGCAGCTTGAGAACCAGTATTAAATATTTCTGTGCCAATTTATCATACAAGATGTTGAATATCTTGTCGAAAGTCACTTCACACAGCATGAAACCAAAACATGCCTCATATTCAACCAATTGGTTGCAATGTGCAGTAGATACAAGTGATTTGCAATTTTCATTTTCCCTACGGTGTGCTGATATACCAATATTGATTCCCACATATCATGAAAGTAGACCAAGGTATTCTGGAATATCTCTCATGATACAAATACGTTATATAAGATACTTAAAAAATGTGATGTCTGGGGAACATAAACAGCCTTTTCCCCTGTTCCAACCACCAGGGTAGGATTATAAGCAAAATAGACAAAGATACCTCATCTTTGTTGATTATTAAAGTCTAAGGCTGAGGGCCCCAACCCCTGGGCTGCAGTCTGGTTAGCTGCATGGTGAGCAGGGAGCCACCATCTGTATTTATAGCTGCTCCCCACCACTCCCATCACCCCCGAGGTCCACCTGCTGTCAGATCAGCTGCAGGATTAGATTCTCATAGGAGTATGAATCCTACTCTAAACTGCACATGTGAGGCCTTGGGGGTTGCTGTGTTCCTTATGAGAATCTAATGTCTAATGTCAGAGGTGGAGCTGAGGCCGTGATCCTAGCACTGGGGGGAGGCTCAAACGCAGATTATATTAGCAGAGAGGTTTGACTGCACAGAGACTAATCAGTTGCTTGCAGACTCATATCAAAACCATAGCCCCTGCTCCATGGGAAAATTGCCATGAAATCAGTCTCTGGTGCCATGAAGGTTGGAGACCACTGTTCCAAAGAGTGTAGACATAAAAAAATACTTTAAAATTACTAGAAGGTGATAGTGGCAGGGGAAAAAATCAAGAAGGGAATAGAAGAGAGTAATATCTTAAATGGTAGTGATTATATGCTCAGTGAGAAAGTCGGTTGGGCAATGACTTAAGGAAAGGAGGAGTGAACCATGTAGACGTGAGGTGGGTGGAAGGAGCTACTGGGATTAAAGGGAAGCCAGTACAAGTGGCCTTGGCATGAGCACGGCTTAGGTGTTGAGGGTCCAGGGTCTCAGTTCCCCGAACCCAGTTGACCTGGTTGGCTGAGCTAAAAAGTTCAACCAGGGCACGGCAGTAACTGAAAGCAAAGGTGAGTAGAAATTGAAATCAAATTGGAACGGCACAGGACTTGTGGATAGAGAACAAAGGAAGCTGCATGTGTTTCAGGGTCAAAAGAGAGATTTCATGTAGGAAGAACAAAGAAAGATTAGAGCAATTCCAAAGAGAGTTGGAAGTGGGTCCCTCTCAAGAAAGAGAGAAGGTGAGAGCAAGATGACAGCAGGTCTGCAGGGATCGTAAATACTCTCTCCATTTGCAATTGGCTGCAAGTTTTCCATTAGCTTCTCTGGTCTCCAGGTAGATTGCCTTTTTCTATTGGTCATTGATTGACTCTTTCTATTGGTCATTGGTTACGTGGTATCTGTATTCTTCTGGGTCCTCCAGGCTTCCAGTTCAGGAAGCCAGGTTTTCCTCCCACCCCCCTTGCAGCCCTTTTTTTAGTTTCCCTTCTTAATATGAGTTCAAGAAGTCCAGGGTGGATGGTGAGGACAGAGCAGGTGGAAGGCATCGGAGATGCCCACATGAGTCTGCAGGGCCGTCAGGATTTGCAGCCCCACTCTTGTGGAAATAAACAAAGACCACCTGAAGGAGAACAAGCAGAGGCTCTGAATAGGTGTTCAGAGCTTAGTCGGCCACCATCTGTGACACTCCACAGAGACAAGGAGTGAGACCGTTACAAAGTGGGGGAAAGGAGAGGGGCTTCGGGGAGACTCTGATTGGAGGTTGACTTTGGGGAAGCTGGACACGGGTCCAAAGGAGCAGAACCTGTTTGGCTTTCCTTGGCTGGTCATGAGTTGGAAGTGGGGCTAAAAAGTAGGGAAGCTCTCAGCCCTTGCCCAAGTCCTGATTGTTCCAGTCCGGTTGCTGCAGAGAATGTCGTTTGGCTCCTGGACTTGGTACAGGGGTTTGTGGTTAGCTTCCCCAGTCAGCTTCTGCTGAGGTTGGGGACAGAGTTCTGTTGTCATGCATGATGGGGTCATGCCCTTTTATACATTCAGCCTGTCATTCTGAGGAAAAGGGAAAGAGCTGTTGTAGGATGTAGGATTATGAACAAAGAGATGTGGTGATTGTATTTGTACATTAAAATGATCACTCTGGCTGTTGTTTGGAGAATGAATACTGGGGAAGCAAAGATGGCAGCAGGGAAGCCTGTTGTTGGTCCAGGCAAGATGCGAACTTGGATGGCATCGAGGTCCTGCTGGTGGAGGTGTGAGCTGCACAGGGGACAGAAGAGTCCTGTAAGATTTGCTGGCGGATGGAGCATGAGGTGTGAGGGAGTCATGGTTGATGACATTGAATTTGGCTTGAGCGAGTGTAGAAGACGAAGGTGCCGTCCACGGTGTGTGGGATTAGTGGTAGGGAATGTGGGCAGTGCAGTTGTAATGGCTACAAAGCATTCAAGTAAACATCACATAGGAAATTGAACAAAAGGAGCTCAGGACAGAAGTCTCGACGGCACGTACGTTTGGGAAGAGCCAGGATACACGTAAAGGAGCCATTCAAAGCTACGTGACTGTATTGGACCCTGGGGGAGGGAAATTGGCAGGGAAGAGCATGGGGGACTGAGCGTCAAGTGACCCATAATAAGAGGTTAAGGGGATCGGGGTGGGATCAGGGTGATGAGGCAGAACCAGGAAAGACAACAAGGTGGGGGTGACCAGGAGGCTGCAGTGGTTCTCTCTGCAGTGGAGAAACGGCCGGCCCTGTCCCGGGCTGCTCCCCAGAGAGCACTGCCCCCCAGTTAGCATCACAGGGTCGGTGGGAAAAGCCGCTTCAGTGGAGCAAAGGGAGCAAATAAGGAGTGTGGTTTTGAGAAAAGCTAGGAGAATCGGAGACAGTAAGCACAGGTGCTTATTTTTAGGAAGTTTCTTGTTAAGATAGGGGAAATCATGTGTTAGTTGAGCTGATAACACTTTCTCTGAGAGACTGATTTTGTAAGAGAGGTGGAAGAATTAGCAAAGCAACTGAGCTGGAGCTGGTGAGAGCCCCAGGGGGCTGGTGCATATCTGGAGGGCGGCCTCAGACAGGGCGCTGATTGCAGAGCAGGCAGAGCAGGTGCACATGTGCTGGGTAGGGAGGGGTGCTGCTGTGAGCTTCTAGACATCCTACTTTGATTTCTCTCAGCTTCTCAGCTAAACAAGAACCACGATCATCAGCAGAGAGTGAAGAGGGAGGAAAAGGTGCGAGAGAGGAGGGGCGCCTGGGGCTCAGTGAGTAGGGCGCCGGCCCCATAGACGGAGGGTGGTGGGTTCAAACCCAGCCCCAGCCAAACTGCAACAAAAAAAAAAATAGCCGGGTGTTATGGTGGGTGCCTGTAGTCCCAGCTACTCGGGAAGCTGAGGCACGAGAATCGCCTAAGCCCCTGTGAGTTGTGATGCCACAGCACTCTACTGAGGGCGACAAAAGTGAGACTCTGTCTCAAAAAATAAGTAAAGAAATAAATAAAAAGAAAAGGTATGAGAAACTCAATTAGGAGACTAGAAGTGGAATAGGTTTGGGAGATGCAGCGGAGCTGTCTTGCAGCTTTGAAGGAGCCATTGTTTATGGTAACTGTATTGATTGGGGTGAGCAGATGACTTTGACAAACAAGCCCCAAATCTCAGAGATGTAATACAGTAAATAATTTGGGTTTTCCTCTTCCTCATCCCAAAGAGGTTTAGGGGAAGAGGTGCGCGGCTCTACGCCGTCTCCCCATCCAGTGTGTCCAGCCACACCCTTGCGCCCCCCACTCCCAACCTCACAGTCCTCCACTCAAATTTCTTCCTGGAGTCATTGCACAAAGAAAGAGGACCCGGAAAGTTTCGCTGATTTTTTAGAAGTCAAACCTGGAGGTGGTCTACATCACTCCTGCCCATGTGTCACTGACCAGAAATTGGTCCCTGGGCATCGGCTGGCGCCAAGGAAATTAAAAAACGTAGGCAAGCTGTGTTTGGAGAGAGCTGGAGCTGAGGGGTTGCAGAGCAAGCCTGAAGAATGAAAGTAAGAGAGGCAGGAAGCCAAAGGCGCAAGGAGCCAGACGAACATTAACACTGACCTTTGAATTCAATTTGGGAAAGGCAAGTGAGGAGGGGGGGGGGGGCTAAAGGAAATGAATAGGTGGCTGAACAATGGACTTTTAAAATTTTAAAGCATAACATTTTTGATATGTAGTAAAGCTTAAAAGAACTATTGGGGGGAAATTATGTTTTCAGGTTCCACCGAGGGCCGTCACATTTGCCTGATGTAGCAAAAGCCTGCATAAAATGGCCAAGCCAGTTCTCTAGTTACTGATTTCTGCAAGATTAAAAATAGAAAAGAAAAAAAAAAACAGTAATAGGTGTTTAAAGAACAGAGGATTTTATGTTTTCTTTGATGATAATCCATTAAAATACTTTGCCCATGGTTTTCTCATTGACTTAATTTGCATTCCTTTTATTCTCCAAAGAAATAGGACACAAGATGCAAGACTACCTTTATGGGATTTCCTGTCAAGGTTTTGGGGACATCCAACTTGGATGAGAAGTTTTAATTGCACTGTCAGCAGGCATGAAAGTGCATCTGAAGTTGAAATGTGTTTGTTGCCATGAATGTAAAGCTTACAAACAAATAAGTACTCGATGTAAAATAATACGCCTCTTTTTAGCTAGAGGATTATAGACGAAAAGGTTCAAAAGAATAACAAAATGCAAACATTTAGAAGGCATTGTGGGAAAGTCACAACGTTCAGCAAACTTTCTCGGTATGTTCTAGTTCTGTGGGAGTCAAAATCTGAAGGAAACAGTGTACACATTGATACGACTACTAGTGAGACAATTTTGAAAAATAGGTTTGGATTCTAATGTGTCTATTTTCCGTTGACTAGTCTCAGGGATAGCAATAGGTAGGTGTAGACTTGTGGCTGCTGTAACAACATAGCCCTGGTGGCAACCAGTTAGGTCATGGCTTTCATCTGCGTCTTTGAATTTCTCACTGAGCAAATCCATGTACTCCTGGCCAACAGCACTCAACGGCTGACATTTTTCCCCCAAAGGGCAGCTTATTTGGGGTGGGAGGACTGTGGGTGTTCGAATAACTCCCAACAGTAGAAAATGAACAGAAATCTAGTGCTAATATAATGGTATGTGATTGGTGATCTCATGTAAACACAGTATGCCTTACTCTATTGATTTCAATATTTCATAGAATGTAAAAGGTACCATAATTTTACATAACATTAAGAAAGAAAAATATGCTGCCATTAACCCAGGATGCAGTGTTCTTGTATCCCTGACAATTGACAAATTTATATTTAGAAGAGGTTACTTAGAAGACATTATGTAATCAGCCAAAGGAAAATGTAATGGGACGACATTGGGTAAAATGTTCCTGAAAGTTCTTCCAATTCAAAGTCTGACTCATCTCAAACAGCTTTCAAGTCAAGGTAGCGAAAGTCTTCTGGGCCCTGAAGAGTATTGGTGATGCAGTATTTCTTTGTAAAAAGGCAGTCTTGTCTCTGGGGTTTACTCCTGAGATTTTAAGCAATTTCTGATGCTGGTTCCTTCTTGAGCTAAGCAGAACGTATCAGATGATAAGAGTGTAATAATAACCACCTCACAATGGCCCTTTTGTTGGCACTCATGAAACAGTGCTGTCCATTTTAAGGCACATTTTATTTTAGAGTAAAAGTGATAAAAAATGTGAGAATGTAAATGTATATTTGAATCTATAAAATAGAACATGTGGGAAAATGAAATCATTTTCACTCAACAGGTATGTAATAACCCCTCTTCTGTACACTCCTGGGACAGATCAAGTTAGCTTATTAACCCCAATATGAGAGAGTTTTCCTTAGGCCTTCAATATTATCCTTCAATCATTCCATCTTAGTGCTACCTATCCAAATATTATGCTGAGGGAATGTAATGAAGTAGCGGACAGTACAATCCCCTGGAGCCAGACAACTTGAGTCTAAAATCCAGCTCCACCACTCCTAGCTTTGTGACATTGAGCAAGTTACCCAACTTGTCTCTGTCTCCGTTTCCTCATAATAATAGTATCTACCTCAGTGGGTAATTGTGAGGACGAACAAAATAAGCTAATACTTAGACCAGAGGCTGGATGTAGAAGGCTTTTGTGTTATTCTAGTCCTATATTAGAAAGCTATGTACAGTTGAGCTCGACCTTTGGCATTTCATTTAAAGAGTTTACTCATTGTGATTCAGTCTTACATAGCATTAGCAGGTTGCTCCGACCAGAGTTAAGAGATTAAGAAATCAACTCCGTTTTTGTCTTACTTGTAGTGGGGTTGAGTCTTTCTGAGACTCTGTGTGTGTGTGTGTGTGGTATTTCTACTAACTTCTCTGATAAAAATAAAAAACAGTAACCACATCTTTTGTCTTTGAAGATGAAGACACAAGCCTACCAAAATCAACTAATATTTTTGTCCTCCCTGAGCCCCCTGCAGGAAAAAGTCACATTCGAATATGAATCGCAAATAGGAGAAGTGAGGGAAATGCAGTTTTCAGTCCTCGGAGATGTTAATAAAGATGCCTCATTTTGTAACCATCCCCATATGATGCATTGCTGATAAATACAGAGGGAGCCGAAAAATGTATGCTCATTTTAAGAAAGGAAAAAAACTGTGTTAAATTTGTAATACGCAAGTCACATTTGACTTCTGCAATTGTAAGAAGTGCTTGTTGTGACTTGTCTTCATCTTTTGTTATTGGTCTCTATTGAGTATTGCAGCAGATTTGTTGATTTTCCAGGGACTTGGGTGGTAATGCACTGTAGTTTAACTCCATAAACACAGTGTTTATTTGCTCAGAAGTTGAAAGAAAAATATAAAATCATGTTCACTCGAAGACATCTACATAAAATCAGTCCTGTTTTGTTTGTTTGTTTCAATTATCCAAATAGTTTTCTTATCCAAAGTTTTCCCTTGAGCAAACCAAAAATTCCAGCTGACCTATAGAGACTGAAAGATTCATAAACATCAAGTATTTTTAAAGTGTAATATTTAAAATTAATATTAAAGGGTGATGTTGTCAAATAACCGTTACATACAAACATTCATGAATACCTTTCCATAAGCTGAAAATCAGGTGTTTCAAAATTCAAGTATATATTGAATACTGTATACTTACCAGTAAAGTTAGGTGTGTGCTCAACATTGTTGAATATGAGAGAAATATAAGACACATTATATATTACATATTGTTTACTATTTAGTTAATAGGAAAATATATCATGAAACAAGATATACAAACAAAAAAATTAAATGTTACTATCATCAAAGGGCTATTGATATGGATAATGAGACAATGTAATTTAATCAAATGTATTTATTGAATAATGAACTATTATTAATAGTTCATTATTGAACTATTGGTACATAAAAAATGTCAGGAGGAAAATAATTAAGAGCCTTTGTTTACCTCTTTCATGTTTACATGGATGGAGCTGGAACATATTCTTCTTAGTAAAGTATCTCAAGAATGGAAGAAAAAGTACCCAATGTACTCAGCCCTACTATGAAACTAATTTATGGCTTTCACATGAAAGCTATAACCCAGTTACAACTTAACAATAGGGGGAAGTGGGAAAGGGGGGTGGTGGGTAGAGGGAGGGGGATCGGTGGGATCACACCTGTGGTGCATCTTACAGGGGTATTTGCGAAACTTGGTAAATGTAGAATGTAAATGTTTTGGCACAGTAACTGAGATAACGCCGGAAAGGCTATGTTAACCACTGTGATAAAAATGTGTCAAATGGTTTATGAAGCGAGTGTATGAATAGCCCCATGATCATATCAATGTATACAGTTATGATTTAATAAAAAAATAAAAAATAAAGAAGGTATTTAACTGGACATGGATCTGGAGAACAAAAACTATATTAATCGAGAGTGGTAGAAGGGAATTCTAAGGAGGAAAGAACAGGAACAAATCCACAGACATAATCCTAGAGGTTTCCTGAGAATGGAACCGGGAGAAATAGTAAGGAAGTCAGCATCCTGAACCAGACGGAATTTCTGGGGGACCTAATAGGAATAACAGTTAGTATTAACAATCGAATCCAATAGCGATCCTTAAGTAAAAGTGCTTTCACTGGCCATGGTAGACTATTAGAAGCTATTGTAAATTTTTGAATGGGCCAGTGATATGACAGTGCTCAAACCAACAGCAACATAGAGGAGATAGTTAAGCAGGGAAAGAAGAAACGCCAGCAGTGTAATTGGAACTGGAAACAGCAGAATCTGTCGGGAATCTCTGCAGGGTAATCTTTCCTTATTCCCAGGGCAAATGTTGGACAGAGCTGTGCTTTTCTCCTGTTTGGCAAATCCCATCTATTACGGCATTCTGCCTCTCATCTTCTTGTTCTCTGAGCAATGAGTTCAAATCTCTTGATTCAGATAAATTACATCTCAGTTGCTTATTAAGGAACTTGCAGATGGTATCACTAAATGCTTTCTAAAGGTGAGAGCTACAAATTATAGAATAGCAAACTTGGCCTTGTTTCCAGGGAAAATTCCAGAATAAATTATCTTACAGAGCCCTTAATATGGTAGAAGTTCTTTTTAAGTGCCAACATGGGCCCACAAATAGCAGTCAAGGGACAGCCCTAATTGCCTTTTCTGGCAGGATTGTCAGAAGGAGGACAAAGAGGTACTGGATATATTGACTCCAAATTTCAGTGAAGCAGTTTACCCAGAGCACTGGGTGAGCCTTCAGCATGAATGGCAGTTAAGATGAATGACTGTATTTTCCCAGTTAGCAGCTGAATTTGTACAAAGGTAACCTGGAGGGATGTTTAGGAGCTTCCATGGCTCTCTCTTTGGCTGTGCCCTGGTTAATGAGTCAGATTCCTAAATTATCACAACAGATTTAGAAAAGAATTGAAGATGAGTTTTAGAGGAGTAATGGAAAGTCTCATTCTTTGATTTGGACCATCCTTTTGCACAAATGCAGCTGAGAATACTGGAAGGTTGGGGAAATAATGAAAGGGGTAGCAATGTATGTATTTTAACCCCTCTCCTGAGAATAGATGCACAATGTGGGCCATCTGATATACAGAGGGTGCCAATAAAATGTATACATATTAAGAAGGGAAAAAAGTGTATTAAATTTGTAATTCTCAAGTCACATTTGTCTTCTGCAATGATAAGAGGTGCTCAGACTTGACTTGTATTCATCTTTTATTATCATATATATTGAATATTACAATTTTTTTTTTTTTTTTGCAGTTCGTGACCGGGGCTTGGCCTACTCTTTTGAGCCATAGGGTGCCAGCCCCATATGCCAGAGATGGTGGGTTCAAACCCAGCCCCAGCCAAAAAAAAAAACTGCAAAAAAAAAAAAAAGAGTATTACAATTTTAGTACAGTTTTTTTTTTTTTCTTTCTTGAAGTTTTCTTTTTTTCTTTCTTTCTTTGGAACCCTCTGTATTAATAATTCTAATGGTGAAAATTCCGGCAGCAAATTAGAATGGGACCAGAAGGATATTCAAAGCACCTTGGGGTAGGTAATGACCAGGGATGATCACTAGACGAGAAGACCCTTCTATCCTGTTTTTGTGGAGTTTGCTGTTCCTACCTGTTGGGAGACTTAACTCTTTTGATGATTTCCCCTAAATAACCAGTTCATTTAGTACAAGTGTTTCAGGCAAGGCTATTAAACACATTTTTATCTCTACCACCTGAAACATAACACAACTCACACACTCCCGAGTGAGCGCTTTCCCAATAGCTCATAGAGTAGCTGCATTTTTGACATTCAACACATAATTCATCGTCATTCAAATGACACAGTGAAAATAACTTATAATCAGTTTAAATTGCTTTTGTGTTGATAACAGAGTTGGAGATTTATAGGGCCTGGCAGAACCAGCTCTCTGACTCTGTGATGATACATATGAAAGTGAAAAAGTAAAGTTTTCATTCTATTTTTGCTGCTCCAAATTTTCCTCTGTTTATTTTGTTGCAGAATAAAATTGAAGATTTGAAGGCCGGAAACTGTAATTACTGATGTGTAATTTGGAACTTGCTGTTATAAAAATATATTAAGTCCAATGATAATTTCTATATATCTTGTCATTATTTATCTAAGAGGGACCCTCAGTCCCCGCGGATTACTTTTGGTAATAAGGCATCTGTGGTATTTCTTTCTTTTAAAAGCTCAGGTGGGCTTGTCTCTGCTTGTTATTTTGAAGCATGAGGCGGTGGAATAAGCCCAAGTGTGAGGCGACCTGTCAGTGTGTAGGCGTCCGTCCCGTCTGTCCCTCTGTCCCATCTGTCCCTCCTTCTCTCAGTTCTCTCTTAGCACTTCAGTTTCTGAACCTAGAACAAAGACCGCAAGACTTGAAATGTACACTTTGCAAACACATAAAATGACCCAAGGGACGCTACCAACAGCAAACACATACAGTGAAAACTCTGAAAGGTGATCCCACAAGGGACTGTAACAAACTAGTCAATATGCAGAGGTGGTCAACATCCAAGGAACTAGGCTGCGGTACTAATACGTATAAGGGGTGCATGTCTGCTCTGCGAAAATTAGGGCAGCTTCAGGAGATGGTCAGGGTAGGGTGGTGGTCAACGAGGGAAGTTGTAGGTGGTCTCCATTCACTGAGCCCCTGCCACATGAAAAAACATGACGCTAAGCATGACTAGTACAAATGTACACAAAACAGAAATGTGAACTAAACCATGGGGGGGACATTACAAAAATTGATTATTTCTGTGCTTTTGCCATCAAAAGATAAGCTTTATTTTTTAGGCTGTTAGCATATGTTCATGTTTTGGGAGTAAATAATTCTTGTGTCTTTCACTTGAATGTGATACCGTTTTTTTGAGATCCTGGTAAAAGGAATTATTCCATTCACCTACTAAACATTCACTGAGCACATTCTATAGGTATGCATGCTCTCTGTGATAATAGTAATAGCAACAATCATTTGTCAGGTATCACTTATACTCCAGATGCTATCTTAGTACTTTACATGTATTATCGTACCTATTCCTGATAAGATTCTCTGTCAAGTTTGTATTATTATCTGTATCTTCTAGACATGAAAGCTGAGGACGGTGAAGGGACTTACTTAACATTTCACAGCTAATGAGCTCCCAGGCTGGGCTGTGGGTTCAGATCACTCAGAAACAAAGCCCTGGTGCCTAACACCAACGTTGTGCTTCCTTTTATCCATGGCGCTGATCGTGTGTGGGCATATTGTGTAAGGATTCTAAAATAATACAGAAATTGCCTATAGAAGCCATGTGACATACCTCCCCCCAAGGGAAAATTTTCTATTTTAAATTAGGAACAGATGTCAAGTAAATAAATACTCATTTTTTCCAACGTTGTTTATCATAATGTATAAAGATGAAAAAATATTTTCACCAAAAATACAACTGAACTACTATAAGAACAAGAAATCATTCATTTCTTTGAAAGTATCGACTACAAAAAAAATGCATAAAATCAGTTCTCTTTCTTCAAAGAGCACAATATGCAACAGGTAAGGAGAACAGCAAACTTTCAACTGGTTGAAGTTGGATAGGCTGCAAAGGTAGGATCTGAAAAGTAGTAGATCTAGACTTATAATACAGGAGAGGAATGTTCTTTCTTGAAATTATATTCCACCTTGGGTGGCGCCTGTGGCTTAAGGAGTAGGGTGCTGGCCCCATATACCAGAGGTGGTAGGTTCAAACCCGACCCTGGCCAATGCAAAAAAATATATATAATAATAATAATTATTATATATAAACAATTATTTATAATTATATGATACTATTTACCCTATGCTTTTATAGGGTTATATATATAATATATAATTATATATAATATATAATATTTATATATAATAATTATATATATTCTACCTCTGTAATTTTTGTTTTGGCATGTCACCAAAATTTTCCACACCCTTTCGTAATAACAAATGTGGTCCTGTATCTGGCTATCTCATTGCTTCGGTCAGTGGTTCTTAAAGTGTGATCAAGGGGTCTAAAGGTGTGACAGCTAGAGCATCATGTGCAACCATCTTAGACTTTGAATTCTCAGACCCTATCCCAGACCTATAGAATGAATTCTCAGGTAGGGTCCAATAGTCTGTGTGTCATCAAGCCTTCCAGGTGATTCCAATACATATGAAATCCACTGTCTTACATATGGCTAGAATATAAGGCATCTACAAAACGTTATACTATGCCTATTCCCAACAGCACAAATTAAATGTTTTAGATAATGTAGTGTGTGTGTATGTGTGCATGTGTAGAAACAGAGAGTGGACAAAATAAGATTTATTTCCTCTTATCATAATTAAAAGCATAGGGTAAATGTGTCTGCAGTCAGGTCAGGAGCCCTGATCCACCCTTCAAGGCCAGGAATGGAAGGAAACAAGGAGGCAGGTGAAGAGACTGGGGAGAGGGAGAGAAAGGAAGAACGGATAGCAGTCTAGGTGACTGTAACATCACAGGTCTAAATTCCAGGACCATGGGGAACAGCAAAGGTAAGATGAGAGAAGTTGAATCGGTCGTGGAAACACTGAGATTATTACGACTTTCTGTCATGTGGTGATGTCAAGACAAATTTTTAAAAAGTTTTCTTTCCCCAGTTGATGTGCTACGAAGGAATTGACATGCGATGGTCATTATTCTTCGCAGCGATTTAAGAGAGAACATGTTCAGAGACAAACAGCACACAGAGACTTCCCTGTCATTCATTCCACCACCTCAAGGGAATTCCTTTTCAAACAGCTTTGCAGCTTTGTACCTTATAGCTGACTTTCTTGTATAAACTATTATTATACTTTCATTTGCCTTTTCAAGAGACTTTCAAATGTAGTTTTTAATTTTCACAAAATTGGTGAAATTGTATGTTCTTAGATTCGTTGATTGTACAGCTTGAATCCTAATGTGTCTCTCATTTTTACCTCTGAGCCGTTGCATTTGACAGGTGATTAAAAATGAGCTTCTAACGAGTATAGATATCTTTAATTTCCAAATCCTGTGTGATTGACATTGAAGACCAGAAGATGAAATGTAAGCATAATGGTACAAATGGGACTATTTCACTTTTTAAATCTTTACATATGAAAGGTCATCATAATTATGTTCTATCCCTGGGATGTATGTTTCAAAGTACTTATTCTTTTAAGAACTAAATACCATTGGACATGCTTTCCTTTACAAATACAAATTAAGTTATTGTTGCCCCAATTTAACATAATCTCATAGTTCCCATTTCTGTTTTTTTGTATCATTGCTAACATTATGGTGAAGACTTTATTTAAATATGGAACTTGTTCACCTTGTCCTTCATAATAAGTCAGGTCAATATGGACAAAACGTATCTGGTGAGAATTCACAACATTCTTCATTCTGGTGTTTATCTCATCATCCACCATCATCCAAATTCATGGATGGGTCTCTAGAAGATTTTATTTAACTGTAATTTGGCATTTTTCCAGATGTCATGTTAGTAGACTGCAGGTCAATTCTTTCTCATCATTCATCTCAGACTGGGTTTCCATTCTGCACCGTTGAGTATATTTGTTACTTCTTCTTGCGCCTCAATGTTATAAAATTAAAATACAAATGAAATAGTGGAATACTTTACCTTTCCCCCCGCTTGCTGTTCCAATCCTCTTGGTTCTATTGAATTTTCTATAAATGATTCATGTACATCACCTCACCCTCTTCCACTGTTACTTCTAGGCAGATCATTCCCAATTCATATTTACATCCTGAAATTTTTCTAAGTTTTAGAACTCATTTTTAACTGTCACAGGTGTATCTACTGGACTGTTCTACCAACTTCTTACAATTTGAGGACTTCATTAACTTCTTTCTTTTCATTCTAGCAAATAATCTCTTGTAAGTTGGTAATGAGGTTTCTCATAGTTATATGTCTTTTATGTCTTGAATAGTCAGTGTGTAGAGTTGAAATTTAATACAACTTTGGCTCATAAAATTCAGTCTAAATAAAATGGTAAGGTAGCAGTCAACTCAATCAAGTCACAAAGCTGGATATAGAGCAATAGCTAAAGTTTATCTGGTGCCTCAGTGAAGCAGCTGAGACTCAATAGTTATCAACCCTGAACAGCAGGAGTGTTTATCTTTTAAAGGTTTTAGGTAGGATAAGAGGGGGAGAGAATTGCCTTGGTGTGCTAGTGACTGTTGCCAGGTACAGTTCCAGCTGGCTTCCCACTGAGACGGTTCTGTTCATTTATAATTTAGCCCCCCAAAGGCATTGGTTGGTTCCTCACTCCTTCTGGCTCAGCCCCAGAAAGGGGGTGCTTTCAGCAGAGGTCACTGAACAGCCAAGATGGAGTGCCCTATGCCCAAAATAGAGTGGCCAACGCTTGCTCTGTTTGGGGGGGTTCCTCTGACCAACCTATCATCCCAGACTTTTTTCTTTTACTGTTGTGGGAATGGGGTCGATGTATCTTAGGCTGCTTCTTGCTGTCCAGGGGCTGTCGTGGACTCTAAAGAAAGTAGCGTGGGGGTCTGGGAGGAGATGGAGGTGGGCTGGGGGTGGCTGCTTTTGGGGGGTCTTGCATCTGTAAGAGAGCAAACTGGCTGACAGCTCTGTTGGTTATTGTTTGAATGGTATTTCATAATAAATGTATAAACAGTTTGAAGAGTAAGGGGGCAAACACCAAAACCAGTAATAATAAGGCTGAGTGGATAAGAAAGGGATTTAAGAATGTTTTTAGTTGTTCCCACAGAGTTTTTGTCCGTGTTGACAAGTTGTATTTATTTAGTGATTTGATGGAGGTCTTTATTCTATCTAAACTGTTTTGAATTTGGCCTGTCTTATTGCTATAATAACAGCACTCTTCTTTGGGGAAGGCGCAGGTTCCTTCATGACTACCAGAAAGGAGGTCAAGGGTCTGCCTGTTCTGGAGAGTGACTTGGGCTAAAGAGATAAGTTGGACTGTGAGACCCTGCACAGGTTGGGTCAGGCTCTGTGAGGCTCCAGATGTCAGGTAGGATGTTTCTTGGTGTAGATATAAATCATGCTAGGTCTGCAGTGGCCAAGAGAGTTAACCCTGTACTGGCCATGGCTGCTGCTGCCCTTCCGTGTATTCGACCAGTTAAGTGTAACGGAATGGGGAATTCTGAGTTGGAGGATCCTCGGTAAATTGGCCGAGTTAGAAGGACTAGGATGCAGCATCCTTTCCATAGTGGGGAAAGGACTAGGAAGGCTGAGTCATTACAGAGAAAATATATTCCTTGGGTGGGACGAAGTGAGGGACTGGTTTGTTATGGTTCTGGCTCTGTAGGGAATGCCTTTTGCTACTGGTTGCCAGGCCAGAGGGCTAGTTTTATTGCCCTCAACCGGGGGTGAGTTGGAGAGTCTTGTTTTGATGGCGAAGTCTTAAAATGTTGCAGCTACTGCTCAGAGTACGGAGATAGAAGAGTCTTTTTATTGGGTTCAGGGGGAAGGTCTACAGAAACAGGAGATTACGTGAAGTCAGATGGAATTGTTTGTAGAGTGAGAAAGGTCATGTGCAGTCCTAGGAGTCAAGGTGTAGGGCAGTGGTTCTCAACCTTCCAGATGCCACGACCCTTTAATACAGTTCCTCATGTTGTGGTGACCCCCAACCATAAAATGATTTTCATTGCTACTTCCTAACTGTAATTTTGCTACTGTTATGAATTGTAATGTCAATATCTGATATGCAGGCTGTGTTTTCATTGTTACAAAGGGGTCGTGACCCACAGGTTGAGAACCCCTGGTGTAGAGGATGGTAAAAAAGGCATCTATTAAGTTCAGTACTATAAAGTGGGTGATATCGGGGGGAATAAGGGAAAGCAGAGTATAAGGGTTAGGGACTACCAAACATGTGGGCTGGACAGCCTGATTCATGAGGCACAGATCCTGCACCAGTCTGTAGGATCCCCCTGGTTCTCTGATGGGGAGGATGGGGGTGTTATATGGAGGGTCGTAGGAGGCTTTTGGATAGGAGCTGGGTAGTAATGGGCATTAAATAATACAATTATAAAGATAGAAAACTGACTTGGAGATGGATCCAGCTATCTTTGATTTTCTTACTCTTAAGAAAAAAAAAAGCAGATTTTCTCTCTGATATCATTTCTCAATCTGAAAATTTTCCTTAGCATTTTTTTTTCCAGTGTAACAGAGATTTTATTTAGAAAGAACAAAGAAGATGTTTAGAGCACTTCCAAAGAGAGCTATAAGTGGGTCCCTGTCTCAAACGAGAAGGAGATGGAAAGGCCTGTAGGAATACAAATACTCTTCTCCATTTGAAGTTAGTGGCAAGTCTTTCATTGGCCTCTCTGTGCCTCTAGGCAGTCTTGCCCTTTTTATTATTATTATTATTTTTTATTATTAAATCATAGCTGTGTACAGTAATGCGATCATGGGGCACCATACACTGGTTTCATAGACCGTTTGACATGTTTTCATCACACTCGTTAACATAGCCTTCCTGGCATTTTCTTAGTTATTGTGTTAAGACATTTATATTCTACATTTACTAAGTTTCACATGTACCCTTGTAAGATGCACCGCAGGTGTAATCCTACCAATCACCCTCCCTCTACCCGCCCCTCCTCTCCCTCCCCTCCCTCTCCCCTTTCCCCCTATTCTTAGGTTATAACTGGGTTACAGCTTTCATGTGAAAGCCATAAATTAGTTTCATAAGTAGGGCTGAATACATTAGATATTTTTTCTTCCATTCTTGAGACACTTTACTAAGAAGAATATGTTCGTTCCTTAGCATTTTTTTTTGTAGGACATATCTGCTGGTGATGGAGTCTCTTGGCTTTTCCCCATCTGAAAATACATTTATTTTGCATCCATCCCTGAAGAACATTTATAATGAATATAGCATCTTGATTGATAGTTCTTTTCTGTCTGTACTTTAAAGATCTTCATTGTTTTCTGAGTTCCGTGATTTTCGATGGGAAATTTCAGTCATTTAAATGATGTGTCTCTTTTTGCTAAAGGCATTTGAAATTATTTTCTTTATCTTTGGATTTTAGTAGATTGAGTATAATGTGTCTAGGCAACTGTCCTTTCAGTTACCCCTGTTTATGGTTTTCTGAGCTGTAAATGTATGGCCTTCATACAATCTGGAAACTTTTGGAAACTTTCCGCTATTATTTCTTCAAGGTTTTTTTTTTCTCCCCAATTTCAGCCTTTTGCCGATTCACACACACGATTAGGTTAGCCTCTTCTCTGTTTTTGTTTGTTTGTTTGTTTGTTTTTTAGTTTTATCTACCTACCCAGAAGCCCTCCTCTGTGACTAAAATCTCTTTGAATCAAAACCGTGCAGGAAAACACCCTGAGCCAAGTTGCCTCCTTCCCCCTTTTTATTTCCTTTGGAGAGTCCATAGTTTTATTTTCCTTTTATTTATCTTTATCTTTTGTTCAGAAATCATTATTGTAATTAGCAGGAGAACTGGATTTTGTGGGCGTATGCCATCCGTGTGGAACTAAATTTCCAAATTCTGTGTTTAAAGAATCATTCTGGTCACTTCGTTGAAGTTAAGACTGCAGAAAAATAAGGAAGGATTCTCAAACATATTCAGGTGAAAGACAATGGCGATTTGACAAGACCGGTAGCAGCCGAGGCAATAAGATGTAGCCATTTTCAACTCAGCACCCTTAGCACCGTGGTTACAGCACCAGCCACATGCACCTAGGGTGGCGGGTTCAAACCCAGCCCCGGCCAGCTAAACAACAATGGCAGCTGCAACAACAACAAAAAATAGCCGGGCATTGTGGTGGGTGCCTGAGGCAAGAGAATCACTTAAGCCCAAGAGTTTGAGGTTACTGTGAGCTGTCACTCCACTGCACTCTACTGAGGGTGACATAGTCAGACTGTCTCAAAAAAAAAAAAAAAAAAAGATGTAGTCATTTTCTAGATATATTTTAAAATCCAATAGAATTTTCTGGTAAATCAGACATACTGAGTATGAGAGCCATGATAACACTAAAAATTTTGGCTTATGTGCATGATACAGTGGTACATTTCAAAACTATTAAGAAATGAGCATAATTAGGATGGATGTGTTACTTAGTTCAATGTAAGAAATTTACATTGTATATGAAAGCAGTACCCTGAACCCCAAAATGCATCAGAGTACAAAGTTATGATTTAATAAATAAATAAATAATTTGGCTTGAGAAACTGGAAGAGGGGGTTATCACTAACTAAATTAGGGAATACTATAAGTAAAAAGAAAAAAGGAAGACTCTTTAGAGTTTATCATTTACATGTAATGATTAAAATGCTTATTACAAACCAAGAGGTGAGATCAAATTATCAGTGGATATATAAATCTGGACTTCAGATGGGAGAGACTAAGCTACAAATTAAAAAAAAATTGTTAGAGTCCACACATTAGAGATGGTATTAATAATTCAGGTGCTATAAAATCCTTTGGGGAAATGGTTTTCAAACTTCAGTATTCCAGAGAACCAGCTGCAGGGTTTGTTAAAACTCAGATGGCTGGGCCACCCTAATCTCAACATTTCTGAGTCATTAGGTCTTCAGAGGGATATAAGAATTTGAATGTCTTGCGAGTTTCCTGGTCCTGCTGGTGCAGCAGGCCTGAGGACCACCCTTTGAGAATCACTGCCCTGGGGTGTGGAAGCAGCTACAGAAGAGGAGACTTCCAGGGACGGAGCTCTGGGGAACTGGAGTTAAGAGGTCAGGGGAAAAGTAGCGAACAAGCAAAAGAGACAGAAAAGGAGCATCCTGTGAGGTAGAGAAGCCAAAAAAAATTTTTTCTTGAAGTAGGATAAGACTGAGAACTGATCATTGCATATACCAATATGAAAAATATTGATGACCTTTACAGTGTCAGTTTGGGGGTAGATTTAGAACAAAAGCCTGTTTGTGGTGAATTTAAGTTACACCCCTGTAACACAGACACATTCCCTGTCCTCCATAACTCAGTGACACCAGCCATAAAAATCCTTTGCTCTGGTGTTGCAGTTAACAATACCATTCATTATAGGTTTTCTAAAGAAAAAGAGGATAAGCAGCTCAATCAATGCCATTTTTCTGTTTGCTTTATAGTTAAAGTCTTTAATTCAAATTAACATACTGACTTTTTGCTTATGGTATCAGTCTTTGGAAAGTCAGTTGAACGTGCCAGCTTCTCTGCTCCTGCTTAGTTCTAGCTCTGTCAACAGAATCGCTCCAGGTTTTCTGGATCTCTACCTAAAAGTCAAACTGAACAGTGGCAGCTCTACCAAAGTCCCTGTGAAGTCCAAATTTATATTTCTCTTTTTTTCTATCTTTTTCTCAAAGCAGACAGAACCTAAGTTTTAGTTTATTGAGACTGGTAGCTCAACATCTACAGACCCACATGAAAGAAAAGTACAGTTAAGTTCAAGGAGGCAAGTGAGGGGAGGGCGTTCAGTGAGTTCCACCTGATCGGTACACCATGGGGGAACACGGCACGGTTCCTAGGTAAGGGATTCAACTACACCTCGGACTGTACCTTCCTAATGGAATCAGTGCAATCTAATTGTAGGTACCCTCATATCAATCCAAAAGAAAAGAAAAGAAAAAATTGAATTACAAACTTATTAAACTGTATACATGTGCAGTTTTTGTATATCAATGATACTTCAATAAAACTGTTCTTTTTTTAATTAAAATTTTTTATTTATTTATTTATTATTATTATTTTTTTATTGTTGGGGATTCATTGAGGGTACAATAAACCAGGTTACACTGATTGCAATTGTTAGGTAAAGTCCCTCTTGCAATCATGTCTTGCCCCCATAAAGTGTGACACACACCAAGGCCCCACCCCCCTCCCTCTATCCCTCTTTCTGCTAAAACTGTTCTTAAAGAAATTATAGTTGGTATCAAGGGAGGCAAAAGATGGCAAATGCTACTTTCCTTCACTTATCTACATTTATTTACATTTTAAGCTGGCGTCCAGGTGCTGAACACTCACTTAATAAAGGCAGGGTTTTTATCCTCAAGGAAATTTATCCAGAGGAAGGCAAATAAATGCCTTGAAGTACGATGGATCCTCTGAGAGAGACACACATGGAGATTACAAAGCAAAGAGCATCTCCTGTGTGTCTTTTGCCCAATTATTTTGTTGGTAAGGCCTTCGCTATTGTACTTTAAGTTCATTCTCTTTAATGTATGATAAATAGGGTGAAATGATTGATAGCGATCACTCATTGAATCATTTAACAGAATTTAAAAAAACAACGCTTCAAACAAGAAGCAACAGAGAAAGAACTTTTTTGCCTAGGAAAATGCATGCATAGACTTGAATAGATTAAAATAAAAATTCGCTGATGTGACCCAGTTTCGAGCTCCTAATAAAATGCTACCAGCATGTCATTTTCCACACCACCTTCCATTTCTAGGTTGAGGTACGTTGCCTCTGAACTGAGCTCAGAGTTTATAATGCATACACATTATGCCTGAGTCCGATTAGTTTAAACACAGAGTTCAGACAATGTTTGTAAAATTTTAGGGATCACTTAAAAATGTAATTCTAAGAGATGGCATATTTGGCTACAGAGGGAGTTCTGAAATTTACTCTGGGTTATTTGGATTGTCTGAGCACTAACTGGATTTGGCCTGTCATACTTTCACTGTAATGATCTTTCATTTTCCGAATAACAAATAACAAGATAAATCAGCACCTTCTCTACTTTTAATTGTTATAATTGCTTTTCAGTAAGTTTTGTCCTGAACATATAGAAAAATAAGGTTCCCTCCCTTGACACTGACTATAATTTCTTTTTTCTCTTTCTTTTTTTTTAATTTTCACATATACATGTGTTCATGAGGCTTCCACTTTTTGCCTTCACAAAATTCAAAAGGCTTAAAATTTAACAACAATCACAATGTTTAAGATAGGGACCAGAAGCAAAAACCTCGCAAAGAAGAAACGAAGACAAATACATTCAGAAAAGAAATCAGATGATTGCTGCAACAAAGTATTAAGTAATAATAAATATAGTAATGCAAAGAAAGTAACATTCATATTGTCAAATAAGAGTGTGTCTATTGTAGAATGCTTTGACCCTGAGGTTCAGTATGGAGTCATCAATTAACTACTTCTTATTATTTTTTTCCCAAAGTATCAAAGAATAGACAATTAACATATATATATATATATTTTGTAGAGACAGAGTTTCACTTATTGCCCTCGGTAGAGTGCCGTGGCGTCACACAGCTCACAGCAACCTCCAACTCCTGGGCTTAGGCGATTCTCCTGCCTCAGCCTCCCAAGTAGCTGGGACTATAGGCGCCCGCCACAACGCCTGGCTATTTTTTGTTGCTGTTTGGCCGGGGCTGGGTTTGAACCCGCCACCCTCGGTATATGGGGCCGGCGCCCTGCTCACTGAGCCACAGGCGCCGCCCTAGACAACTAATATTTATAAATAAAGATAAACGATAATATCAAAAAATAGATCATGCCAAATCATTACAGACAATAGAAAAAGAAGAAATACTTCAAAATCATTCTACTTAATCAGGATACACCTGGTATTAAAATTAGAAAAAATATGTTATTATAAAGGGGAAATTACAAACATAATTCACTTATAAATGAGGATGCAGTATCCTGTATCCTAAAAGAAAAAGTTAATGTTTAAATAATGTACTTTAGTCAAAATCAAATCCAATTTATGTGAGAATTAGTCACTATTTTCTTTCTTCTTTGTTTTCTTCCTTTCCTTACCCTCACCCCCTCCCTCTTTCTGTCTGCTCCCCCCTTCCCCCATGCCCCGCCACATCACTGATTGTCATTAATTGTCCTCATATCAAAGCTGAATACATAGGATGCATACTTCTCCATCCTGTGATGCTTCACTAAGGATCATGTGTTCCACCTCCATCCAGGTTAGTGCAAATGCTGCAAAATCTCCATTTTTTAAAAAAGCTGAATATATATATATATGAATATATATACATATACCACAGCTTGCCAATCCATTCCTGGGTTGAAGGGCATTTAGGCTGTGTCCACATTCTAAGCGAATGTAAATTGGGCTGCAATAAACAGCCTAGTAAAAGTATCTTTATAATAAAAGGTTTTTTTTTCCTTCTGGCTAGATGTCCAGTAATGGGATTGCAGGATCAAATGGGAGGTCTAGGTTGAGTTCTTTGAGGTTTCTCCATACTTCCTTCCAAAAAGGTTGTACTAGTTTGCAGTCCCACCAGCAGTGTAAAAGTGTTCCCTTCTCTCCACATCCACGCCAGCATCTGCAGTTTTGAGATTTTGTGATGTGGGCCATTCTCACTGGGGTTAGATGAAATCTCAGGGTGGTTTTAATTTGCATTTCTCTAATAATTAGGGATGATGAGCATTTTTCTTGTGTTTGCTGGCCATTTGTCTGTCTTCTTTAGAGAAGGTTCTGTTCATCTCTCTTTCCCATTGATGTATGGGATTGTTGATTTTTTTCTTGTGGATTAATTGAAGTTCTGTATAGATCCTAGTTACCAAGCTTTTGTCTGATTCAAAATATGCAAATATCCTTTCCATTTAGTAAGTTGTCTATTTGCTTTGGTTGTTGTCTCCTTGGCTATATAGAAGCTTTTCAGTTTAATGAAGTCCCATTTGTTTATTTTTGTTGTTGTTGCAATTGCCAGGGCAGTCTTCTTCATGAAGTCTTTCCCCAGGCCAATATCTTCCAGTGTTTTTCCTATGCTTTCTTGGAGGATTTTTATTGTTTCATGCCTTAAATTTAAGTCCTTTATCCATCTTGAATCAATTTTTGTGAGTGGAGAAAGGTGTGGGTCCAGTTTCAGTCTTTTACATGTGGATATCCAGTTCTCCCAGCACCATTTATTGAATAGGGAGTCTTTCCCCCAAGGTATGTTCTTGTTAGGTTTATCGAAGATTAGGTGGCTGTAAGCTGCTGGCTTTATTTCCAACTGTTTGATTCCAACTGTCTATGTCTCTATTTTTCTGTTTGATTCCAACTGTCTATGTCTCTATTTTTGTGCCAGTACTATGCTGTCTTGACCACTATGGCTTTGTAGTACAGCCTAAAATCTGGTATGGTGATACCCCCAGCTTTATTTTTATTACTAAGAACTGCCTTAGCTATATGGGGTTTTTTCTGGTTCCAAACAAAATGCAGAATCATTTTTTCCAAGTCTTGAAAATAGGATGTTGGTATTTTAATAGGGATGGCATTGAATCGGTAAATTGCTCTGGGAAGTATAGACATTTTAACAATGTTAATTCTTCCCAGCCATGAGCATGGTATGTTCTTCCATTTGTTAAAGTCCTCTGCTATGACTATAATTTCTTAGTAATGCACATTATATAACCACTATAGAGCTGCTGAGAGAAAGCACTGCTCCTCAAGTGCTCTGCCGCTGTACTCCAGAGTAAATGATGCCAGCTTCGGATTTATATCTGAGTTGCCTTTCCCTGCTTTTAAGGTAAAGTGCTTCTACCTTTTGTGGAAGTGAGTGAAGATCACTCAAGGGAAAAGCAACAGAGGCTGTTTATTTAGAGTCTGCTGTAGCAGAGGTGTCGGCTACTGTCCCTTCTCAGAGATTCAAAGGCAGGCAGAGGAGTGTGAAAGCTCTGTAGTAAAAAAAGACAGAAGAGAATGATGGCGATTTGTTGTAAGGAGAAGTTGGAGATGGACTATCTGGGAGGGGACAGCTTATGTAATTGGTTTGAGGAGCACATTTGGCCTTTTCTGGTTGGTCCTAAGTTGGAAACAGACATAGAAAATAGGGAATTTGGGGCATGGTGGCTCATGATTACAGAGTGCTTATAATCCTAGCACTCTGGGAGACCAGGTGGGTGAATTGCTTGGGCTCAGGAGTTGAAGACCACCCTGAGCAAGAGCAAGACCCTGTCTCTAGTAAAAATAGAAAAACTAGCTGAGCATTGTGGTGGGCGCCTGTAGTCCCAGCTGCTCGGGAGGTTGAGGCAAGAGGATCACTTGAGCCCAGGAGTTTGAGGTTGCTGTGAGCTATGATGCCACAGCACTCTACCAAGGATGACAGAGGGAGACTCTGTCTCAGAGAAATAAAAAATAGGGAGGCTTTCAATTCTTAACTAAATCCTGACCAGTGCGGGTTGACTTGCCACAGAGGTCCCGGGTCAGAACTCTCTTGTCGTGAATGGCCTGCCAATTGTTCAATCTCCCCCTTTGAATCCTCATCCAGGTTTCTGATGTTAGTCTCCTTCTGTCTATTCTGTTGTCACTGGTATGGGGGCAATTTAGAGGCCATGAGCACACCCCTCTGTACAATTCTAAATAACTGATAAAGTACTGCTGAGTTTCAAGGCAGCCTCCTGGGTCCTCGGTTCTTGGAGCGCTCTGGGTCAAAAAGTGACCAGGCACCCCAAAGTAAGGCAAGCGTGAAACAATGTTTACTAAGGAAGAGAAAGGTAGGTCGGCAGAGTAAGAGCAAAATACCAGCGTACAGAGCAGGAGACCTTTGCCAAAGACAGTGAACAGTCCCCCATGGTTGCGATCAGGAAAACACAGGGGTCTTGGCTGCCAATTCTTTTATACTGCCTGGGTCAGGCCTAGCTCAGGGTTCAGAGGTCACCTAGAAACTTGAAACTTACTCCACCTACAAACCTCCCATGAGCCTCTCTAAGAACCCATTGAGGGGTGTGGACTCCAATGTAGATTTAAGCTAATGACATATAATTAATCTTAAGGCTGTTGTAAGTCACCTTTAAGACCCGATTGTCTATGTTAACCACTGTGATAAAAATGTGTCAAATGGTTTATGAAGCGAGTGTATGATACCCCATGATCATATCAATGTATACAGTTATGATTTAATAAAAAAAAAAGAATAAAAAAAAAAAAGAAAGAAAAAGACCCTATTGTACCTGATTGATAGGGTGGTCCCTCCCCCTCAGGTGTGAGCAATCACTTGGGATAGAATTAAGGTGGGACACACCGAGATGGAGGCTTAGGGGCTCCGCCCTGGTCCTCCTTCCCCAGGAGAGCTAGATTCCTATCTACTAACAGTACCACCAGGCTTCAGTCTGAGCATTTGTAAAATGAACATCAGTCTCTTATGTAGCATTCAAATTCTTAGATTCTAACTCATGTGTGGCTGGGGAAAAAAAAAAGATGTCATTTCTGGAGGAATAATGTCATACTTAAGAAATATTAAAAATACGTCTCCACTACACACCAAACACTAGTGTTCTATATCATATTCATGAATATTCTATTTAAAAAGTGAGGGATTTTCTGTGTAACAAATCTTGAATGGAACTGGGTGTGAGTTTGGAACAGCTTGAGTAGGGTGGAGAAAGGGTGGTCCTTTGTACTGAGTTGGGTTCAATTAGTAGTGTTCAGAGTTTTAACTGAGTTTTGCCGTGTGACACTGAGACATATCAAAAATTTCTCATTGAATATTATCCAATTTAGGCTCATAGAAGTAAACATGGCTTCTGAAACTGTAAACTAATAGGCTATCATCTCTAGAATTTAGGCTTGAAATTGTTTCTGGAGACTCACCACTGCAGCATTTAAGGATAATTGTTACCCCCCAGACTTTGTTAATGTACACATTTGGTCTTTGGACTTAGGTCTTTTATAAGTCAGAACTCCCTGAATAAATTTTCCCAGTCAACTTAATCATTTGCCCCAGGAAGAATCATACCCTAAGTCTCACCCATAACTGATTTGGATAATTTAGATGGTGAGATTTGAAATTTAAGTTGATGAGAGTTGATGCTGGGACGTTGAAGACTTTTGAGTGTTGGGATGGGGTGAATTTATTTTGCATGTGGGAAGGACATGAATTTTGCGGGGAAGAGGGGGGTCTATTAGGGTTGAATTGTGTTCCCCCAAAGATACATTGAAGTCCTAGGAAACTGTGGGGGGAGATGAGTTAAATTAGGCTTTCTCACCTGAAGGCCACCAGGTACCAGGTACCGGGCCTGAAGGTCGGTCATTGAGGTGCCCAATTGTTTTGAATAACTAAGATGAAGCCGACAGGTGCCACGTGTTTCTAAGTGATGTTCATTTGTGTCTAATTTGGAGCCACTGATGTTCTAGCTACTGTACATGGCCTCAAGGCTTTTGGTCTAGGGAAAAGGCAGCTTCCTATGCTAGCTCATAGGCCCTCCTCCGCCACGACCAGTTTGCTGAATGAAGGTAGACATCCATTTGCCTGCTCTCTGGCTACTGGCTGCCATGAGTTGAACAAAGGGCATGTCACAGCTGCCTCCCACTCCTCGGTTCTTTTGCAGTTTGTCTGAATCCAGTGTGAATCATTTTGGCCTCAAACACAGGATCTACAGAAACTAATACAATTTTTTTTTTTTTTTTTGAGACAAAGTCTCACTGTGTCACCCTTGGTAGAGTGCTGTGGCGTCACAGCTCACAGCAACCTCCAACTCTTGGGCTTAAGTGATTCTCTTACCTCAGCCTCCCAAGTAGCTGGAACTACAGGCGCCCGCCACAATGCCCAGCTATTTTTTTTGGTTGCAGTTATCATTATTGTTTAGCTGGCCCGGGCCAGGTTCAAACCTGCCACCCTCAGTGTACGTGGCTGGCGCCATAACCACTGTGCTCCGAGTGCCAAGCCTAAATCAGAATTGATGCCATTTTATATCTGCAGTTTGTGTCACTAGGTTTTCTATCAATCAATTTCTGTAAGTGCCTGTATACTATTAGACCCTTTATCTTAATGTCCTAGCTTCTGTGAACATTGAATGGAATACTATTTGATTCTAAGAAATGGTGACTAGGTTTTTTGTTGGTTTGTTTTCTACAAGCTACTCTTGTAACTTTTCTAATACCTAAAGTGTTCTGCCCTACTTTCATTTTACTAGATCTGAACAAATGAAAGTTTTGATTTTTTTACACATCTTAACCAGAGATACTGCGTACTAAACCATACATTTATTATTGCATTTGGATCAAGAAAGAATAAGATGTTAGCAGACAGGAAATAGTAATTTCTTTAGAAAAAAATAGTAAAACAGTGTAAGTAATATCTAATATTAGACTTTTCTGTTAAACTGGGCTACCAGAGACTGAAGGCCAGAACAATCGCTCTCTACTAATTTATACCTTTGTGGAAACCATGCCAGCTGTGGCTGCCTAACAAACTCACAAGGCTGGAAACAGTTGCCTTTATGATCTTTCTTTATATGCTCAGTCTTATTAAGACATTCGTTTTGTCCCTGGGGGAGGAAGGAAAGACAAGCAAACAAATGCTGGAGTGAAATAAAGTACATGAATCTGCTAAATGTTTAAATGGCAGTTTCTTGTGTTGACACAAAGCGTGAATGGGAAAAGCATCCATTTACAGTGGTGTTTCTGCCCACGTCCCAACACACACTGTCCTCCATGTCCTCCACTCACTCACTTTCATTTTATTCTCATACCTACTCGTTAACTTTTCCTGTTTCATATTTTATTGTATTCTATTCATATTGCATAGTATTCTATTGTGAGTGTACTGCAACTTCATTGTATACCTACTGCAACTTACTTCACTGGTTCCCTACTAAGCCACACTTAAGTTTCTAAACATTTGCTGCCACAAACACACTTGCAAGCAATCAGCTTCACTCCCGTCATTTAATGTGTGTTTTCATATATACAGGGGGTGCTAAAAAATGTATACACATTTTAAGGTAGGAAAAAACTATATTAAAATTGTAATAATGCATACTGATAACATAAGGTAAATACAAGTCACGTTGAATACCTCTCATAACTGCAGAAGTTCAATGTGTCTTGAATGTTACAAATTTTTAACTCTCGCTGTAAAAGGTGAATAAATTTGTATATACTACTTTTGCTTAAGTTTTCTTTTCATCCTGTTACTAACCTCCTGAGCTGATTTCCTGTATTTATTTCTTCATTATTATTGAAGACTATATATTTTTCTGAGAATTGTTTTATACCTGCTCCCCATACCTTGTTTTAAATTTCAACTTGTATTCTATTGTAACCAGACGATGCTCTTTTTTAACTGATATAATTTATGGATGCTTTCTTCATACCTAGTGTATGGTAAAACAGTTTTGGAACGCTCCATGGAGCTAGAAGAAGAGGTACAGTCTCCACTTTCAGTGTATGTGTGGTACATGTGTGTACGCAATGTGGAGGTAGAAGACTACCAATGGGTTCCACTTTATTAATTATGTTGCTTAGGTTGTATATATCCTAACTTATTTTTTATTCACTTTATCATGGACTGAATAGTAAGATTATAATTTTCCAATATTAATGTATTGTTGTGTATTTTTTTACTACATCCAAAGATTTTGCTTCTTGAAAGTTAGTAGTATATGTTATTTAGTGCATATAAGTTCAAAACTGTATAGCAGTTAATAACAGTATAAAAGTGATTATAAAGTCCGTTCTTTAGTTTTGCAAAGAAAGTTTTACTTCACCGTTCTTTGACTTGAAATTAAATTGGTCTTATAGTACAATCAAAACTCTGATTTACTGTCATACTGTTTGTTTAATTTCTTTTTTTTTTTTTTTCTTTTTTTGACCGGGGCTGGGTTTGAACCCACCACCTCCGGTATATGGGGCCAGCACCCTACTCCCTGAGCCACAGGAGCTGCCCTGTTTGTTTAATTTCATTGTACAATTTTGTTTTATTTTACAGAAAGGGTGTAAGCACATAATTGAAATTTAATATGAGACCAGGAGGAGAAATGATAAAATATGTGTTCCTTGCCGCTTTGTTCCACTCCCTCTAGTCCCAGTTCCTTCTTTAAGATTTTAAAGACTTTTTTGAGTTGATGTCAAAATTCTTATTTAAAGAATAAACCTTTAAAATTCTCTTGGTTGACTTACTGTGGAATAGTTATCCATTTATTCTTCTTTCTCTGCTACCATGTTAATAATCAAATTTTAGTTCATTTGAGCAGCGCCTGTGGCTCAGTGAGTAGGGCGCCGGCCCCACATACCGAGGGTCACAGGTTCAAACCCAGCCCTGGTCAAACTGCAACAACAACAACAAAAATAGCCGGGTGTTGTACTGGGTACCTGGAATCCCAGCTACTCGGGAGTCTGAGGCAAGAGAATCACCTAAACCCAAGAGATGGAGGTTGCTGTGACCTGTGATGCCATGGCACTCTACTGAGGATGACAAAGTGAGACTCTGTCAAAAAAAAATGGTAGTTCATTTACATTATCAAGTATTTACATTTTTTATTATTACTTTCACTTCCATCATATAATTTCTAACTTGAAATGATATATTTTTAATTCTAGCTGTAAAAGATGAATACACTTGTATTTTAATATTTACTCTGACTTTTTCTCTCCCTTCCCTACCTCATTTTTTCGGTTGTATCATTTTGTAATTGTGACATCTTTTAAGATTTGCATTCTGTTATGTAATTGCAATTCTCACACTTAATGAAAACTTACAACTGAATTTATTCAATATTAATATCTAGTTTTTTTTATGTTCAATAATATAGGACTGATTTTGAAATTCTTTTACCATTGTATTTCTGACTGCAAGATTCTTAAATTATTGCTTATTTTCTTGAGAAGTATTCAGGGGCTATTATTTTACTGTCTTTTAGCATTGAATGTTGCTTTGCACAAGCCTGAGGCTAGAAGTAAATGTTTTTCCTATTATAAATTACTCTTATTTTTGAGCTTTGAAAAGAAATTAGATCTATTCTTTTAATTCAAGTAACCTATTGAGATATTTATTGACGTTATTTTTTATTTTTTTATGGATTAATGTGTTTTTCCAAACTGTAAATTAAAGCCTTTTATTTCTGAAGATCTTTACTGTATTATACTTTTATGTGGTCTTGGTTATTGTCATTATTCCTTTTTGACAGACCAAAGATATGTACATTAGATCCCATTTGCCTTTCTTCCTTATCTTTATTTTTAGTTTTAAAAATTCTGGCTGGTGCAGTAGCTCACACCTATAATCTTCCCACCTTAGAAGGATGAAGCCCAGAGTTCAAGGCCAGTCTGGGCAATACAGCAAAACCCCATCTTTACAAAAATTTAAAAAAAAAAAGAAATTAGTCAGGGGCATGATGATGGGCATCTGTAGTCCTAGGTATCTTAGAGGCTGAGATGGGAGAATCACTTGAGCCCAGGAGTTTGAGATTGCAGTGAGCTGTGAGCATGCCACTGCACTCCACAGAACAAGACCCTGACTTTTAAAAAAATAATAATTCTTTATAAAATTCCATTTCATTGTGCTCTCTATTTTCTCCCTTTTTTCTTAAAGTGTTTGGCAATATCAATTATCCTTTACATTGCTTCCAATTTCTGCCTAAATTTTGTGATCGTTTTTCCCTCTTTCACTTTTTTGAAATCTGCCAGACCAGATCATATTTAATCATTCTCTCTTGCCTTGCTATTATTTATCTGAATTTCTTTTTTTTGTAGAGACAGAGTCTCACTGTACCGCCCTGGGGTAGAGTGCCGTGGCGTCACACGGCTCACAGCAACCTCTAACTCTTGGGCTTAAGCGATTCTCTTGCCTCAGCCTCCCAAGCAGCTGGGACTACAGGCGCCTGCCACAATGCCCGGCTATTTTTCTGTTGCAGTTTGGCCGGGGCTGGGTTTGAACCTGCCACCCTCGGCATATGGGGCCAGCGCCCTACTCACTGAGCCACAGGTGCCACCCTATCTGAATTTCTTTGTCTTTGCTCTGAGTTTAGAGCTAATTGACTCAAAAACATTTTTTTTTTTAAATTCATGGACTACGAATTCGGTTATGATTTCTCCTGATCTGTAACAATCATTTTCAGTGATTCATTGGCTAATGAGTATTCTTTGCCTGCCATTTGTTTTTACTTTTCCAAACCTCTTTGTTTGTAGCACCTTGGTTTACACCTTATTTTGGCTCCTTTTTTATGTCATTCATCTTTCAACAAAATCATTTTTTCTTCAACAAAATCTTTACCAGAAATCTGTATGAAAGGATTTCATAGAGTTTTAATCATGACTTACTATGTTTTTATACATTACTTCTTCCCCAGTGGATGAAGAGAGCCAGCTCTATATTTGTTCATAAGGTAAAGTCTCTATTTCTACCCCATAGCTCATCAATCAAACAGCTCCTGTACAGAAAGCCGGTTTGTGCTCTGAAGTATCTTACTAGCCTTTGTACAGCTTTCGTTATTTCAGTTTAGAAAGAACTTCAAGGTGTGTTATTTACTTTTGGGAGTTCGACTTTCATGCATTTATAGGAGCATACACTCACTGTGCCCTTTTTCTGATGTATTTTGTAGCCCAGCTAGAATATCAATGCTTGGAAGCCATTCTACACGTTTTGAGAGTTTTAGATTATTTCTATTTTAATCAAGTCACGACTTGGCTTAATACTTCAATTTCAAGACTTTCCTATGTGTCATGACCATAAACAACCTTTCATCACTTCTCTTTCCAGATTTTTGTGTGGCAAAGTCTATATATATTCAGACCCAAATCTTGGCCCTTTTCCAACACTAGGAGTTTGCCATGTCTTCCAATAGAAATCTTTAAAAAAAAAGTTCAGGAGAGCAGAACCAAAGAATGAGAAATCTTAAAGATATGTGGTAGGAGACTCTAACTCTAGAAGTAAAGAGCTTGGAAATGCCATAAATGAAATTATTTTAAAAATGTAAATAGAAAATGTAAGATGGAAATAGACCATGGAAGAGAAGAAAAGTGGGTAGGTTTCTAATTTCTGAAGTCTCAAAGTTAATTTCTGGTTAACTCTGAATAGCTTCTTATAATCTTCTATGAAAAGATAGTTCCTGCTCAAAAAGAATCAGAATAATAAATAATAATTTTAACAGGTTTATCCAGAAAAAATTCCATCCTCTTAAATGCTTATAATTTGAAGGAAACAAAGGCTCTGAATTAATTATCTGTCCACCTAAATGCCAGTGTCAAAGTGAGAATTAAAAATGTGTGTAGGTCCCTGAGCTAAGCTAATAAGATAATAAATAAGAAATAAAGTCCATTATTTAATGGCAAATGCAGTGCTTGCTTATATATAGATTAAAGTTGGACCAAAAATTTCTTTTTTGGTCCACTGTTTTATTGAAAGTGGTTGATAGAGGACATTTATTTTGTGTATTTCAAAATCCATTATTAACAGCAGTAGGAGTCCCTTTAGTCCAATTAAAACCTGTGTTTATTTTTTCCATTAGCTGAAGTTGTTCCCTCGTTTGGCATTAATTATCACAGCCATGTAGCCAGTACCCAGATTTATTGTTCATATTCTTTTCAGATGCTATAAACCCTATAATTGCATATAGCTATATCTTATTATTCATATATATATATGTTTTAAAAATAAGTTTGTTTTAGTGTCTGTGTGTCCAGAAATATGGTTATGCACTCCATACCCTATAGATTGAGAAGACTTGGAATTAGATTATATATTTTAACACGATTCGTTATAGTAATTAATAGGTTTCATGGAAATATGCAGTAAATACATTTATTACCTAAGGTCAAATCCTCCCTCCTTTCTATTTGTATGTTAATTTTGTTTGTGTTAAATTTTATTTTGGATGATTATATTAGAATAAATTGTATCGCTTTCTTAGGAATCTAATCATGATCATGATACAAAGAATTAATCTTTACTCTGTTAGAAAACAAGCTCTTTGTTTAGTGTGTGACTCTAAGTGCATTTCTTTCACTCCATAAGGAAGGAATTCAGATTGCACACAAGCCATATATATACCAAATCACAGCATTTTCTACCTGTGATTTATTTTAAAGTTCTAAATATTTCCCTAATACATTCTTTAAAAACTATACAGGAATGCACTGTATTAAATCTATTCTGTAAGATGGCTCTGTTAGTACTAACTGAGATTTAGTTCCCAAGAATATTCACATTCCTAGCTCCTCATAAAATTACAATTATGTGTTTACTGAACACCAACTGAGTACCAATCACTCTTGGCATTAGGGATCCATCAATGAACAAAATAGAAAATCCCTACTCTCTAAAAGATACATTTTAAGAGAATGATTTGGAGTAAGTTTGGTTGAGGTTAGACGTGCGTCCAAACTAAGAGCACCGTAACCTCAGGCTGATCCCTTAGTAGGTATGACCCTCGGTCTCTGCCTCTGTAAATGGATCCCAGTACCTACCTCATATGGCAACATTGCAAAAATATGTGAAGATTAAATATCTATTGTAACACAGTAATCGGAGCATAATAAATGCCCAAGTTTTCCATAGGAGCAACACGATGAAGACAGTTATTTCCTGTACCTGCAAAAACAGTATTGGGGAAAAGCTCTGAAATGATGAATCTCAGAGTTTATATAGAAGCTCAACAGCTCCCCCATCTCCTCCTAAGAAAGGGAGGAACGCTTTTGCTCTTCGATGTAAACAAATTCTCTCTAGGAAAAGTAGGTTTATAGAACCCTTTGTAAAGTGAACAAATGGTTCCCAGGGAGATAAACCTTTCTATCTCCCCAGGAGATGTAGTATGCTCCCATTACTGTGCTAAGAGCACTGTGTATGATACTATTTAATCTTCATATAGATACGCATTGTCTTTAGCTTTCAGGGCTTCCAACATTCGCTCATCCTTTCAGCCAGGTTACCCCGCAATTTTTACTCAGAAAGCCCTGACCCTGCAGGAGCATGAAAATGTTCGTGTTGTTTTTTTGACTATGCTCAGTAACTGTTAATGATGATTGCTGTTATCATTATTTATAGCAGCCACAGCATAAGAACATAAATTTGTTTTTACATTCTGCTCTTTCAAAGAAGGGAGAAAGAGCTTTTGGGAAATGGCCCATGCTTTGCAAAACGATGGTATTTGTCCTCATGATTTCTTACCCCCCACCTGATTCTTGGCAAGTACTTTCTCGGGGATTCACTACACAGGGAGGCCCCTCAAGTCTTATCTATGGCAAGAAAAGCATAACACATTAGTGTGAGTTAGTTCATTGTATTCATTACTAATGGGTTTTCTGTGCAACTGTAGTCTAAAAAATGTTTTTTGTTTTTATTTTTATTTATTTATTTTTGAGACAGAGTCTCACTATGTTGCCCTGGGTAGAGTGCTATGGCGTCACAGCTCACAGCAACCTCAAACTCTTAGGCTTAAGTGATTTTCTTGCCTTTGCTTCCCAAGTAGCTGGGACTACAGGCAGCTGCCACAATGCCCGGCTATTTTTGTTATTGTTGTTGCAGTTGTCATTATTGTTTAGCTGGCCGGGTTTGAACTCTGCAGTCTTGGTGCATGTGGCTGGTGCCCTAACTACTGAGCCATGGATGCTGAGCCTAAAAAGTGTTTTTTGAAGAACTTTTTTGGGTCAAATAAGTTTGGAAAAAGCTTTGGCATAGATCCCCCTCTTACATAGTCACAAGACACAAAATCATGCTATATATTTTAAGAAATTCTGCAGAATGTTATTTAACTCATTATTTTCAACAACTCAAAGTACTTACTGGAAGCAAAACTCAAAAGGAATGAATTTAGAACAATGGGGTTCTCAGATTCCTAGGCATGTGGCTAGGAGAGATAAATTTGACAGCAGGGCCTTCTTAACACCTCTCAAAAATCATTAGGATAGTGAAGTCCAACAGCTAAACATCAATTTAACATATATATGCAGTGAATCAATAAAGTTGATATATAAAGACATTTTTAGTATATATATTTGCATCAGACTTTCTACTTAGTATTGAGGATATGAAGATGTCTCATGAAACATAGCTTTGCCCTTGAACATCTGATGTACCAATAAGATCTGCCCTGAACGATTAATCAAACCTTCTATGTATAAATACCACCTAAATTCTCAGGACAATTCTACCTTAAACCCTTTTTATAGCATTTGTGTTTAGAAACTCAAATCTTTTTTGGTTCATTTGGGGACAGAATAAAAACAGAATTTCTGTCAAATCCTTTAAATATCCTTCTCAAATATCCTAGTCAATTTCAATGAATCTGTACGTTTATTACCTTCGTAATCTCTTTTCTCTCTGAAGGAGCAATGATTTCTTCTCTCCCTTTTATTTTTGCTGATGTAGCAGACTCCACTACAGAAACAAACTGTTTTAAGGAAGGGATGGCAACAAAAAACAAATTTTGTTTGTTTGAGCCCCCCGTCCATGTAGGATGCAGAACATTGATTTATTTCCTTCCTTTAGTCAGTTACGAGTTCAGCAGGTATTTACTGAGCATTGAGTGTGGGTCAAGTACAGCGTCAGCTGCTCTGCTTTCGTGGTGTAATAAGACAGAGGCTCAGTCTTTAACAAGCCATTTTAGAAGACAGAAAAATAAACCAAATGTGGCCTAACTAGTCATAATACTTTCAGTGTTACAGGGAGAGAACAGAAGAACTGTGATGAACCCCACTGAGGGCTGAAAAGAGAGAAATGAGGTTAAAGAAAGAGCACAGGTCCCCAGCTCGGAACTTTATCACTCTTTTCCTGCCCAGTGATATAGCTAAAATGAAGAGATAGCGGCTGCATATTAGTAATATACAGCTAATCTCCATTATGGAAATGGCACATGATGTGATAGCCTTCAGTCCTCTGCGGGGGCCCAAGAAAGTCATTCTTTAAATCTGTGGATTAAGATTAGCATGCTGACCTCATCAGAAAACCTGACCACGCCTACTTTAGATTACCATCTTATGACTTTCAATAGAAGTGATACTGCCTAAGATCTTTCAAAGCCTATTTTATTCTGGAATCTCATTTTACTTTAAAGCAATGCGGTGGAGCAGTATGAATATCTGATACTCTGGGACGATCAATAGTGGTTTTAAATTTCTTTCTACCACCCTTGAAGAGACGTATTACCCTGACATTCAAAATAACAAGAAAAACTTCAAAAAAAAAATTACAAGGGAAATAACAGATCAGAAAATGCAGTTATTCAAATGGAAATAGTACAATCTCATTCTAAGTCCCTTTTAATTTAAGCCCATCTAGAAAGTTACTAATGGGGCCACGTGCAGCATAATCATAAATTAAAACAGAAAACCCTGATGGTTGACTTCGGTAGGTGATTTTTAGTTCCTTAGGTAATGAGTTGCTGTAATGTGGGTGGTACGTCTAATCAGATGTGGGCTGAAAATTGGGATATATGATTCTTGTTCTGCTGTAATACCAGTTAGCCATATGACCCTGGGTAAGGCCCTGGAGCTCTGAAAAGTGAGGAGTTCTGATTTCATTGAAAGTCCTACTAGCTCTATAAGTCTTAATCTGGTAACAAGAGTGAAAGAAATCGTTGAACTCCCTAAAATTATCTGCACATTTGTATTAATGTGTATCTGCATTTTTTTTTCAGGAAGAGAGTCCTCCAATTACACTAGAGTTTCTCTTTCTCCCCCCTTAGTAGTTATTAAAGGTTAATAACTACTAAGCCAGATGATCTCTAACATTGCCTGTAGCGTCAAACATTTTAAGGTTCTGTGATTTTTATAGTTTGATATTTTGATCACATTTTCTCAGGGCGTAAAAAGTATTTGGAATGAATTGGGTCCCTCCAAACAACTGATGTATCTGAAGCCCTGAGTTTTTATTTTTTTAAGGTTGAGCCGTAATTTTTTTCTGCTCTAGGAGTCTGGAAAAGTGAACAAAATATCCTTGTGCGCTTTAGTCATTCCCATTCTGCTACTCTCACTATACTTGTGTGTATATTCAGACATTATACGGCCAATGTCAGTACTTGTCTGTAAGAGAATTACAAATCTGCTCCTAGGACCATTCTACTTTTTCACTGCAATTCATTTAGATACAAAGGCTGAAAATCCTGCACTTAAACAGCCAACACGAGTTCACTTGCCTCAATTTTGAAAGAGTGTCCCACTTAAGAATGCTAAACTCCAACAGACAGCTTGGAAAGCACGATTTAAGTCAGAGAAAAAATGATTCCATAACAAGTCTTCCTGTTCCTCACATCCATATGCATGGCCAAGTCTCAGATTCACAAAGACTGTGGTCCCCAAGAGGATTCTTGGGTCTATCTGGGTATAAGACCTTCTCTATAATAAGCACAGACTGTTCACTATTTCTGAAATTAGAGACATCTTCTTCTCCCTTTCTGTCTCATGGATTACAAAGAGAACTCCGGGCGGGTACGCATGGTTTGCTGAGATTGGAGGCAGGAGGAAAAGGCCGAGGAAGAAATTTGATATACAATTTTTATTTAAAAAAAGGGAAAAAGTCTAAAACAAAGAAAGCATTCCTAAAGAAGGCAGAGGAAAAAAAGTTACCTATAAAACAAAGAATTACACCCTACTTCTCAGAAACCATGTATGTAAGAACAATAGAGAAAATATTTAAAGTGTTGAGTGAAAAAAATTCCGTTAACCTAAAACTCTATACCTGGAAAAATTATTCTTCAAAAGTAAAGGAGAAATAAAGATTTTTTTTTTTTCTAGAGTGTATTTAGGAAATCTGTGGTCTGTAGACCTGCCTTGTAAGAAATATTAAAAGAAGTTCTTTAGAGAGAAGGAAAAACATACAGATCAGAAATTCAGATCTGCATAAAAAAAAAAGGAAGAGCATTAAAAAAGGACAAGTGAAGAAAAACAAATCTTATAATTTCATATTCTTTTTTTTTTTTTTCTTTCCGTTTTGGGCTGAGGCCGGGTTTGAACACACCACCTCTGGTATATGGGGCCGGTGCCCTACTCCTTTGAGCCACAGGTGCCGCCCTAATTTCATATTCTTAAAAAAATAAACTTTAACCACTGAGTTCTGGCATATATGTGAGGGCATGTGTGAGGCAGAGGAGAAAGGAGAGAAAAGAATGGATTTTTCAATTAATTCAGCAGGAAAGAAAAATTACCTTGATTGCCTTTGGTTGATTTCTCTTTAATTCATTTTAGCCTGCTCTTCTAATTTCATAACCTGGTCTTCTAATTTCATAACCTGCTCTCAGGGTGCAATCTCTGTCCAGGTGCTTGTATTTGATCCTTTAAATAGCTGCCCTTGTGACCTTGCCCTGGACACAACGTGTGTACAGACTTAGCTTCATTTTTTTCTCACCCAAATTGTTTCTCTTTAGGTGACACCGTTTTCCCTCTTACCCTCTCAAGTAGTAGGCTGTAAGTTGTAATAGAAAGAGTAGGGATTTTAACGTAATTTGTAAATGCTGTAATTTTGAAAGCTAACGTTCTCAGTTTTTTTTTTTTTGGAGACAGAGTCTCACTTTGTCACCCCCATAGAGTGCTGCGGCATCACAGCTCACAGCAACCTCAAACTCTTGAGCTTCAGTGATTCTCTTGCCTCAGCCTCCCAAGTAGCTGGAACTACAGGCGCCTGCCACAACGCCTGGCTATTTTTTGGTTGTAGTTTTCATTGTTGTTTGGCAGGCCCAGGCTGGATTCGAATCCGCCAGTTTCAGTGTATGTGGTTGGCCCCCTAGCCACTGAGCTATAGGTACCGAGCCACTTTTTCAGTTTTTAAGCTTTGTGATTTTGAAAATGTTACATGACTACTCTGAATCCGTTGAGTGAAACTTGGGGGTAGAGTATACACATGAATTTTAGAGCTCAATTTCCAAAATGTCTGCTTTCCAATGGAGTGGGACCTGAGGCCATCTTCCTACTCCAGCGTCTAATACAAGAGCTGGGACCCTGGAGGCTGTGAGTGAGCATCTGCTGACTGAGCACATAAGCCTTCCTTCATGAAGCTAGAAGTAAGCATCCTGTAAGGCTGTTTTGAGGCATAGAATGATTCATTCATTTTTTCAGCAAATACTAATTGCTGCATATAAATCACCCATCAGTGGGCCTGGGGCAGAGTGGACGAACAACTCTTGTTAACTCGATTTTTTCTTTCTTTCATACTATCATGACTCCTCGTGGGAGGGGAGCATCCCTCCTCTTCCCAGGGCAGATGCTGGCCTATTGCACTGCCATCCTCAGCTTCACCACAAGCGAAGTAATGACCACAAGAACCCAGCTTACCTGACACCTCAGCTGTAATGGGTCAAGGACCTGCTTTTGTCCCCTTGGGTGCAGGACAATTCTTCAGTGACATTGGACTGACACAGTTCTCCCGCCTTTCCCATTTGTTCTCAAGAAAAACTGTAGACGTCCTGGGAACGCAAAATTTTGTGATGTGAGAAGAGCTAGTTGGAACAGCCTGAGCTGTTTTCAAGCCCCCCTCCCCACCCCCAGAGATACGATGTCCCTCAATGCTTTATCCGAGTTTGTCCTGTTGCCTGTGGTATAAAGTCAGAGCAGGTCCTCAGATGTAGCCCAAGTGCAGCCCACACAGATGAGACTCCATCTGCCCGGCAGCTCTCCTGAGCCTTGGGCGCTGGCTCACCAGGAATCCCTGGCTTCTGTGGTCCTTTGCTGCCTACCTATAAGTAGCAAACCCATGTCACATAACTTGTGGTGTGTGTGTGTCCCATCTCCCTGGGCTCAGACAAGTTGGTAACCAGCACACATGACGCAGTCAACCTGCTTTACACCCTCATGTCACAGTAGGGCAACAGTGAGGATGGAGTCAACAGCCTTCACCTTGGAGTCGGAAAACGTTTTGAGTCAGTTTCTGTGTTTATATGGAGGTAACTTCTTTGGAACGAACTTTTACAGTCCATAAAAAGAGCAAGTTAAATTAGTGGATATATTAGGTGCTTCCTGTTTTAAATTCTAGAATATATCTCGCACGTAACCTCATGGACAACCATGTGGTATTTGCCTTTATATCAAGTCTTACTTCTTTACCTCAACTGAAAACCTTTTACAGGCAGAAATTATGATATATATCTATATTCCTCACAAACCTAGAATGCTTGCACTGGAATAAGAGCTCAAATGCTCATATTCTTTAATTAGCAAGATGAATATGAACTTTTCAGATTTGTGTAGTATAAAAACCTGCAGGGCTTCAAGATCAAATATATTCTATTTGGTCAAGGTTCAAACATTCGGCTTGGGACATTTAAAAAATTATAATGTATTCCACTTCTGTCATCCTGTTTAGGGGTAATTATATATGTCACTTTATACCTAAAATCATATATTTATTTCACAAAAAGAACTTGTGGAGGCAAAAACTAAATCATCTTGGAATTTATTTTATGAAAGATACACCTTTTTAAAGAAAGATCTATTGGTTTTCAAACAAGAAGTTTTCACGTGGTGAAACTGAAAATTAAATATACTTAGCTCTGGGGAAAAGTATTGTGTAAAACCTGTAGGAGATAAAGTAAAAGAAAACAAAAGAAATATAAAGGGCCAATCAAAGAACTCCACCCGGAGGTACAATCTCCCCTGCAACAAAGTGTGATTTCAAGCAGCCATCCTTGGGTACAGTCTTCTATATTTTTCGGCCTCCCTTTCACAGATGAAAATCCTTCCCAAGAGCCTGCAGGATAAAAATCAGGATGTCTGTGCTGGAGCTGGATTTTGTAGAACCCAATCAGCACAGTGACTCTGCTTCCTGCCCAGACCCAATGAACTGCTCTGATTTGATGGTCCTCTATTGGGCTGAAGCCTATGCAAGGAAAATTAAGCATCTTGAAACAAGACTGTGTTTGGAAGTATGGAAGTATGGAAGGAAAAAAACTCAGCGCCAAGCTTCAGGGAACTGCAGCATCAATTTCAAAGTGGTTAAAGAAAATCAGACGAGGGAAGCTGCAATAAAGAAGCCTCAGTGTTTAGAATGCTCTGTCCAAGTTGTCTTCCATTAAAGGGAACAGTAGATCCCATTCATCTTCAACTTCCTCTGTCTCCCTGGGGCCTCTATTTGTACATCTGCGATCTCGGTTCTGTTGTAGCTGTGCAGTCATTTATCAAACTGTTAGATTTTGCTTATCCTTTCTTTAGCCATAGCTTATTTTTTAAGCATTAAGTCCCTGAATTGTCCAATTTTACTTGCCTTTCTCAGTAAGGTTTGCAGTACTCTGAAACTATGAAATTAAATATCAACTGAGCTATTATAAAATACCAATGTGTTACTTCACCTAAGATTTGCTTTCAGAAAATCTTTTCATTTTAGGTTTGTTTTCCCATCGTTGACTCTATAAATGGCTATTCCAATTTAGTTATCTATTTTATAATAAATTCTGCTTGCCGACATTTACAAAATTATCTTATGCTTATTTAACTCACCATTGATATTGTTCTAACACAAGTATTGCTCAAATATTTTGATATGCTCATTTCTCGTATAACATCGTCAGCCTTACTGACGTGTGAAAAGGTTCCATCTAACCAGCTCTGTCTCACTATTTCAGCAATGAATTATTGTTGGCGTTTAAAAATTCTATTTGTCTGCCCTACATTGTTGATCAACATTAATTAAAAGAATGAAAAGATTGTCTTTCTTTTTAATTGCAAAATATTAAGGGGGTACGAATGTTTTTGTAAAATGGATATAAATCAAGGCTTTTCGTGTGCCCATCACCGGAAGTACTCATCCTCCCTGATACATACATTTTCACGTCCTCCCCCGTCTTCCCTTCTTACATTCCAATGGCCTTTACCCTTCTTTGTACCCATATGTGCCCATTGTTTAGATCCCAATTATTAGAGAGCACATGTGGTGTTTGTAGCTCATTCCTGAGATACTTCACTTAGGATAATGGTCTTTAGTTCCACAAGTTGCTGCAAACAATGGTATTTCATTCCTTTTTATGGCTGAGTAGTACTCCATAGTGTGTGTGTGTAATCCACTCATGACTTGATGGGCACTTAGGTTGATTGCACATCTATGTACTTGTGAATTGTGCTGTGATAAACATTCCAGTGCAGGTAGTTTTTTTTTTTTTTTTTTTTTATAAAATTGGGTAGATACCTAGTAGTGGGATTGCTAGCTCAAATAATGTCTACTTTTATTTCTTTGAGGAATTCCCTTTTTTTTTTTTTGAGACAGAGTCTCACACTGTCACCCTCAGTAGAGTGCCATGTTGTCACAGCTCACAGCAACCTCAAACTCTTGGGCTTAAGTGATTCTCTTGCGTCAGCTTTCTTTGAGGAATTTCTATACTGTTTTTCATAGAAGTTATATTAGTTTGCAGTCCTACCAATAGTATATAAGTGTTCCCTTCTCAAAAAATAAAAAAAAGGTAAAGGAATGAAACATTGTAAAAAGAAATGAGAGAGTAAACTATAACTAATTTTAAGAGGATATCATAAGATTTTTAAATAATAGTCCTGAAATGATATTAAAACAAAAAAAAATGAGTTGGTTCTATATTGTTGGTGATAAAAAAAAAAAGTCCACATAATCTTTGGAACAGTTTCATCTCCAGATTGGAGGAATCCTGCTCTCTGTCTTAATGCTCTCCTATACTTAAGAAGCTTTGTCCCTTTCTGAGTACTGAGAGTTGGTAAGCATATTCTTCACCACATTCTAGCTCTGTATTCTGGTGGGGATGGTAGGTTCTAGCAAACAGATATAACTTTATTTAGTGGGTATTGCTTATTGGAATGTTAACACTTTAACAACAGCTCAAGGTTTATTATCTAAAAACATGCTCCATATTTTAGCCTCCAAAATAACTTCCCCTTTTGACTTCTCTATTTTGAACAAAGCCCTGTTATTTTTCCAGTCTCCAATGTGAAAATAACAACCATAATTTGTTCACCATGTTATTTATTATCTTCTGTGTGCCTGGCCCTATTCTAGGTGCTGAGGCTACACCAATGAGCTTAGCAGAGAAAAGTCCTGGTCCTGTGGATCTTACATTCTGGGGATAAAGAGAAGGGCAACATACAACAGGTAAGTCTTGTATGGAAGTTATAATGATGTGATGATAAATGTTTATTGAGCAGTTTACAATGAGACTGGTGAATTATTTATGTGTGTTACACTGTTTAATTCGGACACACAAGGAGCTGCGTAGTGTGAGTTTTTATTCTCATTTTGCAGAGAAAGAAAGTTCTGTTTAGAGAGGCTTGAATAATTTGGCCAAGGAGAAAGGACAGCTGAGCAGCCTCACCAGGAATTGAACCTTGATGGCTCTGACTCCAAATCCTGAGCTTGTAACTACAGTGCTCACCAAACGTCAGATCAAGGTTAACTGACTTCTTCATTTCCACATTTTTCTGACACGTTAGGTCAACCCTTCTGCATTTTGCTGTTTGAATTCCAAAATAAGCCTGCTGGTTGTTTCCTCATTATGTACATCTCTAACTGCTCCTGTTTCTTATGCAGCCTTCCCTTTACAATGAGAGTAGTATTCTTAAGGTAATGCACTGATGATTTCTGCAGATTTCATCAACTTCCCATTGTGTACACATGGTCTTTTCAAACCTTCATCTTGTTCAAAGGTTTCTTCAGTGTCACCTAAATCTACTTTTCCAATTTTGTTCTCAATGAGCATCAGACTCGGTTTCCTTTCAAGATTTACCATTCTCAATCCTCCCCAATACAGCATGAATCCTCCTACCACTTGAGTATGTTGCACACATACATAATTTTTTTTTTTTTATTTAAAACTTCACTCACTATCACTCCATGAAAACACTTTGGACCATCCTGGTTCACATTGACTTTTGCAGTCTCTCTTGTCTCAAAGTTTAATCACACTTTCTATTGTGACCTGTTTTGCAGAATTTCATTTTAGGACGACTAAGTTCCAAAATGTGCAAGTTAGACTTATATACAAGTCTCATATATGCAAGGTCATCTTGAAGAGTAGATGACCACAGAAGCTCCCTCTTTGCAACCACTCCTCTGATTTCGTGGCCTTTGAATAGTCACTCTTTCCCTACTCCTTCACCTCCATTTTTCTGAAAGTATGTGATATTTTGTGCCTCCACTTTACCCCTTCCCTACATCACTTAGTATCCTATCATTTAATATTCCTATTTCTCATCTCCACGCTAGAACTGGCCCAAGGAAGATGTGTTCTGGCAGTGCAGGTGAAGATGAAGCAGGGAAGGGAAAATCAAAGCCCCCACTTGTTCATTCTTTATCCTGCAAATCTGTCGTCAGGTCTCTACTTCCAGGAATGATCATTGGCCTCAAATGATCTTCCCTTTTTTCTTCTGACCCGAGGCTTAATGCACTTCTGGTTCACTGCATTGAACTTGGCAAACTCTAACCCAAGCCTTACCATTTGCATTTGTATAGTGAAAATTCATCTTTAAAAATCCATGTATGACCTTACTTTTTATCTACCCAAATTGTGGTATATGTATACCATGGAATATTATGCAGCCTTAAAAAAGATGAAGACGTTACCTCTTTCATGTTTACACGGATGGAACTGGACCATATTCTTCTTAGCAAAGTATCTCAAGAATGGAAGAAAAAGTATCCAATGTACTCAGCCCTACTATGAAACCAATTTATAGCTTTCTTATGAAACCTATAACCCAATTATAACCCAAGAAGAAGGGGAAAGAAGAGAGGGAGGGGAGAACAGAGGGCAGGATGGGTGGAGGGAGGGTAATTGGTGGGATCAAGGGTACATTTTAAATTTACTAAGTGTAGAATATAAATGTCTTAACACAATAACTAAGAAAATGCCATGAAGGCTATGTTAACCAGTTTGATGAAAATATTTCAAATTGTATATAAAACCTTCACATTGTACCCCATGATTGCATTAATGTACACAGCTATGACAGCTATGACTTAATAATAAATAAATAAATAAATAAATAAAATAATTCAAAAGAAAAGAAAGAAAAACAGATCAACATTTGTTTTTGGTAATGAGGTGATGAGATGGGAAGGTGACAGTGTGCGCTAACATTAACAATGTGCCAGGCCATGTTGTAGGCATTGGTAGGTATTAACTCAATCATAACTAGAATTGATGAAGTAGGTGTTATTACAGGATGAAGTATCAGGCAATCTGACCCCAAAGCCAGCCCTCTGAGCCTGTTTGCTATGGTTCTGTGTGCTACGACTCTCAGAAGAAAGGGAGGAAGCAAAGGTTCCCTGAGAAAAGTAAGGGTGTGTCTGGGATGCTGTCTAGGACAAGCAACATTCCCAAGTGTTTATATAACTTCTTACCCTTGAACCCTCTGAGGGATCTATCTCTGCCCTCTCCCTGCTGGAGCCCTTGCCTTAGGCCATGGGAGTTATCATTAGAACTAGGGAGGGAGCAGAGTTCCCATCTGTGTTTAAAAAAAAATGCTCCCATGTGTTGCCCATAAAACGTTGAGTTTTTAGGCTTACTATACACTCTTTCTTTTAGGTAATTTATGGAAAAAATAAGCTTTATTGTGTGTTACAAGTCTATGGAAAATCACGTTTGAAACAATTTTTGAAGGACAAATTCAGCAATGCCTATGTTCCCATCTCATTACACAACTGTAAACCCAGGTGATTTAATTCCCTCCCCTGAGCCCTCTTTCCTCAACCAACATTTCACAAACAGATGCCACCAGCTAGTTGGGGGTGGGGGCGTAGGGGTTATAGAGAGGCTGTCCTCACCACCACAAGAAAGAAGAATGATAAATGTGTATATTTCAGATTCTGTATCTTCCCTCAGGCTCCTGCACAGAAATCACACCTTATTGTCAAGGCTTCACTCACATCCATCCATTTAGGCCTCCTTTCATTTCGTACCTACCAGGTCAAAGACTTCTCTACTGTGAACAAGGAAGAAGTGAAATATAGCTGCTTTCTTAGAGCAATTGCAATTATTCACTCCTTCATAGCAGGATATAGAAGTATAAATTTATTTAAGCTATTTCCATGACCTCTTTCTCAAGCAGTTAACAAGCAATTGAGTTGTCATCTAACAACAGATGTTTCATAAGAAAATAAAAAAGGTGTGATGAAGGACTTTGAAACAAACAATAGTGTAGCCTCCCCTAGTTTTCAGACAGGAAAAGGTAATTTTACTCATACATATTCATAGCTGAATAAATTATTACTTTTTTCATAAATACAGCAGTGAGAATTAGAAAACATCAAATTACTTGTAGGAATTTGCATAAGCAAAAGAAAAGATGTATAATGGAGTTCTATTCCTGAACAAAATGTCCCTTATTAATAGAGTAATAAATCATATTAATGCTACCTTTATAAGGAGAAATGGATGTGGGCAAATTTAGCACAAATTTTCCCAATGAATAAAAAGGACAAAATAATAGTATATGTAATCATATTTTTCCATTTGTTGCTGTATGTGATCCTCATTTAAAGTAATCACACCATTATAATAGTTTATGGTTGCAGGAATATCACCTTAGAAAAAGGAGATAACTTTAAACTTCAATATATGAACAGCTCTTGCACTTCTGTACTTTTTTGTTTTACAATCTAATACAAATTTTGTGGCATTTTTAGATAGATCAGAAGAAAATTTAATTTGAGATTTACTGCAACTTTATGTTAATTCTCTACATAATCTGTGTTAATGGGCTAACAGGGTGAATTTGTGATTTAAAAGTCCCTATCTACCCCACCAGTCTTGGTCCATGAGAAAAAAATCTCCCTGATACTCTCATCTTTAGTATTTAGACCCCACTGAATTGAACTGGCCCCCCAAAAAAAAAATCCTTCTGAATCAGCTTAAAATATAAATTATTTGTCAAGGAATGAAGTTATCGAACTGCATCAGTTTCCCTAATATTATGTGAGAACCGAAAGATTCTCAATTGTTCAGGACGGTCCACAGATTGACGTATGTAGAAGATTTATTTCCCCACTTTGATATGAAGGGGACTTCCAAGCTGGCTGAAAGCCAGAGAGTAGCCAAGTGTTAGGGAAGCTCAAATTCTTTTATTTGACAGACTACTTCATTAGCAAACATAGGAAACAATCATTCCTACAAAATGTGCTTGCATGTGGATAAGCTCTTCATAGATCAAAATTTCCTTTTCATCTATATCTCGGAATCCCTGATTTTTAACTTTGGAAGGTGCTCTTATGAGCTTTGAATCTGTGGCTCCTATTTAGGCAGGTGATTAAAACAAAACACCACCAACTTTCCCTTCATGATACACTGAAAATCACTATTAAAGAAGGGAAATGAAAGGATTACTCAAAATGACACACAAATTTATTTACCATTAGCAGTTCCATTTTTTGTGATAACCGGCTTAAGTATTGATCTGTAGAGGTTTTCCTGCAATGAATAAGGGGGTATATTATAGTGGGAAGAAACAGATTTAGGAATTGAACATTTTGTGGGTTCGGTCACTGAGTAGCTGTCTAATCTTGAGCAAGGTGCTTCATCTTTCCAAACTGGACCTCCATCACCAAGAGGCGAGCAACCCATGAGTCTTTGTTAGACTACAAAGGCACGTTGGCATCAGACATTCAAAATGGCATTGATTTTTATATGTTCCTAGATAGTCTTTGGGCTTTACTATGAAAAATGTGTGCCATTGGAAGAAAGTTTCTTCAGCAGAGTTTGTTCCTTACATGAGTACATGGAAACATAGAAGGGTGCTGATGTGTCTGACAAAGGACAGTTTATTTATCATCAGATTGCAGACTCAGCCCTGGATTTACATGAATTTACTGCTAATTTGGAAACGATGTGGGGCCAAGGTCCTGAAAAGAGACTTTTCATCAAATTTCCCTGCCCTTGCCATTTACTTAATCTGTGTCACTTTCAAATTATTTTACTGCTTAAGTGATGCTTTCCTCTCTGTAGCATTGTGATAAAAATACTGAATTTACACAGGCACTGTGGAGTTTGAAAATGATGTCGATTCAGTGCCTGTACTAGAGGTAAAGGTCTGAAAATGGGCAATGAAATGTCTTATGAGCTGTCTCTTTAACCCCTATTCCCTTTGGGGGAATTAAAACTTGCATTTTTTTCTGAGGCCAGTAATCAAAGGGGCAGAAAAACGTTCCTTGCTGTTTGTTTTCTCTTAAACCACAGGAGATGGCTCAACAGAATTGTATAGACAAGGATCACAAGACTGTAGTCACCAAAGATAAGGTCAACCCAAACCCCCAGGTATTGTTAAACAACTGTATCTTGAAGCAACAACCTGTGACACTGATTAGGTAGCCCCGGGCCCAATAGCTGCAAGCCCCCCTTTAAGGAGAGATGGTGCCCTTCTCCCACCTTACTCATTTGTGGACAAATTGATCAACTTCTCTTTTCCTCAAACCATTTGTCCTTGTTCTTTCTCAGTCATTTGGCTTCAGAGACAAGTGCTGACCTCTTGTCAATGCCTGTTTCTGGGTCTTTTTTCCCCTCCTTTTCCAGTTCTCTGATGGCCAGGAGAAGGCTGTACCTATGATAAAGTTACCACATTAAAAAAAAAAAATCCCAAAACCCAAACCTCACTTCTGGTTACCGTTGGCACATTTCAGCATACTTCTGAGCAGAAATTTAAGCAGATAGCTTGAACCCTCTAAAACCGAGTGGCTCTGTGCAAAGCTGCCCTGCTCATTTATGATCAAGACATCTAATAAAATCCAGACAGCCTGAGGGACTGGCCAGTAACAATGTTTGTAGGCCTAAGCATTTGGGGGAAAACTTCAGGAGTGATCTAAAAAACTCCGGAGATCTAAACATTGTCCACAATATGGTATCTTATGATTGATTGTATGTAGAATATCTTTCTAGTAAATTGGCTTTTGGAAAGAGCTCACTTTGGAAGAGGGCAAGAATTAAATGCCAAAGGCAAAAGAACAAAACACGATTTTGTGAAGGTAAAATTTTCTCCAGTGTGCTCACCTTGACCTAGGAAGAAGGACTCCCTCTAGTTTAGACAGTCCACACATCTGCAGTGTCGGGCTCAGTGGGTGCTACTTGCCGTGTGCATCACACTGATTTGGCGTGCATGCCGGCTACCCGCGCCCGGACACTGGTAACCACGTGAGGTCCAAGTCTCGTTCACTCCTAGCATATAAAACGTTCATTCCCACAGCCTAGCATATAAAACGTTTTTGAAACAAGAAAATGGCTGGATAATCACAATGGCTGCAAATGTGAACGGCGTTATTTAGACAATTATAACCATTTAGTATATTGACAGCTGTGTGTTAAAAATCAAGAGGGTGGCACCTGTAGCTCAGTGGGTAGGGCGCCAGCCACCTACATGAGGCTGGTGGGTTCAAACCTGGCCTTGGCCAGCTGATACAACAATGTCAACTGCAACCAAAAAAATAAAAAAGAGCTGGGTGTTGTGGTGGGTGCCTGCGGTCCCAGCTACTTGGGAGGCCAAGGCAAGAGAATCACTTAAGCCCAAGAGTTTGAGGTTGCTGTGAGCTATGACGCTACAGCACTCTACCGAGGGCGACAGCTTGAAACTCCGTCTCTAAATAAATAAATAAATAAATATAAAAAATTAAAAATCAAGAAGAGAGAAAGTATAATGTTTCAAATACCATTTCTTAGGAGAACAAAGTTTTCTCTTTTAAGAGATTAAACTCATGTGGCCTGAGTACTGCAAGGTCTCAGTTCCTCTCTCAACAGGTGGACTTTGTTACTGGAGGAGCCCTCAGGGTTAGTTTTACTGCCTCTAGAGCAGGGGTCCTCAAACTGCGGCCCGCGGGCCACATGAGGCGGTGTGATGGTATTTGTTCCCGTTTTGTTTTTTTATTTCAAAATAAGATATGTGCAGTGTGCATAGGAATTTGTTCACAGTTTTTTTTTTTAAACTATAGTCCAGCCCTCCAACAGTCTGAGGGACAGTGAACTGGCCCTGTTTAAAAAGTTTGAGGACGCCTGCTCTAGAGTCTGGCCTTTCTATAGTGTTTCCTGCGTTTGTCTCCATCTTCACATCCAAGGTGAAGACTTGCCCATAACTAACATCCTCTTCAAGTCTCCTTGTAAATCGTTTTACTCCTTTCTGTGGGCTGACCTCAGATCTTTCCATAAGATTATACTTGGTCCCCAAGATTTCTTTTGTGCAAGTAGCAACCTGGGCATATTAGTTTATTGGTGACGTGAACACACCTCACAAAACAAGGTGTTTTTGCTTATTTGAGACAAACAGCAGTCAGATTAAGTAAACATTTCCTGTCAGTCTGGCTTGGATCCAGCTTTTCAGGAAAAAATTCCTTTCCTCTCCTGATCCCTCCATGCCCACCGTCTCTTTTTGGATGGCATAGCACTTGACTCTCATTCTGCTCACCAGGATTCTCCAGTCCATCACACTAGGCATTTGTAGGGGGTCAGCTTCCGATTTAATTACTATTTTGATTCACCTTATTAGAAAAGGAAGGAAGTAGACGGAACAAGTGTTAGTAATTCACCTGGCCACAATAATAATGGGCTTTTCCAAACAGTGAGATTTGAGCTGTTTTTTTTGAGACAGAGTCTCACTTTGTTGCCCTTGGTAGAGTGCAGTGACATCATAGCTCACCGCAATCTCAAACTCTTGAGCTCAAGCAATTCTCTTGCCTAGCCTCCCAAATAGCTGAGACTACAGGTGCTCGCCACAATGCCCAGCTAGTTTTAGAGACACAGTCTTGCTGTTCCTCAGGCTGGTCTCAAACCCATGAGTTCAGATAATCCATCCTCCTCAGCCTCCCAGAGTGCTAGGATTACAGGTGTGAGCCATGGCGTCCGGCCCCAGATTTGAGCTTTTTTCAAAATGGAAAGGAAGAGCAGAGGGAGGAAAGGAGGGAGAGGGGGTGGGGCCTTGGTGTGTGCCACACCTTTAGGGAGCAAGACATGATTACAAGAGGGACTTTACCTAACAAATGCAATCAGTATGACGTGGCTTATTGTACCCTCAATGAATCCCCAACAATAAAAAAAAGAACAAAAAAAAGAAAAAAAACTATCATAATAAGTCTAAAATAACATGTCTGAAATGTGTTGCTTTTACTTTTGTCAATTATGGAAAATAGACCTCTTATTAAATTATATATTGTTTGCTCCTCCCCCACTTTTGAACCCCCATGTTTCAATCACTTCAATCACTGTTTTGAAAAGAAATAGAAACTACCTATCAAGGCTCAGTGCCTGTAGCTCAGTGGCTAGGACACCAGCCACATACACCGAGCCTGGCGGGTTAGAACCTGGCCCAGGCCTGCCAAACAACAATGACAATTACAACAACAACAACAAAAATAGCCAGGTGTTGTGGCAGGTGCCTGTAGTCACAGCTACTTAGGAGGCTGAGGCAAGAGAATCCCTTAAGCCCAAGAGTTTGAGGTTGCTGTGAGCTGTGACACCACGACACTCTACCCAGGGCAACATAGTGAGACTCTGTCTCAAAAGAAAAAAAGAAGAAAAAGAAAAGAATGTGCCTATCAAAAGCGGAACATGTCTTCTTTGTTACTCTCACTCAGTTTCATAAGGGCATAGAAGACACTGTACTTAAAGAGCTATTTGATGTTTATTAAAATGATTAATTCATATTTAATTAAGTTGGTATGCTGTATTAGTATTTCAAAACAATATGTAAACAAATGAAATTCAATCAGAGTATCTGAAAGAGCATGTTAGAACAAAGAATGAGATGCAAACCAGGTGACAGCAGAGGGAAATGAAGCACCCTGCCCCCACCACCCCTTCTCAACTGTGGGATTGACTCAGAGCCGGGGGCACCTCCCCATACAGGGAAACATGAAAACCACCATAAATACCTGAAGTCCTTGCCATAGGAGAATCCCACGGTCCTCAAAGACCTTGAGCCCAGTTTGGGGAGCTACCTTGAATTCACACAGCTGGATTGCTCCAGAGTTGGATCCAAGTGGTGCACCCTCCAACTCCCATGGCCAAATTTGCTATGGCAAAGTGCTGTCTTAAAAACAGAGTGCATCCTGGTTGGGGGCCAATAGCTACCATGTCGTCCACTTATGACATTGTGTTGTTATTTCACCATAAGCACACTGGTGGCTATAGCATCATGACTCTAGTGACTTGGAACCTTGCCCCAACAGAATGGCTGTCATTCTGGTATCTGAGCCCACATGTTACCCTGCCATTCAAGGAATACACAGTCCTGCACAGCAGGGAAACTGCCCCCAGCCTGGCTAAGCCATGATGCATATACACCCATGGCCTGAGAACCAGTCTGGCAACCCTGCTGATGAAGACTAACACCCCAGCCAGCTGACCTGCCACATGTACACACCTCCAGCCTGGAAACCAACCTTGTGCCCTGCCTCCAGCAAAGCTGTGCCACTACGACTACAAACTCCCACAGCCTAGTTACTGAGGCATTCAAAGACTTCACTGACATGGATTATCACTGAAGGAACTTCATAGAAACTACACTACTCCTTCTACCCAGAACCCACACCTATGTACACAACCCATCCATTGCTAGGACCCATTTGCAAGATAAAATCTTTTCTTTTCTCTCTCTCTTTGACAAAAGCTACTCCATAAAGTTGGAGGATGTGAATGTTTCTCATGATGCACACATATCAATATAGGGACACAAGAAATATGTAAAAGCAAGGAAATCTGACACCTCCAAAGGAGCACACTAATTCGCTGGTAGCAGATCCTCCCCCAAAAGAAACTTACCAAATGCTTGAAAAGAAATTTAAAATAATGATTTTGAGGAAACAGTGCGATACAAAGAAATACAGATAAAACAATTCAGTGAAATCAGGAAAACAATTCATTGTCTGTATGACAAATTCAACAGAGATAAATATCATTAAAAAAAAGAACTAAATGGAAGAGCTAAAGAATTCAAAAAAATGAAATAAAAAATACAATGAATAGCATCAACAACAGACTATATCAAGCAGAAGAAAGAATTGGAATATAGGTCTTTTGAAATAACTCAGTCAAGGGAAAGAAGTAAGATTAAGAAGAATGAAGAAACCCTATAGGACTTATGAGATACCACTAAATTATTAGGAAATTTCTCATCAGAAATCCTGCAGGCCAGGAAGAATGAGATGATATATTTAAAGTCCTAAAGCAAAAGTAAAATCCAACCACTAATACTATACCTAGCAAAACTATTCTTCAGGAATGAAGAGATAATAAAGTCCTTCCCGGATAAGAACAATCTGAGGGAAGTCATGGCCACTAGGCAAGCCTGATAGGAAATGCTTAAAGGAATACTACCACTGAAAATGAAAAGATGATAATTATAAAAGTATAAAACATGTCAGAGGAGGAAAATTTGCAAGCAAATTCAGAATACTCCAGTACTGTGATGGTGCTATGTAAGTTTTTTAGATCTTTAGTATGAAGGTTAAAAGTCAAAACAGTCTAAAAATAAATATAGCTATTATCAGTTGTTAAGGAACATGCACTATATAAAGATGTGAATTCAGGCAACAAAATTATAAATTGTTAGGGAAGAAAAAAGTCTATATCATTTTTATGTGACTAAAGTTAATTATAGGGTGTCCCATAAACACAAGTCACCCATAAAGTCACCATACATAGGGAAAAGGGAGACTGTAGCGAAATGAACCTTTATTTACAAAATATTCATGACAAAATTTTACAAAATATTTTGTATCTGTTGGGCATCTCTTTGTAAAATTTTGTCATGAATGGTTTTAATAATCATAAGATAAAGAGGGTGTACCATAGTATTGAAAGGAAAAAAAAAAGAATTTTATGATGTTTCACTCAAAAATTTCCGTGGCTTCCCATAGGAGCAAGTTACAGTTGCTTAGCTAACATTAAATTTCTTTCATGTATGTTCCTAATTTACCACCTCTGCCTCCTCTCTCTAATCTCCTAGTGCTTTTGTTCCTCTTGAATTGTCTGACACAGAGCTGTAGTAGAAATCTTACTTCTTCCACTAATTCTCTCTGTTTACCTCACTTAAGTTCACATACAATGATTAAGTCTTGGCTTCCGTGGTGGTTACAGGTGCATTCATAAGCACACACATGTAATCTCTCCCTCTCTTCATTAGCATTTAGCATAGTGTAGAGAGCATTTGTAGAGAGCAGATATGGGTTCTTAACATATATATAATTTCCTGGTTGACATATGTTTATCTCAACACATTTTTCTGGATTTGCTCAATCAACTTCTTTTTAAAAATAGTATCTTGTTGCTTTGTCTCGTTATCTTCCTCTCATTATTGCCCAGAGTTTATGATCTCATCTTGGACGTGATGGAGAGCGTCTTCAGGCAAGTTCTATCAAATGTAACATTTCTACTTCCTTTGAATGCCTGCAATGGCTATTTTATTCCTTTTCCTTTCTTTACCACAAAATGAACTCAGCTTATACTCTAGATTTCATGGTTATTTTCATTTGCATTCAGGAGTCAGCCTTTCTGACTTAGTTGGCACTTACTTAAAAGACCTGCCTTCAATGTGAGAAGTCTGTATGGAATATATTCTACACATTAAAATGCTGACCGTTCCTTTCTTTCAATGCGTATCTTCATTATGACATGAATTTCTTTAATATATGGTACCTCATCAGGATAAAATCTAACACTTCCTTTAGCCATACTTGAACATGTTTCAATTTTACTCTACTATGGTAAGGAAGATTTGTTTGCTTTCATTGACATTTCATCTGATCAATTACACACTTCCCTACATATGATTGCGTTATTTTCACCTCTCAATTTCACATTCCTAAATTCTCCATCAAAATATACAGATTCATTCAACTATGTAGTTTTTGCTGTTAATCCTTCATGTGTGTGTGTACTTAATATAGTTTGCATGAAGAAAAGTTCACAAAGCAAAAATTCTGGTTTACCACAAAGCAAATACTTGTGTTATGCAAGTGTTGGTCAAGAAAGAGAATGTTGTCAGCATCAACAAAGAAACTCTTTTCCTGTGCTCTCCCAATCATTGCTCACCTCCTCAACAAAGGTAAACAGGCTTCTTTTCCTCAACAGTATGATTGTAAGATCTATTTCTGTTCTTGATGAAAGTAGTTCACTGGTATGCAATTTTCTTCTATAGTTTTCTGTTGATAAATACAACACACCCATTCATCCATTCTACGGCTGACTGGTATCTTGGCTGGTTTCTTTTTCTTATTTACAAATAATACTCATACCTTTACAAAAATGTTTATCATTCTCTTTCAGGTATATACAATTTTTTCAATATATACCAGAGAATAGAATTACTAGATTATATATTACATATTTGTTCAGCTTTTATAGATATTGTCAAACAATTTCGCAAACTGTCAGTACCAATTTATATTAATATATTCCCACCAACATTGTAGAGAATCCCATTTGTTCCAGATCCTCGTTCAACTTTGGTATTGGCATTCCTTTCATTTGTAGTAATTCTGGGTGTAGGGCTGTGTCTGTGACGTAGCTCACTGAACTTTCAGTCTGTATTTCTGTGGTTACAAATCAAATTGAGTGTTGATTCAGATGTTTAATGACTGGATATCCACTTTTGTTAGTTGTTTAGACCTTTTACCCTTTCTACTTAGTTGTCTTTCTTTTATTATCAAATTTTTAAAACATATTGGACTGTTGGGAGCTAACGTCCTAGCAGGCAAGGACCCCCAGTTTAAGTGCATTTGAGTCAAGGACTGAATGCAACCTGGCCCCAGCTGTTTCTCATTATGGCTGGTTCCTGAACTAAATTAGAATGAAGCCATGCCCTTTTGGTCAGCACAGACTGCTAAGAATTCTATTTTGCTCTTAGGCTGTTTTTAATCAAGTTATGCAATTATGACAAAATAATGCCTTCAAACTACTGTATATAAAAGGTGTGCAAAAAAGCTTAAGTTGCCTTTCCTATTGAGGAAAGGTCCTCCTGATCCCACAGTTTTCCATCTCTCTTTTCCATCCCGTGCTGGTCTACTCCCAGGTGTTCCTAATAACATTGCTAGGCTGGTTCCCAGCACTGGACGTGGGTGATTTGTCAGTTACGTGAAGCTTGTCTTTTAACTCTCTTATGTTGTCTTCTGTTGAACTCTAAGACTTTTTTTTTTTTTTATCATCTTGGAATGTTTACTGTGGTTTTTCTTTTCTTTTCTTGCTTTCTTTTTTTTATTAAATCATAGCTGTGTACATTAATGCAATCATGGGGTATAATGTGCTGGTTTTATATACAATTTGAAATGTTTTCATCAAACTGGTAACATAGCCTTCACAGCATTTTCTTAGTTATTGTGTTAAGACATTGATATTCTACACCTAGTAAATTTCACAAGTACCCTTCTAAGATGCACCACAGGTGTGGTCCCACCAATTACCCTCCCTCCATCCACCCTCCCCGTCCCCTCCCCTCCCTCTCCCTTTTCCCCTTCTTCTTGGGCTATAATTGGGTTTCACAGTAAGACTGAGCACATTGGATACTTTTTCTTCCATTCTTGAGCTACTTTGCTAAGAAGAATATGTTCCAGCTCCATCCATGTAAACATGTAAGAGGTAAAGTTCCCATCTTTGTTTAAGGCTGCATAATATTCCATGGTGTACATATACCACAATTTTATTTTTATGTGTCAAATGTAACTGTAGTTTCCATTACATTTACAGATTTTTATATTTCTTTTAAGAAGGAACATGCTGACTTTATGAAGATACTCTATGCTTTTAAAGAAAATTTAGATCAACAACCCACCTGGAATTGATTTCATGTATAGTATGAAGCATCAATTTTCAAACTTTCCTGTTTATGAGTATCTATTTATTCTAGAGTTATTCATTTATTAAAAAGTTCACCTTTGCCCTACTGCTCCACAGTTCCATCTTTATCTGTTAAACAGTTAACAGATGTGTGCGTCTGTTTCTGAACATTCACTATTAATTGGTTTAATTGTCTGTCCTTCCTACAACTATTCCTGTAACTTACTGTGTTTTGACATCTAGTAGATCAAATTATAACACTTCCTATTCTTTTTAAAGTGTGTCTTAGTCCATCTTACCATTAGCCTTTTCATATAACTCATAGAATCAGCTTGTCGTTTTTCATAAAAATCCTGTTAGAAATTTGTTTGGGATTGCAAGAAATATATTTGGAAAAGGACTGATATCATTAAATATTATAACTTCTAATGTATAAGCATGAGCTACCTTTCCATTTATTGGGTTTTCTTCAAATTCTCTCAATGTTTTATAGCTTTTGCAAAGAGGTATGGTGCATCCTTGCTTATATGTATTGATAGTTATTTGACATACTTGATGCCTTTTAGTTTCTATTTGTTTTTAGTATTTAAAAAACTAATTTTTTTACATCAAGCTTATATCCTGCAATCTTATTAGACTCTTCTAATAGTTCATTTGCAGATTCCTTGTAAATACAGCAGTATCGACTATAAATACAGTTGCGTTTCTTTCTAATGTTTGTTTTCGTTACCTTTCCAATCCTTACCTTACTGATGAGAACCACCAGAATAATGCTGAACAATTGATTATAATGACCACCCTTGCTTCGTTTCCAATCTAAAAATGAATGTTTTACAATTTTAACATTAAATTTAATGTTTGTCAGCCTTATGAGATCAAAGAAATTGTAACCTGAATGACTAGGTTCTGGCCTGGAGAATTGGAGCACAAGATTTTAAAAGTTAATCAAACAATAAAGAAGATTCAGAATGTAAATTAAGGGTAAGATTGTGATAAAAACCCTTCCTAGATAATAGGAAAGGGGAGACATTACACCAAAGAGTGAAATCTGAAAAAGTTTTGTTTCTGGCTCCTGTGAGAGTTGAACTGAACCGTTGAAGTGAGAAAGATATTAAAAGTCCAGTGTTTAGAGATCAGCAGAGAAAAAAAAAATTTGCCTCACTCCCTTGACAATTTTCATGCAGCTCTAAATCCATGGCGTCCCTTCAAGTGAGCAAGAATGGTTTCAGTGGATTTCCCACAGAGAGAAGCCATGACATACGCCTCTTCTTTTTTTTCCTTCCAACTGGGTCTCTCCAAGTTCCAGAGTGGGAAAAAGCTCCAATAAAGGTCTATGCTTTTTTAACTGGAACGGGGGTTGGCTGAGAATTAAGGGTCAATGTTTCTCCTAGGTAATGACAGCAGCATGAAGTTAGATAACCTACAACAGAGTGGAAGGAGAGATCACTAAGAGTCAAGGGTTAGATAAGAGTCAAGGGTTAGATACAGGGTATTACTGAGTTATAGTGTCACACATGTAGTGAGAGAGAAGGGGTGCTTGAAAGACATACATGCATCACTGTACATCCCTGAGAGAAAATAACAACCCACATTAGGAGTGGAAGATAGGAAGGAACGAGGCAACCCAATGGCAGCCAGAGTACAGCAAGAAGACCACGCGTCCTGTTTCCTCTGATGGTCCTCATGTGTGTCCTGGGGGGAGGTGGAAGAGAGAGTTGGAAGAATACTTAAGGACCTGTGGCTGGGAGCTCAGCTGTCCACACACACTCATAAATAATATTTCGGGAGAACAATTTTTTTTTAATTGTTGGGGATTCATTGAGGGTACAATAAGCCAGGTTACACTGATTGCAATTGTTAGGCAATGTCCCTCTTGTAATCATGTCTTGCCCCCATAAAGTGTGACACACACCAAGGCCCCACCCCCCTCCCTCCGTCCCTCTTTCTGCTTCCCCCCCATAACCTTAATGGTCATTAATTGTCCTCATATCAAAATTGAGAACATAGGATTCATGCTTCTTCAGGAGAACAATTTAAAGGACAAAAAAATTATGTTTTCCCAAACATTTTGACAAGGTTTCAGTTAAGTTAATTATCTTTGCTGACTTGTACTTTTGTCTGATGTCATTCACCCTTATTGGAAGGCATTACAATAAAAGTCCCAAGGAATTCATCATTGTTTCTGTTGAGAGGAGGTTGTTAGAGACATTTTTTGTTACTATATTTCCCAGTATTTCCTTTATGAGAACCCTTAGGGAAGATTTCTGACTGGTTGTAAAGCAATGAACAACTTCTGAAGACCTATTCTCTTATGTCCTTACTTCCATTTTGAATCCTGCAATTGACTAGAGGTTCTGTATTTATCACTGAAAAAGTTAGGGATAATTTTGTGATTCCTTGGTAGCAAGATATTAGAATTTTTACATTACCATTAAAAAAATCTATTATGGAAACTATATTCAAACGCAAACACATGAATAGTATCAGAATATCCATTTACTTAACTGCTGAGTCAAGAATAATATCAACTATGGGCTCACCTGTTTCAGCTACATCTTATCCACCTTCCCCCTACCCCTTTGGACTATTTTGAAGAAATTACTAGACATGACATAATTATCCCTACATTTATTTCAGTATTTATCTCTAAAGTATGAAGATTCAACCAGGGAAGCTCTTTTTGCACTGGAGATGTAGACAGTGGTAACACAGGTCACTTTGTAAAAGAAGAGCAAACTAGGTAACATATGAAACCATTTAAAAAGTATAGGGATGTAAGGCAACCTAAATAAAATCCAGAAAATAGTGAGCTCTGTTGGAAGAGATACAAGTTTTCTTTCATTCTTGGCAAAGCAGGAGGAGGAGGGAGAAAAGCCTATCCTAGGGTGAAAAAAAAAAAACACAAACATCTGATGACTTAAGTAATTTTTTCAAAGCTGAGTTTGAGCTGGCTCGCTTGTTTAGAATCCCGAGAAGTCCCAGCCATAAAGAGTTGGGCTCATCTCTCAACTCCTTCCCACAGTTCTTTTTTTTATTAAATCATAGCTGTGTACATGAATGCGATCATGGGGCACCATACACTGGTTTTATAGACCATTTGACACATTTTCATCACACTGGTTAACATAGTCTTCCTGGCATTTTCTTGGTTATTGTGTTAAGACATTTACATTCTACATTTACTAAGTTTCACATATACTCTTGTACGATACACTGCAGGTGTAATCCCACCAATCCACAGTTCTTCATCAAGTGCTCATGTGGTAGGCAGGTTAGAGGTCAGACAGGAGGAGGAGAGAACTCATCCGAGGAAGGAGTCAGAACGTGCCCACAGCTGGGGGAGCAGCCACATAAGTGGCACCAGTAAACACTATTCCTTTAGTCAGTCTCAGAGGATGGAACAAAAATTATTTCAATTGCAAAAAAATTTTATTTTTTTCCTAAGCATTCCCACTGCATTGAGTATATACTTCAAGTAAATTTGTGATCCTGAATTTTGGTAAATAAAGATGCTTTGATCAATCATTAATCTTGATGTGCCTTTGAACACTAGAAACCAGATAAAGTAACCTATAGCAGAGAGTGCAACTATTTTTTTGCAGACTTGCATTCAGAGGAGGCCACAAACTTCTAACATAGCAGAATAGAGAGAAGGGAGATAAAACAGCGACCTATTTTTGATAATACCTCAGAATAATTTATTTGACCCAGTGGTCTTAAATCTTGACTAGGTTTACACTTGATGACCATCCAGGGCCTTGGACTTCATGGCATTTTCAGATCATCAGTACTGATCTGACTTAGGTGCAAATCCTCCTGTTCTATGGGCCAAGAACCTTTCAAAATCCTTTCTGAAACCTCATCTACATCAGGGCTTTTTGGTTGTTATTTCTACTTGGTTAGAATAAAAATAATGGAGCAGGGGAAGGCCAGTCAAAGGGATGTACGCAAAGTAGGAATTAAAGAGAATAAAGTAGCATCAACATCAAGAAAGTTGAATTTTTGATAGTTGTATTATCAATTTATCACTGAAAATCCATTGCATCTATATATGTAATAGAATATAATAGATAGAATTAAAGTTAATAATTTCTTCAGTAATGCCTTTTATAAAACTGCTCTGTTTTGTGACCAGCTTCTTTCATTCATATCACCTGTGTACATGTTCAGCGTTAGGGAGGCAGCCTGTGAGTGATGGTTTTCAAGTCAGACTTTCAGAAGCAAAATCTGGCTCTTTTACAACAGGTGTGTGAATTTGGACAGTAATTAATTCTTGTGCGTGAATTTTCTCATCCTAAAATATGGATGACAATAAATACACACATTTCCTCAGGTTGTGACAATCAAATTGATGTAAACAAGTATATTTTTCATGCTTACTTTCAGGATCAGGAAGCACCCACAATGAGTTTAACCGCTGACCAGGTTCACAATTTTTATCACTAAAATTATCTACAAAATGATGTATGAATTGGATTATCTGGAGTGGACTAGAACATGCCACCCGCTGTGTAGAATCTCATTGTGATAAATAAAATGTAACTCACTGGAGGCCCACCCGGTTCAAATTAAAAACCGGGTCCTGTAGTTTGACAGGGCCTCAGTTTCCCCATTTTAAAAATGGGGACTTTCTTTTATAGAGACTTGTGAATGTTAACTGTGATGGTTTATAAAGCTCCCATGAGAAATAGGTATTTAAATATTACTTTCCTTTGTCCTCCTAAACTGTTAATGATTTGATAACACAAACATTTTTCTACTATAAAAATTTTCAGGATCACGTAACTGACAGCAGCAACCACAGAAGTTTAAAAATTGAAACTAGCATCTTTGCCTATACACCCCGAAATTGTTCTCGTCTTTAGTATTCTAAGTGAATTTAGTTTTCACAAGAGAAACCAGATTATATCATGTCAATGGTGAATCAAAAGTGTCTTCTCGTTCTATAAACCAAGTGGTGCCCTTCCTTATCCACAATGCTGTCTAACCAAAAGCTTTTCTGCTACCGGAGTTTTGAAATTTTTCTTTTCTCAAATGAATTATTTTTATGATGATCACAATTCCCTTCTGTAAACATGTCTTATCTCTGGCCCATTTGCATTTCTGTGAAGATCCTCATTTATCAGGAAGGACTTTGATCATTTTTGAAATTCTGTAGCTATTTTTTTATTTTTTATTTTTATTTATTTATTTTTTTCAGATAGCTTTTTTTTAAGTAGAAGAAACCAAGTGCATATTATCATGTGTTTTTAACTAGTTCAAAGAACTATTACAACTTAAAATAAATATAAAATACCTCTTTGAGTAAAACTTTTAGTTTGTACTTTTATTTTCTTTATATAGTTCCTTGAAATGAATCATGTAAGTTTCACATAAAATTACTTTAAAATGCTGAACAGAAATTTATTTAGAATCATTAGTACACTTTTCAGCTGAAAACTTGTATCACCCTGTTGGAAGAACATTAGATTTCATTAACATTGGTTTCGATGCATGAGCATACACAGGCCACAAGCCCCATTTTACAGCCGTTCTATTTTAAGGTGTCAATAGAAATTTTTAATATTTTATTCAAAGTTCTATTTCAACTATTATTTATAGCTAAAAAATTATTTTGAGAAATCTATGCATGCTTACCTATACATGTCTACCTAGCAAAAATCAAATATGACAAACGTTATCACTAAAGAGATTTGAAAAAGGTTTCCCAAAACATTTTTATGCACTATATAAACTTTATGTAGGAGAACTAGGATGTCACGTAATGTTCATGTCCCCCGTTTTCATTCGCATCGAAAGTTCATTGTTGTTTTCTTTTTACCACAGACAGTAACTGCAGCCAATTTGCAATCAATTTTGCCTTGATTAACATTTCAGACCGGGAAAGGACTTTAGAAATCATCTAATAGTTCTCTAACCTGAATGATTTTCTGAATAATCTAGGATGCTTTTTAAAAAGCCCCAAACTTTTCCAGACGCTGGAGATGCTGGTACCGAAGGTGAGGGTAAAAACCAAGTATCTGTCGTTTAAAAAATGCCCTAAGAGAATTCCAGTGATGAACCAGATTTGACAATTATCCATTGTAGAATTTAATCTTCTCTATAACATCTTTGCCAAATTGTACTTGGCCTGTTATTGAACACCTTGGATGCTACAGACTTATATCTCTCCAAGCAAAGATTTTTCTTTTTGAATGTATCTGTTGCAATAGTTTTTCTTATATTGGATAAAAATCTACTACCCTGTTGCTTTTACCTACTGATCTCAGTTATCATTTGTGACAAAAACAAGTCCAATTATCGTTCAAAGTGGAACTTGTTTCCAATTATTCTTCTTTGAATGTTGAAAATGACCTGGATGTCTTCCAGAGTCTCCTCCAGGATTAACAACCCAACTCCAAGCATATTTTGTCTTTCATAATTTCTTAACTTTTATCCCCTTTGGTGGTTCTCTTCCTGACACCTTGTGCAGCTGTCTATTTCCAAGTGTGTTTCACTAGGTGTTATGAAGAGAGCCATGCTTTAAACATGATAGTTTGATGAAGTTCCTATTAGGTTTAAAATAGTCCTGTTAGGGCCAGGTGCACTGGCTTATGCCTATAATCTCAACACTTTGGGAGGCGAGATGGGAGGATTCCTTGAGGTCAGACATTTGAAACCAGACTGGGCAACGTGGTGAGAACCCATCTCCACCAAAAATTAAAAAGTTAGGTTGGCATGGTAACATGTACCTGTCATCCCAGCTACTCAAGGAAGCTGAGGCAAGAGGATTCCTTGATCCAGAACTTCAAGGCCACAGTGAGATATGATCCTGCCACTGTCCTCTAGCTTGGGTGGCAGAGTGATACCCTGTCAAAAAAAAAAATCCTGATAATTATAAATTCATATGGTTCTTGATCTCAACTAAAATTATTCTGTTTTGGCTCAGCACCCGTAGCACAGTGGTTATGACGCCAGCCACATACACCGAGGCTGATGGGTTTGAAACCGGCCCAGGCCTGCTAAACAACAATGACAACTGCAACAAAAAATAGCTGGGCATTGTAGTGGGCACCTGTAGTCCCAGCTACTCGGGAGATTAAGGCAAGAGAATCACTTAAGCCCAAGAGTAAGAGGTTGCTGTGAGCCGTGACACCATGGCACTCTACTGAAGGCAACATAGTGAGACTCCATCCTTAAAAAGAAATAAATAAAAATAAATAAACTAATAAAACAAAATTATTCTATTTTACTAACATGCACTAATGCTGTTATCTTTTCTATCTTGTTAATGTGATGATTTTCTCTTTTTGATTCAACATTAAGTTTTTGTACTCTCGTTTAAAGTACATCTTGTTAGATTTAAGCCATCAGATGCTATTTTGAGTGTGGTTTGTTTCTGCCAAATTTCATATTGAAATTTAGTTGCCAATGTAGAAACATTAGGAGACTGTGCCTTTGTCAAAGGTGATTAGATTATTAAGATACCCATCTTAATGCATCTCAAGACTAGGTTGGTTCTTGGGGGAATGAATTAGTGCCTACGAGAGAGGGTTGTTAAGACGTCTATCATGTTTGGTGTCTTTGCACATGGAGCTTCCCCCTTTCTTCTGCTTTGCACCATGAGTGGAAACAGCAGGAGGGCATCACCAGATTGGCCACCAACTCATGGACTTCCCGGACTGTAGAACCATGAGATAGATAGACCTCTTATTTTTGTAAATTACTATCTCAGGTATTCTGTTATTGCAACACAAAATGGACTAAGACACGTGTTATTCTCAGATCCTGGAATTCGAAGTATTTGATATTCTTCCTACCTTCTTGCCATTCATGAACTGATGAGACTACTCCATATGCCTTTACCCTATTGTAAAAATACGGGAGTAAGAATGGAGACCTGGTGTTTGGCTTATACCTCCCTGTACAATTTGACATCACTCCAAATATTAGAATCCGTGATGTAGTCATTTAAAGTGCTTCTAAATGCTCCTGGACAAAGTTCATTAATCTACCGTTTTTCTAAGAAAATAATGAGAAACGTTATTAAAACATGGCTGGAGTCCAGATACTTCCTTGGTGTACCGGACGAGTAAAACAAAGAAATGGTTAAGAGTGATGCAAATTATTCTGTTATTAATATGGTTTCTTTTTCCAGATTCTTCTAAATAACCTTTCATTTCCTGTTTCATTTCGGATTTTGAACAGCTGGTCATTGGTGAAGTCTCAGGTTGATAATAAAATCTGCCTTTTCTCCCTCATTTATGAAATTGAACCAAAGTTTGCCTATGTGCCGCCTCTTAGTCCTTTTTTGCCAAGATTTCTCAAAAGTTACTGACAGTGGTTCCATGATCTCACTTACACACTCTTTATGACTCCAGCTACTTTTCCAAATCCCTCCAGGTGATTTTTTTTTTTTTTTTTTTTTTTTGAGACAGAGTCTCATTATGTCACTCTTGGTAGAGTGCTGTGACATCACAGCTCACAGCAACCTCAAACTCTTGGACTTAAGCAATTCTCTTGCCTCAGCCTTTCAAGTAGCTGGGACTACAGGCACCTGCCACAACGCCTGGTTATTATTTTTTTTTTATTACAGTTGTCATTGTTGTTTAGCTGGACCAGGCTGGATTCGAACCTGCCAGCCTTGGTGTATGTGCCTGGCTCCGTAACCACTGTGCTATGGGTGCCCAGCCCCCTCTAGGTGATTTTGAACTTCTTTTATGGCAGCAAGAGACAGGAAAGGTGATGAAGGTAGCAAGCTGCCTACATTGGTGAGTAATTCAAGCTTGTTATCCAAGAAGCTATTAAGCTATTAAGAATCTGAGCTCTACTGGTTTCCAAACAACAACACCCATCCAGGAGGGCAGGGAGAGGCAATAGAGAGCAACATTCCTACTATGACCTGCTTGCACTAGATACAACAGATTATAGTACTTGGGATGTTTGTGAAGGCGCAGGCTCAGTAAACTCCTTTAATTTAAATCCATTATAATTTATTCCTGAGGTCATCTTTTGTCCATCCCTTTCAGACTCTCCCACTGACTCCCTAACATCGTGGAATTCACTAGAACATACATTGCTCAAGCTCAACTCATTGTTCTCTCTTCTCTTCCCTCTGCACCAGGAGTCCCATTGCCACGGCAACTTCAAGGCAGTTCTAAGAATCATGAACTCCAGGTAGTTGAATATCATTCTTGTAAGGACAATCCAGTCAACTTTTCTAGTCTGTTTTCCTCAAGATTATCCTTAAGTTTAATGAATTATATAACATCTTTCTCTTTTTTTGTCATAAGAATAGTTCAGTAGGAACCTGTGGCCTTGGGGCCACATGCAGTCTTCTGGATCCTTGAACCCTTGAATTTGGGCAGCATCCAAATTTTACAGAACAAATCCCTTTATTAAAAGGCCACAGGTTTCCCACCACTTATTGTTGTATGTCTATCTAGCTACTTTTTTCTTGCTTTTGTCTTTAACCTTTTTTTCATAGTAGCTAAAAATATGAGATCACCAGAGAGTTTTTATTCAATCACATCTTCCTTTAGGTATTTTTGTTCTTCTTTCGTCATCAAGATTATTTGCATTTTCAGTTCAAATTAACATTTTTGCATTTTCAGTTCAAATTACATTTTTGAAAGCTTTCTGATTCTCTTGGGTTTTCATATCGAGAGGATTTATGGTCCTTTTCCTCTTTGCGGTTTTAAGATCAACCTCTCCAAAGTGTAGGTCTCACGGACAGTCAGATCTCATCCATTGCTTTCATAAAGTGGAAGACAGAATGATTGCCTTTTTGTGTGGTACTTCTTCTCATTGGTCACAATTGGGCCCAGAGTCGCTACCAGGTTTTTTTTTTTTTTTGCAGTTTTGGTCAGGGCTAGATTTGAACCCACCACTGCCAGAATATGGGGCCAGCACCCTACTCTTTGAGAGGTCTTCTAGTTACTTGATTAATTTGTATCATGTCAACTTCTTTTTCTGCAATTTTTTTCACTTTAAAATTTTCATTTGTTGTGTGCTTACTCTGAAATCTTCAGCAATTGCTTGACAAACAAGAAATAAAACAATACTGTCTCTGAATTCTTGGTGAAACTATTTTTTCTGAAGAAACTGCATCTTTTTAGTGGTTTCAGAAAAAATAAGACCTCTTCTGTCATTAGCATTTATCAAAAGTACAAATGCCTTGTTATTTTTATTGCTTTGGGAATTGCATTCATTGCTTTTGATCAATATTCTTTCCAGTATATTTATATGTAAGCTAGCATAAAACTACTACTAAAAGTCTAGTTTTGTTTTAAATATACTTGTCTTTGAAATAAGGAAAATAGAATATGGATTTTTAAGGACAAATGTATCCCATGTACTATGACAAACTCAGAAAAATACTTGATACTATTTTAATCTCAATAATAATAATACAAATTAGATTTCAAAGGACACAAGTGAGACTGGAAAATTTTCTTAACAAAGAGCTCTATGGTTTGACTATAATTGCTCAGTATTAGAAATTACTGTGCATAGTCATCTTTCATGTTTGGAAGGATTATATTTGAGCTCTACTGGTTTCCAAACAACACCACCCATCCAGGAGGGCAGGGAGAGGCAATAGAGAGCAACATTCCTACTATGACCTGCTTGTACTAGATAGAATAGATTTATAGCACGTAGGATGTTTCTGAAGGCGCAAGCTCTGTAAACTCCTTTAATTTAAATCCATTATAATTTATTCCTGAGGTCATCTTTTGTCCATCCCTTTCAGACTCCCCCACTGACTTTCTAATGTTTAACATAATCAAACATATTGATATTTCACATGTCACAAGATAGCACAGAGCACTATCATTGGAAATGCTTGTGGGCTGTGATGCTATATACGTATTTTAAAATGGTAGGCGTTGTTGCTTTTGTCTTTAATTTTTTTTCATATTAGTTAAAAATATGAGATCACCAGAGAACTTTTATTCAATCACACCTTTCTTTAGGTATTTTTGTTCTTTCTCGCTTCAGCAGCACATACAGTAAAAAAGAAAAATTGGAACAATACAGAGAAGATTAGCATGGCCCCTGTGCAAGGATGACATGCAAATTTGTAAAGCATTTCATAAAAAAAAAAAAAAAAGCATTTAATAGAAGTTTGTTAGTGATCAATGGTAATAGTGACCTTTCAGGAAGTGACTCATACCACTAAACTTCTGGGGGCAATTTAATCCATAAAAGAAAGCATTTTTGGTGAAAAGTTTTGATTAAATAAATCCATGGCATAGCTTTATTCTAGCTGAAAATCAAGAATGCTTTCTTTGATTTCCCTCCTGGAGACCATTTTTCTCCCTCTAATCCAAACCGAGTTGCTAATGATTTGACCCATTCTACTTGTACCTTCTTTGACAAATCTGTGCCCAGAAGTGATCAGGGAAGTCAGAGTGAGCTGTTAAGAATGTATCAGCTCCTTTCAGCATCTCTGCCAATGGAACTACCTGCCTTTCTTACCAACCTCCCTTTCTCTCCAGTGTGAATCTCGTATTTCTGACACTAGGAGACCCTCCATCAGTAAACCAGCGAGCAAAGGAGTAAGCCTTCCACGGATGCTCACGATCTTTCACTTGGCCACAGACCATTTGGTGAGGAGCAGTGCTGTAAGTGTAAGTAAAAGGCACTCACCCCAGGCTCGGTCTATTTAAAGATAACACCCTTTAGGGTCTCCTCTATGTTGGTCCCAAATCCCAGAATCATGTCATTTAGAACAATGGGAATCTTGGATGCTTTTTGAAAATTAAATTTAAAAAGACTTCTATAGTTGGGTTATTTGGCTGTAATTTGGTTTTAGCCTAAATATGCTTGCTCGCATTTAGTTTATCCTCAGTCATTTCTGTTCGTGATGCCAAATGTAACTATACATTATTTTCAGTATAAAATGCGTGAAATGATTTTGCCTGTAGAAGTACTTTCAAGGCTTGTGGCTGAAGAAAATAATAAAGCAGATAGTTTTAGGAAAGTCTGGGGAAAACAGAACAGCTAATGAAAATACAGACTTGAGGGCGGCGCCTGTGGCTCAGTCGGTAGGGCGCTGGCCCCATATACCGAGGGTGGCGGGTTCAAACCCGGCCCTGGCCAAACTGCAACCAAAAAATAGCCGGGCGTTGTGGCGGGCGCCTGTAGTCCCAGCTGCTCGGGAGGCTGAGGCAAGAAAATCGCGTAAGCCCAGGAGTTGGAGGTTGCTGTGAGCTGTGTGAGGCCACGGCACTCTACCGAGGGCCATAAAGTGAGACTCTGTCTCTACAAAAAAAAAAAGAAAATACAGACTTGAGGGGAATGGAATCCTAATTTCAGAGAAACCTGAAGCTCTTCATGGAAATGTGGAAGTACAGAAGGGTACTGATCAGAAGCTTAATAAGCCTTGGGGTCTGGTGTCTGCGTTTGTTTCTCTAGTCCTTATTTTATGAGCTCTGAGAACTCAGTCTGTTCTTAGTTCTGTCTCAATCGGCTCATTTGTCAAAATTAGGCTGTCTTTTATGTGAGTGTGAAATCTGAAAATGTACTTAAAGAGTGTGCTATGATCATTGGCATCTGGTAATCACTCAGTAAATGGTGGCTGTGATTATCAGCAGATTTCTAAAACTTTGATTCAGGGGCCTGTGGTAAAGAGGGAAGGAAGAAAAGGAGGTGGAGAACGGAAGAGCAGAGAGAGGGAAGGCGGGAGGAGGGTGGGGTCATGGTGTGTGACACGCCTTTTGGGGGTGGGACACAATTATAAGAGGGACTTTAACTATACCATCACTGTAACCTGGTTCTTTGTACCCCCAATGAATCCCCAACAACAAAAAATAAAAATTAAGAATAGCTTGCAAGTTTTAGGGTTGAGGTGAGAAGGGCTATTCGATATTTGTAAAAATATTATCTAACAATTTTAAAATATAAATTATGTTTATTCAAAAAAAGAAAAAAATGATAGGAGTTCTGAGAGAGTCAAACAGGCAGGATTTGGTGGAGTAAGTGGCTATGAAATGAGTTGGGGTGAGTTCCCAAGTACACTGATCAACCCCACATCTCCATCATCTGTCCTGGCACCTCCTTCTCCTCCCTTTCTCTGGCATTGTTGTTCTGGGTTCCTTCTGCTTCCTCTAAATTCACACACACACACACCCCAGTCTGGGTAAGTACTGAATTTGATTTAAAATAAATGAAGCAAATAAAAGGGAAAAGATGTTATCATCAACCGTTCCTGCATCCTTCACCCAATCTAATGGATAGTCTGGCTACTGCTATCGTCATATCATGGGATTCAGGACATGAAGATTGTGGATGAAAATCAAAAATTAAGTCCTGTTAAGTCAGCAAGTTAGCAGCTCTGTTAGTCGCTCTCCAGCAGCACCCCTCCCACACGCATAGTCTGTCCAAAGAGTCTGTTGATGAGCTAAGATATTTGGGGGGAGCTGGGCCGAGCATGGGGTTCAGGCCCAGGTTGCTAGGGATGGACATGTTCTTAGTGTTGTGCTCCACCACCCAGAGAAAACAAGGAAAGGAGGTGGGGAGAGGGAGAGAGGCAAGGTGAAGGAGGAGATAGATGTTTCTATTCCCCAGCACAAGTTGGCATCATCCTTTGTCTCCTGGGCAATGGAATAGAATTCTTATGGCCCAAACCTCACTAAATTCCTACGAAAGCAACCAACTCAACTAATACATATAGCATGGAATCTGGCTTCTTCAGATTCAACAAAAAGAGAGACTAGAGACTTAGTAATTCAGAACATACAACATAATACACAAATGACATCACCTTTCTTTTGCTAAATTCTATTGGTTAATGACAAGTCCCAGGTCTTGTCCATGTGCAAGGGTGCAAATTATACAAGGCGTGAACACCAGGAGGTGGGACTAAATGAGGGCCAGCCTTGGCTTCTATCAGCCACATAATCCTATCAGCGCCTACACACACTCTTCATTGGCAGAGAAAAATTCCAGTCAGGTCCCCATATGGAATCTTTAAGATATATTAAAAATTCCATTTCTGTATTATTATCTATCTTAATAGTATTTAAAAGAATTTTGATAGATATTATTTCTTGATAGACTGCTGTCTTTGGTGTTAAGTATCTTCATCTTAGAAGTTCTTCATTAGTTCATCAAAAAGGCTCAGGAAAGACTTTTTTTACATTTTCTATTTTTAATTTTAATTGAAGTTTATTTTTATATTTGCTACCTTGTTGCTATTACATGACAGTGTAGTGAGGTGTCACAGAATAAACGCATACATTTAATAAACTTTAAAAGTCTCAAAATTTCATAATCGTTTACAACAGCATAATTCCTTTTCAGTTTTCATCAGAGTGGGCTAGTTGCCTCACCCCTCATGTATTGCTTCTGGCCTGAGAATTCTTAGTCAACATGTCCTTTCCGGTTTTTAAAATAAATGCTACTTTTTCTTGGATTTGTGGAGCAGTACATGATGCAAAGTGGATTTATTTATTTATTTTTAACCTCGGCTGCCAATAACACCAGCTGTTAGGCAATGTAAACCCAAAGAAATGCTTTCACACTGTTTTTTCCTTCACCTGACAAATCAATGACAGGGGTAGCAAGAAACCTATTACCCTGTGTCTCTTTGGAAGCCTGGGGAATATGTTTAACTGAATTTGCTTTTATCAATTCAAAAGGCAAAGGATAGTTTCTCTGTTCAGAAGAATAACGAGCTTCCAAATGAACACTCCAGTATAATTAAGAATAACAAACTTTAATCTGTGTAACTACATAAAACCTTTGAAAGTTATCATGGTTGAATACAAATTTGTAATTTCTCTTCTGGCCATCTCAGCATTCCTGGATACTTGCAACCAGAAGTAATGCCATCTCTCTGCTTTGACAACAGGAAGCACCAGTGATTTTCCCCTGGGCTCCCTGACAGTAATTTCACATTTCTATGATATCCCAGAACCTCCCACATAAGAATATGGAAAGTACCAAATAAAGTTTATCGAGTACATGAATGACAGATTTAATGAATGAATGTGTATTGTAATTTCTAAATATATATAGTAGAACTTCCATACTTGAATACCTCCCAATACTGACCATGTCCTTCAGTTGACCTAATTTTCATAGACTGATGTGTATCACATGTACTCAATGGAAGGTCTTTATGTCGGCCACCTCTGCATGTTGACCGGTTTATTATAGTCCTTTGGATGGTCAACTTGCAGAGTTTCTACTGTAATTAATATTGGTAAATTTTTGAATACAGATATTTAATATAGAATCATAAAGTATTATTTATCATTTAGCCTTGCACAAATTTGTTAGATTTGCCTTTTAAGGACTGTAACTAGATATAGTGATGGGCAAGACACTTGTGGCCAAATACTAGAAATAAACAATCATATATTGCCTTATGCATAATCGTAGCTTTTTTCCCGGAGTAATTAAGAGTTTCAGGAAAGCAATGTCAACCAGAATTAAATTCACAGACTGAGACCTTCTTGCCATGAACATTAGTTGTATCGATTTAATGTTTTTTAGTGTGTATGAAACAATTTGTTATCAGACTGTATGGAGTACTAAAAATGATTCTAGACTTGGAGTGAAAAGGATTCACTTTGAATTTTGACTCCATCCCATAATGTTTCTCTTATACTTATCTCCATTGACTGTTAAAAAAAAAAAATAGGAGTAATAATAGCTTTTTTTCCAAGGCTGCCATTCATGTCAGAAATACATGTGACAGTGCTTTGGTGAACTCTACAGCAACTGTAGGATCTTAGTAGGTGTAATCTCTTTATAAATTTTATGCAATTACAGACAAAAGCTATAGCATGAAAACTCATGATGTAGCAATAGCAAGCACACAGGAGAAAACAAACCAAAAAGTTAATGAGCTATGAGACCAATAAAAACCCATGTGGACAATAATTTTTTCTACCTACACTGCACTGCAAGATTTATCGGACGTCCAAAATTCAAGGAAAGCTTTTTATCTGGTCATGTTCCCATCTGTGACCCTGGGTTGGGGAGGCAGGAATGAACGGCCGGTGAGAGGGGGCAGATGTGTTATCAGAAATACCATTTGGGTTATAAGTGAAAGTATTAGGAAACTACCTTGGAGAGGGCGGACTCATAAGACACTGAAAGGGGGAAATATTTGCCCGAGAAATAAATTCTTTACACAATGCTGTATTTAGTTTGCCTCCTTTGACACTACATCTTTTGATTTTAGAACAATACTTCTCACTGAGATTGTGAATTTAAGTAACTTTTCTATAGCCCATTGTGGACTCCATTCTAAAAGGAGAACAAAAGAAGCAAAAACATTTGTAGAAAGCGAAAAAGACTACCTGGCTTGAAGTACATTTTTGGATTCTATATTCTAGGCATAAAGCATGCTTAATGTATAGTGTTCTTATTTTATTTTAACAGGTACTCTGAACCCTACTTCAATTTACCAACTTGCTGAAAGGGCATCAATTTGTATTTCTGGAATGCTGCCAGGAAACTTCTCTGGATTTTTTTTTTTTTTCCAACACTACAAGAAAAGCAAATAGTGAGAGTCAGAAGGCCAGTAGTTTAAAGGACGAAATGAATAGATTATTTTAGACAGAAATATTAATCTATCCTCTCTACAAAGAAAGTTCGCTTTAAAGCTTATATGTGAACATATATGTACACGGACCGAGGATGGAACACATTGCTCCCTAGTGTAATGCGTACAGAATCCTCAAGACATGTACCTTCTCTTTCTTTTTTTTTTTTTGTAGAGACAGAGTCTCACTTTATGGCCCTCGGTAGAGTGCAGTGGCCTCACACAGCTCACAGCAACCTCCAACTCCTGGGCTTAAGCGATTCTCTTGCCTCAGCCTCCCGAGTAGCTGGGACTACAGGGGCCCGCCACAACGCCCGGCTATTTTTTGGTTGCATTTTGGCCGGGGCCGGGTTTGAACCCACCACCCTCGGTATATGGGGCCAGCGCCTTACCGACTGAGCCACAGGCGCCACCCCGTACCTTCTCTTTCAAACAAGCATCAGTGGCACAGCACGCTGGGTTATATTCCAGACCCAGAAGCCCTGTATCTTTCTCGTACAGTAGGTGTGGTCAAATCACCAGAATGATAACTGCAGAAACATGTTTCCCCACAGACGTCAGGTAGTGAAAACTTCAAAAAGTAGAAAAATCTCTCTGTAATCTTGATTATACTACTGATTTGCAGTATTCCCTAAACCAGGGTAATAAATAAATGGAGTACAAATTCCTTTTATTAGGTTTCAGGGCAGGGGACATCAGTGAGTAAAAAGAATTACAAAGGACTGAAGCAACTGAAGAAAAAAGTAGCACAGGTTAAGCTGGTTTGATGAGTAGGGAGCTTCTCTTCCATTCATCCCTACATTTTTCCATATCTCAATGTAATGGTAACTGTAATTATTTTGTTATAAAAGAGGCTTCCTTTTATGAGGGATAAAATCCATCAAGAGTTATTGGTGGGCGGCATCTGTAGCTCAGTGAGTAGGGCGTCGGCCACATATACCAAGGCTGGCAGGTTCGAACGCAGCCTGGGCCAGCTAAAACAACAAGGACAACTGTGACAAAAACAACAACAAAATAGCCAGAGCCTGTAGTCCCAGCTACTTGGGAGGCTGAGGCAAGAGAATCACTTAATCCCATGAGTCTGAGGTTGGTTGCTGTAAGTGATGCCAGGGCACTCTACGAAGGGTGACAGCTTGAGATTTTAGTCTCAAAAAAAAAGAGTTATTGGTGACTTCTGTACTTATGTAATTAATGCCTCTAACCCTTACAGACCTGGAAGGCATGTGTTCAAAAGTCATTTGCAAATGTATTTAAACAATGTTGTGTGCTGGTTTTATCAAATAAGTCTGATAAAATTAACAATGAAATGAGGAAGGAAGCCATAGACTGTTTATAGTTAAAATCAATAACTTACCCCAAACAGCATGTATATCAAGAACAATACATTTGCTAACAGTTTCACTTGACCTATTTCTAATATCTGCACTGCTTGGATATTTTATTTTGAATATGTTTGCTTAAAAACAAAATGTGTAAGCAGATATATGAATTGTTAATTGGGAGAAAATTCGACTGACAAAAAATTTCACAGAAAAGCTTCCTTAAGGTAATAGCTTCATCATTAAATCTGATGGATTTGAGGTGAAGATGAAGATGCCTATCTTTAAATAAATAGGAGGCGGCGCCTATGGCTCATAGGTAGGGCGCCGGCCCCATATACCAGAGGTGGTGGGTTCAAACCCGGCCCCGGGCCAAAAACTACCAAAAAATATATATAATAATAATAAATAAATAAACAGGGAAAGAGTTTTTGGATAGGCAGATGGATTCCTTCCCCCACCCCTTGCAAAAAAATATCTACTGGGATATGACCTTCCCTTCAAAAATGTGTGCTTAATAAGAAGTTGTAATAATTTCCAAATGTACGAGTTAGAATCAATGTATTTGGTTTTCTCTGAATGATAAATCATTCCTGAAAACAAGTGGCTGCCTCTGTTCAACAGAGATTATCTTTTAAGTGATCAGAATACACATATATGGGCCATGGCACATATCCTACAATAGTGTATTAAAAAATCAGTTCTATTCTCACAAAATACTAAATATTTGATAATTATAGACTGAGTAATTCAGTTTTTTTTTACAGATATGTGTCATGTCTTAGAATTAGGCTTACTTTGATGAATTATTGGAGCCCTTGCTCCAATTAATCATCACCCTATTAAAAATTTTAACCTCTCTACCCTGTAGTCTGGGTCCCTCTCAACCACCCTCTTTTTGCCTTTTTCCGTAGCACTTTTCACCTTCTAGAATGTTATATCATTTACTTATCACATTTATTGTTAATTATCTCCTTTACTCAAATGTGTGGATGTCACAAATAATGTGTTTGTGAATTGACTAGGACCGAATAATGGAAGAAATTTCACATTTCACACGACCACAGAGCAAAACAAGATGAAAAGCAAGCACACCAAAACCCAACTTGGTTTTTGACTAATATGGGTTTTGACTAATACCTACCCTACAAGTGCTGCCTGCAATTACAGCCTCACCATCTGGGCTTCTAGTGTAAATGTTGCACAGGTGAAGGGTTGGGAAGTGGGAATTAAGGGAGAGTCTGGAGAAGGCAGTCAGGCCTGGACACTCTTACACATGGCAGAGGAGCCTCCCATCTGTGCTCTATGCAGGAGCCACAGGCTTCTCTCATTGTAGTGTGGAAGCTTAGAAAACAGATCGATGGATCCAGGAAACTGAAGGTACCTTTGTATTGCCTATGTCTGACATGAATATTTAAAAGATTCTTTTTAGAAACTAAAATTTAAAAACATGTTAGCAACCATGTTTTACTGTCAGCCAGGCTGGAGTACAATGGTAGCCTCACAGCTTATCACAGACTCAAACTCCTGGGTTCAAGCAATCCTCCTGTCTCAGCCTCCCAAGTAGCTGTGATTACAGGTGTGAGACACCATGCCAGGCTCCTAAAAGAATCTTACAGTTAAAAATTTTTCTACATATTACAATATCAGAAATTCACATTACAGACTTGTTGGTTTAAGCTTTAAGAGAGAATATATTCCTCGGGTGGTGCCTGTGGCTCAAAGGAGTAGGGCACCAGCCCCATATGCTGGAGATGGCGGGTTCAAACCCAGCCCCAGCCAAAAACTGCAGAAAAAAAAAAAGAGAGAGAGAGAGAGAATATATTCCATATATTTTAGGGCAAAGAGTGTTAGAATATATAAAATACTTTAAGATCTTAAGAAATGGTAATTTTAAATGGAATGGTCTAGATGTTTTTATGTCTTCCATCATCCTGTCAGTATTTAATAATTTGAAGAATCAGATTCCATCTCTAGCAAATTATACACAAAGTAATGGGAATTATTTTCTCATAATGGGGTTATTGTTAAATTTTTATTTCTGAAACTTAATATGTCACTGGAAGTTTAGTTAGCATTATCCTCTGAACATTTTTTGTCACGAGTATAATACGTGAGTTTAAATGGCCTGTAATGATGCCCACAAGAGAAAACTTTAAAATAAAAAATAAAATTCATACAAAACACAAGTAAACTTGTACATCAAAGAATCACATAATTAACTCATTTCTTATTATTTTATATAAACTTTATATGAAAAAATCCCATGGAATAAAACACATTGTACTACATTTGAGTTCAACAGAATTCTCTTCTGATCTGGGCATATTTGTGGATATACATAAGGGAGAATGTGAGTAAATGTCACCAGCACTCACTAGTTAAATACGATTCAGCTTTCAGGGAAGAAAAAAGGCTGACAAACCTAAATTTAGCTGAATATACCTGCACCAGTGTAGGGAGGACTTGAAAAATAACTTGTGCAATGAAAGCCATGCCCAATTTTGTCCTAATATTCTCTAGCTGTGAATGATCGAACGTGTGTTGAACCATTTGTGAGAAGTTGATGTAACATGTCCTCTGCCACATTACGAATATTGTTTTCTGTATTATGCAATTGCTTTTAGATCAACAGATGTAAGAAAAAAAAAAAAGAAAGAAAAGAAAAAACCAGTCAGGAATAATGTTTATACACCTAAACTTAGAGCAAAAATACCCTTAGAAAAATAAGTCTATTTTTAAATATATGTACTAAGGATAAATGTAGGTGAAGAATACATTTTACAGAAAATGGAGCAAACTCATATGTATCATGAGAAAGCAGAATTGTAAGCAGTCTGAAAAGTTTCATTTAAGAACTTGACTTCAAATACAACCTACTCTATTCAACAGAAAGATGGAGTGATGTTTCAAAGGTAAAAGTTAGATCATGCCTGACAGATTTGGGCCAGCTGTGAAGTTTGAGTATTTACACTCTCAGGGACTCTTCCCAATTGTTCAAAAGTCATCCTCCCTCCTGGTGTGAAAAAGGAACCCCTTTCCATTCAATTTGCCTGAAATAGCTTAAGTAAGCAGTTTACAATTTTCTTTTCTGGAATGTAATGAAGATTTATTCATTTTACCTTCCTCCTAATTCGCTCGCTTACGAGAAAAAAGAAAACAGGACCTGGCTCTCACCTGGAGAAAAGAACCATCCATGTGACTGGGGCAGCTGCAAAAATGATTTCTGTGCTGACAGCTTGAAACTTCTTGTTATGTTTCCCCAGGAAAGAGAAGATACAGCAAGGGAGACATTTCCCCAGTTCTCTAATTAAAATAATAGACAATTCAAAGGAAAAATGCAATCTATTATTCTTATATATATATATATATATATATAAAGGACTTATTTAGCCTGCAGAAAAAACAATAAGAACTTTCTATTTTCTTGCTTTTATGCAGCTGTGTGTATTATGGAGGCATCAACATTCCCAGCACTGTCATTTCAGGTCAAGATGTTACTTTATAGGACTTACATTCAGTCTCTGGGTAAAAGATGAAGATTACTTTTGTGTTTTTGATAAATTGGAAACTTTGGCTATGTTTCTAAGGCCCAGACATACCCATGTACACCTAAAGAAAGGACTTCTATAGGTAGGAATTTGGTTCAAAACATGCCCATTCTCTAGACTTCTGATAAGCAGTGAACAAAGTGCTAGGATGCTGGATACCCTTTCGAATGCATGATTTAAAGAAAGGGCTGGCTCAGCGCCTGTAGCTCAGCGGCTAGGGCTCCAGCCACACACACCGGAGCTGGCAGGTTCAAACCCAGCTCGGGCCTGCCAAACAACAGTGACGACTACAACCAAAAAATAGCTGGGTGTTGTGGCAGGCGCCTGTATTCTTAGCTACTTGGGAGGCTGAGGCAAAAGAATCGCTTATGCCCAAGAGTTTGAGGTTGCTGTGAGCTGTGATGTCACAGCACTCTACCGAAGGCAACATAGTGAGACTCTGTCTCAAAAAAAAAAAAAAAAAGAAATAAAATGCTATTTATGATTACCCTGCCGATAGAACACCCCTGGGTAAAGATTCACTTTGCTGGGTGTGGCTGGCAGCTGTAATTTATGTAGGAAGCAGAGTCACAGCTCCACAAGTTAACATCTAATTCTACACCCAGAGTCCCAAATCCCTTCAGATGTATTTAGGAAGAAATCGCTGTGCCTATAGTAGGTTGTCCTGTACTTTCTATGAGCTAAAGCTTTATTCTCCCTCAATTTTTCACTTTTTTGAGCATAAAAATGGAAAACCTGAGAGTTACTGACCTTTTTATTTTTTTAAAGAGATTATCTAGTCTGCAAAAGGCTAACCGTATTTAAAAAAGATCAAAGCCAGCTTCCCCACCACACAGACCTCCAGGTAAAGAAAGATAGCGCTTTAATTCTGTACCTGGGAGGAGCTCTGTCCAACGGCATCCGAGGGAGTTGTGACTAAATATGATCTTACCCCATGTGAATTATTTCCCCAGGTGTAGATAGGGAGAAATAAATAAAGGCTTATTTTTGCCCAAGAAGAAGAAGTAAACACTTTTATATATTTTTTTTAACACGAATTGAAGATAAGCTTTCCTTTTGCTTATTATGAAGGTTGTTTGGTGAGAGGAGATAGTGCTGGTGGGGTGAACACGGGGATTTGGGGCTATTTTTTTCTCTTCTTCAGTTCTTGTCCTGTGAAGAGCAGCCAGCCTGTGTGATGCACAGGAGTGCCAGAATACAAGTATTTATCGAACTAGTTCTAAATGGCTTAAGAAAAAGTGTTCAACAAAGTAATTTTGAGCTTTAGTAATGAGTTCGGTGTATAGCAATTGGTTAGCCCAGTTTCTGGCTAGTAGCAATAGTTATAAAAATTACCGGTGGCATTTATTCTCAGTGATGCCCCCTATGCCAGATAAAACATACACAGACAAGACAATTAAGTTCACGAACTCATCCTAGAAAAAGTGATACACACTTCATTGCTGAATATCACTGTGGTCACCTTCACGGTCCTCCCCTTGGGAGTTATGGCACCTGGCCACCACCCTTCAAAGAAATTTTAGAACTCTTCCTGGAATGACCATCAGAGCTGTCATGGTAAAGCTGTCAGTGCCACTTGGTGAAATAACACCACCCATGGACTCTAACACAGCTGTGAGACATGGTAGACCAAAGTGATGGCCCCTTACTCAGTTATATGGACCGTCTTGCCAGTGCAAGCACACAGTGGCAAATTTGTGAACTTAGTTGTCAGACCTTCATACGATGACAGGTCTGATAGTCAGCCCAGAAGAAGAGCTCCAAAATTGCTTTGAAGTGTGGACTAGACACTGGCATTGGTGCAGAGCTTCCCAAGGGGAGACCCTCGAAGGTGACCATAGTGATATTCAGGGGCGAGGTACGTAGCACTTTTTGGAGGCCGAGTTCATGAACTTAATTGTCAGACCCCATCTATACATCAATTCCACTTTGCTACAAGCCTAAACTCAGAAGGGTGGACCAAAAGCACCCATGAAATAAAGAGAAAAACTCGAAAGGGGCAGTCGTGTACTGGAAAGAAGGCAAGGCATTGATAATCTAAGGGTCCTAAGTGCTGCTATCCAGTCCCTGGCCTGGATCTCACATACCTATTTAATAGGAAGCTGATATAAAAAAATCTCTCCAGAATGTCTTCTAAGAGCATGGCTGTGCAACAATAGAATACACACAGTCTGAACTCAAGACTTGGGGGCAGATTACCTTACGCTGAAGGTGATGCTGCTTTCGGAGTGGCCTAGGGCAAGTCCTGTAAGCCCTGGGTGCCTCAGTTTGCTCAGACACACAGGGAAGATGATGAATAGACTTACCATGTGAAACTTCTATGGGACAGACTCAGCGAGTGAAGGGAATCACCTACAAAAGTGTCTAGAACGTGCCATGTGCTCAATAAATAGGCAACTTAATTTTAAATTGCACACAAACTTTATGTCCACCCCATATTAGCTAATATTTGGCAATAGCCATTTACTTTGATATTTTAAGTATCAATTGTCTAAATACTACCACATATTGTGTCTTACGTTATTTTCCCCACACACGACAACACATGCTCCCATGTGTCACCCCACACGTCTGTAGGTGGGTCATACAATTGAGGCTGTTGTTCTCTGCTCTGCCAAGGCCAACTTTTACACAGCTCACCAAGCATGGGTCATGGGTGAATCAGAATTTCGATTCTTAGTTCTTTGCTCTTTTCACTGTAATATTCTGCCTGAGGACTCATTTAACTGATTGACAATTTGGATAACACAGGCAACCAATCTAGATAAGACTGGCCTAATTCTTTAGTTAAATAAATGCCTTAAAGAGAATTGGGTTTAATTTTACTTAAACATAGGAATATAGTCTTTCCTGAGAGATAAAAATGTAATGAGAGAGAACGATCTGGTGGCTTATGAAGTGCTTGTGACTGTTAATGTCAAAGAGCTTGTCAAACCATTGAAACCCACAGACATTTAGCCTAGGAGATAAGACTGAATAATTTTGGTAATTTTCTCATGGAGCTTTATGTTAATCTTTTCACATTCTGTATAAAGTACATTTACTCACATGCAGACTAAGTCTTTTATTTATTTATTTATTTATTTTTTAATTGTTGGGGATTCATTGAGGGTACAATAAGCCAGGTTACACTGATTGCAATTGTTAGGTAAAGTCCCTCTTGCAATCATGTCTTGCCCCCATGAAGTGTGACACACACCAAGGCCCCACCCCCCTCCCTTCATCCCTCTTTCTGCTTTTCCTCCCCCCCATAACCTTAATTGTCATTAACTGTCCTCCTATAAAAATTGAGTACATAGGATTCATGCTTCTCCATTCTTGTGATGCTTTACTAAGAATAATGTCTTCCACTTCCATCCAGGTTAATACGAAGGATGTAAAGTCTCCATTTTTTTTAATGGCTGAATAGTATTCCATGGTATACATATACCACAGCTTGTTAATCCATTCCTGGGTTGGTGGGCATTTAGGCTGTTTCCACATTTTGGCGATTGTAAATTGAGCTGCAATAAACAGTCTAGTACAAGTGTCCTTACGATAAAAGGATTTTTTTCCTTCACATGCAGACTAAGTCTTAAATTTATTGTATTCAACTTAATGATGAAGAAGTAATTTTACCATTATATTATTAAGGCAGCATGTGACAAAATTTCAGAGATTACTCATTCACTCACCTACATGAATATTTAGTAAGCAAGCGCTATCTACCAAGTATTTTGAGGACACATGGCCTTCATGAAGGCGCCATTTTGGTTAAGGAGATAGAGAATAAAATGTCAGCAAATAAGTGTTGTAAGTTCAGGTTATATGAAGTGTCATGAAGAAAATAGAGTGAATTAAAAGGATTTGGAGGGATGGCTAGTGGTAGTGAGGTGGGTGGAGGAAAAAGGAGAGTGTTTTGTGAACAGGAAAATTAAGAGAAGCCTCTTTGAGCAGGTAAGATTGTAGCAGAAACCTGAATGAGGAGAGGAAAGAGCTGGGCAAGGAGCATTCCAGGCAATGAAAGCAAATGTAAATCTGTTGGAGAGATACATTTGGATGCCGGGATAGCTGGGGTGGTGTGAGCGGAAGCCCTGATGACTAGACTTGTAGGGGTGTCCAACAATTTTTTTTTCTACTATGCATTGGAAGAAGAGTTATCTTGGACTACTCGTTTAGATACCCAAACACTAACGAAAGCTGAGAAGCAAAAAAAGGTCTATGTATTATTTTTGTGATATCCACCACCACAAATAAGCAGAACAGGCCTCAAATAATCCACATGTGGCCTGTGGGCCCCAGGTTGGACACCATTAGAGAGGGAAGTTTGGACAGGTGACAGGAACGAGAGCCTGTAAGCTTTTGTGGTCCTTGGTCAGGAGTTCAGAATTTATCTGATCTAAGATGTGTAGAGGCTGGTGTTTGCAAAAATGATTCTGTGGTGGGTAGATATAAGGGATTGAGTGGGGGAGAAGGGAGGACAGTTATGACTACAACTGATCAGATTATTATTAGTTATTATTATTAGTTATGACTATAACTGATCAAATATTATTAAATTTATCTTATCTAAGATGTGTAGAGGCTGGTGTTTGCAAAAATGATTCTGTGGTGGGTAAAGCATAAGGGATTGAATGGGGAAGAAGGGAGGACGGTTATGATATGGTTGACAATACCCAGGTGAGAGATGGAAACACAGGACCAAACGACACACGCGCACATACGCGTGTGCCACATAAAGACGTACAACAATGGCAAACGCAGAGGTGGTTCTGGAAGATTATAAGACAGCTGAAAGGTTCCTGTCTCCTGGTGACATCTTGACGATCCTGACCAAGTATAGGTTTAGGCTAGTGTGTGTGTCTTTGTTATTAATAAAAACAATTAAAAAGTAAAAAAAAAAAAGATTAAATAAAAAATTTGTAGAATAAAAGTATAAACAATTAAGAAAATGCGGTGAAGGCTATGTTAACCAGTTTGACGAAAACATTTCAAATTGTATATAAAAACCGCACATTGTACCCCATGATTGCATGAATGTACACAGCTATGATTTAATAAAAAAAGTATAAACAAGTAAAATATTTTTATATAGCCGTATAATGTTATTATGCTGTTTTATTTATTTTTTTTATTTTTTATTTTTTTTTTGTAGAGACAGAGTCTCACTTTATGGCCCTCGGTAGAGTGCCGTGGCCTCACACAGCTCACAGCAACCTCCAACTCCTGGGCTTAAGCGATCCTCTTGCCTCAGCCTCCCGAGTAGCTGGGACTATAGGCGCCCACCACAACGCCCGGCTATTTTTGGTTGCAGTTTGGCCGGGCCAGGTTTGAACCCGCGACCCTCAGTATATGGGGCCGGCGCCTTACCGACTGAGCCACAGGCGCCGCCCGCTGTGTTATTATAAAAGAGCCAAAAAATTAAAAAAAAAAAAACTTAAGAGTTTATAAAGTAAAAAAGCTACAGAAAGTTAAGGCTAAGGAAAGTATTTTTAACAAACTTAGTGTAGCCCAAGTGTACAGTATTTATGAAGTCTACAGCGGTGGACAGCACCGTCCTCAGCCTTCACATTCACTCACCACTCACTCGCTGACTCACCCAGAGCAACTTCCAGTCCTGCAAAAGCTCCATTCAGGAGAAGTGGCCTAGACAGGTGTTTGCATTTTTTTTTATCTTCCATACCACATTTTACTATACCTTTTCTACATTTAGATATTTTTAGATATATACTTACCATTTTGTTACAATTGCTTGTAGTGTTCAGTATAGTAACATGCTATACAGGGATAAAAAGCTAGGCCAGGTAGCCTAGGTGTGGGGCAGGCTATTCCACCAAAGTTTGGGTAAGTGCACTCTCTGATGGTCACACCATAACAAAATCACCCCGTAATGCATTTTTCAGAATGTCCTCCTTCACTGAGTGATGCATGTCTGGGTGTATAATATACACATGTGTGTGTGTACATCTATATACATACACACACACATATAGATGTACAAACACACACACACACATACAAGGGAACCCAAAGGACTGTTACAAACTGGTCAACACACGTAGGTGGTCAACATAAAGAACTAGGCCACCTACTGTACTCATCTGTGGTGCATGTCTGGTCTGTGAAAATTAGGTCAATTTAAGGAAGCGGTCAAACAAGAGAGGTGGTCAACTATGGAAATTCCACATACATTTATTTTATCTTTATTTTTTATTTTTATTTATTTATGTTTTTGGAGACAGAGTCTCACTATGTCACCCTTGGTAGAGTGTAATGGCATCACAGCTTCCAGCAACCTCAAAGGGCTTGAACCCACCAGCCTTGGTGTATGTGGCTGGCACCCTACTCACTGAGCTGCATGCGTGAGCCATTTATTTTTATTTTTTTGAGACAGAGTCTCACTCTATCATCTTGGGTAGAGTGATGGTGATGTCATCACATTTCACAACAACTTACAACTCCTGGGTTCAAGTGATCCTCTTGCCTCAGCCTCCCAAGTAGCTGGGACTACAGGCAGGTGCCACGATGCTGATACCGGAACTTTGCTTTCCTGGCTGGCCCGCCAAATATGATACCTAAATTTCCTCTTCAGTAGGTTCTTGGTCTCAGTGATTTGAAGAATAAATCCGCCGACCGCAGATCAGTGGTAAGACATAATTTATTTACAGAAAAGAATACAAAAACACCAAAGCTCCTGGTAGGGAGAGAAAACCCACGTCGGGAGAGAAAAGCTCTCTCTGTCTCTCTCTGTCTCTCTCCCCAGGCTCTTGGTCTAGGGGTACATATAGGTGCCTGGGTTCTTGTATATGAGGCCAGGAATGAACGGATACAGTCCTTTCCCCTGGGGCAAGGTGAATGAGTGCATTAATGGACATAGTCCATTCACAGAATTGAGGCCTAGGAAACTTACATGAAATTGACCTAGGCATTGGAAATGGGGGTTCCATATTCAGTCGTAAGTACAAAGGGAAGAAGACACCAAGGCACTGGTGTCTCCCCAGCAGTTGTCCAGCCCCTTTGGCTATTGAAGCCCCCCCCCATTGGAGTCCCCACAGCCCCCCTCTTCGCCTACCCTCCAGCCCGCTGTTTCCTCTGCTGGTTGCCGCTGCACCAACACTGCCAAGGCAGAGGTGGCAGGTCCTCCAGCTCAGCTTGATAGAGCTGGCTGGGGTGCCACCTGTCCTGTATCAATGCCCGGCCAGTTTTTCTATTTTTAGTAGAGATGAGGTCTTGCTTTTGCTCAGGCTGGTCTTGAGCAATGTACTGTCTGCTGTCTGTCTGGGCCTCCCAGAGTGCTAGGATTATAGGCATGAGCCACTGTGTCCAGCCCATACATATATTTTAGATAAAGAGCGTAGGTGTGTGTGTGTGTGTGTGTGTGTGTGTATTGAGAGAGAGCCTGAGCTAGGGAGATGGGAAGGGGATATTATTTTAAGACATTGGCTCATGTATGAATGTGGTGGCTGGTAAGTCCAAAATATGTAGAACAAGCCAGCAGGGTGGAAATTCAGGGAAGAGTGGGTGTTGCAGTCTTGGATCTAAATTTCACAGGGCTGGATAGGCTGGCTGTGATATTTAGTCAGGGGATCTAATTACAGTCTTCAGACAGAATTTCTTACTCTGTGGAGCTCAGCCTTTTTTCTTCAGACCTTCAAATTATTGGATGAGGCGTTTGTCTGCTTTATTCACAGTCAACCAATTTAAATGTTAATGACATTGAATGAATGGACATTGTTTTACATTGATGTTGACCAAACAGCTGGGCACTATAACCTGGCCAAGTTCTAGGACTGGACTTACAGCAGTAGAAGTGTTGGAACATTACCAGTTTCTATATATATTTCCTAGGTAGGGACAATAGGGCATCTAAGTTCTCTGCACCAAATGGTCAGATAATTATACTCCCCTTCCCCAATAGGAATTGTAGGAAGGATTCTCTGGAGAGACTGAAATAAAGAGGCTCTTAACTCAAGAATGACAGTCTCAAGGGGCAGCAGGGAGATGGATCAGAAATGGGGATTTAGTGAAAAACAGCATACAGAAAGGCTGGAGACCCTTAGTCATGGCCTCCCCCCAGACAGAAAGCTAGTCGGCCAATCTGCATATGCTAGGGAGACTCAACAATTTTCTCTCAATATACTGAATTGTTCCATGTAACTGAGCCTGACCCATTCACACGGCCCTGCAACCCATCATTCATTCCCCCAAACTCGCTGTGCACACAGAGCTTCCAGTCAGCTCTTCTGAGACTCGTTCTAAAGCCTAAAGTCTTATCTAAAAGATAATCCCACAAGGACTAGGAAAGGACCTCTGCCTTCAACTGGGTCCGACTATGTCAACCAACAGAACCCAATTTCAAACGCGTCCTTCATTACAAACATTACAAAAGATAGAATATACAAAATAAAGCACGGTAAAAATGTCAAAGGATGAAGCACGTAAAACATATGTCTCAGTCACTGGGAAAAATGGCAATATGGGATTGTGATTCACAAGAGAGAATCAACAAAGGAGAGAAGTATCACAATTGCCCCAGCTTTCATCATGAGGCATTTTCTGAGCGAAAGAATGTGTGCGCATATGCACACACGCTCACACACGCACACAGTAGGGCGATCAAGTCAAGCACCATGGTTCTGCTGAGCCAAGGAGATGCAGCTGAGAGTTGAAGGCGACCTGAATGGCACAGCCTGTCTCCTTCTCTGTATCTAGAGGCTGAGTCCCCTTCTACGAGTTAGTCAGTGTCCCCAGAATCTTTTCTTATTCTCCATCTTTCTCTTGTTCTCTCTCTCTCATAAAATTGATCACAATTTTCTTATAGACCTAATAAATTAGCCAAATTATCAGTAATTTACAAGCCATATAAATATCACTATTATCAATAATCAACAAAACAAACAAAAAATGGCAAAAACGTCAGGTCTTCAATTTTCTCATTGATAAAAATAACAGAGGAAGAAAATAACTCAGACTGCCTTTCTGTTGCCAGATATGACTTAGAGGATTTATACTTGGCAGGAGAAATTTGCCATAAAGAAAATCTATACTAGCAGGAACTAATATTAAAAGTTGACATTGACAAAAAAAAAAAAATTGAATAAGAATCAAACCTTACTGGGAAATTTTACAGGGAAAAATATTGAAACTGATATAAATAATTTTAGTAAGTTGCTAAGGACAAAATTTTAAATGAGAAATTTGTATCAATTAATAAAAAAAGAATGACTTAATGGAGCTTGCTTCCAGAAAATGACCTGTCTCCAGAGAATAACGTACTTTTATATTCCCCAAATGAAGGCAGTGAGCCTGATCATATCTAATTACTGGTAATATATATAATTTTGGAATGTGAGGGCTGAAGCATTGGGAAATTCTTTGGTAAAGACTTGACAGTGGAGAATGTTGCTATCCCCTTAATGATAATTCAGATATTCATTTGGAATAAAGTGTATTTTCCCTGAAACGCACACATTTACTTAAATTAATAATTACATTTATCTAAGTTGAATTTTTATCTTTTCTCCTGCATTATTTATTTTTGTTTTTGTTTGTTTTGAGACAGGGTCTCAATCTTTTGCCCTGGGTAGAGGGCTAAGGCATCATAGCTCACAGTAACCTCAAATTCTTGGGCTCAAGAGTTCTTTTGCTTCAGCCTCTTGAGTAGCTGGAACTACAGGCACCCACCACCACGCTCAGCTAATTTTATTTTATTTTATTTTTTGCTATTTTTAGTAGAGACAGGGTCTCATTCTTGCTCAGGCTCTTTTCCAACTCCTGAGCTAAAGCTATCCACCTGCCTCAGCCTTCCAGAGTATGAGGATTACAGCCATGTGCCACAACCCCTGGTCATCTCCTGCATTACTTAATTAAGTGGTTGGGTAATATGTGGTTAAAATAGAGAAAAGATATTGATATTATTACATAATCTATATTTTTTTTCTTTGGAAGTATACAAAAAAAGATTGTCAGCTTTGAGAAAACTTTCTACCTAACAAATGATAACTCGCTGCATCATCATGGTTGAATGATCTTTGCAAAGAAGACAGACTTCAGGTAATCTAGACATGAGAGATGGCTGAAGATCTTGTGAGTTAACAGGCCAAACATTTAAGTAGTGTAATAAAGTGGTTTCCAAAGTTTAAAAGTATAAAAAGAAGTGGCGGGCGCCTGTAGTCCCAGCTACTCGGGAGGCTGAAGCAAGAGAATAGCTTAAAGCCCAGGAGTTGGAGGTTGCTGTGAGTTATGTGAGGCCACGGCACTCTACCGAGGGCCATAAAGTGAGACTCTGTCTCTACAAAAAAAGTATAAAAAGAAACTATAGTTTATAAGAACTGAAGGGATAATTTCCTAGGAACAATACACAAGGCAAGTACAGGCAATCTTATTTTAACCTTAGAAAGATTAATAAGAAGCAAGATCTCTTTGAGGCGGCAAATGTATGTCTCATTTCAAATTAGCTCTCTAAACAGATAACCATGGTGTTGAGATATATTCCAATATACGAAGTGATTTTTAAAAAAAAAATTAAAATTGATTTCCTATATTTTCTTCTTACAAATAAGATGATGCAATCCATTCAGCTATTATTATTGCAAATAAAAATTATAGTGCTGATCTGGGAAATGGAATCTATTTACTTCCCTCTGATTTGTGTTAAATGTTGTACTATCAAAGCAGGCTAGGAGATTCGGTCACAAATTGTTTAATGACTTGATAATTTAACCTCCTAGTGAAAAAGTGTTTTTGTGAATGTTTTCTTTGCTATTTGTAATCTCCCACAGTTTTCTGATTTATATTTTTAACTGATGTTACTTCTTCAGAAGTTATGATATGACAATCTGAAATGTCTTTGCTTGCTGAAATTCTACTGACTTGAATCTGTAACACACACCCACTTTTCAATTTTATTAAGGAAGAAATTGGTAAAGTCAGTAAAATATTTCTGAAGAGTTTCACTTGCCCCTGGTAAAAGAGGTTTCTTCTGCAATGCTGTGCAATTCATTTGGCAACAAAAATGTCTTTTTCTTTTATTCTTTTTGCAGAATAAAAACAATCTTGTAATTGTTGTGAAGCTGGTGTTTTATGTTGAGATAAACAGAATATGTGCTATTAGGCAGTCTCCTTAGTACCATATTTTCTTTCATGAAATTGCTATACTATCTTAAAATTTTAGCATAGAAATAACATCATCGATAGTAGTAAT